>NC_050447.1:124385912-124985912 GCF_903995425.1 Onychomys torridus | reverse complement strand
AGAGGAGGTCTGTTGAGTCCCCTGACCAGCAACGCCAGGGGCCAGCTAGCTGCAAAGCTTCTCTTTGTGTGTTCTTTCTCTCTGGCTTCACTATGGAGTTATGAACCATTCTTCCCTTTTTGCTCGCTCATAGAATCTCATATGGAAATGAGCCAAGTTAAATGCATTGTGTAGTCTCAGTATCCTGGATGAGATGCAGACCCCTTTGCTCTTGTCTCTGAAGCCCCAGTTTCTAACAGCTTCAGGTGGGGCTCATGTCTACCCACATGACCATCACACCTTCAGCCCAACCCTCAGGGACCGCCCAAGCCTCATGATTGCTCATGGGAACATCCTGGTTTGCACATCTTGACCTCTAGATGACCTTTGAATGGATCTTCCTTGACCTTGCTCTTGGAGCAAGGAGTTCCTGGAGCTGGGAGCTCTGAATTCCACAGTCTCAAATCTCTGTCCGTATCTCCCATTTCTCCTGAACATAAACCAGAAGAGAAGCCCCAAAAGTCACTGCAAGCCAACCCAACACAGCTCAGGATTTCAGGAGGTGGAAGACTTGAGTAAGCTTCAATATGAATGAACTCAGATTTTTCTTTCTTTCTCTCTCTCTCTTTCTTTCTTTTTTTCTTTTTTTTTTTTTTTAATTTTTGGTATGTGTGTGTGTGTGTGTGTGTGTGTGTGTGTGTGTGTTTTGAGACAGGGTTTCTCTATGTAACAGCCCTGGCTGTCCTGAAGCTCCTGGATTTGTAGACCAGACTAGCCTTGAACTCACAGAAATCTATCTGCCTCTGTCTCCCAAGTGCTGGGACTAAAGGCGTGCACCACCATGCCCAGCTGAACTCAGACTTTTTAAACTAGCTTCACTTAGGCTCGGTTCATTTTGGTGCAAAGTGTCTCTCTTTTCTGCTTCACGTTTTATTTCTAGAGGCCCCTTCTGGTGTTCTGTCATACGTGCAAGGCGCGAGAGTGGAGTCCTGCTGCACAATGAGTGTGTGTCATGAAGACAGATGGTCAGTCAAGGAGCCGTGAAGAGAATTCCGTCCGTCCTCCAGGCCAGTCACCCAGCTCTTGCTAAGATTCACAAGTGACTTCTGACCTTAGAAAAGAGTAGAGGCCAAAACCCAGGCCACATTTTAATCATTCAGGGCAGGAAAGGGGATTCAAATATCATCACCAGGGTATCTCAGTGTTGGCCTGATTAACTGGGGGTTTTAGTGAAATTAATTAACATGACTTAGATACTGGAGGTGACATGAAGCATATCTTCCTGAAAGCCTCTTTTTAGTGATAATTGAGAGATATTTAACACCTTATAGATTAAAGGCTGAGAAAGTCAGTGTGTTTTGCTAAAGACATGCAGACACCTGTGTGAGGCCCACCTAACCTCACCCACGCAGGGTGACAGAGCCAGGATAGCTATTTGAATAACATGACTTTTTGACCCTGCCATGACATGACTTTGTATGCCACCATTTTTAATTGTAATGGGTTTCCTAGAAGGTGATAGTGCTGATTTTTAAAAATTAGTTAAGCCAAGTAAATGTTTTTTGATGTTTGTTTATTTATTTTTTGAGACAGGATTGCACTTATCTATTGGCCTTAGACTCTACTATGTGGTCCACTGGTGACCTTCAATAGCCAGAGGATGACCTTGGACTCCAGTTATCATGCCTTTCCCTTCCCAGTGCTGGGACTGCAAGTATGTACCTAATGGTGCACACCTGATGTTTGATAACGGTGCACTTTCTGCATCTCTAACCCCAGGATGCTTTTCTTTCCATGTGCAGCATGTCCTGCAGAGCCTCTATAAAAACAAGAGAGAAGTACACACAAACATGTGCATGCATGTATCACGAATGCATGTGTACATACAGACGTGCATGCCTATGCAAATTCTAGATTGTATTTCTGCAAAGTTCCATGGGAAGGTATGCCTAGAGGGCAGTGACTTCCACTACAGAGCTCCAGTGCTACTTTAGAAGCCCTGTGAGGAAGACCTCAGACAACTCAGTTATCAGGAGGCCTAGGCATTCCAGGAGGAAGGCTCTGACAAGCTCTCCTCTGCTAATGTGGTGAGTTTTTTCCTCAGCTGCTTTTGAACAGAGTGATTTCTTGCCTTTGGTGTCAGTAATCCATGGTGTGTTTTCAGGAGCTGGGTTGGAGGAGAACAGTCCATTATAAATCTAAGGTTCATGTATAAGCCATCTTTGCCTGTGATTTCTGCGAACTCACAAACACAAGCTGCAACCTGACCTACAAGCAGGAGTTCTGGGTGGGATGGGGAGAGCCAGCCTGTTCCAAGCTCACTCTGGACTTGGCATGGACCCATGATTTTTGGTAAGCTTGCGAACACTGATCCCGTGTCTGATTAAGTAATCTATTGTACTTATCAGTGACATTCTCCTCATCATTTTAGATACTCCAGTAATTGAACTCCCTATTTCAAAAATGACCAGGCCTATGAAAGTGCTACTCCCATCTTTAGACATGGAATGGATTTTTTTTTCAAAACCCAGAGGTTGATTTACTATCTGTCTGTTTCTAAGGAGCATATAACTCATCTTGAGGACTATAAAGCAAAATTCCATTCAATGCTTCTGAATAAAACATTTGTCCCTGAGCCTTCAGACAGTAATTTATGTATGACAGGATTCCATGGGGCCAGGCAGCTGCTAAACTACTCCAGGGGGAGGTACAAGGCCAAGGAAACTTGACATTTCTTACCTTTGTACCTCCTGAGGCGGCCCAATAAGGCTAAGGGTGCTGACCTTCTCTTCACAGTTCAGGCACGGTCCTTCTAGATTTCCTCTGAAACTGTGCTATAAACTACTCAGCTGCCCCATGTGTCCTAGGAGAAGGGATCAGAACCTTCTCCATGTGAGTGGTCATATTTGGAGCACAGGACATCAACCTGGAAACAGATGGGTAGGTGGCAGGGGCTTGTCAGCTAGTGGGTCACAGGCTTCCATGATATTTTAGACCAGTGGTTCTCAACTTGTGGGTTGTGATGTGAGAGCCATTTGGAATGAGAATCAGTACATTCTCATTCAAAATGGCTTAAAAGTTACATTTTAAGTTTTAATTATTATGCCTGAGAGTTCCATGAAACAAAAATGCCTTTATCTGCAAGTTTGTTGCCCAAGGACACATAGTTCCCAAAGTGCTGGAGGCTTTATGGTAGATAATAATCCTCAAGTTTTTCACTTCCCTAAGCAAGTTTGTTTGACTTAAGTATAATAGATGTGTTTGATCACATCTGGGCAAGAGGTTCACAGACAGGAAATATGTCATGATGCATGCTTGCCCTGATTGGATGTAGATGGGAGGTATATGGGCAGAAAATACATCAGGATGTATGCTTGCCCCTGACTGGACCTGGTGGGAAATGTGAATTGTGGGTTTGGCCTTATTAAGCCCCTGCAAAATGTGACTTGGGAACATTTTCTGGAAACCCAGAGACGGACTTGGCCAGAGCCCATCCACCTGGCCAGTGTTTAATTAAAGCTTGCTTCACATTGGGCTTTAAATTGTGGCTAGTGATCTTATTCTCAGCCAATGGGATTAACAGTGACCATTGGAAAACAGCATTCAGTGGCAAAATTACAGCTATGAAACAGCAGTGAAAATAATTTTACAGTTGGGGGTCTCCACCACATGAAGAACTGTATTAAAGGGTCACAGCATTAGGAAGGTTGAGACCCACTGCCTTAGACTAAGCCATGCATGTGCCTTTCTACATTTTGGAGCTACCATGCAGGACCCCTCCTACGTAGCTCTGTTTGCTTTCTACAATGAATTTACCTTTTAAGCTTTGCTCCATAATGAAATTCCTTTCTAAAAGTTATTTTCCTGCTATCTGTGAAATTCATATTTCTACTTCTAGAAGCAAAGGACCAGGAAGCCAGAGGTCTAGGGGGACATTAGTGGACACTAACTGTCCAGGATTGTAGCCCCTAGTTATGCTCACAGGAGAATAAAGACCCAGTCACACTCAAGGACCCTTCTCCTGCTTTTCCTGAGCCGGTTGGGATGGCTAAACTTAATCTCCTTATTTCTATGTTTTCCTTGAAGCCTTTGTTCCAGGATGGCTTCTGTGGAGGTTGCTCCATTCTTTCTAACTTGTACTGATTCTCATTCCAAATGACGGTGCTGTTAAATCTCTCTCTCTCACCAGAAACAAAGACAAAAGACTAATGCTGAGCAGGAGAGTCTTTAAAATAGCCAAAGCCCATGGGCTGTCACAGCCTTATCCTGCTTCAAGAATGAAGGCTGGGACCTTGACTTGGAGCTTTTCAAAGAAATATTTATTCTAAAAGAGTATTGGCCTCTTCTTTAATTTGTGTGCGAAACCGGGAGAATGTTCAATTGTGGGACACTGTTCAGCAGACAGAGAGCTTCACTAATTTTCTCCAGTAGGGTAGGAAAACAGATGTGGGAAGCAGTTTGTGAAAACAAACAAACAAACAAATAAATAAATAAATAAATAAATAAATAAATAAATCTAGGAAGTTAATTTCCGTAGAAATAGAATTAAGGGAAAATAACACAAATCTTTTTATTTATGGTTCTGTAATCTCTCTCTATTGATTGAAAAAAGAGCAGAGATGTGGGGGACCTGCCTGACTCCATTTTGAAGGCAGGAGCCATTTTGTTGTACTGTTAAAAATAAGTTTGAGGCCAGCCTGGTCTACAGAGCTAGTCCAGGACAGGCTCCAAAGCTACAGAGAAACCCTGTCTCAAAAAAACAACAAACAAACAAACAAACAAAAGTTTCCATGTCCCTGAAGAGCCGACTTTCTGTTTCCTGGATCCTGACCTGCCCCAACCCATGACCTTGACTTGTTTTTTAGAACACCGTAACCCTCCCTAATCGATGGTGGTCTTATTCTCATGTATTAGGAAGGAGACATCTGCTCTGTGTCCCCTGCTACCAATGCAGATGTAGTCAGAGCTCCCTCTACTGTAGGACAAGGAGGTCCTGGCTACCCTCAGAGTACCTGTATTCCCTACTGGTAATGTTACTATGACAAAAGCAAATCCCAGCAAACACAACTTAAGAAAGGAAGGCTTTCTTTTGTGCAGTTGTAAAGGGCCCAGTCCATGGCCATAGGAGAGTGTGGTGTCACAAGGCAGTTCCGAGTCTTGGCCAACCGGGAAGCAGAGACAATGGACTACTAGCCAGAGGCTAGCTGTCTTAATGTTCAAGCCTTTTACTTCTTCCAGGTTTTGGCCTGTGCAGTGGTCCCACCTACATTCAGAGTGGGTTTCTCCATCAAGTCATAGCCTCTGAAGATGCCTACAGTGCACTGCACAGCAGGGGTGTGCCTCAGTCTCCTAGCTGATTCCAAATCCTATCAAGTGAACAGTGGAAATGATCCTAGCACCCTTAGGAAAGACGGATATGGTGGACCACATTTAATTCCTTTGCATTACTTAACAGGAGCTTTCATCTTTTCTTCATCTATCCTGCCGTCAGTGTTTCTGAAATCAAAGAAGTCTGAATGTGTTTAGAGAACTACTGAGTTTTCCAGTCACTAGGAGGAGCAGCGTGGTGCTTCGAGGCACCTGGGAAAAGAAGATCAAAGTTGGTGCCTTTGTCTGGACCCCTAGTGAGGAGCAGGATTGGTTTTCATTTCTTAAAAGTCTTCTGTGATGCAGGGCAGTTTTCAGACACTTCTTTGTGAGTGCCACAGACATTAGAAACCTGCAGATAAATGATATCCATAGCAACCGTGCATACAGATAATTTCCTTGGCCTTCTTACCAACTGCAGGGAAGGGGCTAGTCATCCTGGAAATCTAGTTGTGAGGACAACTCTATATTTATTTCTTACTTGTTGTATTTCTTTATTATAACAAATTTTAAATTAAAAGAAATTATGCATTATTATTGTGTGTGCCTGTGTGCATGATGTGTGTATATGGTGCCTTGTGGAGATGGGCCTCTTCTTCCCACTCTCCATGGGCTCTGGGGACTGGCTTGTATGTGTCTTTATCTACTGAGCCATCTTGGTGGCCCAATTATAGCAATTTCCTCTCTAGCTCTTCCCACTACTCTTGTATTCTCGTGGGAGAACAACATTTAATTTAATTCCCATTAGCTAACATGAGCCTTGATCTTTTTCCTATGACCTACAGTAGCCTGAATTTTGAATTTAGATATTAGGCAATAACCATAGTCTTTAGAAAATGATTGAAAACATTTGCTTGGCTTGTAAAACTCAGTTCTCCTTCACATTCTTATTTAGCTTAGAAATAGAATTGACCATTGACATCTGATCCTTTCTGCCCATTACTGAATCAGAATGCTGGTCAGAGTAATGGAGTTTTAGTTCAGGAAGGTTTTGGAGGCCAACTAAGCCATCTCTCCACTACAACGAGATGTCATCAATCTTCATGGAAAATATTATCTAAGTAGACCACTGCCTTTCTAAGTTGCTAATGAAACAGCTCCAGGGTAGACTGTTCTATCTAGCATAGTTGTGATCAGAAGATTAATTGTAACTTATTACTTGGCTTAGTGATCATGGGAGACAGACGGCCCTCACATGCCAGCTTCCCTTCCATGCATTGAAGACCAGAAGAGACTGGACACAGGAAGAAAGTAATAGAATTCAGGGTGCTGCTTCCAGCTAGAGATGCTGAGTCTGCCCACGCCCCACCAAGGCATCAGTACGGCAGATACTTGCCATCTAACAAGGAAACAGAACAACCCAGAACAATACAGGAGAAGGGAGGAGGTCTTGGAGCTGGGAAGGACTATTTCTAGCCAGGCTCCGGAAAGGCTCCTAAGACAGTGTGCTGGTGTCTAGACAGAGTAAGCTTACAGAGAAAGTGCCTTGGTCCTTCTCCAGATCCAGATCCAGTGGGTGATTGGAGACTCCTGAGGTAGCACACCTCCTCTCCTTGTGACCCACTTTTAGGAACAGATGTACAAAAATTAAATCTAAAGCTTAAGCTATTGCTCTAGTCCATGACCTATGCCGTTTTCCTTGTTACAAGTGAGGCTTTCCTGATAGCCCCAAGCCAGCCTTGTGGAGAAGTCCATGGAAGAGACCTTAAGAGCCCAGCCCACAGAGAGCACTGAGCCCCAGTGAGGGCCTAGCTGATCCCTTCAGCTACAGTCAGAGGCTGGTCCTTCCCAGGATCCCAAACTCTCTGATGGCCCAGCTATCCTAACATGCTCAGCCCCATAACTCCTGAAGGATGGTAGGGCTTTCTCCACTTCTTCCTAGCAGTGGGACCCTGTGCCAAGGCCAGGACTCTGCTGCTTGGCACGATTCAAATATGGGGGCCTAACCAGCATGGGGGCCTCAAAGCACTGTACATTGTCTCCAGAGTGGCTCTGAGCTCTGGCCTGTGAAGAATCCTGTCACACAAGGACACTTATTGGGAGTTACTGATTCTCACTACAAGAAGACCAGGGAGACTGAAGCCATTTACAACTGTATTTTATACCCTCTGATTCAGTTAGGCTGGCCAAAGAGTCAGAGAATCCTCCTGTTCCTGTTTCCTCGGCACCAGGATTACAATTGTACACCACCAGGCCTGGCTTTCAGTTTTGTTTTAGAGCTATGAATTCTATGCCAAGAAGCCAGAATTGACAATTCTTTTTAATGCTCTTAGTTAACACTGATTTTTCTGATTTTACAGACAGTATTCTGTTTTTCATAGAGTAAGTATTTTCGTCTGTGGCAAAGTCTCTCTTCTCCTGATAGGTGTGGCAGCTTTGCTGTCTCTCTCTCCATCTCATAGTTAATTAAAAATGCAAAGGAAAGAGGCAGAGAGCCACAAGCACACAGACACTCATGCATACACAGTCACACATCACACACATTATGTAAACACCCTTGCCGTCATACACAAGTGCGCGCGTGCGCGCACACACACATACACACACATACACACACACACACACACACACACACACAGTGCTTGCTTGGTTACATGATCTCAAGCAGCAGGATCTAGGTCTTTAATCACAGACAGGGAAAACCTTGGGAACTCAAATTTACATTGACTGTAACATTCAGTAGATTATGACTTTTCTGTGTGTTTTCTGACTATGGAATGTTCTTATTATTTTTTCAGTTATGAATATAATCACTTCTTCCATGGATTGCAGAAATCATGGGCCTCAGTGCAGCCTGAATGAAACAAGTTACCAGGGGAATTCCAAATGGCTGCCTGTGTTCTCTCTCCCTCTCTGTCATGCTGAATCCTTCAATCTGTGTGTAATGTCACCTAAAGAAACAGTTTTTCATCTCAAAGAAATAAGAAGCATGGTTTATACTGGAGAAAATATGAGTGATCATGACCTGGGAAGCTAGGTTTAGGTTACCCCAAATACAATGTTTTAATATGGAAGCAGTTTCATGCGATTTTTACAGTAACAGAAAAAAAAGTTACAAATCAAAGCATTTAAAAGAATACATTGGTGGAACCAAGGCAGGTTACAGCAAGATGGGTACTCTGTGAGAGGCCTTGGATACTGTCTGATAACATGCTTAGCTCTTTGATTGGTATAGAATTAGGGTTTTGTTAAGTTAATACACCCCAAAAGGTAATTTTGTGTGTTTGTCAGGGTGTCAAGTTGGGCTAGTAGCAGCATGTTAGGGCTGACACAGAGGAGGAGAAAGAATGGCCCTTTAGTAGGCTAAAGATCTTCCAAGATGAACTGTAATTAGGGTTTGGACCTGCAACATTCCAACCTCTTGAAGTCATTGAAGCTTTAATGTCATTTAGCCTGTACAGACAGCTTCTTCCTAGGAAATGTTGCTCACACTGTCTCCTTCCGTTTCTGGGACTCTTCTCTGAGGTGTATATGATCATGTTTGTCCATGCAGGAGTTGAGGCCTCAGCAGGCCAGGCATGGGCCCAATGTCTCATAGAAGAGAGAAAGTCACATGATTTCAATGCTTCTTGGGGTTTTAAAGACCAATGGCACTTACCAAGAAAAAAAAAAATCACAGAAGCTTGCCATGGAAGCCTTTTCACGCCTCTGGACTTTTAACCTAGTCCACGACTCGCTCCGACAATAGGAGTCCTTTCCAGTTGATGCATGCATGAAAAGGGTTCTGGGTACTGTGGACCCAGAAAAGGGAATATTTGCAGTCTTTCCTGTAGAAGATATTTCTGCTAAACACAGATAGAGCAAGGACAGACCACAGAAACAATTCCATCCAAGTCCAGCTTGGTGAATCAATGGTTTTGAAGAATTACTTGAAGGAACTTGGGTGACAGAGGCATGAGGGGAAAGCCCCACCCCAGCAATGATGACAGTTTCTGAAAGATGCATCTTGGCTGTTCCCTGTGCAGATGACAGGCAGCTCCATTGAAGATGTTCCTTGCCCCTCACAACTGGTCAGTGCTTATGTAAGTGTGCGGAGAGTGGAGTGGGGATTTCTGTGTCTTAAAATTTTAGTGAATTTCCTTAGTTGTTTTTCAAGTGAGTGCTGTCAGCCTCTTTGACTTCTCCTGTGCTCTTCAGGAGGGGGTGCTTTGGTTCAGAGGAAACAGCTAACTGCAGGCCAATAAAGCAAGTTTGGAACCATTTATTGAGTCTGCCTAATTTGGTTAGATGGCAGTAGCTGGATTTCTGGAACTTGGGATGTTCCCTAAGTGTCCAGCAGAAAAGTTGTACGAACCCTCAAAGATGGAACGTTCTAGAGAAAGAGGTGGACAGCGTCTTCCCAGAACAAATGTGGTTGAAGATGGGTCTTGCTTTGTTGTCAAAATGAGACCTCCAAGGCATGTACAAAACGTAAGTTCTATATTTGGGAAATTCTTCTTGCTTATAGTTCCTCTCATGATTTCATTTTGTAAAACACATTTTTTCTTTTCTCCAGCATGCTGTCTTCAACACTGTTCATCACATTTCTTCCAGTCAAATATATTAATAAAGCGTGTGAAGTGGGAGCTGGGAGGTTGGCTCAGTCAGTAAAGTTCTTGCTTCCACAGCAAGCACAAAGATTTGAGTTTTAATTCCCAGCACCCATATAAAAAGTGGGGTTAGGTGGCATGTGTGTTTGATCCTAGTGTGGGGGAGATGGAGGCAGGAGGATCCCTGGAGCTCTTTGGCCAGTCAGCCTAGCTACCTGGGAAGCTCAAGACTAATGAGAGATGCTAAATGGTTGTTACCCTCAGACCAACACTGAAGATGGTTCTCTGGCTTCCACACACATATGCAAACATGTGCCCATGCACACCTGCACCCACGTGAACATGTGCCCACACATACACATAAAGTACAAGCTGCCAGAGAAGGGAAAACAGCGTATACTTGGAATTGCTAATTCTGTTTTTCCATTCAGACTGTTTCTTGGGTCCCTGCTGTGGGACAATTGCTATTTTAGGGGGCTCATGAAGCAGGAAATAGAGGAGAGAATGAGAAGACCTGTGTTTGTGGAGTTCATGTTCTGAAGAATAGAGCAGACTATAAATGAGAGAGACAAGCAAAATGTGAACTGGTACTGAAGAGGAAGGAGATAGATGGGAAGGGAGCGTCTCCAGGAGAGCAGTTACAACTGTGAGGAGGTTACTGAAGAGACCTACAGAGAATGTGCTGCATGCCTGAGCAATGCCCCAAGGGGCAGGAGACTGAATCTTGAAGAAGCATGATGGAGGAGGGAGGGGAAACAGCCAATGAGGACTCTTGAAACAACGGACTTCCTGTTAGGGTTAAAGGTCAATAGAGACACTGACAAGTTTGGTGTAAAGTCAGCAACAGAAGAACTAGGGAACGGCTGCTGGGAAGGCTGAGTGGTGCTGAGCCTTACAGATGCCATTTGAAGACTTGGTTTTCCTGTAGTGGGAGGGGAGTGCTGACTTGACTCTGAGACTGGATGACTCTGAGATCTGACTCTGAGACTGAGCTTCAACCCCACTCACCCCACCTGCAAACCACAGTGTCAGAAGCATCGTGTGTGCTGGTCCCTGTGTCCAAGTTCTAGACCAGGTGTGGTGGGAGGGTGAGATGGGAACCACAAAAGCAGGCAGCTGTGAACTTCAATGAGGCCACACTCTGTTACTCACCTCTCCTCTTTAGAGATGTGTTTCTTCTTTTTTCTTTTTTTCTTATTATGTGTTGTAATATATATGGAATTTATTAGAGTGGCTTATAGGCTGTGGTTGAGCCAGTCCAACAACAGAAGGTCAAGAATCCAGTAGTTATTTTATCCTTGAGACTGGATGTCTCAGGCTAGTCTCCAGTCTACATTAGATTCCCAAAGAAGTAGGTTCTAATATCAGTACAGAAATGCCTCCACAGCAGGATGGATGAACTTGCCAGTGAGAGTCGGGGCAAGTAGGCAAAAACCAGATGCTTCCTTCTTCCATGTCCTTTCATGTGGGCTGCCACTAGATGGTGTGGGTCTTATCACCTCAAAGGATCCAATCAAGAAAAACTCTCACAGATGTGCCCAGCTGCTTGAATTTTAGCTGATACTAGATGTAGTCAAGTTGACAACCACTGAGCCATCTCTGCAGCTCTAGATATGTCCATCCCCCAAGGCTATGTGATGTGTCTTGGCACAGGTTTCTAAATCTCTGTACAGGATCTGCTGCTTGTAGGATTTTTTTTCTTTTTAGATTTATTTACGTTCATGTGTATGAGTATTATGCCTGCATTTTATGTATAAGTATCACATGGATGCCAGGTGCCCCCAGAGGCCAGAAAAAGGCATTGGGTCTCCTGGAACTGGAGTTACAGTCAATTGTGAGCCCCCATGTGGGTGCTGGTATCTGAACTTGGGTCCTCTGAAAGAGCAGCCAGTGCTCTTAACCACACAACCATCTCCCCAGTCCCTCTTCCTGTACATTTGAAGGTTGTTTGCTATTTAAACATGACCTTTGCTCAAGAGGCTTATACTTTGCAGGAACACGAGGCATCCATGAAGTGTTATCCAACACGATGAGACTGAAGTGTGTAACACTAACCAAGCTGCTGGGTTGAGAACCAACAGGAAGTGGTGGGGTTGAGAAAAGATAAGTAACCAGGACTTGGGGGCAGGGGTGGTGGTCCCTCTCACTTCTCTACTACTGCCTATGAGATGGGACCACCGTCTTCGGCACTCTGAGCCTCAGTTCCTTTGGTTGTCAGGTGTGGATAAGCTTCACTACTTCTCAGGGCTGTTGTAATGAACATGAGGTGGCTCACACATCATAACCCTGATCAAAACCATATTATTTCCATCCTATTTATCTACAGGGATAGTAACTCGCTCCGCCAATACTTTACCTCAGAAAACAATTCACACAAAATGTACTTAAGTTGAAAATTAGTAGTTATTCTGGCAACTTGAGTACTCTTAAATAAACAGTAACAGACTTACTGGTAATTACTTGATAAATCTTAACCACAATTATGATACTCAAAACACTGAAATTCTTAAATCTCTAAGAGACTCCATGAAGCAATTTCCTTTGCAAAGATAACTTTACTTGCTTTCCTTTGCCATGCAAATGTTAAAGAAAGATGAACTAAATACTAAATATGGCATTTTTCATAGATACTGTTTTTTAGTTAATTCATGTATTTCTAAGGCTAAAAATATAACTTTGGAGTTTATTTAAGGTAGATGGGAAATGACTCAGCCTCACTGCATCTATGGGAAAAAAATAACAAAGAAAAAAAAGCAGGAGATGCTTATATACAAAACACAGTAAGGAGCCACCCTTTCTCCACCAGCTAGGAATCCCTCTCAAAAGAATGAATTCCTGCCCGGCGGTGGTGGCGCACGCCTTTAATCCCAGCACTCAGGAGGCAGAGACAGGTGGATCTCTGTGAGTTCAAGGCCAGCCTGGGCTACCAAGTGAGTTTCGGGAAAAGCACAAAGCTACACAGAGAAACCCCGTCTCGAAAAACCAAAAAAAAAGAAAAAAAAAAAAAAAGAATTCTGGTCAAAGTTTTGGTGTGGGGTATCCACCAGAGAAGACCACATGGACACAGGTTTTAGCCAATAGAAAGTCTTTATTAGCCACACGTGGCTACACTGGGTATTCAGAATCCCAGTGTAGTCCCAAGCCTTTCTCAGTGTGGGCTTTTAAGCACAAAAAAACATAACCTGTCTTGTTGACATCCTTCAGTCAACAAGAACAGTTAGCCAGTAGCAGAACTACAAAAGCCAAAAAGCAAGGTTGGTACATTTAGAGACATTCCCAGAACTATGGACTTTGATGGATTAAATCTTCACTTTCATTTTGGCAGGTGGTGCTATCTATGTGCTGAGTTTATGGCCTGAATGGTACTTCCATCATGGAGTCAGTTGTGCTAAGGTTTGGGAGGCTACTAAGGTCTGGAGCCCTGTTACAGCTTAAGTATTACTCTTAGCAGGTACACTTACACAGATCAGAAAGGATAAGTGGTTCATATCTGAGTAACTCATATCTCTATTCCTTCACTTAAATGGCAGGATTTCGTGTGCACAAGCATGTGCAGAAACCAGAGACCAACTTCAGGTGTCAATGTGCCCTCTTGTTTTGAGGCACGGTCTCTTATTGGTCTAGGTCTTGCTGAGCATGCTGTCTGGCCAGAAAGTTCCAGGCATCCTCCTGCCTCTGTCTCTGAAGTCCTGAGATTACAAATGCACAACATTTAAATGGGTTCTGAAAACTGAATCAGATCATCAGGATTGGCATCAGGCACCCTTACCCAGTGAGCTAACTTGCTGGCCCCTAATAGAAGTCTTTTTTTCTTTTATATATACATATGTAATTTTAAAATTAAAGTATAATCACATCATTTCCCCATTTTCTTTCCTCCCTCCAACCCCTCCCACATGCTGTATTCTTTAGCTCTCTTTTAGATTCATGGCCTCTTTTCCTTTAATTGTTTACACACACACACACACACACAGAGAGAGAGAGAGAGAGAGAGAGAGAGAGAGAGAAAGAGAGAGAGAGAGAGAGGAGAGAGCTAAATATATAAACACAGTTTGCATAATACTGTACTGTCTGTATAATGTTGCTTGTTCTTGTATAGTATTAGAGGGACCAGCCTTAATACCATACATCCCAGGGGTTCAGGAGAAACTACGAACAGCAAGGGCTAGTTTCAGGAAATAGAATCTCAGCACACTGAGCTCTATAGTCCGCTTGCTCTAATTCCTCTGGTATAACATCCTACCTACACAGCTTCCGTTCTGTTCTTGTGCCTAGCTCCTTTCTTGCCTGATTTCTCTCTATATCTACTGCTCCCTCTAAGTTCTGTCTTAATTCTCCCATCTTAATTCTGCCTCATTTAGGTCCTTTTTATCTCGTTCCTACCCAGCTAGTACTTCCCCATCTGACTCTTCTTCAGCTTTCATTTCGTCCACTGGTTCTCTCTGATCAAAATTCTCCTTATCCCTCTCTGTTTTCAGTCTCTAAGTTCTCCATGTTCCTCCGAAGTCTCCCAGGAATCCAGTTATAAACCCAAGCAATAGCAATCCCCTGGTTGAGCAAGGTCACCAGGCTTGAATTCCAAGGGGTCATAAAGGCAGGTAAGAGTTTTCCTCAGACAGTGACCCCCAGGCTTCCTTTTACAATCTAAAATGGGAGTGGTAAAAGGGGAGGTCAACTGAGTGCTTGACCAGTTAGTATATCAAAAGGGGATCTATGTGCTCAGTCGACATTCTTAGAGGTGGTTAGGTAAGAAGTTAGGGGTCTCTTAGTAAGGTTGCATAAGAAAGGAGGGTCTCACCCTAAACTGCACAAGAAATAAAGTCATCCGCCTAACCTAGGAGACAGGTGCAGTTTCCTTCAGCCTTGGATACTTAATAGGCATTTTAGATAAATACACTGTTAGGTGTTCTTTGGAAGCACACAAGAAAATCATTTTAGGAATCAGCTAATATATATATCAACAAGACTTCTTAAGCCATGGCTTGACCTTTGGAGAAGTCCTTGACTTTCCCAAGTAGTAGCTTTTGTGATAGTAGCTGGATCCCATTACATTTTCCTACAGCTTGCAGCAGCTCGTATTATATGATTGCAGGGCTGACCACTTGGGGTTGAACTGGGGTCCTGCAAGTGTTATGGCTTGCAGGGAAATGATCCTTGTGCGGTGAAGAATGAGTCAGCACCACTTTAGCAGGTGCTGGGTCAAAACTTCCAGAGTCTGACCTCGAAGTTTGTTTTTGTTTTTTTTCCTTACACAATTAATCAGTAAAACTTTGAGAAGAGGTTTCCACATGACAATTATCACAACAAAGCTTTGGGCATAGTTACACAGAAACTCCCTGATGAAGTAGCAAAGCACCCATGACCCTTGCAATAAGAATGAATTCTATAGGCTGATAACAGTGCTCAGGACAAAGGCCTAAGAAGGATTTGTAATAGGCATAAGGATGGATTTTACTGATGAAGGATACAAAGCACAGGAGGGGAAGGGGTTCTGCCATAAGGAAGGGTTCCATCCCTGGGAGACAACACTCAGGACTGAGGCCTGAACAATGCTCAGGATTTTTGAGGGATTCAGGAAAGCTAACTCCATAGAACAGCAAAAAGATCTCCAGGTTGTTAGACAGCATCCGCTCCAGCCTTCGGGGTGAAAAGGCATCATTTCCTTAGCTTGAAGATAATAGGCCTGTGTGTTTAACAAGCCTGGTTCCTCCAGTGCTTCTCTAAGCTTTGCCTCCTATGGGAATGGATCACCAGCTGGAGGGGTCCCCCTGGGGGAGCACAACTGGAGGGGTCCCCCTGGGGGAGCACAACTGGAGGGGTCCCCCTGGGGGAGCACTACTGGAGGGGCCCCCTGGGGAAGCACAACTGGAGGGGTCCCCCTGGGGGAGCACTACTTCCCCCATCTCTGCATTCTTAGTCACCTGCAGGTCTTTGTCTAGGGTTGGGCCCCATGAGATGTCCCCTTACATGTTAGCATTCTATTTTGTGTTGTCTGTGGTCTGATGCACATAGGCAGCCCCGTTGGCGAGACTTCATGGATACCGTGAAGTCGCTGCTGACGTCTCTAGGAAATGCAGCCACACAGTGGATTTGCTGTCCCACAGCTCTTTCACCTGCGCTCTGCTGTGCCCCGGAGCCTGCTGCAAGCCTTGCATTGTAACTGGATCAGCTGGGCTGGTCCCCACAGGATCGCTGGTTCTCTGCTCTTTGATTGGTTGCGATTTTTCTGTAATGGTCTCCATCTGTTACAAAGAGACATTTCTTTGATGAGAAGTGAGAACTGCACTCTTCTGTGGATGTAAGAATAAATATTTAGAATGTAGGTAGGAATTTTGTTTGGGTAGGCTCATGGACAACCTGACCGACAACTCAAAATGGGGCTTCTCAGGTCTGGTGTAGAGAGTTTTGTTCGTCTACGGCTCTTGGGTGGAGTATTTTCAGTCCAAATGGAAAATTTTCATTTAAACTATACATGTATATATATACACAGACTTATAGGTATGTAGATAATCATATGATTCCTTATGGCTTTTTCAGAGATCCTTATTGTTACTGTTTTACGCTCTTCTTCTGTATTTATCACCCTCCCCCTGTAATTAAAGGCTCCCATTCCCCAGATCCCCCTTCAAATCACTTGTGCTCTCTATCCCCCCTCTCTACTGCTCCTGCCAATGTCGTCCAGAATCCGTGTCTGTCTGTGTGAGTCCATGCCTGCCTTAATGCTGGCTTGTGAGTCTGTCTGTCTCTATCTCTGTTGTGTCCGTCCCTAGCAAAAAGATTTGCTTCCTCTTTTATTGAATAACAGGAACAGCGTCACCTAAGGAAGGAATGAAGCATACTTTACGGAAATCTTTAACAGAGTTTTACAAAGGATTAAGTCACTTTACTCCAACTGACCCATATAACAACAGTGTTCTAAACATCATCATTTATCAAGCAACAGATGCATGCTGTGTCCAACATTTATGGTAGATATTGATTTTGTAAAGCCACTTTTTCCCTGTGTTCTGTTTTCAGCACATGAATATCATAACTCATGTATACACTTGTACTACTCATGAGTCAGGGCCATGGAAGAGTACATAGCCTGAGATTACAGCCATGCATTAGCTTTGGTTATGAAATCCAAGGCGAGTAAGGTTGGCTGTTACATTATTCTCTAAAAGGCAGGTTAAACAAACATGCTGAACACACAGTGGAATAGCAGTCTTAAGTCTCAAGTGACAGCAAGGTATATTACTAACTTTGACCTTGAGGCCCAGCCAAAGGACCAATCTCTTCGAATGTAAGAGATGTCATCATCATATTAATGCATCACCATAAATGAGTACTCCAGAGGTAGAATCAGTGAGAAAGAGACACAGATATGGGATAGACAGGTGTGAGAATGACTGTGGAGGCTGAGCGGTGTCTGGACAGGCCCTAAGCCAGCGAGAGACCCGCAGGAACTGTTAGTGCAGTTTATTTCAAGACCAGAGCCATCAGGGAGGCTGATGGTGTCCATAAGGGAACAAGAAGGGCAGACAAGAATGGGAGGGCTAATGGGGACCTTTTTCTATTCTGTATGATAACACATCTGCACCCTACATTGCAGGAAAGGGATCTGCATGTATGCATTAAAGAGCCTAGGCATGCTTGTTGCTAACAGTTGGTGCTGATTTAACCTTTAACCTAGATGTCACCTTGGAAGGAATGTGAAGAAGGCTTTGAAGTATGAGAGTCTGCTGCACACACACAGAGAAAATGCAGCAGAGGACACAAGAATAGCACCAAGCCCTTGAATCTCAGTGACTGCCAGTGTGATCACAGGGACAGGACTGAACTTCGGAAGGATTGACAGTCTTTGTTCCTAGTCCCTGTAGAGTGTGCAGGCTGGAGATGAGAGAAGGAAGGAAAAATGCCTGGATGTGAGGCCCCTGTCTTCTCAGATTGTCGACTCTCAGAATGAAGAACAGTTAAAGGGTCAATTCCTGTCTCTGTTCATTGGAATTTGGGGCAACAGGCATAAGGGACCTGATATCTAGGTGACACTAGTGAGCTTCAGCTGTCAATGTGACACAACTTAGAGTCACCTGAGGGAATCTCAGTTGAGGGATTGCCCAAATCAGATTGGCCTGTGACCATGAGGGATTGTCTTGATTGGCAATTTGATTTGGCAGGTGTGTCTGGCTGTATAAGAAGCTAACTGAATATGCCAGCGAGTAAGCTAACAAGCATTGCTCATTTGACCATGGTTTCTGCCTTCAAGTTCCTGCCGTGAGTGTCTGCCCTGGCTTCTCTTGATGATGGACTGTGACCTGGAAGTGTAAGATGAAATAAACTTTTTCCTCCCATAAGTTATTTTCAGTGGTTGTTTTAGTTAGGGTTTCCATTGCTGTGAATAGACACCATGGCAACTCTTATAAAGGAAAACATTTAATATGGTGGCTTATAGTTTCAGAGGTTTAGTCCATTATCAGCATGGCAGGGCATGGTGGCATTCAGATAAACATGGTGAGATAAACAGTAGCTGAGAGTCCTACATCTTGATTCACAGGCAACAGAAAGTGGTCTAAGACACTGGGTGGTATCTTGAGCATATATGAGACCTCAAAGCCTGCCTCACAGTGACACACTTCCTCCAACAAGACCATACCTCCTAACAGTGCCAACTCCCTTTGGGGACCTTTTCTTTTAAACCACCACGGTGATGATGCTTGTTATAGCAACAGAAAGAATCCAAGACAGTGTTCCTCTCAGTCTGAGGTACATGAATTTAGTGTGTGTTCACTGGTACCATCTCAGAGCCTAAAGGTCAGAAGGTGGAGTTCCAGTGTTCAAGGGAAGTAGAGGATGGGTGACTGAGTTCCACAAGGAAAGGAAAGAGAGCAAGTGTGGCACTATATGATGCCAACCCACTTGGAATGAGGGCACATCTTCCTTAGCATCCTGATTCAACTGCCAATCTCCTACAGAGACATCCTCACAGATCCTGCAACACTGCTTTACTAGCTATCTGGGTACCCCTTTGTCAGGTTACCTAACCTGTCACTCCCATTCCACATGGCTGGATGCACAGAACACCCTCCCTGTTAATACCTAATTGTGTATACCGGCATCCATATGATGAGAATCCTTCTCAACACGGTAAGGTACATTTGACTCATCACAGCATGAAGATGGCTATCCAGCCATGTGGCCAAGAGCTGTGTTATGTATTTGATGAGTCTCCATTCATGGCTATGGCTGGCTACATGAGAAATAAAAACCATCACTTTATAATTAAGAGCACTGGTGACTCGGAGTAACAAAAATGAGGCAGTTTGTTTTATGACTTTGCAAGGCTGTCAATCAGCCTAGAATGGCAGGTCTGCTAATGATGCCCACTTAATAATGTGAATGCAACAAGCCCCTTCCTCGATTTCCTTTCTAGCTGAGTAGTCAGGAGGGTACAATCTTATCAAGGCCTCTTTCCCCACATTTGTCTTTTTCTCAACAAAGCTTATGAATGGGTTCATCTCTGTTTTACTTTCTGTTTATTTCAATGCTTATCAGAGGCATGACCTTGCAGGCAGGCTGGGCTGTTAGTAATTTTCTACTCCAAACTTTTGCTTTGGCTTATCAGAGTATGAAGTAGGGGATGGGGGAAGGATAGCTGGGCTAGCCTACTCCAGCAGAGCCCAGTGTTTTCTGTTTACCATTTTAAAAATGAACCATCATATTATATTTCTTACAGCTGTCTGATCACAACTCTGATACACGTCAAGATGATGTAAAAATTGACCCATAGGATGAGACATTTGTCTAAGAATCAATTCTAGTCCTAAACTCACAATTCCCATATCAGACAATAGCCTGCACTCCATCACTGTACAAAGGACACCTCTGAATGCCATTCACTTTCCTGGGGCTAATGAGCTGACATCATGGACCATAAGACCATTTGAAACTGACTGCCTCAGGCAGAAAGACTGAATTATTCAGTTTATACTAAAAACTCCAGGGCAAAAGGCCTCTCCGGGAAAAGCCACATTGAAAATCTTGTTAGCATAAGTACCTTCTCTACCCGTGTTTGACTCGGGCGGGGTGCCTTACATTACAGGAGGCCAGCAAGGTGCCACCATTTGAATGTAACACACACCCCCAGCCCCCACCCCCATTTCTGCTCTTCTTCCAATGAGCTGCAGGTTTTGTCCTCAGTTAGTGCTTTGGGGGAGGAGATACAGCTGATGGGCTTAAAAATAAAAAACATTGTGAAGTTATATGCGGGGAGGTGGAGGAGACTGGGAGGAGTTGGGGGAGCTGGATAAATGGTACACATCCTGCAAATTCTTGTGAATTGGAATCAATTTAAATACACACATGTAAACTTGTAGGATTAATTATAAATCCAGACATACAAACCTGTTTATTCACACATTTAGTGTTTGATAAAGATTTCATTGGAAATCACAAATTGGCAGGAAAAATGGATTATTTGATAAATGGTGCTGATGTAATTATAAACTAGCTAGGGAAAAATAAAGCTGGATTGATTGAGAACACACAATAAAAGGAACCTCAGAAAGGACAGACCTGGAAGTGACAGGCCAGCAGATCTCTCCACTGAGGAATCTACCCTATATCCCATGGACCGATGGTCTGTGTCCCCAAGTTCACATACTGACAGTTGGTATTAAGGAGGATAGAGCTTCAGGGGGCAGTGACATCATGAGGGCTTCTCATCAATGGGACTCATGTCCTCATAAAGAAGCTTAAGAACATTGCTGACCTCACACACTGCAGCATGAGCATGCATGAGAATGCAGCAGCAGGTGACATCTCTGAACCAGGCAGCCCTCATCGAGACCCGATCTGCTGGAGTCTTGATCTTGGTTTCACTGTCTCTAGAACTGAGAGCTACAGATTGCTGTTGCTTACCTTGCTGAAGCATTCCAAATGGGTCCACACAACTTATGAACTCAAAAAGAAGAGGAGAGGGGTGCACATGAGCTGGGATTATTCAACGGCACAGTTGGCCCCTGTAGACCTAGCAAAGTACTGTGCACTGCTAGGATTCTTATCTGATTTTTATGCCCTTGTCCCCCTGATGAAGCCACCTGACCCTCCTCCACCTTTCAGTTTCTTCCTGCCTGTCCTCTCCTTGTCATGATCTAGCAAAGTAGTTGGCATCAGCCTTGAGGGGACATCTGTGCTGACAAGCTCTGGGACCTTGGCTCCTCTACCCATCTGCTTTGGCAGACCCAACTACCAGAATTCATGTGCCTGCCTTGTGTGATTATGTAAGCTCCTCTAACTTCTAGACCCCCAGTAGCTGCTCTCTGCCAGGCTTCTCAGCCTCTTGCTGTGTGACAAGAGTTGAAAGATGCTGGGGAGAGCAAAGAGCCTTGCAGAAGGCTGGCTCATCTGAACCCTTGAGATCCTGGCTCTTGTAGCTCTCCTGCTTACTCTTGGTGAGAATGTGAGTCTACCACAGGCTGCCCTGTTGCTGTGCAGCTCTGGTGGATAAATTATTTGCTTGGTGACAAGCTCAAAAAATACGGCACTCTCTAGATGAAATTGGTATTTTGTAAAATATTAACAAGTTACCTCATTTCACTGCTCCAGTTCCATGTTGAATTTGTGGCTGCATAACACAAATGCCACAGCATGAAGCATCACAATGACAGCTGGTGTTTTCCCTTTGCCTCATACTGGTGACATTTGCAGCACATTAGGTTACACTTCACCCCTTACATGAGAGCAATCCCCAGTTGCCTGGGAGTCTTGTTCCACATTACAAAAGCTTCAATTAAACCAGCATTGATGTGAGTGACTTAACTGTTTTTGTGCAACAGTATGCAGGATGATAATTGTGTGTGTGTGTGTGTGTGTGTGTGTGTGTGTGTGTGTGTGTGTATACATGTATGCAAGCACAAATGTGCATGCTAATTCACATGCATGTGGTTGCCCTCAGAGGCCAGAAGAGGGCATCATGGTTCCTGGAGCTGGAGTGATAGGTGATGGTGAGCCATCCAGCAGAAGACCTGGGAACTGAACTTAGGTCCTCTGGTAGAGCTGCAAGTGCTCTTAAATGTTGAACCAGCTCTCAGCCCCACAGGGTAAATATCTTTAAACACACTCTCCACATACATTTACAGAGACCTGCACACACGTGTCTACATAAGTGCAACTCAACCACTAGCAGTAACATTTTTAATGTGAGATACTTTGTTACTACAGTTCTTTCTGATTAACATATTCAATCACCATGTTTAAGCAAATTTCAAAGGCTTGACTTCACTGTGCCATCTGTCCATACAGCCCTGAATAAGCCTAGTTGCTTGGCATATCTTTAAATACAGTTTACTTTAAATGTAGAGCCTCCATTAGGGCTCACTCACTCTTCTGGGTTTTCCACCCACATGAATTAAAAGTGATCACCCATTTTCTTGTCATATTTTGGAGAGCAAGATGTACAATTTGCCTCCTGCAGTTTCATAGTCTCTTTCCTTCAACTACTACCCAGGTGGAGGTCCCCGCATGAAGCTGGTTTATCTGCATTGATGTACCCTCTCCTAAATACATTGCTTCACAAAGCCTCTCAAAGGCCTTGTCTAGCACAGCCAGAGAGATGATGAAGCCGATCCTCAAGCGGAGTCAAGGATGACTGGCCAAGGAAATCTTGGCTATGCCATTGTGGGAATGTACCACAAAGTTCTCTGTACAAGAGAAAGTTTCAAAGCACAATTAATCATTTCCTTGCTTGCAGCAGGGGCTGAGTGTTTAGACAACACAGTGGGAGGGGCTTCCAAATCATCCGACTGGAGTTAATTGCATGATACAGAGCCAAGAAGTGTAATGTCTTGCTTCCAAAGACTTTCAGCTACTTAAGAAACACTGTGCTAAGAATAGCATTTTTATCCAAGCTAAGAGCGGTTAAACAGCCCCAAGGAAGTTGGTAACAGCAGCTACACCAGGGAACAGTAAAAGAATGTACTCTGACAAATGCACCACATGAATTAGAAACACGGGGCATTTGGGAAACAAAAGGGGTTTAAAGACCATGCTCCTCCTAGGATAAGAAGGGAACTTTCACAAATAGACAAATGCCACCATGACCCACCCCTGGGTGCCACCATCTGATTAATATCTGTCGGGCCAAAATCCCCTGTGGAAGGGTCCATCAGATAGTCAGTGACACATCAGATGAGAAAGTAGTATAGTGGCTAAGGGTTTGGGCATTCTGACAGGGCCGCGGGACGAATTGCTCCTCACCAGCATGGCTGCCAGTGGGAAGGACCACAGCATAAAACATGAATGGTGGCAAGAGCAGATAGTCACTGAAATTCTCCCAGACACTATGCAATGTGCCTGGTAACACAGAGTAAAATGCTCCCCACCAGTTCGTTAGTCTGGCCAATGCCAATTATTTTGGTGGGTCATAGTGGTGATGTCGTTTAAAGGTTCCGTCTTCACAGCCTCTGTTCATCAAGAAGCAAGCCACAGAGGAGGCACGTGTTGGTGGGTGAGCATTCTGCCAAATATACAAACATGCAATATGAGGCAGGCATAGAAACCATGCTGGCTACCTGAACCTAAAAGCTGTGGTCCTGCTGCTCGGAGAAGCATCCACATACATACATGTGTG
Source organism: Onychomys torridus (assembly GCF_903995425.1). NCBI lineage: Eukaryota > Metazoa > Chordata > Mammalia > Rodentia > Cricetidae > Onychomys > Onychomys torridus. The sequence continues at coordinate 124,962,428 of NC_050447.1, read as the reverse complement.
CTGATGGCAGACCCTGTGGGCCGGGTTCACCTCTGCATCAGGTAGGACTGCAGAATCACCTGATAACTCCTCATACCCTTTTTATACAAAGGAGGCATGTTCTCCTAACCACCTTTCAGTCATAGACACAAAATAACAGTTACTCTATCAGTAAAGTAGTTGGAGCATCCCCATCTACTGTTCTAGGATGGACTGTCCATTCAGACGGGGTGTTTCAAAATCTGGGAACTTACCTTTGGAATGATCTGGACCTAGCCATTGCACAGTAGACTCACACAGAAGTGGTGAACAGTCCTAGATCCTTTTATGTCAACTTGACACAAGCTAGAGTCATCTGAAAGGAGGGAGCCTTGTTAGGATTTATGCAGTGGAACCAATGTCAGGGTTTAGATGCAGGTCTAGGCCAAGGTATGCTGCAAAGATCACACCATGCAACAGATCTCACTTCAGAGGTTTATTGGCAGAAGAGAGAGTGGAAGGCCATCTCAGAGTAGGGACATGAAAAAGAGATGGAGGCAGACACACAGATGACAGGAAGACAAAAGAACAAGAGAGCCATCTGTGGTGGCAGGGACCTTTGAAAGGGCTGGTGTCTTGTGATGACGTAGCTAGCTGCTGTTGTGCTGAGTTGCTGAGGGCAGGGTGCAAAAGTGCTCGATTTCCACAAACCTCAACTCAGAAAACTGCCTCTATAAGATCTGATTATAAGCATTTTCTTATTTAGTGACTGATGAGTGAGAGCCCAGCCTGTAGCAGGTCCTGTGCTGTTGTTCCCTTTGGGGGAGGGGGCCAAGTAGGCACAGAGTCAAAGCACAGGGACTCTGGGAGAATGTGGAAACAACAAGCTCAGTTTATTGAGGAAGAGGCAAGCCTTATATACCCTGCACCTCACCCTGGGGTGGGGGAGGTATGATGAATATGCATCTGCTGGTGTGACATGGCTGCCTCTCATTGGTCCAGGTCATCTCCAGATCATGTCTCAGCTACTGTTGCTAAGGCCATTAGGCAGACCCAGGTTGGCTCTCAGAAAGTATCTTTTTTACTTGTTTGGGCCGGATGGCCCACAAGCCTGTTAGGGATGAGTCATCCCACACCAGCCCATTGTGGGTGATGTCATCCCTGGGCTGGTGGTCCTGGATTCTAAAAGAAAGCAGGCTGAACAAGCCCTGGAGAGCAAGCCAGTAAGCAGCACTCCTCCATGGCTTCTGCATTAGCTCCTGCCTCCAGGTTCCTGCCCTGTTTGAGTTCCGGTCCTGACTGCCTTTGATGATGGACTCCAATATGGAAGTGTAAGCCAAATAAACCCCTTCCTCCCCAGCTTGCTAAGACAGCAACCTTTTGACATTGTGATGTAACATTTGTTTTCATCCACAAACTTCATGTTAGGAAAGTATACAATCAAATTACAAACAAAATATCACACACAACATCTAGTGTTGTAAATAGGTTTACACTTTTGTGTAGGTCTGGTTCACAACTGTCTTGGGGCTCAGGTGGCCCTCAGGTCATGATTTGGACATGGCTGAGTGCTTTGAAGTGACTTTCTTTTGTCAAGAGAAAAGAGATAGTTTAATCTGGAGCTAAAGTTGAGTGACCCCAGAACCCAGATTTGGGGTTCCCCCAAATACCACGTTGCACAGAGGAGGTTGTTAGGTGAGGTTTTTATTAGTTACAGAGCAAAGAGAGTCATGAAGTGTTTCCCAAATACATAGTGGAGACCACAGATGAGTTCCAGCAAAGCAGGGTTGGGGGTGGAGCTGCAGATTTCACATGCCGTCTGATAACATTCTCAGCATTTGGATTAGTGAACACCAGGTCTGCTAAGGATGCATTGTAAGGTTTCGGTAGTTACAAGGATATTAGGTCAGACATAGTGGAGGCAGTGGATGGCTGCCAAAGAACTAAGAATGCCCAAGATAATTTGGCTCTGGCTTGCAACATTTACTCTCCATAATCTCTAACTCAATCATTTGGCTTTATAGAATCTTTAACAGGTTCTCTCTCTCTCTCTCTCTCTCTCTCTCTCTCTCTCTCTCTCTCTCTCTCTCTCATTTTCTTTTATTTCTTGTTTTAGCCTTCTGGGAACTTCAATTCACATATCACAATAAATATGAGTTGGTGGACACTACAGTAGAAATAGAGAAAGTGCTTGCTATGTGTTAGGAACCTTCTAGAAGCTGCACATGTTTGTTTGTTTGTTTGTTTGTTTGTTTTCCTGAATCCTATCACCATTCATTATGCTAGATGTTTCCAGCCAATTCAGAGATGAGGGAAGGGGGGATGAGTGAGGGGCATTCCAGGTCATCACGGGTAGTGAGTGATGGAGACTGAAAATCAGGCACCCCTAAAATGCCTGTACAACTTCCAGCCGCCAACGGGTAGCTACAAGGTTTGTTTGTGTTTCAACATGACTTCTTTCTGTAATTCAGAACACAAAAACAAAATGAAAATATAATTTTTTTTTTACAAATAAAAAATAAAGCATGTTATTTGTTTGGCCTAAATATTTGTGGGATGGCCCATAACCATGTCTTTCAAATAGAAAGTTCATAATTATTACCTAGTGATGGAAAAATACAACAAAAATTTTATTTCGCTTCTAACAAAAGATTTACCATACACCTGCCCTACTAATTGCATTTATTTAAAAATATGCATGCATATAAACAGGGGAAAAACAAAATTTATGCAAAATTCTGTCCTCAGTAGTAAAATTAGTAACCCCAGCAATAACAATAAAATATGTATTCTGTAGCTCCTGGGGGCTGTGATGGTGAGTCAGAGAATAAAGACCCATCTGTTTAGTAAAAGCAGCAACTCTGGGTGCTAAGCAGAGGTGTAATTAGAAGGCACTCTCATACCTCCCGGTCAAATTCCCTTTCTCCTGTTGTTATTAGATTAAATACATTTTTCACCAAAACAAGTCAGTAAATCAAGGCCATAATCAATGAACAGCTAAGGTCAAACACACAACTGTGATGGATGATTACATTTATCAAGTTACAAAATTATCAATCAAATTGCTGTTTATTTTTTAAATGATCTCTTTTAGTTATGTGTACATGTGTATGATTATGGGTTTGTGCACATGAGTTCAGTGCCCATGGAGGCCCTGAAAAGGACATCAGATCTCCTGGAGTTGGAGTTATAGGCAATTGTGAGCCACCAACATGGGTGATGGGAATTGAACTCAGATTCTCTGGAAGAGTACACGTTCTTAACCACTGAGCCATCTCTCCAGCCCTTATTTAAAAATGTCTTAGTGTACACATAATGTAGTGCATGTCTTATTTCTATGTCCTATGTCCATCCTATTCTATATAGCAACCCTAAAAGATGACAAAGACAAAGAGGATCTTGGGGGTGAAGAAGTCTTGAAACATGCATGCTGAAAAGCTGTCTTTGACCAGCTATTTCTGCTGAAGGTCTGTGAGTCAGTCACTAAGCCCAAGAGAACTTAGCTAATGTTTTAGTTTTAAGTATGGAGGTGCTGTTTGAGACCTGCAGGTGACATGTAGCTCCAAGGCAGTTTGCAGGATGCAGAAGGAAAGCAGAATTCCAACCCAGAAAAAACAAGTGGTCGGTGTTTATTCAGAAATCAAGTTTGTCATCTGGTGTGGCTCCTCTTTGCCTGTTTCCTCCTGGGGCTTAGCAAAGGGCTTAAGAACCTGCAAAGGGAATGCCCAAGGAGCCTTATCTGCAGGCCACAGGTGGAGGCACAAATCCTGAGGTCAGAGGCTCATGCTCTGGACCTGAGGAGGAAACTCATAGGGGGATTAAGAGCCTGCAGTGAGGTGTGTCCAGGTGAGATGTGCCACCCTGAGCTCTGGAGCACAACACAGAGAAATGGCAGGCATTACACACACAAACTGCAACGCCTAGAACCCATGTCACAGGGAGAGGAGCATGTTAGAAACACGTGATCCATGGTGGGCTAGAATTTTGCTATTAATTTTGTTCTAAGCAGTCAAGTGTCTTCATAGAATTTGCAATGAAAAGCAAAGGTTGGTTCTGTTTAACCACATCACTTCCTGTGTCATGTTATCCTCATTGTGACCATGACAATGACTTGCAAGCCAGAACAGCTTCCGTGAGCATTTCCTTTCTGAAGGTCCACTGACAGTGAAGGTGTCAGATGTTGGGCAGGTGGCTTGGTTTCTTTTCTTTCTTTCTTTTTGAAAAACATTTTTGAAAGAAGAACTTAAAGATGATTGGTTTTCCATTGTTTGTGTGCCTCTGTGTGTGTTTGTGTATTTGTGTATGTGTGCTCATGCCTATGTGTGTACATGTGCAAGTGTGTGTGTGTGTGTGTGTGTGTGTGTGTGTGTGTGTGTGTGTATTGTGCACTTGCATGTGGGGTGCAGATTCAAATGATGTCTTCTTCAACCTGTGTTTTGGTTTTGCTGTTGCTGTTTGCTTGTTTTGTTTTTTTAGACAGGGTCTCTCATGGAACCTGAACTTGGAGCTTTCTGATTCAGATAGATGGGCTGGCTGGCAAGCCCTGGGATCCCGTGCCTCTTCCTCCACAGTATTAGAATTAGCTCCTTGACATTGACCTGGGGATCAAACTTAGGTCCTCATGCTTCTGCACCAAGGACTTGACTTATCAAGCTGTCTCCAAGCTCCAGTTTTTTCTCTTGCATGAAGGCTTGGGAGATGGCTCAGTGGTAAGAGCATTTGCTGCACAAGCATGATGCACAAGACCTGAGTTCAAATCCCCAACATCCATATAAAAAAACCTAACTTGAACACTGTGAGGTGTGTTAAACGGTTGCTGGGGCTTACTGGCCACCAGATTAGTTCTAGCTTCAGTGAGAGACCCTGTCTCAAAAGAATAATGCAGGAAATTATGACAGAATACCTGGTGTGCCCTTTGGCTCTCCACACAAGTGAATGTGCCTCTGTCTCTCTCTGTCTCTCTGTCTCTTTGTCTCTGTCTCTGTCTCTCTGTCTGTCTCTCTGTCTCTGTCTCTGTCTCTCTCTCTCTCTCTCTCTCTCTCTCTCTCACACACACACACACACACACACACACACACTGCTGTATTCTCATCTTTTTTTTTTCTGATGAGATTTTTCAATGTCTTACCTGTTATCAAAGTTGAATCTTTTTCTCTTTGTCATATGTCCCCTCTCCCTGTTTTGTCCCATGCTCTCTCTTTTGTCAGGTTTTAGCAATGCTGATGTGGCATCTGACATAGATCCCTCCTTTCTTCTTCTGCTTGGGGGCTTTCGTGCAACCTGGCTTACAGTTCCTCTCACCACTGTGATTTCAAGTGCCCCCTTCCTGTGGTCCCCCAAGTACTCATGGGTTCTCTCAGATGATCCTGACCCTCAGCGCATTGATGGTATTCCTGCTGTTTTGTTGTTGCTGTTTTTTAATTTCAGCATTCTATTTGGGATTCTTTTCATTCATTCATTCATTCATTCATTCATTCATTCATTCATTTCTATGAACTGAGAATTGAATCAAGGGGCCTTGGGCATTCTAGACATGTCTTCCACCAATGAGCTACATCCTCAGACTACTTTGGGAGTAATTTTTGTATTTATTTCTCCAGGGTCACTAATCTTTGGTTTATTCTGTCTAGTATATCTTCTATTTGGATACTATCGTGTTTATTTCTAGAATTTTTATTTGAGGTGACTAATCTCTCACCCCTATAAATTTGTCCTAGAGTTCTTCCCCTTTTGGTGACCACCAGACTAGCTGCAGATGTAGTGAGAAACCTGTCTCAGGAGAATAATTCGGGTCATAACGACAGGGAACGCCTGACGTGCTCCTTGACTCTCCACGCATATGAATGTGACCCCACCCCAACCCAAACACACACATTTTGCTTCTGCTTGGGGACTTTGGTGCAACTTGATTTACAGTTCCCTTCAACATTTCTGGAAGAAACATTTGCCATTATTTCTTCAAGTGTCCTCCTTGTCTTCTCACAGTTCCAGAAGCTGGGGTGTTGATACCTTCAGAGATCTGCCCAGTCAAATCAGGTGTGGGATCATGAGAGTTCATCGGTTCAAGGTTGCAGTAATTTTCTAAATTAGAGGAAGAATCTGTCTTCAGGATTCATGGCTGAGATGGCTCAGCAGGTGAAGAAAGGCACTTGCCACTAAACCTGATGACTTGGGTCAATCCCTGGGAAATCTGTATGGGAGAAGGACAGGTTTTCTACAGGTTATCTTCTGGCCTCCAGACTCACACTCTTGTGAGTATGCACTCACACCCATCTTGCACATACAAAACAAATGAATAAATGTAGTAAAACACTTAGAAAATTCACTTTAAGCAGATTCATAAATAGACATTTTCACTAGTGCCTCCCCAGTCTCTTGACCTGCTGTATGCTGGAAGACGGGTTTTATATATATTTGTTTGTGTTGTGTATGTCTGTTTACTTGTATGCATGTTTGTAAGTATGTGTGTGCCTACAGACATGCATGTCTGCATCCGGCAGCCCAAGGTTAATATAGGATATCTTCCTTGATTGTTGTCCACTTCATTGAGTCATTCTACCCCAAGGAACCCCCAGTCTCTACCTCCTGACTAATTGCAAGTGGCCCCTATGCCTTTCTGACTTTTATGTGGATTCCAGGGATCCAAATACATGTCCTCAGACTTCTACAGTACTTTTTCCATAGAGCAGCTCCCTAGCCTGCAGGTCAGATTTCCATCCCATCAGGCTAATGGACTGTGAAGGAGTTTTCCTACTCACCCAGTTGTGGGGTTGTGTGCTCTAGACCTAAAGCAGGTGACAATGGTATGCAGTCATGTATCACTTACACAATGTGAAAATGCATCATCAAGCGACTTTGTCCTTGGATATGCGTCATGGAGTAACAAACCCACAGGGCTGCATTGTTGCCAGGCAACACTGACTCATGGGATCTCAAAGGACACGTGGCCCATTGTAAAAATTTTGAATTGACAAATATGTAGATAACCCAGGTAAACAGTGCAGCTCTGCAGTGTATACAGACTGTAATGTAATCTCACCCAGGGGCACAGCACACCCTCCTGGGGGAAGAAGACTGACACACCAGGCTACTCTATCTCATTAGACATGCAGATTCCTGGGCTGCGGAGATGTCTGGGTGGATAAGTTTACTCAGCTGATAAAATCCTTGAAGTACATGCTTGAGAAGCTGAACTCAGACTTCCAGAAGACACATAAAAAGCCAGGCATGTGTCTGTAATCCCAGTGTTAGGAAAGTGGAGACAGAAGAATCGCAGAGTGCTGTGTGAGATTTTGGCACAGGACATACATATCTATCTGCCTATCCTTAGAAGAGAATCCATGGCAAATCAAAGTAATAACTATAGCAAATCCCAACTTGGTGAACCAATTAACGTGATGAGGTTAATAACTTACAGGAATCTGGGTGAAGGGTTACTAATAGGGGCAGGAATGACTCAAAGGGTTTGCAGTGAGACAAAGTGTTGGGTCTGGTGTCTGGTGGTCTGGTAGTCTGGTGGTCTGGGGCTTTAGTAATACTGATAAAACAATTATATTGGACATTTCATCTTACCTAGTGTATCCCCAGTTACCAATCCCACCCAAATTTGCTCATTCATTTGTTTATTTTTCAATATTTAGTGCTTGCACAGGGAAATTGTGTTTGAGAAAAGAGTGGCGTTTAGTGTAGTGCTGAGAGGCACCAAGGAGTTTACATCAAGGGAAGAACCTAGCCAGCTCCAGATTAGAGAGAGAAAGGGCTGTCTCACTCAACTCAGACTCTTTGCCGGCTAGTTTTCTTAAACAGGGAAGCAAACTAAATCATAAGCAGAGAGCATTTGTTTCTTAGTGTTGTAGATTGAAATATTTTTAAAATGCCGAAGTTTGACAAAGTTTTGGCCCCAAAATCCATTTAAAAAATGATGCCTTTGAACTAGAGAAGCCTGCTGCCTTTCTAAATCCCCAAGAGACACATTGCAGCAGGTGAGATGAACATAAAAATGTTACTTTCAGCAGCAATAAATATACTAGAGGGAGATGCTTAACAGTTAAGAGGTTGGCTCTTTCTCCTGAGGCCTGGAGCTCACAACAAGCAGCTCACATCTGACTCCAGCTGCAGGGCATCTGATGCCCTCTTGTGGCTTCCATGGGCACTGCACTTATGTGTGCAGACACCCAAACACAGACCTTCATACATACGCACACATTTTCAAGAAAGAAACACAACTGAGAAGATAAATACTGGACAGGAAGGGACAATGCTCTCACAGTTGACAGACAATATGATGCTCTATGACTACATGACCCGATATACAAGATACTCTTCATTACATAGGCACTGTCAAATGTCTTACATAGTTTGCCTGTAATTCAAGAGTAACGAGTTTCGAAATGACTGTGGGAGAAGAAAATACACTAAAGCAACAACCAAATATCTGATATACCCAGGAACACACTGAAGCAAAAGATTTAAATATTTTACACAAACACACACACACACACACACACACACACACACACATACACATACACACACACACATACACACACACACACATACACACACACACATACACACACACACACACACACACATACACACACACACACACACATACACACACACACACACACACACATACACACACACACATACACACACATACACACACATACACACACACACATACACACACATACACACACATACACACACATACACACACATACACACACATACACACACATACACACACACATACACACACACATACACACACATACACACACACATACACACACACATACACACACATACACACACACATACACACATACACACACACATACACACACACATACACACACACACATACACACACACATACACACACACACATACACACACACATACACACACATACACACACACATACACACATACACACACATACACACACACACATACACACACACACATACACACATACACACACACATACACACACACACATACACACACACACATACACACACATACACACACACACATACACACACACATACACACACACACATACACACACACACGTACACACACACACACACACACACACACACACACACACACACACACACACACACACACACACACACACACACACACACACACACAGGGTTTGATAGTACATGCCTGAAATTCCGGCACAAAGGAGACTAGGGCTAGAAAATCAGGAGTTTAAGGCCAGCCTCAACCTCATAGTAACTTCAAGACAATTCCCAAACAAGAGAATAATTATATAAAGGATTTATGAAAATATATTGAAGGATAGATGGTAGGATTTTAAGCAAGGAAGAGATTTTATTCACTTCTTTTAGAAGGCAAGAATTTTTCCTCACATTGATTTACTAAAATTTCCATTGAGGTAACAATGGGGTTTTTTTTTTTTTACAACTCTTAAAAATTTAGAAATTTAATGAATGGAATTGTGTGTGTGTGTGTGTGTGTGTGTGTGTGTGTGTGTGTATGTGTGTGGTGTGGTGTTTACTCATGGGGGAAGTTAGAGGACAACTAAAGTATCCTTTCTCAGGAGCTAACATTGTTTTTTGAGGCAGGCTCATCATCACTAAGTAAACTAAGCTGGCTGGCTAGAAAGCCTCAGGGGTCTACCTATCTCAGCATTCCCAGTGCTGAGACTATAAGAGGGTCCTACCATGCCCTAATTTTTTCTTTTTTAGACATGGTGTGGTGGTTTGAAAGAAAATGGCTCCCATAGGGAGTGACATTACTAGGAGGTGTGGCTTTGTTGGAGAAGGTGTGGCCTTGTTGGAGGAATTATGTCACTGTGGGGGCAGGCTTTGAGGTCTCCTATGCTCAAGTTATGAACAACATGGCACTCACTCCTGCTGCCTATAGGTCAAGATGTAGAACTCTCAGCTCCTTCTCCAGCATCATGTCTGCTTGCATGCTGCCATGCTTCTCACCATGAAGATAATGGACTAAACGACTAAACCTCTGAATTGTAAGCTAACTCCAATGAAATGTGTTTCTTTATAAGAGTTATCATGATCATGGTATCTCTTCACAGCATGATGAAAATGGACTAAACCTCTGAAACCATAAGCCAAGCCCAGTTAAATGTCTTCCTTGGTAAGAGTTTCCATGGTCATGATGTCTCTTCAGAGCAATAGAAACCCAAACTAAGACACATGGGTTCTGAGGTTTGGAACCCAGACACTTATGCTTACAAAGCAGGTCCTATGCTGACTGAGCTCTGAATACAGTTATTTAAGTAAAGTTTATAAAGATAAGCAAAATCTCAAGTGTATTTGCTTTCCCAGGTAGGAGAAAGCATGGAAAATAATTGTTGTTGGACCACTATGGATATTGATGCCAGAATTTTAGAAACAGAGAAAGACAGGTGGTTCACGGGGTTTTTTGTACTGCTAAGGGAGAGTCAGGAGGGAGCTAGATGTGGTTACAAAGGGCAGTGTGGGTGAAGCTGGTGGGCAGATCTGTTGCACATGTTGGCTGAGGAGGAAAAGGACTTACCTGAGTGATACACTCAAGGGTAGCATTTTCTCTTCAGGACCTTACCCAGATCACTCTGCTAAGAGATCACCTACTTCCTGGCACCCAGTCTACAGCAGAGGCCCGCTGATCTCCATTTGTCCTTTATTTCCAATGACTCCAAACTCAGAAGGGAAGACACAATTTGTGTTTATTGGTCTCTGAGATCATTAATATTAACCACCAACTGGATTCTGGAATAATAGAAAGGTAAGCCTCTGGATGAGTCTCTTAGGGAATTCCTAGATTGGGCTAATTGAGGTGCAAAGACCCACCCTAAATGTGGGGCAGCATCCCATGGGCTGGATTCTGAGGATGAATAAAAAATATGAAGCAGCCTGAGCACCAGCATTCACCTTTCTACTTTCTGACTATGAACACAATGTGACCAGCTGCCTCAAGCCCCTGACACCACATCTTCTCTATTGTCTTAGTTACGGTTTCTGTTGCTGTGAAGGGACACCATGACCATGGCAACTCTTATAAAGGAAAACAGTTCATTGGGGCTGGCTTACAGTTCAGAGGTTTAGTCCATTATCATCATGGTGAGAAACCTGGCAGCATGCATGCAGATATGGTGCTGGAGAGGTAGTTGAGAGTTCTACATCAGGATCCACAGGCAGCAGAAGAAGATCCTGGATATAGCTTGAGCATATAAGACTTCAAAGCCTACCCCACAGTGACACACTTCCTCCAACAAGGCCACACCTCCTAATAATGACACTCACTGTGTGCTAAGCATTCAAACATAGGAGCCTATGAAGGTCATTTCTATCCAAGCCACCACATTCTGCTCCCTGGCCACCATAGGCTTGTAGCCATAACATAAATGCAGAAATGCATTCAGTCTAACTTCAAAAGTCCCCATAATCTATCACAGTCTCAACAATCTTTAAAAGCTCAAAGTCTCTTCTTAGAATCATGCAAACTTGTAACTGTAATCCCCTATTTTAAAAAAATCACATACTTCCAACATATAATGACATAAAATATACATTACTATTCCAAAATGGAGGGAAAGGAACATAGTGAGGAAATACTGGACCAAAGCAAGACCAAAAACGAGTTGGCCAAACTCCAAACTCTGTGTCTCCTCATCTGATATCAAAGCACTCTTCAGCTCTCCAAGACCTTTCAGTTCTGTTGACTGTAACACACCTCTTTCTATTGGGCTGATTCCCCTCTGTTAGCAGCTCTCCTTGGCAGGTATCTCATGACTCTGGCATTTCTAACATCGTGGAGTCTCCAAGGCAAACCAGACTTCACCTTCACAGCTTCACACAATGGCCTCTCTGGGCCTCCATGCAGGGACACCCTTGACACATGCCTGGCCTCAGTGGCTTTCCTTAGTTGCAGAGGGAGGCTCCAGAAGCCCTTCTATCCTGGCTCTAAAGCCAGAACCTTGTGGCTGAAGCTGACAAGTTCTGCAGCTTCCTGCACCTAGCTAGAATTGGCCCCCTTGTTCAATTACATCATCACCGGCTTTCTGTTTTTAATGGTCACCTTCCCTGCCTGAACTTAACCGTCTTGGAAGTTGCTCTATAGACCAGGCTGGCTTTGAATTTAAAGATTCACTTGCTTCTGTCTCCAGAGTGCTGGGATTAAAGGCATGCATCACCGTGCCTGGACCTAAGATGTTCTTTAATTTCTTTTCTCAAGTGGGAAGCTTAGCTGGGTAAGGTCTTGCCCTGAGGTCACTACTTCCTTTATTCCATTTAACATCAGGCATTTCTTTAATATGTTTATCTCCTTGAACACAGGCCTTAGCTCCAGTTCACTTTTTGGTGCCCTTTTTTCCCCTCAAATTGTACATTTTCTATTTTCCATTGCTCAGCTTGCTCTTTATCATTCTAGATCTGCATAAGAGTGAATGCTAATAACCATACAACAGGATCTGTACCAGGCTGTTTTGAGATTTCCTCTGTTAACAAATACAATCCAAAACTCTTCACTTCAGTTAGCCTCAGGCCAACTTTATGGACAAGGGCAAAAAGCAGCCTCATTCTTTAACAAATTATCACAAGAACAGTCTCTAGCCCATATACTAAAATTCTTCTTCTCTGAAACCTCTTGGGTCAGGCCTCCACAGTTCAAATCACCCTCTGCAACATCTTCTCTGTTCCTACTAGGATGGTCCATTATGCCCCATTTAAAGCATGGAACTAATCCACAGTCCCAAGATCCATATTCCTTCAAACAAAAGCATGGCCAGGCATATCATAACAATACCCCAGTCTCTGGTACCAACATCTGTCTTTGTTAGAGTTTCTATTGCTGTAAAGAGACACCATGACTATGGCACCTCTTACAAAGGAAAACATTTAATTGGGGCTGGCTCAGTTTCAGAAGTTTAGTCCATTATCATCATGATGGGGAGCATGGTGGCATGAAGGCAGACATGGTGCTGGAGAAGGAGCTGAGAATTCTATATCAGGATACAGGCAGCAGCAGGACACTGTGTGCCACACGAGGCAGAGCTTGAGCAAACAAGACCTTGAGTCCCACCTCACAGTGACACACTTCCTCCAACAAGGCCATATGTACTCCAACAAAGCTACACCTCCTAACAGTGCCACTCCCTATGGGCTAGGTATTCAAAGACATGAATATATGAGGGCCATTCCTATTCAAACCACAACACCTGCCATGATGGAATGTTCCATCTAACTGTGAGCCAAAACAAACCCCAATCTCCTTAAGCTGTTGTTGTCAGGTATTTTGTGACAGTGATTAGAAACATAACTGATAACAATCTTCTGATACGATCCATCACTTCTTCCTTCATGCTCATTGGGAGGTTTGGGAGAATTTGCATCTGAGCTGAAATAAAACATCCAAATGGAGTACAGATTCTGTAATGGGAAAGCAATCCAGCTTGGATGGCAGTGTTTGGATGCCTCCTCTCAGGCACCAGTGACCTCAGGAAAAGCACAGACGACATGGTTAGAACACTTGCAGGAAGAACTTCACTTCTGTTTTGAACTGATGTGAAACAGTCTGGCTGTGTTGTGTCAGACAGATATAATAGTGTATGTCTCTTCATCATTTTAAAAAAGTATAATGAAAGATCCAGGCTGGAGAGACAGCTCAGTGGCCAAGCATGGTTCTTGCTCTTACAGAGGGCACTGGTCCAATTCCTAGGACTCACATGATTGTTCACAACCTTGTGCAACCCTTGTCCCAAGAGAATCCACAGCCTCCATTTTCTGACCTCTGAGGGCACCAGGCATGATTGTGGTGCACATACATACATATATACAGGCAAAATATTCACACGCATGAAATAACTTATTACATATATACATATATAGTTATTCATATTATATACATATATGGTATATTTTATATAGTTTTATAAATATGGAAGGTAACACACACACACACACACACACACACACACACACACACACACACACACACGGAAATAGCATGCAAACATTTGAAAGATGACCTTGCAGTATTATTCTCTTAACAATAATTTTTTCCAAATCTCCACAACACTTGATCTGTATACATTACTCCAGCTTCTAAGAAAACTGCTGGAGCTTTCAGAAACCATACATTCTGAAAATGTTGATTCAGTCTGAAGAAGCCCAGCAGCATGATGGGCTATCAGACCCAGCAATTATGTAACAATAGTACAAAGCACAGAAACAATGTCCTGCCATAAATGTCCCTGGACAATTTCACATTGAAACTCGGTATCTCCAAGATGGCCCTGGAAGGGATATTGTGGCTTCTCACATAGAACAGAACTGCATTCTACAACCTTGATAAGAAATGCACCCTGTGCAGGCCATAACAGGCTAAGCTTCTGTGTACATGCCTGGTGTAGTATGGGTCTGGAGGACTTCTTTTGGTGTGAGGAGCACAGCACAAGGCAGTCTTGACTCCACAGATGAGGGGGAGGTGTGGCCATCTGTGTGGAACAACACCTTCTCTGACTCTGCAAGGCAGGACCTGGTAAGTTTCCTACAGGAGACTCAGTACATTCTCAGGCCACTTTATCATAAGGTCATGGCTTGTGTGTGTGTGTGTGTGTGTGTGTGTGTGTGTGTGTGTGTGTGTGTGCATGCGTGCGTGTGTGTGTGTGTTCATTTACATGGATGTATATGCGTAAGTGTGTGATCTTATGTGGAGGTCAAATGATAATGTGGAGTATTGTTCCTTAGGGGTTCTTTAGATTTTCTTTGGAACTTGATGGGTATATAGGCTATATAGGCTTGCTGGCCAGTGAGCTTCAAGGATCTGCCTATCTCCATCTCTCCAGACCCAAGACTTTTAAGTGTGTATCACTATGCCCAGCTTTAGTTTTTCAATGGGTTTTGGGGTTGTGCTTGCAAGACAGCCATTTTACCAGCGGCATCATCTCTCCATCCCAGACACTATGTTTTAAAAAGGAAGCCAAGAGGCAGTGTTAGGCAGCTTTTCTGTTGGGAGTCTGGCCCATTCAAGGCTTTCCATGAGGCCCTGGTGTATGGCAGTGGAACTCTTTCATTGTCTAATGGATCCACATAGCGGTAATGGACTGGGGCCAGAGACTCGGGGAGCTGTGACTCCATTCTGAGAGCTCAGCTCTTCCCACCCAAAATGGTGATGATGATCAGTCCCAAGGCCACTGTGTGCTCAGTCTGTGATACACTTGAGATATCCTGCGTTCCCTTTGGGAAGCATTGCTTGACTAGTTTTGGGCTGACTTTGTACCAATGTGTGATAGTTTTCTGCTGACTTTCCTCCGTTTTTCCCTTTGCAAACTGTATATAGGGAGCTGTGAGGAGCTGTATTTCTTAATAAACTTGCGTGCCTGAGCCATTAGCTTGTATAAGACCTGCTGATCCTAAACTTTCCTGTCTTCTTTATTTCCTCATCCTCTGGTCCTTCTCCCCAGGACCCTGTCACTGAAGAATGGCCTGCTGGTCCAGGCTACTGTTCTGTGCTACCCATGGATGCTGAAGAATGATGTGTGGCACTTCTGGTAGAGGAAGAGAGTCTGACTCTTAAAACATGGTTCAGGCATGTATCTTCCTCTGGGTTAGAACTAGCAACAGAAAAAAGAACTTTCATGACCTAGGGAAGGTGGCGATGAAGACAGGTCCTGTGTCATTGTCTGAAAGCTGTGAGTAGGGAGCTGGAGTTTCGAGGGTGCAGATGGCTCCCTGTGAGTCTCAGGACACACTGGTCATAGTGCTGGAGGCCGATGTTAGTAGATGACACTTTTCTGAATCACTGTCCCTGGTGTTGTACTTCAGTGAGATTGTGTTCTGAAAAGTGTTTAGGATAGAGCTCTTCATTGTACTGTCCAGATGTGAACT
Organism: Onychomys torridus; assembly: GCF_903995425.1. NCBI lineage: Eukaryota > Metazoa > Chordata > Mammalia > Rodentia > Cricetidae > Onychomys > Onychomys torridus. The sequence goes on along the minus strand of NC_050447.1, from coordinate 124,946,589 downwards.
GCCCATGGCAACGGTTGCTTGGGGCACACAGAACCAGGCCAATCATAGCACAAGCAGAAACAGCCAGCATGTGTCTCTCAGACTCTCTAAGTCATAGAAATCTCATCAACCAGTTATGAATCCTCATGAAGGAAATAAAACACAGAAGATCTCAGGAATGAAGTAAAAGCTTTAAAAAAAAAAAAAAGGAAGAAAAAAGAAAAGAAACTCCTAGAATTGGAAAAAAAAATTTGACCAACAAAACCATCATTGAGAAATTTAAGTGCAGAAAGAAGGGGAGAAAACCAGTGACCATTAAGACAAGTGAGTTTGATTCATCCAATTTAAAGAACAGAGAGAAAACAGAGTAAAAAAGTAAGTAAATAAAAGAACGTCCTTTTGTAGCAAATACCTGTAGCCCAGTAACCCTATAAAAATAAATGCTATGTTGTAGCAAGTACTGATAGCCCAGTAGCTGAACAACAATAACAAAAACCAAACATTTTGTTAGCAGAGACATTGAGTGGGAAGAAAAAAATGAAAAATACTCTGAAAACTAATGGTTAGAATCCCTCCAAATTTAGAAATCCATAAATTATGAGTTTGAGAGGTCAAGGGAGGCACATAGGCTATGGTTAAAGGAATTCACAAAACACAGCCATCACCATGTTCTAAAAGCTATAGACGAAGTGAAGACCCAGGAAGGCCACCAGTGAGACAGGACACAGATGACATGGTGCCTCCCAGGGAACACCAACCTACATGTCAACCCAGGAGCTGAGAAGAAGAAAGTGGCCCTCCCTCAAGTTTTGAAGGAAATAGATGGCTGACTGTGAATGTTATACCTGTATGAAATACCCTTTGGGAGGTTGCAGAGGTGGGATAGCATCAAAAGTGCTTGCTGCTATTGCTAAAGGACCCAGGTTTGATTCCCAGAACCCATATGATGGAGTAGCTCACAACTGCCTATAATGCCATGGCTGTCTGTTATGTCTCATGCTTTCTCTTCTGACCTATGAGGGCACCCACAGGCATGTGAGCATTTCTACACACACAGATATGTACATCTGCACATACACAATGCTATCATTTGTGTAAATAGTGTGTAAGATGCAGGTTGACAATTAGCACCAGCCATCAAACTCACCACTAGAGGAGGGTCATGAGACCCTCACTCTTCCTGGGGGGCTCTGGGGTCCTAGCTACATGCCTTACTAGCGATCTATGAGTTTCTGTCTAGCCCCACCCCTTCTTTCTGAGCGGGCAGAGATCTACATCCACTGTCTTTCTCAATCGCTCTCCACCTTACCTTTTGTAAATAATAATAATAATAATAATAATAATCCATTTAACTTTTTATTTTATGTGCACTGGTGTGAAGCCATCAGATCCCCTGGAACTGGAGTTACAGACAGTTGTGAGCTGCCATGTATGTGCTGGGAATTGAACCCGGCTTCTCTGGAAGAGCAGCCAGTGCTTTTAACCACTGAGCCATCTCTCCATCCCTTCCACCTTACCTTTAGAGTCTCTCACTGAACCCAGTCCTCACCGATTGACCAGACTGGCTGGTCAGCAAGCTGTAGGGGTGGGTCCTCCTGTCTCTGCTCCCCTGTGCCAGTATCACAGGCACACACCACCACACCCAGTCCTGACACTTGTACATCAGGGACTCTCCACACCCAGGCATCTCCACAACCTCCCCCACCACGAATATGTCTTAAAGGAAAGAGTAAGAAACGTATCTTTGGTGTGTATAAGTATGTGAGTTAGTGGTGTTTTTAGACAAAAACAACCAGACACAAACCAAAACCAAAACCCCACCAACTCTGTGTGTGACATGCTCAGACAAGGGTGAATCGTAAGGAGAGAAGAAGCGAGGATAATAAAACACCTCTGGCATTTTAACTCCTCCCTGAAGTGTAAATCCTAGCACCCATACTTTTTACTTCAGAGTGGGTTTTTATAAAGATGCTTGGGGATATCCTAATAAAAATAGTTGGAAATGATGTGTAAGAGCTTTTTTTTTCTCTAAAGGAAAGGTGTCTGCCAGATGGAGCAAAGAAGCAAAAGATCGTCTTATTTCCTCACTCACCTTTCTCTCTCCTCCTACTTCATATGCAGCCTGTGAATGTTCGGCAGAACACTAACACATTCCAGGCTTCCTTCCTGACTCGGGCGGCGCCATCTGTGTGCTGCAGCAATGCCAGTGTCTTCAAAATGGACTTGATTCCTATTTTCACAAGGCAAGAGAGACAGTTCCCTCTGGATGCTTTATACAATTCACCTTGACTTTTTCAAAAACAGGAAGACTGCTGTAGATGCATTCATTTGAACAGACAGCCTTTCCTCAAGCCCCTCTCCCCCAGCGCTACCCTTGCCTACCTCCCTCTGCCATTTCCTAATCCTGTAGTCCTGGCTTTTGTACAAAATCAGGTACATAAAATCCCATAGAGTGTTCCTCAGTCGGCTCTAGATTCATTCACCTATAGAGTTGTGCATGTCTGCACTCATCTTAACTCTGAGTACAAGTGTTTTCTTCTTTTTAAGTGTGTGTGTGTGTGTGTGTGTGTGTGTGTGTGTGTGTGTGTGTGTGTGTATGTGTACATGTGCCCTGGAAGACAACTTCAGCTGTCATTCTCAGATGCTGTCTGTCTGTCCACCTTGCTTTTTGACAGACTCTCATCGACTTGCCCCTAGGCTGGGCTGATTGGCCAGTGAGCCCTAGGGATCCGCCCTTCTCATACTTGCAAAGCAGGGACTCCACTGACTGAACTATCTCCTTAGGGCTGGAGGCCCTTGTCTGTGCAGTCACAAGAGCTGCTTCCAATGTTTCCAACCTCCACAAAGAGAATGCTGCCTCTACAGACTTCTCTACACCCCTCTCTGAGTAGAATGGAATGAAAATGGAAATTTTCATCTCTCTTGGAAAACAGCTGAAATGACATATTTGAGTCCTGCACTGAGTGTCTTTATAAGAAACTTCTAAACTGTGTTCTGCAATTCCTGGACCATTTAGTAACCACAGCATCACTGTACTGCCTGCTAATGAGAATTGCTGGAAAGAAGCCATCCTCAAACACTGATGAAAACTTCAGTGGCTACAGGGAATTTGGAAGGTTGCTGATCCCACAGCCTAATCATAAATTCTCTCCAGCTGTCTTTGCCCCCTAAAAAGCTGTTCTTTGCCTGCTCTGTAGCATATCTGCATCCGGATAAACAGAAACCTTTAGAATGTGTTAGAATAATGGAAGCTCTTCTCCACCAAGGGCAGGGCTAGACTGCTATCCCATAGCATCCATGGCTGAGACTCTGCCCCTGCTGTAACTGACTACTTAATGCTTCCACTAATGAATTTTCAAAGTTGCCTCCATTTCTGACTTTCTTTGTTCTATTGCTTTAAAGCTCCATGAACCCACTTCCGTGTTGGAAGTGGGGTAACCTAAACCTGTGTTTTCCCAGGCCTTAGTCACTCAATTTTGGCTCCAGAATAAAGCATCTCATATTCCCTTTGAAGTGAGAGCAGTGTTTTTTGCAACAGCATGCCAAATTCCAAGGCTCTGAGCTGATAAATGCACAGTTCATAGGCTTTCCTGGGTAGAGAGGAAGGCTGGAGCAGCGCTATTCTTGGTGCAGCTGATTGGGAATAACTTTGCTTTGAAGTCACAGAAATTTTGCTCCTCATCTAATTAGTTAAAATTGGTGAAGGGTAGGGAGGTGATGAGCTGGCTCCATTGGTAAAGTTCTTATCAACAGTGCAAAAATTGACATGAAAACTATTGCCTTCCAAGGTGAAAGAGGCTGATTTACAAGTTGGCTATATATATATATATATTAATAATATGCATATTGTTAATGACATATTATTCAGTTATATTTATATATAACTGAAAATTTACAGAAACAAAGGCTGCATTGGAGTAGCAGAGATGGTACTAGTGACTAGGTCTGAGTTATTAATAATTGCATGGAAAGAACGGAAGATGGGAAGAGACGTAGTTAGGGGAACTTTAGTAAAGAAATGCCAACTCTACCATTAAACCTAAGGAACCAGAGCTGCTGAGTCAGCAGGTAAAGGCACTTGCCACCAAACCTGACAATCCTGAAGTTAACGATATCATTTTGTAAGACTTCTCCCACTTTGGTTAAACAGTGACATTTTCCCTGGACAACTTTATTAGCATTCCAGAGCTAAAGCGGTTTGTTCAACTAAGATTTCTGCCGCAAGCTTCACAGCAGACCCTGATAAGGGCTGGCAAAAGAAATTATCAGTCTCCTAAGGTTCTCTAACTGGCTGCTCCCTGGTTACACCTAGCACTGGCCAACGTCAGACCAGAAAGAAACTTTTAATGCACAGGCCCCATACCTTCTGTCCACTAACTATCTCAGCTTATTAAGCAGACAGTGGGTCCTGATGCTCACAGAGAGCTCCTCAGGTAAAGGCCTGCACCATCTTGATTGGCTTGTTCCCTTGTCTGCCGTTCCTTCTTCCTGACCTTTGCACCCCAAGAGCCACACGGGATAAAGAAAGAACTAACTCCCAGCTGTCCTCCAACATCCACAGATTCACTGTTGTCTCATGTGCCCAAACACACACACACACACACACACACACACACACACACACACACACACACACACACATTCTCTCTCCCTCCCCCTCTCTTTCCCTCTTCCCTTTCTGTTCCTTCTCTCCCTACCTCTCCCTGTCCCTCTTTTCCTCTCAATATAATTTAAAAATTTAAAGAATAAAGAAAGCATGGTGGCACACACTTTTAATACCAGTACTTGGGAGGTAGAGTCAGGCAGCCCTGAGTTCCAGGCCAGCCTAGTCTCCATAGTGAGTCCTTGTCTCAAAAACAAACTAAACTGAACAATAAAGAAATACAGCAGCTGAAGGGAGAATATACAGAGACCCACACCCAAACATTAGGCAGAGTTCAGGGAACCCTGTGGAAGAGGGAGAAGAAGGATTGGAGGAGCCAGAGGAGTCAGAGACAGTAGGAGAACATGGCCCACAGAATAAAGGAAGCAGAGCTCATAGGCCTCACAGAGACTGAAGCAGCAATCATGGAGCCTGCATGGGTCTACACCAGGTCCTCTGCATGTATGTTGTGGCTGTTTAACTCGGGGTTCTTGTGGGAGAGGGGCTGTCTCTGACTCTTTGGCCTGTTCTTGGGGCCTGTTTCCTCCTATTGGGTTGTCTCATCTAGTCTTGATATGAGGGTTTGTGCTGTGGAATGTTCTGTATGTCAAATGTGTTGCTCTGATTGGTTAAAATAAATAAAGTGCTGATTGGCCAATAGCCAGGCAGGATGGATAAGGTAGGCGGGACAAGGAGGAGGAGAATGCTGGGAAGTGAAGGCTGGGTGGGGAGAGACTAGACAGCTGAGGCCATGACATGTGAGATGTAAGGTACCAGTAAGCCACGAGCCAGGTGGCAACTTACAGACTAACAGAAATGGGTTAATTTAAGATAGAAGAAGTAGATAACAAGAAGCCTGCTATGGCCATACAGTTTCTAAACAATGTAAGACTCTGTGTGCTTACTTGGTTGGGTCTGAGCGTCTATGGGCCTGGCAGGTGAGAGAGATCTGTCCTGATTGTGGCCCAGGCAGGAAAACTCTAACTACAGGTTTGTGCCTAGTCTTATTGCATCTTTGTTATGCCATGTTCAGTTGCTATCCCTGGGAAGACTGCTCTTTTCTGAAGGGAAACAGAGGAGGAGTGGATCTGGGGAGAGGGGAGGTGGGGGAAACCAGGAGGAGTGGAGGGAGGGGAGGCTGGCGTAGGGATGTATTTTATGTATTTCTCAGCTGGCTGGGCACCGATGTTCTGTTTGCTTTCCATGGCCTGGCTCTTCGGTTTGCGGAGGAGATCAGAAGGTGTGGGAAGAACTGGTAACTGGTCCTCTGGGTTGGGTACAGCACGAATCAGAACTAAAAGGAGGCAGAGTCATTTCACAGCCACCTGTGGCAGCAGCAGTATGATGTAGCTGTGGGTGGAACAGAAGCCGTTAGCACAGAACAGTGGACCTGAGATTCCTACACTGCTGCTTCCTCTGGGAGACAGTCCAGCCTGTCTCCTACCTCACCATAGACACCATTCCTGAGGCCTAAATGGAGGCCAGTGTGCCGAGTCTTCCTTGGAGAGGCCCCTTGGATAACAAGACTTGGACAGTTCCTCAAGTGAGTCTGTACATGAATCACAATAAAGAAATTGGGCAGGATGCTACAGAACATGCATAGAGACTGCGGTTAACACCTGAGGCTGTGCTTTGGAGAAATGGTAAGGAGTGGATCATGTTTAAATATTAGGCTGCCTTCTATTCTCCTACAAATGTGTGTGGGAGCCTAGGAGTCAGGTCGATTCAAACAAAAGGAAAGATGTTGGAAGTTAAAGAAGAGAGTGAAGGAATCAAAGGCTAAAGACAGAGATAGTAAGAATAAAAATTTCAGAGAAAGTATATAAATTAAACATAAAATTCAGAAGGGGGCTGGGGCATTGGCTTAGTGGGGCAAGCACTTGCCATGCAATGTGAGGAGCTGACTTCCAATCTCCAGTGTCTATAGGCGCTGGGCAGGTGTGGCCATGCACCTGTAATCTCACACTGGGCAGGTGTAACCATCCACCTGCAATCTCATGCTGCCAGGTGTGGCCATGCACCTGACTCCCACCCAACTCATCCCCTCAGACAGAGAGTTAAGAAACCATGCCATGCTATAGCCTTGAAGCCTTTCCCCTCACAATTGTAAGGTAAGTTTATAATTGTAGCTGTTATCTGCCCCTTAGCACATAGGCTACAACAAATTAAATTATGTGCTATGGAAATTCCCATCACTCTCTGAAATATCTATAAAAGTCTTAAATCATCCTTGTTCCTAGGGTTTCTCTGAGCGCTCTCACCCCTTCAGGCCTCCCCAAAGTGCTGGATATGGTGGCTGTCTCTCTGGCTTTCCCATTTCAAGTATGTCTTCAAACACAGCTACTTTCCAAGTTTTGAATGAACTCTCTCACTCAAGGTACCCTCAGGCTGGCATGCTCTCTGTCATGATGGTCATAGACTGTCTTAGACACCATAACTGCAGCAACTCTTATAAAGGAAAAACATTTAATGCAGGTGGCTCCCTTACATTTTCAGAGGTTCAGTCCATTATCATCATGTGTCACATGGTGGTGTGCAGGCAGACATGGTGCTGGAGCTGAAAGTCCTATATCTTGACAGGCAGGCAACAGGAAGTGGTCTGAGACACAGGGTGGTATCTTGAGCATATATGAGACCTCAAAGCCTGCCTCCACAGTGATACACTTCCTCCAACAAGGCCACGCCCACTCCAACAAAGCCACACCTCCTAATAGTACCACTCCCTTTTGGGGGCCATTTTCTTTCAGATCACCACACAGACTCACCCTCCAAGACTGCAAGTCCCAGTAAACCCTCTCTTCTATAATTTGCCTTGGTCATGGTGTCTCATCACAGGAATAAAAGAAATAAGCAAGATAACAACTGAGACACATCTGAGCTGATGGCCTTCTAAGCTTTTCTCACAGCCCCAACCCACTTTCTTGCTTGGAATCTCTCTCTTGATAAACTCTCCCTGCTCTCCAGAATATCCCTGTCTAATTTGTTGTTATGGGGACAAGAGCCTGGAAAGCCCTGTGAGCACCATCCTGAGTCCCTCCTCACCTGGTACCAATTCAGCATGGCTTGTAGAGCATTTCTACGGATGCCACCTGAACATGGCCAGGTACCACCATTCTTTCTGAGCATAGTCAACACTCAGAGACATTGGTAGAACTCTGTGCCCACTGTGTCTCCTCTTTTGCCCCTCTGGAAGCTCCTGAGTTAAACTAGGTATCAAGGCCAAGATATGGCTTGGTGGTCACCTATGTCTCTTCAGAGAGCTAAAGTTTGGTTCCCAGTACCCACAGAGGCAGCTCACAAGTTCTGTAACTCCACCTCCAGGGGCACCCAACCCCCTCCTTTGATTATCATAGCTACCTGAGTATACATGGTAGAACACACACACACATACACACACACACACACACACACACACACACACACACACACACACACACACACAAATTTTGAAAAAGAAATCTTTTGGAAAAGTCAGAACCATTTTGTGGTATCTTTAAAGAGAATGCAATTTTTTACATAAATCCCACCTGTAAGAATGGATGTCAAGTCTAGAGTGTGAAGCCAGTCACAATGATAATAACTAGACACCCTGGCTTCTCAATATTTCAGTATCTTATCTCTCTGTTTGCTCAAGCTCTCCTCAGGATGGCCAGGAGGAATATTGTATGAAGAAGCTTCCAGATACTTGAGTCAGATGAACCTTAGTAACTCCTCAAACAAGCCACAGCCTACTGGCCTGCAGACAAGCGGTTAAGAAATTAGATGAATGTTACTTATGCCTTTTCAATTCCCAGCAATGTTTTCCTGTAATTTCCTCCCAAATATTCATATTAAAAAGAGATTTATATAATTAGCCACTTGAGAATTATTTAAGTGTGATAGGCAGCCAATCCAATGGATGTATAAATAGTGGTGCGGAATGATGTTCATACAAGACTTAGAGAATTATGGAAGCTGGTGGCCAGTCACAAATGAATTCATACATCAAAGAAGGAGAGTGGTGAGGGGGTGTGCACAAGCATTTGCTTGTCTCTCTGAGCATAAAATGTAGTTCTGGGACAAAACAAAAAAGTAACTTTTCTGCATTAAAATCCTGCAGCACATCTCTCATGGGGAATCAAACCACAAAGACTCATAACCCAAACTATGGTTTGGTGGACGCAGACTTTCAGAGCAGTGTTATTAGTGAGAGCCTGGCTTCTAATGGCACCTACATAGGGAGGCATTTGCTGCTGTGCTGGAGGTTCTAATGAAGTTTGGACTGCATTTGCATTTCAGAACTGAGGACACAGGCTGGAGCCAGACAGCCTGGCTTTAGACATGGTGGCTCCACTTGCTAATTGTGCACCCATGGGCATTTTCTTAATGTATTAATAGAGTAACTACAGTCTCCAGAGATGTGATACTCTCCATGCTTGTATCTTCTTGGCCTAAAGAAGTGGCCTTAGTCTAATGCTCTTGCATCATTACTCCTTTGCTTTGCTTCGAAGTGTTCTTTGCCCATGAGATGGCAAACTGTGTCCCACTCTACATTCCTCTTTATTGTATAAAACAATGGCTGGGATTTTTGTGTTTTGTTTTCTTGCCCTGAAAGATTCCATTTCACAACTGGGTTTTTTCGTTCGTCTTGAGAATGGAAGATGAATGTATCCTGGGTGAACATAAAAGAAGGCCATTTGTCTAGCACCAGCCTGCAGCACAGACCGATAGGTGCTTATTCCTGGAAGTTGAAAGAATGCCACTCTATAAGGTTATTGAGGTGGGTTGATATTGCAAGGGAGCAAGATGTCTTAAAATCCAGTAGGGATAAGACCTGTGTAGTTTGAGAATGTCCCCCCAAAGTCTCTGCATTTGAGTACTTCATCCCCAGTGAGTCACACTGTTGAGGAGGATTGGGAGTTGTTGCCTCATTGGAGGAAGTGTATTACTGGACAGATTTGATAGTTTAAAGACTCGTAGCAAGCTCAGCTTGTTTTCTCTGCTCTCTGTGTTTCAGGATGTGAGCCAGCAGCTTCTGCTCCACCATCGTGGACTTCTCTCCATCTGGAAAGAAAACCCAAACAAGCTCTCTCTTCTCTAGGTTGTATTGATTAGGTATTTTATGACAGCAACAGAAAATAACTGAAACAGCTGCCCAGCCACATGGTTTCTAGTAGTCAAAAGAATTATTAATAGCCATTTGACAATAGAGAATCAATGAACAAATACCTCTTCGAAACCGCTGATAAGCATAGTAAAATTGCCAACAGCAAACAGGCAAGCTTGGTTTAATGGGCACCTATAAACTTCTCTGGTGGACAGAGAAACCCCACTATCACCTAACACATGTGGACTGTCCACAAGAACTGACTCCAGGTTGGGCTGCAGAGCAAACTTGTTGGCCTCAAAGATTCACCTTCATATAAAACATTTAAATTTTCTATTACATTTTTCAGTGGTGTGTGAGTGTGTGGGTGGGTGGGGGGAGTGTGTATGTATACATGCACAAGTACATGGGCACATGGATAGGCACACATGCATGTATGCACATGTAGGGGAGAGAGGACAACTTTTTGTAATCAGCTCCCTGCTTCCATCATTACGTTGTTCCAAGGATCAGATTCAGGTCATCAGCTGTGGCAGCAAGCACCTTTAATCATAGAAAAGGTGTATACAGTAAAGCGTTATCCAGCTATCAGCCCCAAGGCTCTGGCCAGGGAACTAAGGGGACTGACTCAGCCATACATAGTCAATCAGGTGTCCTAAAACAGGAACACTTTCCGGGTATGGAGGCTCAAGCCTGTATCTCAGCACAGGGGAGCTGAGGCAGAAGGATTGTTGTGAGTTTGAGGCCATCTAGAGCTACATAGTAAGTTCTAGGCCAACTTGAGCTATAGAATGAAAATGAGACACTATGTCAGAAAAACAAATTAAAACAAAAAACAAAAACCCAGAAACACACATGAAATAATCATACACTAACTGGTTGTCAAAAAGTGACCAGAGGTTCTCAATCCTGGCCCCCTTTTGTGGCTGATAGACCACATCTGGCCAAATACAGACCCATGGTTTAGTAATCATGGATATGGCATGTTTCTCAGACCTTGACAAAGAAATAAGCAATGACTTTTAATGATGTGACAGAGAATAACTTAGCAAAGAGATACCCTGTGGTACCAAAGCTCCCCACCTCATTTCTCCCTTCTTAACTTGCACTCCCTTTCACCAATTGCTCCTCCCCTTTCCCTCCCTTTTCCCCCAGTTCCCTCTGCTGTGTGCTTCCTCTTCCACAGAATCCACACAAGCAAGAATCAGTGGGAAAACTCCTTCTATGGTCACAGATATGTTAGGGTTCATGATATATAAATGGGTGCAGTATATCAGTGGCAAAGAGCCATTAAAATGCAAAGATCAAATACATAAATGAATGTTGGTGGCCACACTTTATTGGGGGATTTATTAAGGCAACTCCACATAGTTAAAAAGAAGGTTTATTTTTGGGGGGTAACTTACAGCTAGTAAAGGGGTTGGTTACAGGATCCAGGAGAGGTGAAGTGCAGTCCAGCTGGGTTCTCTGGAAAACTCCACTCAGTCTACCATCCAGCATCCAGGATCACCATGAACCAAGAGAGCCAGCACATCCAGATCTCAGGTCTTAATGGGTCCTGTCTTGGCCCTGCCTCAGGGGCAGGTCATAGGTTGGCATGACAGTTACCAGAAGACTCAAGGAGGATACTACTTCCAGGTCAAAGCTGGAACAGCTACCCACTACATCTCCTCCTTTTGTCTAAATAAGAAAGTTCTAACCTAATACAAAACTTTATACAATAGGAATGATTATCAAATATTATCCAGGAGGAATAAGGGATAATTACTTAAGCAAAATGGAACTACAACCAACATGAACAATATCAAACAAGAGACACATACTAAAATCCAGAGAAGTCTGGAGCATAGGTAAATGGCACGTTGCAAAGATCATTCCAAAAGGTGTCCTGTCCTAAAGAACCTAAATCTAATACTTAATATGTTCTAGCTAAGATACAAGAGGATTTTAACTATAACTATTAGTCTTTAATCCCATCAAAGACCTGAGAAGGAATATACTAATACCTGAGAAACTGGAGAAGGATGCAAACAACTTTTTCGGGAGTCTTGTGAGAATAGACAGAGACAGCTGGCAGACTGGACAGTCACCTAAAGTTTCTTAGCATCGTTGGTGCATTCAAATTGGCAACAGGCCTAGAGTATCTGACAGACCATCTTACTGTCAGCAATTGAGGCAAGGGCAGTTCTTTTTCCAGTAGGCCATTTTGTGCCAAAGTAAAGACAAATTTCCATATGGAAATGTCTCAGAAGCCCAACATTCTCTCAGGATCAGATTGGTGCTGCCAGGAGCAATCATGTCTCACGTCAACAGAATTTCAAGTTATCAAAACATTTAAATGACATATTCTCCAGGTCTACAAAGTGTTTGAAGATCACCTATCCATCTGACACATGTTTTTGTAAGTCTGGAGAACCTAACTAACACAGAGATGGAAAGCATAGATAACTATAAATTTGTAATTCTTATCTACCTAAATAACCAAAGGACTAAGGCTTCATGTAAGCAGATTAAACAGTCTGTAAGCAATTGTAGAGTAAAAGGACAATGACCTCAAAATTGTGACAATACACAAAATAGCTAAAGCAGAGGTAGGAATGTATAGTACAATATACAATATGACAATAATCCTAAATATATATCAATATAACAAATATCCTAGACAGAGGTAGAACATACATACAATATGACATATTTTACATTATAATTTTACATTAGTATCAATATACAAAGCATTTCAAATAAGAGTAGAAATATATGTACATTACAACAAATATGGTTCTGTATTTGTATCAATATACAAATTATCTGGAATAAGAATATAAAGATAGTTTACATTTTTATCAATATACAAGAATTCATAACAGTGCAATTTATCTAAGGCTGCTATTTTACTAAATTAGTTTACTAGTACATACAATAATCTACCTTAATAGCCTATACCTATCCTTTCCCCTTTTTTTCTTTTCTTAAGGAGAATACCGAGTCCAACGTTGTCTTCCATCCCCAACCCTGTAACCATTATCTATAACACTCAGAAACATGAAACATTTGGGGGAAAGTCATGTCATTTTCTTAGAATTGCTTCCTGCTGTTCAAGGGGCAATGGTATCTCTGTGGGGTTCTGTACGAAAGCTCAGATAGTTAAGTCTCAGTTTGACTAACTGTATATTCTACAGTTAATTTCAGAGTAATGGGTAAGGTTGTCTGAGATTCTGGCTAGATGTATAGTATGATGAACCATCTTATAATGGAATTATCTTGGAGAATTTTCAGTCCAAGGTTGATCATTGAGTAATGTTTGTGAATACCATGGCATCATTCTGGACTGGGTAGAGTTGTTGTGGGGCTCCATCTTCCTTCTGGAGATTTCAGAGATTGCTATTGGAAAAACTTATTTTTTTACTGTGAAAAACTTGAACATTATTAATATCAAAATGTAAAGTTTGGATTTAAAGATGACATGACATGTAAGAAAGGATTCTGAGAAATCAAGAATAAGCATGGAGAGAATTAGAATCTTGAAGACAATGTTCCCTTTTTATTGGTTCTCTTCTGACCCACACCAGACAGCTCTTCTGATAAGAGACAGAATCTCTCAACCTTTTTCTTTTAGCAATATGCTTGAGTTTATAGAAGGAGTGAGCCAATTCTAACTCCAAAGCCAGCTTGATATATAATTGAATCAGAACCACAACTTTTCTAGAATTAAAGAGATATAGATAATAGATATTACCCTGTGTCGACTGGTACCAGCAGATTCTTTCTTTCTGCTGTAGACATCTGAATATCTAAGGCCTTATGATTTCTGGAAGATGGGTATTTCTATTATCCTGTAAAGACAAAAACAGAACCATACCCAAACCTTTGTTAAATTTCTCTTATGACTTGTAGAGATGTCACATTGATGGATGAGCTTTTACTTCTCATCAAGGGGTTTCTCCTGTTCAAATTGAATTTTTATTGATTTTGTTGGTATTCACAGCTTTTCTTCTCCTGCAGAAACAAAAGCAAAACCCCTTCCCCAGTGTAGGACACATCCTGGTTTCCGTTCTGAGGTCAACACATCTTTGAAATAAACTGGTTGATTTAGCTCAGAAGTTTTGTCTGTCGTCCAATGTCTCTCTACAACTGTTGTTCCTTTCTCATCTGCACTGAGAAAATTCAAGGTTAATAAAGCATTATGCAGTCTATTTATAGGAGTCATTGTTACCTGTTGCTGTTTATTTAGCATATCCTTTAAAGTTTGATTGGATCTTTCTATGACTGCTTGGTCTGTGGGATTGTGTGGTATACCTGTAACTTTATACTGTAATCAGCAAAAAACTGTCACATTTTATTGGATACATATGCTGTGGCATTGTCTTTCTTAATTTGTACAGGTATTCTCATGAGGGCCATAACTTCTAATAGGTATGTAATCACAGAATCAGCCTTTTCAGAACTCATAGGAGTTGCCTACTGAAATCATGAATAGGTGTCAATAGTATGGTATACATACTTTAATCTTCCAAATTCTGCTAAATGAAACACATCCATCCACAAAATTTCATTTCTTTGTATACCTTTTGGATTGCTCCCTGCAGGTAATGGAATTTAGTTATAGAAGGAACAAGTAGGACATTTTTTTTTACAATATCCTTGACTTGTTGCCAAGCAATGGAGAAATCCTTCTTCAAACCTTTTCTATTTACATGGTGTTTCTTATGAAATTCTGAGGCTTCTAGCATGTTGCCTATTAGTAACTGATCAATCTCATCATTATCTTGTGCTAGAGGTCCTGGCAAACCCATATGAGATCTGATATGTGTTACATATATAGGATGTTCCCTACTTCTGATGATTTCCTGCAATTGTATGAATAATGAAGTTAATTCTGTATTATCAGGAATAAATTCAGCAGTTTCAATATGTAAAATAACTCTCTCTGTGTATTGAGAGTCAGTGACTATATTGAGGGGTTCTGGGAAGTCTATCAGTACCATAAGAATGGCATACAGTTCTGCCTTTTGTACAGAATTGTATGGGCTTTGAAACAATTTACTTAAGTGTCCTGATTTGTATCCTGCTTTCCTGATTTATTTGCATCAGTATAGAATGTGAGGACTCCAGAAATTAGCTTTTATCATACAATGTGAGGAAGGATCCATTCAGTCATCTTTATGAATTCTATTCTCATGCTTTTGGGATAACGATTGTTAATCTCTCCCAAAAAGTTACTGTAGGCTCTCTGCCAGTGTTCATTATCTTTCCATAGTAAGGAAATTTTCTCATTAGTTAGAGGAACTACAATTCCTGCTGGGTCCATTCCTGTCAACTGGCAAAGTCTTAATTTTCCTTTTTGAATCAAATCAGAAATCTTTTCTGTAAGTCTTTTAACTTCTTACTTATTTTATGTGGTTGAAATATCCATTCCAATATAATATCTTCCCTCCGCATCAAAATACCTGTAGGGGAATGTCTGGAGGGACATATGACCAGAATGCATTTAAGGTCTGGATTCACATGATCCACATGTCCTTCTCAAATTGTCTTTTCTACTAGAGCCAATTCCTTCTCAGCTTCTGCTGATAATTCTCTTGGACTATTTAATTCTTTGTCCCCTTTTAGAGTGTTGGCCAAATTTTGTAGTCCATCTTTGGGTATTAACCTGATACCCAGTAAGTTGGAAATGCTCCCTAACAATTTTTGAAAATCAGTAAGAGTCTGCAATTGATCTCTCCTTAGTTGTACCTTTTAGGGTCTAATTTTTTATAGCTCTATCTTATATCCCAAGTAATTAATAGAATCTACTCTTTGTATTTTTTTCAGGAGCAATTTGCAGTCCCCAGCAAGGCAAAACTTTTTTTTACTTCTCCAAACATGCTTTCTAATGTGCCTAACTTTGGATCAGCTAATAAGATATCATCCATATAATGATAAATTATGGATTTTAGGAAACTTCACATGAATTATCTATCTCCAATGGTTTTTGCACAAAGTATTCGCACAGAGTAGGGCTGTTTAACATTCCCTGTGGGAGGACCTTCCATTGGTATCTCTTGACTGGCTGGGAATTATTATAATTAGGTACTGTGAAGGCAAATTTTTTCTCTATCATTTTTTTGTAAAGGTATGGTAAAAAAAAAAAAAAAACAACAACAGTCTTTTAAGTCAATAACTATTGTAGGCCATTCTTTGGGTAGCAGAGAGGGCAAGGGCATCCCAGTCTATAGGGAACCTATAGGCTGAATTGCTTTATTAATAGTACTCAAATCTGTCAGCACTCTCCAATTTCCAGACTTTTTTTTTAATAAAAAATACAGGAGAATTCCAAGGGCTAGTAGATTCTTCATTGTGTTTAGCATTTAACTGCTCTTGAACTAGCTGTTCTAAAATTTGTAGCTTCTCTTCTGTCAAAGGCAATTGTCTAACCAAAACAGGTTTATTAGTTAGCCATTTTAAAGGTAAGGCTGTTGGTACTTCTGAGAATTCAACAGCAGTTGTGCTCTGTTTATGTATAGCCTGAATGGTTAGTGACTGTTTTTTATAGCATGTTATGATATTATTCCTAGAAACATGCATTGGTCTGTATTACATTTCTGAAAGTGTAAGAATTTTAATCTGGGTATTCCACTGTTGTAACAGATCTCCATCCCAAAGATTCACTGCTACATTTGCTACATGTGGCTTCAGCCTTTCTCTCTGTCCTTCTAGCCCTATGCATTCAACCCATCTTAAACTTTGTTTTATCTGAGAGAGGGCTCCAATCCCTAGAAATTAGACATCTACCTCTTGAAGAAACCAATTCAGATGCCATGATTTGGCTGTAATTATAGTCACATCCACACCCATGTCCCGCAGGCCCTCCAGAACAATGCCATTAATTCAAATTCTAAGTTTTGGTCTTTGTTCATTTATGGAAGTCTGCCAAAAAGTTCATTCTATTGTATTCTTTGGAATTTTTGATTCATCTATCAGAGCTGTTCTATCATCCAATTGCAGTATCATTCTTTACATTAGGCGTTGGTCTATTTAATTGTCCTGGAGAGGAATTTCCTCCACAGTGGCTGGAAACATTTAGACCATATTCAATTTGGGAGCCTACAAGAGATCCTCTGAGGCATTTCCTGCTGCTAAAGGGTTGCCTTATATATCTATTATTGATCTGCACTCATTGGTCCAATGTCGGCCTTTGCCACATCTTCTACATAATCCAAAAGGTTGGAGTCGCTTGTTTGGGTTATTTCTAGAATGAGTATTACTTCTAGGAGCACCCCATGTATAGTTTTTACTTATATGACCTGGTGTACCACATTTAAAACAGGGCCTTCTTCTACTTTTGGGTTTCCTATCCAAGCCTTATTACTATAGTTAAGAGACACAATACCATTAGTATACTGAATCCATTCTTCCAAAGGATCTGAGCTAACCTTTAATGGTGTAAGTATTCTTTTGCATTCTGTATTAGCATTTTCCAACACCAAGGACTCAGTTAATACTTGTCTTAATTCTTTATATGACACAGCTTTCATTATAGCTGTGGTCAGCCTTTATTAAAAAAAAATCAGTGAAAGGTTCTAGCAGTTCCTGAAATATCTTTGTGTATTCTTCAGTTAGTTTTCCTGGTTCTGGAATTTTTCCCCAAGTATTTAGAGCTGCTGTATGGCACAGAAATATTGTGTGTTCATCAGAAGTGGCTTGTACATTCCTACCAGTGAAAGAGCCCTCACTAAGAATTTGATCTTGGGAGATCTCAAAACCTCTAAGTTCACCTTGTTGCTCTAAATTTCTTGCCTCTTTTCTCAACCAGCTTTTCAATTATAACTGCTGGCTATATTTTAGAATAGCTGAAATTAACTGATGCCAGTCATCTGGAATGATTCTATGTGAGGTAGATCATGCATTTAACATCTGTCTTACATATATTGAGTGTATTATATACATGACTATCACTTCCTTCATATTTTTAAAAATCTCGCATTGAAATCAGTTGTAATATAAATTCCACATATGGCTCAGGGTGTCTACCCTCTGCTGACCTCTCATGGATGATGACAGGATAAGCCATTGTATGAGAGCCATCTGGAGATATTACAACCTGTATGGTCTTGCCCTTCTGCTTATTAGGTCCCTTGTCATGTTTACTGAGAGTTTCTTCCAGGGCTTACAAATGAGCATCTAGGGTCTGTTCTAGGGAGTGAACCTCCTCTCTTGCAAGGGATTCTAGATTTCTCATGGAATCATGCAACTTGTTATGGTTTTTTTTTTTAACACATGATTCCATAGACCTTATTATATCAGTTAATGATAATCTTTCTTCCTTATAAAGTGTCTGAGTAGTGACAACTTCCCCCTGGAGAGTTATTGTTCTATCCATTAAGTGTTCATATTTATTATCAATAAAAAAATTTTGGCTATACATTTATTATTAATGGACTGAAGTTCTTGTGTTAAATTAGCAGATTCTGAACTAAGAAGCCAGTTTTGTAAATCTTTATTACTATCTTGTAAATCCTGGTTAGCAGATTCCAGAGAAAGAATCTTTTAATGCCTGTATCAGTCCCAATAATGACTCATCTTTGTTATTATTATTAAACCAGTATTTAAATGCTGTGTGAATTATTATGGTAAATGCCAAAATGGTACAGGCCAGATACTCCTTAGGAAGGTTGTATATTTCCAGGAAGATGTCATTCATCATACAGGCAAAAAAAAGTTTTTAAATTCTTGTGAAGTGATGTTTTCAGCCATATAATAAGAGTTATTCAAAATCTGTTAGTCAGTTTCAAAGTATAAAATTATCAAGTACTCTTATCTGAAATAAAACACTGGCTTGCTTGTCTTACCATCCTTTCAATGGTTTGGGGGGTGTAGTAGCACTTCTCAGCCAGCAGGTGTCACTGGTGTAGCTCTAAAGCAGGTCCCATTGAAGGCTTTGGCTGGCGGCAGCTGCAGGCAGGAGCAGAGTGTCCTGTGTGCATGAGGCGAGGCAGCATAGGTAGATCTTCCTGTGATTCCCTGGAGCTTCAGGTCCCAGCTAGCTCAGTCAGTAGAACATGAAACTCTTAATCCCAGGGTAGTGGGTTCATGCCCCACATTGGGTGCCAGATATTGGGGGATTTATTAAGGCAACTCCATGTAGTTAAAAAGCAGGTTTACTTTGGGGGATAATTTACAGCTAGTAAAGGGGTTGGTTATAGGATCTGAGAGAGGTGAGGTGCAGTCCAGTTGAGTTCTCTGGAGAACTCCGCTCAGTCTACCATCCAGCATCCAGGATCACCAAGAGAGCTGGCACATCCAGATCTTGGGTCTTAAGGGATCCTGTCTCAGCCCTGCCTCATGGGCAGGTCATAGGTAGGCATGACAGTTACCAGAAGCCTCACTAGGGGTAGTACTTCCAGGTCAAAGCTGAAACAGCTATCCATTACAGCACCTACTCAGTTTCCGTGGGACTCCATTTTCCATTCTTTATTGTCCCTTGCCTGGATATTTTGTCTCTTCTCTTTAGGGTAAGTAGGCAACAACATAAACTTCAAAATAGGTGAATAATCTACCTCTCTCCACTTCCAGCCTCTTTGTTTCTGTTGGAGGCTAAGGGTACCTCCTGGGGTATGCCTGTGTAGGTGGTAGCTCCTTCATGATGTTCTTGCCATTTTCATATTTGTTATTCCTATCCTGGGGAGGTTCCATGGAGTATATAATATCATGTGCTCTCTCACTGTTTAGGTCAACTTCATTCACACCTATGGTTATGTTGATGCTCTTGGCAATTTCAGCATCATCCTGTCATCCTGGGATTTGTTTGCTGTTGGTGTCCTCCAGCAACCACAATACATCGAGGGCTGTGTTACTGAACCTGATGGTAAGCCAGTCTCCTTAATCTTAGCCTTCACTCGGGTCTCCTTAGGTGTTACATCAATTGTAGGTGGACTGTTCTTTCCTGCCCACCAGTTCCTAAACTGAAATAGAGACTAAGAATTATTTATAAATGTTTGGTCAATATCTCAGGCTTATTACTAACTAGCTTTTACAACTTAAATTAACCCATTTCTATTAATCTATGTGCTGCCCCAAGGCTCATTGCATTTATCTTTCTGACAGGTCTTGTTTACTCTCCATCTGGCTGGTGGCTCTTCTCTCCATGCTTTTCCTCCCAGCATTCTCAGTTTGGCTTTCCAACCTAACCTTATTCTGTTCAGCTATTGTCCCATCAGCTTTTTTTTTAATTAATCACAGAACATATATTCACACGGTATATAGGAATATTACATAACCAAATGTGACAGTATTCTGTCTCCTCAGAACTGTTGATGTTTAATGAACCCACATGATTACTCTGGGAGGAACTCAAAAGTGAGCTGATATTCAGCCTCATTGTCTTATTTATCTTTTCTATTGCTATAAAAAGACACCATGAAACTCTTACAAAGGAAAACATTTAATGGACTGGCTTGCAGTTTCAGAGGTTTAGTTCATTGTCATCATGACAGAACATGATGGCATGCAGGCAGACATGATGCTGGAGAAGGAGCTGAGAGTTCTACATCTTGATCTACAGGCAATTGGAAGTGGACTATATCACTGGAAGTAGCTTGAGCATAGGAGACCTTAAAGTCCACCCCCATGGTGACACGCTTCTTCCAACAAGGCCACACCTACCCCAACAAAGCTGCATCTCCTAATAGTGCCACTCCCTATGGGTGCCATTTTATTTCTAACCACCACATTCCACTCCCTGGTCCCATAGGTTTGTAGCAAAATCAAAATAAAAAAAGGAGATCACATACTTTCAAAATATAATGGTGCAGGATATACATCACCATACCAAAATGTAGGGAAGGGAGTATAGTAAGGAACTACTGGACCAAAGCAAGACCAAAACAAGCTGGGAAAACTCCAAACTCTGCATCTCCATGTCTGATGTCAAAGCACTCCGATCTCCAACTCTTTTTAGCTCTGTTGACTGCAACACATTTCTCTCTCTTGGGCTGTTTCCATTCCCTGTTAGCAGCTCTCTTTGACAGGTATCCCATGACTCTAGTGTCTCCAACATCTTGAGGTCTCAATGGTCTCCCTAGGCCTCCACTCGGGGGCACCTCTGACACATGCCTGGCCTCAGCTACTTTCCTTAGATGCTCCTTGATTCTGAAGCCAGAATCAAGTGGCTGAAGCTGCCAAATTCTGCTGCTTGCTGAGGCTGGAACATAGCCTCCTTGTTCAATTTTATCTTCAGAAGCTTTCTGTCTTCCATGGTTTCCTTCACTGCCAAAGCTTGACTGTTCTGGAACTTGCTCTGTAGCAGGTACAAACTCAGAGATCCATCAACCTCCACTTTCTGGGATTAAATGCATACACAACCACACCACACTGGGCTCTAATCTTTTCTTCAATTATTTTTCTCATGTTGGAAATTTAGCTGGCGGCGGGGGAAGGGGGGTATGTCTTGCTCTGAGTTTACCACTTCCTTTATTCCATTTCTTAATCTGTTTATCTCCTTGAACACAGGGCTGAACTCCTTTCCACTTCATGATTCCCCTTTTCTCCTCAAATGATACATTTTGTTATTTTTACTTGCTCAGCTTACTTCTTTTCATTATAAATCTTCATTAGAGTGAATACTAATAACCACATGACAGGTCTCCATTGGGCTATTTTTAGATTTCCTCTGCGAATGGAATTAATCTAACACTCTTCACTTTGCCTCAGTCAGACTCTTTGAACAAGGGCAAAAAGCAGCCACACTCTTCACCAAAATATCATAAGAATGATCTCTAGGCAACACTAAAATATCATGACATGGCATGCTTATTTTGGGAGGGGGGCATAGCAAGTCTGGAAGCTAGTTAGCAGAATAGGCCAATTTTGAAGTTCATTAAAGTGGTGTGTGTGTGTGTGTGTGTGTGTGTGTGTGTGTGTGTGTGTGTGTGCATTATATACATACTGCATCCATGAGGGGTAGCCTCTAAGACCAGAAATGGGCCTCAGATCCCTTGTAACTCTATTTACAGAAGGTTGCAAGTCACCACATGGCTTCTGGGAATCGAATACAGGTCTTCTGCAAAAGCAACAAATGCTCTTAACTTCTGAGCCATCTCCCCAGTCACTTATTATCATTGTTTTTGTAGTTGTTGTGTTTATATATATGGTGTGTGTGTGTGTGTGTGTGTGTGTGTGTGTGTGTCTGTGTCTGTGTCTGTGTCTGTGTCTGTAGTTAGACTTTCAGGTAGTTGTGAGTCACCTAACACATGCTGGAAAACATGTTCTTGTCTTCTCAAAAGGCAGCACATGCTCCTTGCTGCTAAGCCACCTCTCCAGACCAAGAGAATTGATCACATATTGATCAAAGAAATTTGCCAGCCTTCAATCAATCTGTCTGATTGTGATGAATAACCTGTAGTTTGGATTTGATTTGCTAATACTTTGCTGAGGCTATTTGTGTTTATGTTCATTCCATGTATTAGTTTTCCTTCCATATTGCATATTTATTTCACTTAGATATTAGAGTAATGTTAAACTGATTGATGAATTAGCAAGCTGTTTTCTGGAGGAGATGATAAAGAATTGATGTGAATTCCTCCTTAAATGTGTGTAAGACCTCACCAGTAGCCCTGTCTGGACTGAACTTTCTTTTTCTTAAGTATTACTAATTATTGTCCTGATGGGAGATGGGGAGTTGACTCAGTGGGTAAGTTACTTTCCATGCAAGCTTGAGACTCCAAGTTCAGATTCCCCTGACCCAGATAAAGTCAGATACATGGTAGCACCTGTCTATGATCCCAACAACCCTACATTGAATTAGGAAATGGAGATTCCCTGGCAGGTCCAGAGCCAGCTAGTCTGTATATAAATCAGAAACAAATAAGATGAAGTATATCCAACCAGATGGAAGGGAGGACCAACATCTGAGACTGACTCAGTCCTCCACATATGCACTTTTTTGGACCTACCTAATACACACACAGACACACACACATCATACACAAACACATGATTTTTTCTGATTTTAAAAACTGATTTGCTTTGTGGATAGAGTCATTCACAATGTTTCTTTGTTCCCTTTTCAACAATAATGTCATAGCTTGATTAAAAAATTACTTAGTTAACAACTCTTCCTCCTCCATTTGTTTGTTCCTTTGTGTTTCTTTCCTCTTCCACACCCCTCACTGTCCCTGGTGGAACAATTAGATTTTGTTCAATGTAATCAATCTTTTAAAAGTAAAAAATAATTAAAAATAAATGAAATTTTGTTCTTGAGTAACATTCTAAACCTTATTTCATTCATTAAAAGTAAGAGGCTTTTAATCTATAAACTTAGGGCATTCTACTTTTTAATGTTTTACACATATATATTCGGCATTATCAGTTTTTTTTCTACTGGTAAAAAACAAAATATTATACTATATAGCACAGCAATATTAAAAGATAGCTCTTTAGTTCAAATACCCAAGTTCATCCCCTCACTATATAAACTGATTATTCTACACATGAAAGTTATTTTTAAACGGCAATATCAAAGGAGATCACACAAAGAAAATTAAGATTGAAGTAGGTGGTTCTTGGACCCAGAAAATGAGTCTGTTTCTCATCCTTCCTTTAATGAATTGGTAATCATCCTCTTTCAATTCTCTGATTTTTGTTAAATTAAACAAGCAAAATAACTGAGAGAGAGCCAACTAAGTACTGTGTTTCTGGTTCATCAAATTTAGTTTCAATTATGAGTGTTTAATCAAAATAAAATCCTGGAGGAAGAGGCACAGTCATGGAGATTGCTTCGGCAATCCTTAAGACAACAAAAGGTCCAGAGGGATGCAAGCCTGGGGTAGCTAGAAGGACATGCTGCAGCAGGGCCAGTAAGAAGAGCCACCGGCATGGCTCAAAGCCCTGCGGAAACTCGGGATGGATTCAGAAATGGTTTCTGTCTGCCCTGTGTGAATTTCACTTGAATGTCCTGATGGTCTTGGCTACAGCTCTCTGAGGAAGTCAAGTCAGGAGTCAGGGTGCTGCAGTATTGATTCTCAGCTGACTGGGGAGATATTGGGTATGGCTGGTGGAAAGCCAAAGTTATCCTGGGCCACTAGCTGTGGTGATTTGAATCAGAATGGCTCCCAGAAGCTCTCATATTTGAATACCAGGGAGTGGCATTGTTTGAAAGAATGAGAAGGCTTAGGAGATTTGGCCCTATTGGAGGTAGTATGTGGCTGGGGTTGGGCTTTGAGATTCCAGAAACCCAAGAGAGAGAGAGTCCAGGCTCTCTCTTTCTGCCCATGGATCAAGATGTGGCTATAAGCTATTATTCCAGAGCCTGCCTGCAAGCTGCCATGCTCCATGATAATAAAGGGTGAAGCCTCTGAAACAGTAAGCATACATCTAATTAAATGTTTTCTTTTGTAAGAGTTACCTTGGTGGTGGTGTCTCTTCACAGCATTAGAACAGTGACTGAGACACTAGCCTCTGACTTTCATCCTTGATGTCTGAGCTGACATTTCCTATTGGTAGAAAAAAATCCTCTAAGACTGTGCCTCTAATCAGAGAACAACACTCCCACCCAGCCTCAAGCTAAGGGTGCAGTACATCTAACAGCCATAGATACAACTTTTACCACCTTGCTGTAGCTGCCCACAGATGGCCCCTTTATATTTTAAGAAGTATATTCCAATTACTTTTATGATGACAAAGGTAATGTAAGCAGAGGTCATTTTAGATTATATTGAGGGCACAGTCTGTAACTTTAGAGTCCAGACCCAACTGCTGCTGAGGCCTCAGTACCTGCAGTTGACTTTCCCTCTCACAGGTATCACCGGGGCCCTGCTGAGGTGCTGCCTAGGAATCTCCAGCCAATACATTTCTAAGAACCATGTTTTTTCACCTGGGGATGAGAGCTTACATTCTAGAATGCGTTGCTGGCCCCAGAACTTTCTCCCCATCTCTTCCTTGAATCCTGTCTTGGTATCAAAGACAAGAAAGGGATCCAGGCTTTGCCATGGAGGCCCTGGTTATGCTCCTGAGGCCTCTTGCCATGCCTGTCCCTGACACTCAGATTTAACTCTCCTCAGAGCCTCTGCTGTGCTGTTGGTTGTCTGTCTGTCCATGGTGTAATTTTATTAAACTTCTTACTGACCCATAATCCATTTCAGTGAACTCCTTGAGTCCTTATCTGGGACCTTTCACAGCCATCACTCTTGCAGGCCACAAGAATATATTCTAGAGATTCAGTTGTGTATTAAAACTATACTTTGATCAAGGGTCTGTCAAATGGGAAGCCATTTATCGTGGAGTATTTGGTGTTATACACCCTTAATATTCAGCTGCGCCTTGCTATGAATTTCTTGTGGGCTCATATATTACTAGACCATTTGGCAAACAGTTCAGCTTCTCCAACCTGCTGATCCTCTAGGTAACTAACTCCCCCACTGAGCCTAGGAGACAATTAGATTGTAGTACATAGCTTTGTTTCCTATGTAATGAAGCTCAGACCATCCCCTTCCTTCAGGCCTAGAGGCATGGCAGAGAGATTGACTGAGGACAATAGGGCTTTTTACATAACCAGGTGAAGTAAGGCCTGGAGAGAATGGGCAAAAGCATAGGACCTTACTAAAACTATGAGGACAGGAAAAGTGGGCACAGAGAGGAGCTGAGTGTGAAAATGGAGATGAAGCTGTATAGATAGAATTTTGTCATAGAAGAATAAAGTTAACTGACAAAAGAGTGTAGTGTATGTAGATTCCATTCCCTCAGATAACCCCACACTGGATGTAGCATCTTTCCCAGGACTCTGGGAGGAATTTTCTCAGGGCTGGCCTTGGGGAAATTCTGTTACCTTTACATTATGGTGAGAAAGGCATAGTGGCAGAGTGTGAGATGGCTTATCACATTGTATCTAGCCAGCAGGTAGGGACAGTGAATGCTGGTGCTCAGCTGGCTTTCTCTTTATTATGCATTCCAGGATTCCAGTCCATGGCATGGTGTCACAGTACATTAGCATAAGTCTACCCATTTCCCCACTGTGAGCCAGATCCCATGGAGTAGACAATAGCAAGTGTATTGATCTATGACTTGCTTTTTTTCTGAGATGGTAAAAGTGCAAGTCCCCTCTTCTAGGGGCATCCTGCCATTCAGGGAAATTATCCATATCACCAAGATTCCACGTGTCTGTGATTCTGGATATAGATAAGTTCTTCTTGGAGTTTTTGTGCCTGGAAATGTTGGAGTTTCTAGGGCTCAAGAGTCTCCTGTCTGAAAATGACAATATCATTGTTCCTACAAATAAAGGACACTAGGAATTGTCATAAATCCACTAATCCTAATCACATCATGAAAAGTTCTATAGCTGCGTGTCTTGGTTAGGGTGTTCATTGCTGTGAAGAGACACCATGACCACAGCAATTCTTGTAAAGAAAACATTTAATTGAGGTGACTTGCTTACAGAATTCAGTCCATTATGATCATGAAAGGGAGCATGGTGGTGTACAGGCAGATGTGGTGCTAGAGCTGAGAGGGCTACATCTTGCAGGCAATAAGAAGTTGACTGACTGTCACACTAAGGGAAGCTTGAGAAAAAAAGACCTCAAAGCCCACCCCCACAGGAAGACACTTCCTCCAACAAGGTCACACCTCCTAATAGTGCCACTCCCTTTGGAGGCCATTTTCTCTCAAACCACCACACTGATTTAAGAAAAAAAAAAACAAACAAACCTCTTACAAGAGCAACTGGTTTCTTCTAGTTCACAGTTCTTCCATGGTGGGGAAGTCTTGGCCACAAGAGCCTGAGTAGCTCTGGCCTATGGCAAGACAGGTTATAGCTGACAGGAAATCACAACCTGTCCACACAGTTGGGCTTGCCCGGCAGACTGCCTAATTATTTCTGGTTCAAAATAGCCATTTCCAGGTCAGAACATCTCGCGTGGCTAGAACTCCGTGGCTTTATATGGTTGCGTTAAGCACCCGCAGCCATGTAATCTATGCACATGTGTGGAGTAGCCACATTCGGTCCTGTATGCATGCACAGCCCACTCTTTAAAAAGCTGGTGCCATTTTGCACAGGTCTCTCTCTCTCCTCTCTCTCTTGTCTCCTCACTCATGTGTGTGCTTCACACAGGCCTGTCACATTCTATATTCTCTTTAATAAAAACTCTTCTGTGGTCTTGACATGTTTGGGATGTGTTCCTCATGGGGTAAGAGTGCCAAAATAAAAAAATAACATTGGTGCTGTGAGGGAACAGGTGTTTCCGGGCGCCCTGCACTTGAAAACCTGGGAACGGAAACTCTGCGCTGCACAAACCGGGAACTATGCTCCGTTCGCGACAGACCACTGTCCATTAGCCTGGCCGCACAAATCCGCATGCAACACCGCTGCTCTGATTGGTGAGTTTTCCCCTTTTCGGCTAGCGTAAATGTTTTCCTGAATCTGTGAGAAAGACCGACCGTTGAGTGTCTGGCACCTCACTGGTTATTCTTGAAACTGGGGGAACCCCTGGCCATGGTCTTCACTGGCTATGGTCGGCCCCTATTGCAGGCCCAAATTTCCAGCCACCTCCCATGTCTGCAGTTTGAGATATTTTTCACGATAGGACTACCACCGTCAGGTGCGTCCTGGGGCTGTGTGAAGTCGGCACGTTCTTCACACCTGACAGGGCGGCTGGGCATTAAGGGCTCCCTGGGAGTGCTTGCTTCACACAGTGGGGGGGAGGGGCACTTATCAGCTGATGAGCTGATAAGGCAGCTTGTGCCTGAGATCCATCAGGCCTCCAGGAGGTCTTGGCTCCAGATCACGTTTGTTTTTTTCTGCCTCTCCGCTGCAGACATGGGAAATAAGGCTTCCAACCCGATCAGTCCTTCCTCTCCCTTAGGCTGTCTTCTTACTTAAAGATTCCTAAGCTTATCCGTCTCTGTACTGAGGGATGGCCCAAGTATGCTTTAAAAAATAACAAAAAATCCCAGTCTTTTATAGGAGTTATCTAATTCTGGCCAGCAAACAGGCAAATGGAAAGAGTTGCTCTTTATCTTAGCTTTCTTTCTCCCAATGTTAAAGTGTCTCTATATTCTCTCCTGCTCATGTGCTCCTAGCTATGCCTGAACTGGAAGATTCTCTGTCCCTATCTCTTTTGTTCTCTCAATAAAGCTCTAGAAAGGTAACCATAGCTTGTGATTCTTCAGCACACACCTCCAGCTGGCTGCCACGGGTGGTGGCCAGCTATGAGAAGCACAGATTTCCACTATTGATACCGCCACGATTTTTCACAGTGAGTCTGCTGTTCTAATGGCTGAAATCTGAGCTATATGTTTGCGGCGGACAATCCTGGGGGTTGTCCTCAGGCTGTGCTGGCAACAGCAGGCACATTTTTGCTCCCGACGAGGAGGAGCAAAGTTGGCATCTGGGGTCTACTGGGTGGACCAACGGCAGCGCAGTCGCAGCTCTTCCCATCCCTTGACGAATAGGGGGAGACGAGCTGATCTTACTTCATTCTTTGGGACGCCTGAGTTGAAGTCTGATCTCGGTTTGTTTGTTTGTTTGTTTTTTTTTTTTCATTTTTCATTTTCCACTCAGCTACAGCCATGGGACAGAGGGCAGATACCACCCACTTACATTGGCAGATGGGGCGGGTACTGGTAAACCTAAAAGTATAACAGTGTGGCAGGTACTTCAGCCAGCAAATGGGAAAAAAGAGTTGCTTCATCTCCAAGTTTTCTGCTAAAGCTCTAAACCCTTTCTTTCCTTTCCCACTTTGGCGTCTGCCATGTGTAACCTTTTCTGTCTGACTTCCGTGCCAGCAGTGGGCAGCCTCAAATGCATGGGCTTGGGCAGCTTCTAAGACCCTAACTCACCTTAACTCCACACACTCATTCTCAAACTGCCTTGAGAAGCACAGACAGGTCTAAAAGCAGCTGAGATCTAAACAATTAAGTTTACAATAATCAGGATGGCTCCTAAGCCAAAAAGAATCAGCTTATAGCCTCAGGTAAGTCCTCCAAAAGGATCGGTTTACAGTCTGCCTACTGGCAGATCTTCCAAAAGCTGTCCCTAAGCCACCAATCATCAGGAAAAAATTCAGGACACAGAATAAAATCCGTCTCTGGTTCCTGGCTAAAAATTAAGTATCTGGAGAGCAAGGCTCCTGACCCCACGGGCAAAAGAGTCATCTGTGGCATTTAAGGTGTGCCAGGGAAGAGATAAAAGCCCAAAAACAAAATTGCCAAGTGCTGGCACTCTCTGACTCCCAAAAGCTGTTGGGACCCTGTTTTAAGTGAAAAAGGCCATGGGCTAGCAAATGCCCTGCCAGGCCATCAACAGCCTTGTCCTTGTGCTGCCTAGAAAGACAACCAGTCAGCTGACTGCCCCCAGGCACCAATACGCATGGGTACATCAAGCTAAGATCTCCAGCAAACCTAGGCTTGGCTACAGACACAGCAAGGAACCCAGAACTCAGCAGGGAAGCGATCAGTTTCATTCCTTCTGGACACCAGAGCCATTGACTCAGTCCTGGGAGTTTTAGGATGTCACTCCTCCTTTCTATTGTCAGGAACAGAGGACAGCCTTACTTACCTCACCAGATTTAATTGTACTTTCAGAGTTACTTAAGGAGAAAGATTTCCAACTAAGATAAGAGCTCATTGTCTCACTTTAAAGTTACTGCCTGTGTTTCTCATGTGCATACAGACAGGGCCCTGATCTTTGCCTTGTCCCTAATTCAAAAATATAAGTTCTCTTCCACTCTCAAGCTCCAGAGGACACCAGGATCCACTGCCTTGTCACCAATTCAAGAGGAATAAGGTATCACCCCTTCCTTTCCCAACTAGGGCCACACAGGGCCAGAGGCAAAAGGGACCATCAAAATATCCAGGTGGTAAGGATATAACAATCTATCACTGTTCAATACCCAGCAACAGATCACCTGTGTATCCCAAATGCTAAACTAACAAAACAAACAGGTGCCTTAAATAAACTGTCTTAAATAAGGCTTATCTCAGGTAAAAATTAAGCAGAGTACTAAAACATCACAGCCACCTTTTTAACATGTCTCCATCCAGACAGGCCAAATCTACCTCAGATAAAAGTCAACTCCAAAAACAAAATAATAATGAGTCTTTTCTCTAAGCTTTTTATGTCACCAGTATCCTGTCAGACAGAAGGTTCCCAGCCACACCATGAAGGATGGACAGCTGCAGAACAAGGCATGACAGAACTTCATCCCAGGACCAGCCACACCATGAAGGATGGACACAGCTGCAGGACTTCATCCCAGGACTTCAGGAGCCAGCTTCCCCACTTCCCCAAAGTGCTAACCGATGCCCACCATTCAGCCTGAAGCAGTCTTTGAGAGAAACAGCGCTTCATACCCACCCATCCACATTTTTTTCTTTTTTCTTAAGAAGAAATGAGTCAGGAATGATAAGAAATCACAACCTGTCCACACGGTTGGGCTTGCTCAGCGGAGTGCCTAATTATTTCCGGTTCAAAATAGCCATTTCCAGGTCAGAACATCTTGTGTGGCTAGGAATCAGTGGCTTTACATGGTGGCATAAAGCGTGCGCGCGTGCACGGCCATGTAATCTATGCACATGTGTGGAGTAGCCACATTCGGTCCTGTATGCATGCACAGCCCACTCTTTAAAAAGCTGGTGCCATTTTGCACAGGTCTCTCTCTCTCCTCTCTCTCTTGTCTCCTCACTCATGTGTGTGCTTCACACAGGCCTGTCACATTCTATATTCTCTTTAATAAAAACTCTTCTGTGGTCTTGACATGTTCAGGATGTGTTCTTCATGGGGTAAGAGCACCAAAATAAATAACTAACAATAGCCAGACAGGAAATCCAAGCAGAGATATAGGAGAAGAAGGGTGGAGTCAGTGGAGATGCTAGCCCATTGCCCAAGGAGCAACATGCCAGCAGACCAGTAAGGCCATGGCCATGTAGCAATACATAGATTAATAGAAATGGGTGAATTTAAGATGAAAGAGCTAGCTAGCAAGAAACTTGAGCCACAAACCAAATAGCTTGTAATTAATATTAAACCTCTGAGTGATTATTTTCATAAAAATGGCTGCTGCTGGGCAGGATCTGGCAGGACTAAGAAAATTCAGGCTGCAATTAGTACCCAGACATTTGGCAAGAATTTCCACATAAAATCTGAAAGTCCTTTTAAAAAGGTTCTAAAATGGAGCCAAGAGCACGTCGCTCATTATGAGCAGAGGTACAAAGATGCATCCTATGGCCATGGTGGATTCCTGTGGTCTCTCATGGGTCGTGATACAAAGAGCCTTCTCCAAGCTGCTGCCTACAGGCTTGGGCGCACAGCCACAGGCTTAAAAACACAGGCATGCTACTTAATACTACTTCCCAGAATGGGGGAGGTAAGTGTGACTTGTTGATACCTGTGCCATGTTGAAAAACTGAGCAGGGCAAAGCCAGTAGCCAGGGCTTCCACTTTGGTCCTAGCCATGATGCAATTTAAAGCAATGGTCAGAAAATGATTTCAGATACATGATAAAACAGATTCAGGTGGGAAAAAAAATAGTCTAAATGGGTTACAATGTGCTTAAAAATATAGAGAGACTTGAGAGAGAAAGAGAAAAAAGGGTAGAAAAATTTCTTAAAAAGAAATAGAATAATATTTTAAAAGCCACATAAAGATGAAATATATACAGAGAGTCTGGATTCTGTATATTATTGTGTTCTCTTTGGGATTTTTAACTGCAGAGAGACATTTGGTTATTGGGGCTACTAAGTTAAACATATATATATATATATATTATATATATATATATATATATATATGTATGTATCTTAAAGGTATTTTGGCTTTGGAATTTGGGTCTAAGGTTATTTTGCTTTGGAAAAGAGGTTCTGCTTTTGTTTCAGCATTAGGTGAGAAGCTGTGAATTCCTTCCAGGTTAATATGGTTCCATCAAGGAAGACCCTCTGAGAGGTCTCCAATGGGATCCATGGCCCAGATGATCCAACATCCAGAACAACTTCAAGGCAACTAGCTGAAATGATTCAGCCCTACAGAGTACTCCAGTCAGGACTTGACTATAATCCTAAATTTTCTTTGGGTCCCCATAAAATTACCAGCACCTCCAATCAGCAGGAAATGGCCTAGAAAACTATACTCACATTCCCCAAAACATGGATTATGGATGTTTGTCTTTTTTTAGGGATTGGTTACAAATTGCTATGGACAATGTCATGAAAAAGTATAAACAAAGGAGATTAGATTCAGAGTTGTTGTTTTGAAAAGAAAAAAGGGGAAATGTTATAGAATAATGTTCTTGTACACTGTAAAGATTTGTCACTTGTATTGGTTTAATAAAATGCTGATTGGCCAGTAGCCAGGCAGGAAATGTAGACTGGGTGACCAGACTAGGAGATGGCTGGGGAGAGGAAAGGCAGAGATAGAATTGCCAGCCAGATGCAGAGGAAGTGAGATGAGAATGCTAGGCTGAGAAAAGATTCCAAGACACTTGGCTAAACATAAACAAAAATTATGGGTTAATTTGAGCATAAGAGCTAGTTAGTTATAAGCCTGAGCAATAGGCCAAACAGTTTATAATTAATATAAGCCTCTGTGTGTTTATTTGGGACTGAAGGGCTGTAGGACCAGGTGGGACAGAAACTTACATCTACACATCCACAACTAGGAAACAGAGAAGCATGTATGCCTGCTTAACATGAAGAAGCAATATGTGATATATATATATAGATATAGATATATAGATATAGATATAGATATATATATATATATTTGTGGACACACATGAGATAAAATGGAAAGAAGTATTGTATTAACAATAATTGTTTTATATTTTATGTGCTATATATGTATTTATAACACACATGAGATAAAAATGTAAAGAAGTGCTGTGTAAACAATTGTTATATGTATATATGTACTATATATGTATTTGTGGACACACATGAGATAATATGAAAAGGAGTGCTGTGTTAACAACAATTATTTTATGTATTATGCAAAAAATTAATATCTCTGCATCCATTAAACTAAGCAGCAACAGGCATGAATTGAACATGGCCACAGACAAAAACGGGAGGAGAATGCAGAAGGAAAGGGCAGCATCAGACTTCATTGTTGTTCTATCAACAGAATCAAAACTTTCCTTTAGTTCATAGACTTTTCACTGATTGAGTCAGGCACAACCAAGACCATGTCCCTTTGGGCCCTTCTTCAGGGAAAGAATCAGTAAACTCCCCAAAGTCCTTCATACTACCACCGAGATTTGTGTCTACTGAAGTGGCTCCTGATGTGTGTGGCATCTACACAGGGTGCTACTTCCCATCTCCTCTGCTAACATCCGGGGAGCAATCCTTGAAACATGTCCTTGTAGCAGGAATCTTAGAAGGTCTTATTAATAAAATCAAACTTGAGGCCAGTTATTGGGGTGAATGCTGGAAAATTAGAGAAGCAGAACAAGCCACAGCTACCTCACCTTGTCATTTCCTCAGCTGATCCTGTTTCTTCAGACTGGAAGCTTCTCAGTCCTCATCCCGAATGAATCTCAGCTGAACTGCTGCTCAAATGCCTAAAAGCTTAACCAGCCAAAAGCTTCTAGTTTCTGGTCTTCACGCCTTATATATCTTTCTCCTTTCTACCATCACTCCCTGGGATTAAAGGTTCACTTTCTGGGATTAAAGGCATGAGTCACCATGATTGGCTGTATCCTTGAACAGATGTATTTCTGCCTCTGGAATGCTAGGATTGAAGGTGTCTGTTACCACTGCCTATCCTCTATGTTTAATATTGTGGCTATTCTGTCTTTGACTCCAAATAAGTTTATTAGGGTACACAATATTTTGGGGAACACCATACACCACATTTCCCCTTTTTTGTCTAAAATTTTAAAAAGCTTATAACTAATACAAGGAAAACTATCCAATTAGTATATACAGTATACACAGTCAAGAATTACATTAACAATGTCTAGTCCATTAACATTTGACAGATTCAGAAAATCTACCTATTTATCCTATTATTCTTTATCTTTTTTCTCAGAGTAGATTCATATCTACCTCATATCTATATTCTCTTTTTTCTTTCTTTTTTTTAAACAAAACCTCTGGTTATAATCTTCTTGTTCAGCTTTTTTCCTGACCATTAACAATTAACAATTTGTAACCAATCATCATAAACAATAACAATTATCCATAAGCCATTTAACAATCAAAACATATCCACCCCACCTCTTGGGAATATGGGCATCGTTTTCTTAAAATTATTTTCTGCTTTCTGGGGCTGAAGACATCTTTAGGGGATCCTGAAAAGAAAATTTTGGGGTTAATTGTCAAGTCCTGTATCATTTGTCCGGTCCCTGCATAATCTTGTCACAAGTCTGTCAGGCTGGATAATCTCAGCTAGTCATCTCAAAATTGTCTTGTGTAGTTTGTAATCCAAAGTCGATCTTTTGGTTGTATTAATCAGCTTAATGGCTTTACCATAGTCCATGTGGAATCATCATTGTGGGGTCCTGTCATCCTTTTGAAGATTTCAAAGTTGCTGTTACGTGTGGTCATGGTTCCCTGAAGACTTTTTTTTTCTTTTTCTTTTTTGTGCCTCCTCTGTGGTTTGGAGTAATCACAGTCTGATAAATGTCTGTCTCTCAGAACCATGAATGTTCTTCCCTAGAAGAGAAAAATCTTTCCAGCAATTTCCCCCACCATTTGTCTCACCAAAGTTTTCCAAACTGACCTTTGCTGATGCTTTCTTGTAACATGATGGTCCAGGCAATTCTTCTCTGAACAAGCAGCAGTAAACCCTTTGTCCCAGGTAGCAGCATCACCACAGTCACCAACATGATGAGAAGAAGCCAGCAACTCAGAGCAGCAGCAACTGCCTATCCTCTATGTTTAATATTGTGGCTGTTCTGTCTCTGACTCCAAATAAGTTTATTAGGGTACACAATATTTTGGGGAACACAATACCATCACATGTCCTCATGAGAAACTTACAAGGAAAGAAGTTCTAGACTCTAGTTCAGCTGTGCCACAGCAGCATGCCAAGATCTAGCTCACTTGAAACATGCAGCTTTGAACAAATGTGGCTACTTCCCCTTGGTTTGGTTTTGGGTTTTACTTTTATTTATTTACTCCCACCATGGTAGGTATGTGGTAGTCAGAAGACAACTTCTACAAGTCAGTTCTCTCCTTCCATGTGGGTCTGGGGATTGAACTTGGGTCATCACTTTGCCAGCAAGCATCATCTCATCTCACCTTTAGCTCTAAAGTGGAGC
The DNA here is from genome assembly GCF_903995425.1 of Onychomys torridus. Classification (NCBI taxonomy): domain Eukaryota; kingdom Metazoa; phylum Chordata; class Mammalia; order Rodentia; family Cricetidae; genus Onychomys; species Onychomys torridus. Next base: position 124,911,662 of record NC_050447.1, on the reverse strand, counting down.
CCCAACTCCCAAAATGACAGTCTGGGCTCAATACAGGATGAACTCTGACCAGGTAAACAGATGGACTGATAGGGAAAAAAACCAAAAGCCTGAAATCAGCATTCCTCAGGAACTGGTGGAGTGAGTTTCTGTTTGTTGGCAAGAGCCATTACTTCCCTTTTCTGCCCCCACAGCTGTAGTTGGAGACCTTCTCTGCAACCCCCACCAAGCCCTGTTAGTCCAAAAACCCATTTATAAAATAAACATACAGACATTTATATTATTTAAACTGCTTGGCCATTAGCTCAGGCCTACCATTGTCTAACTCTTATTCTTATATTTAGCCAATTTCTATTAATCTATATTTTGACACATGGCTCATGGCTTACCAGTACCTTACATCTTTCTTATCATGGCGGTAGCTGGCAGCATCTCTCTCTCCCCAGCCTTCCACCTCCCAGAATTCTCTTCTCTCTTGTCCTACCTATACTTCCTGCCTGGCCACTGGCCAAACAGCATTTTATTTATACAGAGCGATATCCACAGCACTTCCCCCCCTTTTTTTAAAGGAAGGTTTTAACTTTTACATAGTAAAATTACATATAACAAAACAATTATCAAGCAAGAATTACAGTTACAATATTAAAGAAGATATCCTATCTATCTTATATTTGAGAGTCTAAGCTTTTATATCTAACTTATCTTTTATCATAACTGAGAAAATTATAACTAAATAGTCTTTAACCACATCAAAGACCTCAGAAAGATATAATATTACCTGAGAAATGGGAGAAGGATGCAAGCAACTTTCAGGAGTCTTGCAGGGTAGACAGAGACAGCTGGCAGCCTGGACAGTCACCTAATGTTCCTTTGTAAAGTTGGGGCATTTGTCTTCAGTCCACAGGGCTAGAGTCTCTCGGTCATTTTTCTCAGTGTCCTGTAGAATGTCTGGCAGTTTCCTCTGTGAAGCAGAAACCTGAAGGACCATTTTGTCAAGCAAAGTTCAGTGGTCACCTTTCTATGGGTCCTGCATGTCCAGTTGATCAAGCAGTCCAGGCAAGAACAGTTTCTTGCCCAAATGGCTATTTTTGCCAAGGTGAAGATAAACTCCATATGAAATATCTATGATGCCCATCCTCCTCTCTGAAGTAAATTGGTGCTGCCAGGAGCAGACATGTCTCACTGTCCAGAAAGTCTAAATTTTAAAAATAGGGTTGGGGATTTAGCTCAGTGGTAAAGTGCTTGCCTAGCAAGCGCAAGGCCCTGGGTTTGATCCTCAGCTCAAAAAAAAAATATTTTAAATGCCATATTCTGTTTACCTTTGAAGTGTTTGAAGGTTACCTATCTGAAATATATCTATGTATACCTAGAAAACTTAACTAACATGGCTACAAGTATGATTATCATAGATGACTAGTTATTAATCTATTTTTAATTATCCATTACAATTTTAAATGAGCTGTACAAACATAATACCTTAAAGAAGAGTAGAAATATACATACAGTATAACACAATTAACTTTGTCTGTATCAATAGACTAAAATCTATACCAACATAAAACATTTTAAACAAGTTGTTGCTCTTTAAAAGTAAGTTCATTAATCTCCCCTTTTATCCTATTATATCTGTTTCATATCCCCTTTTCTTCTTTAGAAAGAGATCACATTCATAATCAACTTGTTTTAAATAAAAATATTGGTTTTTCTCTGTCCCACACCAGAGGGCTCTTCTGATTTGGGACACAAGAATCTCTTAACCTTTTCTTTTAGCAATATGTCTGGGTTTAGAGAAGTAGTGAGCCAATTCCATCTCCAAAGACAGCTTGATAATTTTGGGAATGTGGGCGTAGTTTCTCTTACTACTTCCTGCTAGAGGGGGGTGCTGTATCTTATGGGGACATAAAGAAAATTTTAGGATTATTGAGTAGTCTGTGAGGGTAAACCTCTGAGCCAGTTGCCTTGAAACGATTCTGGATGTTGGATCATCTGGGCCATGGTGTCATCAGAGACCTTTCAGGTGGTCTTCGCTGATCAAACCTGATATATCTTAATCTGGAACAAACCCATAGCCTCTTGCTTTCTGTGGAAACAAAAGCAGAGACTCTTTTCCAAAGTAACATATCCTTATATGCAAATTTTGAAGTGAAGGTACCTTTAAAATTTACATATTTGTTTAACTCAACAGCTTTTACAGTCAAATCTTTTTCTGTAGTTAAAAATCCCAAAGACAACACAAACCAGATTCTCTGTGTAATATCCATCTTTGTAAGATTGAAATGCCACTGTGGCTGCTGGCTCCACCCACCTCAGCTTCCCAACATGGTAGTGGTACAGTTTACTGCGAGTCCTGGGTCTGGAGCCATGTGTACCATCAACTATCAGAAGCAGTTCTATCAAAGCAGTGCATAGCCCAGAAACCTTTTTTTTTTTTAAACTAGCAAAGGCTAAATCCACCCTGCAGCAGAGTAAAGTGCCACTTGTAGACTCCTCATTCCCGCCACACTGCAGGTCAGACACACATGCCAGGAACCCGCCATAGTAGCTCAAACCGGCAGGCTGCCACTAACTTGAGAGAGACAACTAGGAAGCTGTTTTTAGCTCTGTTTTAGAATCTTTTTTCTCAGGTTTTAGGTGGAAACTCTTGTCCCATGTTGGGCGCCATTTGTAGTTAGAGACCTTATCTGCAGCATTTGTAGTTAGAGTTTTCCTGCCTGGCCCACAGTCAAGACAAATCTCTCTCACCCACCAGGCCCATAGATGCACAGAACCAACCAAGTAAACACACAGAAACTTACAATGTTTACAAACTGTATGGCAGTGGCAGGCTTCTTGTTATCCACTTTTTCTTTCTTAAATTAACCCATTTCTATTGATCTATACTTTGCCACGTGGCTTGTGGCTTACCAGTGTCTTTACGTGTTGCTTGTCATGGCGGCTGCTGGCAGTGTCTCTCTCTCCCCAGCCTTCCACCTCCCAGAATTCTCTTCTCTCTTGTCCTGCCTATACTTCCTGCCTGGCCACTGGCCAAACAGCATTTTATTTATACAGAGTGATATCCACAGCACACATCAGACTACCTCCAGCAATGTGGCACCAGTTTCCTGTTAACACATATCTATAATGCACATCAAATCCCCATGATAGCTTCCAGGATCTTCTCACCAGCAAACTTGCCCTCACTAGTCCAACTTTCAGCTGTTCTAACAAGCAGATTCCCACCTGACACACCCTTTCTCGGTAAAAATTGGTGAGGCTTTCCTGCCAGTTTGCTTTTCTCTCTGCTCTGAGAGATATCCCTGGCAGTTTAAAATTCCCTAATAAAGTTGTCTTTCTACCCAACAAGTGTTCCAGTGAGGGGTTTCACTTCACCTTTGCAGTTTACACTCACCCATCCAGGAGGGACCAGATAAACATTACATTGTATTCAGAGTGGCTGGTGAAGGAGTTGTGTTTTAATTCACTTTATACAGGAGGAAGCCGAGATCACACAGCCTGGCTAGACTTCCAACCACCACAAATGTCTGCCCCAAGAGCAGAAGAGAACTGGAGCCATCTTTCAGACAAGCACTAATTTCTCAAGACCCTGTCTGCATGGGCCACCACTGTCTTCAATATCAGGACCTGAGTCTGGACACAGTAATTACCTGCTCTGTTTTTCAAGCAGTATTCATGGGGGGGGAGATCAGTAGCCTTCAGATATAGAAAATCAAGCTCTTTTTGGTTTTCCCCAGATGCATTGTGTAGGAAGCCTCCAGCCCTTATGGGAGTTTAAATTGCTTTTCTCTAGCCCTGGGGGGAACAAGATCAAAGAAAAAATATTTTTACCCATTTCTGCCAGTTGCCAGTCATTTTGTTGGTTTTGGAGAGGGAGAGAGAGAGAGAGAGAGAGAGAGAGAGAGAGAGAGAGTTCATCTATCTGGACCTACCTTTATTTCCAGTAAATACTGTGCAGGAGTAAGTCTTTGCTGAGACTGGTTCACTTTACACAATGAATCCCGAGGCACTTTCCCTGCCAGTCTGCCTTTCCCAGCTCTCTCTGTAGTAATAATTTTATCCTGAGCTGTAACTTTGGATAAGCACTGAGTCATGCAGCCCACGCATAAGCCAGACTGTCCAGTATTTGCCAGAACTCAGCTATGTTTTGATTTTTTTTTTATTACCCACCAGGTCCAAGTTTTAAAAATCTTGATGTCTACTTTTCAAAATCTTGTAGGTGATCAAAGTCTGAAGCAGCAGCTTGAAGGGTAGAAATGGGAGTGTGTGAAATTTCTTAATAAGAAGAGTTCTAGGTATAGCATTCTTCATCAGAAAGAGAACTTGGTCACTTCAGAGGTTTGTGCTTGGTGATTCTTCAGCTGAATTACATACAGGAGTTGAAAAATTGGTCAACACTAGTGACTTTGCAGTGTGTTCCAGATGTCTGCCCTGGTGGCAAACAGCCTGCAGGCTATGCTGGTCTCTGAGTCAAGTAAAGCATCAGTTCTAGAACTCAGAGCCTTTCCTTGATGTCCTATGATCTGCCTCATCTGCATACATGGAGCTCCATGTAGCAATGAGCTCACCTACCCTACTGTGTGCAATTCAAAATTGTCTTGTGGAATACAGGGAGACACTGATTGGTATAGCCTGTATCCCCCAAGGAGCACAGGATGGCACAGTTGTATAAGTCATTGCCAGCAGGCATCATCTTGTGAGTCTGAGACATAGACTAGAGCCTGGGAAGCCTCACTACTAGCATCTGTGGGATGATGAGTTTACTGCATGGAGGGAATAGGGACTGGGGATGTGGCTCAGTTGGATGTGTACATGCTTGGCATATAGGAAGCTGTGGGTTCAGTCCCCAGTACTTCATAAAATGGGAGTAGTGGTACACACAATTCTTATGCTCATAGAGATCAGAAATTAAAGATCTGGGATATATAAACACTGGGTTTATTTGTTTGTTTGATTTGTTTTGTTTTGCTTTTAGTGAGCAGGTCAAACATGGGCAGGATATAGGGAAGCAAGGAACAACTCCTGCTCAGAAGAACCAGGGCTTTGTCAACTGTTACATTGAAACTACAGTCAAAACTAGAGACAGACGGGATATTAAAAATAGGGATTGACTTGAATTTCCGGAAAACCTATTTGTTTACTGTGAAAAGTAGTATGTGAACTACCATGCAGGAATCCTAAGAAGATCAAGCACTGGGCAACATCTATGCTATCTTAACCTTGTGATTGGAGGGGGGGTCTTTTAAAGATTTATTCATTTTTATTTTTATTTTGTATGTATGGGTGGTTTTGTTGTTGTTGTTTTGTTTTTGTTTCTTTTTTTTGTTTGTTTTATTTTTTTTACAGATATGTCTGTGAACCATTTCCATGCCTGGTACAAGAAGATGTCTGATCCTGGGGAATTGGAGTTACAGATTAATTATGAGATACCATATGTGTGGTGGTTTAATTAGAATAGTCTTCTAATGCCCATATATTTGAATGCTTGGTCATTGGGGAGTGACACTACTTGAGAGGGATTAAGAGGTGTGGCTTTGTTGGAGGAAGTGTGGGGTGGGCTTTGGGGTTTCAAAAGCTCAAGCCAGAGCAGTGGCTTTCTGCCTGCTGCCTGGGGATCTAGATGTAGAACTCTCAGCTACTTCTCTTGCATCATGTCTCTCTGTGTGCTCCCACACTCCTTGCCATGACAACTAAAATGTCCAGCAGCATTCTTTTGTTGTTGTTGTTCTTTTTCTTCTTCTTTTTCTGGTGTCTCATTTGTCCAATGGTCTTTAGGTTCCTTAGCTGGATACTTTTAATCTCCTGAAAAGACAAAAACAAAACCTTGTCTCCACCCTAACTTTGAGGAGTTCCTTTCTTGGCAGGCTATATTTTGTTAGAGCAAAATATGTTTCAGCAACAGAAAAAAATATTATCTTTTAATGATAAAATATATTTTATGCCTGTCAAATGAAAGGCATTTGTTAGTCTTATAAATAAGTTTGGATAGAATGACCAAGTTGTTTGATGAATTATGGCCTCTCCTATCAAGAGGTTTCTCCTGTTCAAACCTAAACTTTATCAGTCTTGATGATGTCAATAGCTTTCCTTCTCCCCAGAAACAAAGCAAAACTTCCTCACCAAGGTATATCCTGGTGTCCATTTTGAGGTCAATGTGTCCTTAAAATCTACAGGCTGATTTAATTCAGCAGTTTTCTTCTATTACCCAACATCTATCCACAACTGTCATTCCTTTCTCATCAGTATTTAAAAAATTTAAAGTTAATAAAGCATTGTGTGGTATATTCTGGGGGTATTTATTACCCCTTTCTGTTTATTAAGCATATCTTTTAAGGTGTGATTAGATCTTTCTGTTAATTTTTCCTGTAGGATTGTGTGGTTTAGTTGTAATATACTTTAGGTTGTAAAAGGAAAAAAAAAGTTTCATTGTACTGGAGACATATGCAAGAGCATTGTCAGTCTTAATTTGTACAGATATTCCATAATGGCCATAACTTCTAATAAATGTGTAATTACAGAATCAGCCTTTTCAGAACTTGAAGCAGTTGCCCACTGAAATCCTGAATATGTATCTATGGTGTGGTGCACATATTTTAATTTTCTAAACTCCACAAAATGAAATACCCATTTGCCAATTCCATTTCTTTGAGTACCCTTCGAGTAATTTTCTGCAGGTAGTAGAGTTTGATTATACAGAGAACAAGTAGGATATTTCCTTATAATTTCCTTGGCTTGTTGCCAAGTGATTAAAAAAACTCTTCAAATCTTTACTATTAACATGGTATTTCTTATGAAATCCTGAGATTTCTAGTACATTTCTTACCAATAGATGATTAATTTCATCATTACCTTATGCTAGAGGGCCTGGTAGACTCATCACAGATCTGATATGTGTTATACACACTTGATAATTTCTATTTTTGATTATTTCTTGTAATTGAATAACTAACAAAGTTAATTCTGAATCATTTGAAATAAGTTCAGAGGTTTCAATATGTAAACAAAAAATTCCCTCTGCATATTGAGAGACAGTAACTATATTAAGAGGTTCTGGAAAATCTAATAATATCATGGGAAGAGTATATAATTCTAATTTTTGAACTAATTCATAAGGGCTTTGAGCCACTTTACTTATTTTTTCTAGCTTATAACCTGCTTTTCTTGATTCATTTGCATCAGTATAGAATGAAGGGGCTCCTGAAATTGGTGTTCCTTTTATTATATAAGGGACACTCTATTAGTTCTTTTTATAAACTTAAGTCTCTTTACTTTAAGGATATTAATTGCTAATCTCACCCAAGAAACTATTGCAAACTCTTTGCCAACATTTATTTTCTGCCTGTAATGAGACAATTTCAGCACTAGTAAAAGGTATCTCAATTACTGCTAGGACTATTCTATCTAATTAATGAAGTCTCAATTTTCTTTCAGAATGAATTCAGAAACCTTTTCTACATAGGTCTTTTTTTTCACTCTATTTGTGGTAAATATATATCCATTCTAAGATTCTATCTTCTCTCTCCATAAAAATTCCTGTAGGAGAATGAATAGAAGGTAGTATGACTACTATACAATCAAGTTCTGGATCCAAGTAATCCACATGGTCATCTTGTAATTTCTTTTCTGCCAAAGCTAATTCTTTCTTAGCCTCAGCTGATAATTTTCTTGGGCTTATAGCCTTAAGGGTTTTAAATAGATTACTTAGTTCTCTTGAGTTGTTAATCCAATTGTGAGCCAGAGCCAGTTAATATCTTGCAGCATTTTTGGAAAACCATTAAGAGTTTGTAATTGATCTCTCCTGGTTTGTATTTTCTGTGGTTGAATTTTCTGTAAACCTATCTTACATCCTAGGTGATTAAAAGGATCTCCTCTTTTTGTTTTTTCAGGAGCAATTTGTAATCCCCAAAAGGCAAAATTCTCTTTACTTCATCAAACATTTTTTCTAAGGTATCTGCATCTGAATCAGCCAAAAGATATCACCCATATAGTGTTAAATTATACATTGAAGAAACTTAATGATTTACAATAACTGTTGTACAAATTATGGGCACAAGGTATGGCTGTTTAACATTCCTTGCATCAAGAGCCTCCACTGGTCTCTTCTAATAGGTTGAGAATTATTATAAGTGGGCCCCATGAAGGCAAATTTTTCTCTATCCTGTTCTTGTAAAGATACAGTAAAGTAAAACACATCTTTTAAATCAATTTCTGTAATAGACCATCCCTTAGGTAATAAGGAAGGCAAGGAAATTCCATTGGCTGGATCACCTTATTTACAGCTCTCAGATCAGTTACCATTCTCCATTTTTTAGAATTCTTTTTAATGACAAATACAGGTGAAGTCCAAGGATTCTTCAATGTGTTGAACATTTAACTGCTCCTGTGACAGCTGTTCTAGTGCCTGTAATTTTTCTTATATCATAGGCTTTTGTTCTACTCAGACAGGTTTGTCAGTTAACCATTTTAAAGGTAGAGCTGTTGGTACTTTTGAAATATCAGCAGCTGTTGTGCCCAGCTTATGTACAATCTGAATGAACTGTGATTGTTCTTGATAATACCTTTTAGTATTTCTCTCAGAAGTATTCTTTGTTTTATAGTTTGTCTATGAGATTGGAGAAGTTTTAATCTTTGTTTTCCATTGCTGCAACAAATCACATCCCATAAAGTCATTGCTATGTTAACCACATATGGCTTTAATTTCCCTGTCTGTCTTCCTGGCCCTGTATACTCAATCCATCTAATACTTTGTTTTACCTGAGATAAAGTTCCAAACCCTAGAAGCTAAATATTTACCTCCTGAAGTGGTCAATCCAGACCAAGGCTGGAATGGCTACCCACTACATCTCCCCCTTTTGTCTAAATAAGAAGGTTCTAACCTAATACAAGACTATATACAAATAAATGGTTATCAAATATTGTCCAGGAGTAATGAGGGATAATGACCTAGATAAGTTAGAATTAAAATAAATGCAGACAATATCAAGCAAAAAACACATACTAAAATCCAGGGAAGTCTAGAGCGGGGGTAGGTGGCATGTTACAAAGATCATTCCAAAAGGTGTCCTATCCTAAAGAACCTGAGTCTAATACTTAATATATTCTATCTAAGATAATATATATATATATATATATATATATATATATATATATATATATAGTTGTAACTATAACTGGTAGTCTTCAACCTCATCAAAGACCTGAGAAGGAATATAATAATTAGTCTTCTATGATAGTTAAACTTATAGTCATGTTAAGTTTTCTAGGTATACATAGATATATTTCAGATAGACAGGTAATCTTCAAACACTTCAAAGGTCTACAAAATATGGCATTTAAAATATTTTTAAAATTTAGACTTTCTGGACAGTGTGACATGTCTGCTCCTGGCAGCACCAATTTACTTCAGAGAGGAGGATGGGTATTAAAGACATTTCATATGGAATTTATCTTCATCTTGTCAAAAATAACCATTTGGGCAAGAAACTGTTCTTGCCTGGACTGCTTGATCAACTGGACATGCAGGACCCATAGAAAGGTGACCACTGAACTTTGCTTGACAAAATGGTCCTTCAGGTTTCTGCTTCACAGAGGAAACGGCCAGACATTCTACAGGACACTGAGGAAAATGACCAAGAAACTCTAGCCCTGTGGACTGAAGACAAATGCCCCAACTTTACAAAGGAGCATTAGGTGACTGTCCAGGCTGCCAGCTGTCTCTGCCTACCCTACAAGACTCCCGAAAGTTGCTTGCATCCTTTTCCCAGTTCTCAGGTAATATTATATCCTTCTGAGGTCTTTCATGTGATTGAAGACTAGACAGTTATAATTTTCTCAGTTATGATAAAAGATAAGTTAGATATAAAAGCTTAGACTCTCAAATATAAGATAGATAGGATATCTTCTTTAATATTGTAACTGTAATTCTTGCTTGATAATTGTTTTGTTATATGTAATTTTACTATGTAAAAGTTAAAACCTTCCTTTTTAAAAAAAATAGAAAAGGGGAAGTGCTGTGGATATCGCTCTGTATAAATAAAATGCTGTTTGGCCAGTGGCCAGGCAGGAAGAATAGGTGGGACAAGAGAGAAGAGAATTCTGGGAAGTAAAGGCTGGGGCGGAGAGATACTGCCAGCCGCTGCCATGACTAAGAGGATGTAAGGTACTGTTAAGCCACAAGCCATGTGGCAAAGTATAGATTAATAGAAATGGCTTAATTTAAGATAGAAGAAGTAGATAACAAGAAGTCTGCCACGGCCATACAGTTTCTAAACAATGTAAGTTTCTGTGTGTTTACTTGGTTGGTTCTGAGCATCTATGGGCCTGGTGGGTGAGAGAGAGATTTGTCCTGAATATGGGCCAGGCAGGAAAACTCTAACTACAATCTACTGAAGCTGTTTTGTCCTTGATCATATCCACAGCAGTAGGGTTTTTAACAGCAGGCATTAAGTCTTTTAATTGCTCTGTTGATGAGTTTCTCCAATTCTAACAGTGAATGATTGAACCAAGTTTGATATTGGAGCCTGCAGGAGGCCCCCTGAGGTGTTTTTCAATGGCAAAGGGTTATGTTGCCCTGTTGATCTGCATTCATTAGCCCAATGCTGGCCTTTGCCACACCTTCTGCATACTACAAAAGGTTGGGGCCTTCTACTTGAATTATCTCTAGAAAAAAAACATTGTTCCTAGGAATGCCTTGCATACAATCCTTTTTCAGATGACCTTGCTTACCAAAATTAAAACATCTGACCTTTTAAAAAAAAAAATTAAAAATCACTTCTATCCAAGTATCATCATAAGTGTAAGATCCAATATCAGCTATATTTCTAATCTATTCATCTATGGGTGTTGACCTTTCCTTTAAAGGCCCAATCACCCTTTTGCATTCTGGATTAGCACTTTCAAAAGCCAAAGTTCAATTAATATTTGTCTAACTATGAGATCTGATACTATTATATTTTCAGCTGATATCAATCTTTGCCAAAAATCAGTGAAGGCTTCTTTTGGGCCTTGTATAATTTAACAAAATGACTCAGATCTCTTTCTTAATTCTTCAAGTTTGTCTCAAGCATTCAAAACTGCTAAACAGCATAGGGCCAAGGTGTGATCATCAAATCCAAACTCTCTTTGCAAATCAGCATATTGGCCCTCACTTAGAATCTGGTCTTGGGAAATGTCAATACCTCTAGTCTTATTTCATTGTTCTAGGATCCTAGCTTCCTTTTTCCACTATGTTCTCCACTGTAACTGAGGACCAGCTTCTAATATTGCTGTAGCTAAATCCTTCTAGTCTTGGGGGATAATTCTGTTCTGAGTTACCCATGAATTTAACATCTGCATCACATAAGATGAACGAATATCAAATGAAATGACCACTTTCTTAAATCTCCTCAAATCTATCATTCCTATAGGATCCCATTTAACTTCTGTATAACCTCAGGAATGCCTATCATCTGCTGGTCCTTCTTGTATAGTAAGTAAACTTGATAAACTAAGGATGGTTTTCTAATATCCTTGGGCTGCTCCTCTTCAGTTCCATCATGCAGTGGTGTAGTAGGTCCTGATCTAAATTCTACTGTCTATGTCTAAATTTTCTTATTTTCATTATAGGTCCTTCTAAGGCTTATATTTTATTAATAGTCAAGTCTTTCTAAGGCTTGTATCTTATCAGTCAAGATTCCATATTTGGCACAGTTATCCAACCACTTTTTAAGAACAAAATATGAATTGCCAAACTGATAGTAACTGTGATCAATGTTATGTCAATCCCAGCTAAGATAGCTATCCCTTCATTTTTTTCCATTTTAAGCTATCTGTTGCATCACCATTCAGAGTTCTAACTCTCTGCATTGTGATATTTCCCATTCAATATCACTTAACTCCCTCCTTACTGACCGCTCAGGTGTCTCACCAAATCTGTTGGCTTTTCAGTTTGTCCACAGCAGCAGCAGCAGTGATGGCACAGCTTTATGGAGCAGCCAGTTGTGGCAGCTGCACTCATGGCTGTGCAAGGGAGGAGGCACAGGCTTAGGAGGAGTGCCCAGAGGCCAGGCTCATGTGGCAGGAGCTGGGGGTGTGGGTAATCTACTTCCATGCAAAATGAAAAGTGTCAATGGCCACCCATTTTTACTATTTTCCTAGCTCACATAAGTGACAAGCTTATTGGCTAAGCGACTTCTCTGGCAAGAGGATGTGGGGTCCAATAAGTTGGGAAGAGTGTTCTGGTTCAAGCAAGTGTGTTGAAATAGCACATCTCAAAATGTAAAAAGTATTTTTTAATGTATTTGATATAAAAGTATTATTGTGTCACCCAGAACAGTCATCCAGGAAGTGCTGGGATGTTACAAAACCATCCTCCAAAGGAGGACATGACAGTGTGACCTGGGAGAGAGGTGAGAATGGAGAGGACAGCAATGTTATCACTTGAACAATTCTGTGTTCTCTGATGGCTCAGAGACATTTCAAGGTGCTCAGTGAAGACTAATCAGAGCTAGGAGAAAAGCCCCTGGCAAAGCAATAAATCAACACAAGCCAGACTCCTTTGCTTCCTTCCATGGCTGGCATTGTAGTTTTTAAGACTCTACTTTGGAGACCCAACTTGAAGTCTAGGCTCATTTACACAATTACACATGAACTTCATTCTGTCTCTACAGGAAACTCCTGGGCTGGGGATAGGCACTGATGCTCATGTGGAAGTATGTGGGCTCTTTCTGGAGGCAGGGCACAGCATGAGGCCATGAAGGGAGGCCAGACCCTGGCAGGATAAATAATGAAGTCTTTGAGGGGATAGTTATCTGAAAATTTTCCCTAAGTTTCTGCAAAATGAAAAGTAGAGAGGAAACACAAATTGTGGCTGAAAAACAGGGTGGCAGGGGATGGGGCGGGGAGAAGGAATAAAAATGATTCCTTAATAATAGTCTAACAGGTGCTGAGCCTGTAGTTCAGTGGTAGAATACTGGACCTGAATGCATGAGATCATGGGTTCAGGCTCTGATAGTGACCAAAAGAAGTAAAAAAAAAAAAAAAAAAAAAAGCCTAACACAATGATATTAATAACAGTGCTGGACTTGAAACATTAGATTAAGTGGAGAGGGATTCCATTAAATAACTTACTTAATCTAACATAGATAATACATTTCATAAATAGCTCTAAGGTTATTCAAGACTTTCTGAAGAAAAACACTGGAGTCATATCATTTTGTATCTGAGTTCTCCCTAGTTCTGACCAACAAGATCATTATAGGTAACATGATCTTCTCCAAAGAATGGAGAAAAATGACTCATCTGTTCCCTTCAGCAGATTAGTATAATCAAGAGACATAGCCTGAGATCATCAGATACCTCACTCACTCATCAACAAAGATATAATTACTGTAAACAAAATCCTGATGACAAAAACCACACAGTGTGTAATAAAATGGAAGTACATGGTGTCTAATGACCAAGAACAGTAGAGAAAGAAGACTAGGTTAGTCCAGTGATGAAGGTATAGCTGACGTGAGAAATAAGCCCAGATAGTTCATTTTCAAAGGTGCCTCTAGCCAGCTTAGGCCTCACTACAAATGAACAGAAAATATATGCCCTGCTAAAACCTTCTAGTTTAGCTGTTCCTCAGCCTGACCTGAACTCTATTATGCATACTCACCCACCCAAACTTGAATTTTACAGTAGAAAATTACTCTAGCTTGCCTGTAAGGTTGTACTTCTGAGAAGAGTTATAATGAACAAAATGCAACATACAGAGATGAACCCACACAGGTTTTTGTTGGGACAAAAGACAAGCATAAGCCACAGGCAGAAAGAGCAATCTGGATGAAGTATAAGATTAAGCCTCCTGTTTTCTCAGTACAAGGAAAGGGAGGAAGAGCCATGTATCAGGTGCACCTTCACTGTCAGTGCACCTGCTATTTGGGGCTGACACTCACTCTATTTTATAAGACCGAGGTTTGTGTTGTGCCCTGGGCATGAGACCCTCGAAGAGACCACCAGAGACGCAAACTCACCAAAATGCAAAAGCAAGGTTTATTGAAGCAGTTCAAGCCATGTGTACATGCAGGGACCTCAGTTAAGCACCTTGACACAGTGGAGGCTAGAGGAGGTACCCTCCCCTCTGCAAGCTAAGTTTTTAAAGGAAAAAACCACAAGGTTATATCATTTAGGGGTGCTAGTATGGGTACAATTCTGATTGGCTGAAGTTATAGAGGCTTTCCAGAATTTCTGTGTTATCTTACTTTGTAGTTTTAACCGGTTGTTTGTCAAACTTTATAGATTACCTCTGGCATTTGGGCATTCTGTGGTTAATCAATTGTTACCAGATAGTCCTTCAAACATCCTGACTTTGTTCTTTGACTGTCTCTGGCATTGGGGCATTCTATGGGTAATCAGTTGCTACCAGATGGCTCTTCAAACATCCTGACTTTGTCCTGGGACCTATGTCAGCAGCTCTGAGAATTTTGAAACTTGGGCCTCTTTCAAGCTGGGGTGATAGGCTTGCTTGAAATGGGGGATGCTTTGGTTCTTCAGTTTGGAGGCCAAGAAACCCTTAAACATGGTGTTTAGAAATATAGGTTAGACAGGGCAACAACAGGATATCCAGGAAGAGTTTCTAGTGGCCCAACATCAATAGGTTAACAGAAACCTGCCCCGGCCAGCAGGGTCTTCAACAGGGACCTAAAGGGAGGGCTAGTGAATGAGAGGGACAAGAGACACAAAGAATGAGAGCAAGACAGGGCATCTGATCAAGCTCCAAAATTTTATTTTTCTCTTAAGGTATAGGCAAAGGGGGTTGCAAGCAGTAAAGGATTTAGTAATGGGCTGTTCAGCCAGCAGGAAATGTTGCTCTGAGGGTTATCTGTATACTCTTGTCTAACTGCCTAATTACCTAACTGCAGCTTATTCACCTGATATCTGAGAAGAGGTTCTGGTATCTGTGGGAAGAGGTTCTGGTGCTAAGGAGACTTAAGCAAGGCCTAGATCTAAGAAAAGAGGAGAGAAGCCCAAATATGGCAGCATGTGTGTCAAGGGTCGCTTAGGCTTATGGCTCCCATCAGAAACCAGAGGTGTTGAACCAGACCAATGATTCTTTGCAAATGAACACTTGCAAGTAAAGATGTATGAAAAAAGTGGTTTACAACATGACTAACTGTGTCATACTGCAGCTTCCATGATGAGATTTAAAATTTTTCCTTTTTTACTTTATTTTTTCCCTTTTGTTCTCTTAAATTTTGTTTTATTGGGAGGGGGTGCAGGGACAAAGGATGGGTGCAAAGGGACAGAGAAATGAATGGGATCAAGACAGATGATATAAAAGACACATAGAATTAATAAATTTGAAAAAGAAATATAGGTTGGTATAGGGGGAAAATTAGAATATACTGTGGGTTGGTCAGCTTTCCATCACTGTAACTGATATGAATTCACATGTCCCCATGGTTGGGCATGCTTGGTAGACCTAGACACTTCTGTCTAGCCATTTCTGGGTCAAAATAGCCATTTCTGGGTCAAAATGTCTCACGTGACCAGGACCCTGTGGCTTTACATTGTTGCACAAAGCGCACAGTGCAACCATGTGATCTATGCACATACATGGAGTAGCCACATGAGCCTGTGTACACAGGCACAGCCTAGCCTTTATAAGCCGGCGCCATATTCCTCAGCTTAACTCTTGATCCGTGTGTGTTTTCCACAGGCCTGTTCACGGCTGTCTCTTTCTTTCCTATCTTAAAACTCTTGTTAATATATCCTGTCATGTTTCATGACATTTCCTTGCAGGGTAAGAGCACCGCAAAATAACTAACAGTAACAAAATACCTAAAAAAATCAATTTAAAAGAAAGAAAGGTTCATTTTGATTCCTGGTTGCAGAGGCCCTATTGGTTTTTGTTTTTGTTTTTACTTGTGTTGATGCAGAATGTCACAATGGGCTGATATGCTGGAGTTGTGGTTTGTAGTGGATAGCCATCCCAGCATTGGCCTGGAAGTTCCAACCCCCATTGAGGCTTCAGTAATGATCACGCCCACAAGGCGGGGCAGAGGAGGGAGCTGAAGACCGAGGAGTAGGAGGAGGTGGCTCTCTTGGTTCCGGGACGCTGGACCGCTGGAGGTAGACCGAGCAGAGTTCTCCAGAGAACACCGCCGGACTGCCCTATACCTTTGCCAGACCCTGCAACCTACCCCTTCATTTGTAAGTTACCCCACAAAATAAACCTCCCTTTTAACTACGTGGAGTGGCCTTAATAATTTCACCAATAGTTGTTCTCACCTCAGGGTGTCCAGTAAGTACAGAGGTTGCAGTCCCAATACCCCTGCAAGGTACTTTTGCAATGACCTAACTTGCTTCCACTAGGCCCCTCCTCCTAAAGGTTTCACTGCTGGCTAAACCTATCAAATGTAAATCCAGCATACTGAGAAATTCAATGCTTGTGTATCCATCCTGTAGTAACTAGGGAGTTCAATTCCTAGATACAAAGATTGTATCCAATCTTTGCAAGCAAGCATTAGATATGTATCAAATCACAGCAATGTGCAGTGAGCCACAAGAATATATTATAGAGATTCAGCTGTGTATAATAAGCTATACCTTGACTGAACAAGGAGTCCTTCAAGAGGAGGCCATTTATCAAGGAATATTTGTTGTCATTTGGCTTATTAATATATATCAGCTGTCTTCTGCTATGAAGTTCTTGTGTGCCCATATACTACTAAGCCATATGCCAAAGAGTTTAGCTTCTCAGACCTGCTGCTGATTCACTAGGTAACACCCCTGCAGGGCCTAGGAGGCAGACAGGCTATAAATGCATAGCTTTGTTTCTTGTGCAAATGAATCTCAGACCATCCCTTGCTTTCAGGCCCAGTAGCATTACAGAGCTATTGACAATAGGGTTTTTGCATAGCCAGGTGCAGTAAGGACTGGAGCAAAATTCCTGGGGGAAACAGAGCCTTGGGCTAGAGAGAAGGGAAGGAGGCAGAGTTTCTGTAGATGGTAAGGCAGAAGAGCTCAGGTCGAGGAGTGAGGAGCAAAGAGAAGCTTTTGTAGATTGTAGATGAATCAGGCCAGGAGGAGGAGAAGAGAGAGGAAAGATGGAGGATGAAGGAACAAGAGACAAAGATGAGATTGAAAGCATAGGAGCTTAATTATTACTAGGGCTGTGAGGGGACAGAAAAAGATGGGACACAGAGGAACTGAGTGTCAGGACAGAGCTGAAGCTGTGTAGATAGAATTTTGTCATAGAGAAATAAAGTAAATGGACAAAAGAGAATGGCGTACAGAGATTCTTTTCCCTCAAATAACCCCACACTGGACATAGTGTCTTTCCCAGGACCCTGGGAGGAATCTTCTCAGGCCAGGCCCTCGGGAAAATTTTGTTAGTAATGACTATATATACATATATATTTAAATATATCTAATATATATATATAAACAACCAGAGCTCATCACCAGATATATTAGTTATCTTTCTTGCTGATATGACCATTATTATCCTGTTAAATAGGACAACTACCAAAATTTGTTTTAGGACTATTGTGCCCAGATCATGACCCCCAGAGAGACCACCAAAGATGAGCATGCTGGAATGCAAAAGCAAGGTTTTATTCTGGATATCCAAAAGCAATACAAGCCTAGGCAGAGACTTCGTCCAGTAGATCCAATGCAGTGGAGGCTGGAGGAAGTGCCCACCTTTGTGCAAGCTCAGTTTTTATAGGCAAACCCCACAAAATTTCTTAGCAGGGAGGGGCTTAGTACGGGTCCATCCTTGATTGGTCCAGTTTTGCCTGGGCCTGGACTTTGTCTTATTTCAGCTTATCTGTTTGCCCTGTCAGGAGTTTTACAACCCATCTCCGGGGTCCAGTCATGTTATCTCCAGAGAGGGGCATCTCGTGGTTAATTGGTCACCACCGACATCCTGGCTTTGTTCTTTTGAGAACACATAGCTTCACCCTCTCTAGAGAGGGGAACTGACTCAGTTCTGTTTGTTTTAAGATATCTCTTCCCTCTGCTCCTTTTGGGTTACTGGGGGGACTGTGCCTACAACTTTGGTGGGGGTCTTTCAAGGACTTGTAGAACTTTTTATGTTAAAATTAAATTTTATAAAAACATCATAATGATAATATATATTTGGGGGTAGTAGTTACCTGGGAAATGAAGAAAGAAGGAATTTGGGGCATGGAGGGAGATTGAGAGATGTGGCTGGATGTGCTTCTAGTGTGTGTAATTTAAGTAATCTTTAGGCAATTTCTAATAAGAACTTTGAGTTGAAATTCCCAAAGCAAAGATGTCTCATCCTTGCTATAGCCTTAATATTGTCTCCACATAATTTGATCGCACAGTAGATATAAAGGTACAAAAAGATTTAAGGAGATTTTGTAAACAAAAATAACTAATGGATATCACCGCAAAAATTAATTTTCAAATTATTTTTGGGTTTATCATATATCCATAGACATCTCAATAGCTTAGCTTAATGATGTCAGTGATTTATTGCACATCTTTCTGTCTCTTTATTATAGGGGTTTGGGTACAAAGTGATTTATTGTCATAGGTACTGAGGGGATTAGTAAGCTATTACGCTGAGTGTTGAATTCCTCAGAGGGTTGTATTAGAAATCCACTGAGCATCACTAATGAGTCCATCCAACAAGCAAATCTAGCTTCTAACTCATGGCTGGTGCATCAATAAACTGTCAAAAACATAGCACAGGGATATTGTATTGGGTGAGCAAAGATGTTTGAAATGTTTACATTGTATTGGGCTCAAGCACAGCAAAATTGACTTCAGTGGCCCCACTATGTTCAGCTGGCCTGGGCCACATATCTGCCTTGGGCCAAGACTTCTCCAGAGATAGGTGAGAAATTGGAGTCAGTGAACTTTGTCCTTCCCTGGGCATCTCGAGCTTTGAATCACTGAGCAGGGGAATATTTTCAAAACAAAGCAGTGCTAAATAATCTCCTAGAAATGTTTTTTTTTTCTTTTTTTAATTAATGTGTCTGTGTGCATGATGTGTATATATGCATATGTGCTTGTATGTTCTCACATGTGAGAGATGTACACTGTGTGAGTGTGTATGCATGTGTGCATGGTTGGTATCAAGAGTTTCCTCACTTACATATTGAGGCATGCCCTCTCAGTGGAACCTGGAGGTAGACAATACAACTAGTCTAACTAGCCAGCTCACCCTGAAATTCCTATCTCCTTCTATGCACTGGAATTACAGATGGACCACTACATTCACCCAGGATTTGTCTGGGTTCTGGGAATCCGAACTCCAGATCTTAAGCTTACATACTACTAGGACTGAGCCATCTCTCCAGCTCTGTGGTTGAACTTATGCGGTTCAGTGGTTAAGAGTATTTTCTGCTCTTACAAGAAGACCTGCGTTCACTTCCAAGCACCCATGTTGGATAGCTCACAATCCCCTGTAACTCTAGCTCCAGGGATACCAACAACTTGTTTTCATGAACACATGCACGAGCACACACACACACACACACACACACACACACACACACTTTAAAAAAGCAAATAGCCAATAGTGGTATTTAATCTCAGCACTTGGGAGGCAGAGGCAGGCCAATCTCTATGAGTTTGAGGCCAGCCTGATCTACAGGGCAAGTTCCAGGATAGTCAGGGTTACACAGAGAAACCCTGTCTCAAAAAAAACCCCAAAAAACAAAAAACAAAAAAACAAAACAAAACAAAACAAAAAACTAAATAAATAAATAAATAAATAAATAAAACAAAAATTTGAAAACAACAACTAACACTCTATTTTAACCCACTTGTGTGCTGGAAGCACCAAATGACAACAGAAACCTCTGTGTTTGTTAAAAAAATGAAGGCAAAGTTAGGGCAATATTGTCAAACCAGATGCTACATAATGAGAGTTCAGTAAGAAAAAATGTGTGGTGGTGCGAACACAGACCCAGAAGGAAAGCAGCCACTGGGAACAGAGAGCAGAGTTAGCCTGAAACTCTGGAAATATTGTCATAGCTAAGTGGAATTAAACTTTCTGGATGCCATTACAAAGGCACAATTAGAATTCGAATGAATGCCTAGCATTAGATAGGCAAATGATGAATATCAATATTGAAATTAAGTCTTTTAAACTAGTTCCAAAAAGCAATTAGTTTCCCGTGAAGCAGTGTAATAGAAGATGCATGATTATCAGAAGGGGTGAAAAAACATTCCTTGATTGACAGAGAAGTTTAATGAGATGGCCCCATGCTCCTGCCAAAGTGAAGCTTTCATATCTAATGTTCTTCTAACAAGCAAATGAGGTACTACGGAAGATAATGTTCTCATGCTTTTCATTTCTTAATGTAGAAGGTAAGTAAACATGTCTTACGTAATCCTGAAGGTGACATTTACTTGTGTTTTGTGTTTCAATCCTGAATGTGTACCTTATGAAAGAAAACAAACAAACAGACAAAACCCAGAAAGGTGGGCTAGCCCTTTAAGTTGACACTGAGACAAACGTGTACGTGCGTGAGTGTGTGTGTGTGTGTGTGTGTGTGTGTGAGTGTGTGTGTGTGTGGAGAGAGAGAGAGACAGAGAGACAGAGAGACAGAGAGACAGAGAGAGAGGGAGAGAGAGAGAGTGTATGGGTTCATCTGGGTGCATATATACGTGCAGGTTCACATGCATGTGTGTGCCTACACATGCAGAGGTCAGAGGTCAACATCATTTCTTTTCCTTTATTTCATTCCCTAGAGTTTCTTTCTTTCTTTCTTTTTTTCTCTCTTTCTTCTTTTTTGCTTTTTCTTATGTTTTGTTTTGTTTGTTTTGCAACAAGTTCTCTCAGGAACCCTGGCACTTACTATTAGTTTTTAAGCGGCGCTTTACCTCGCGAGGAACACGTCCCGAACACGACAAGACCACGGAAGAGTTTTTATTAAAGAGGATAGAGGTGACAGGCCTGTGTGAAACACACGTGGGTGAGGAGATAAGGGGGCTCATGCAAGATGGCACCGGCTTTTTAAAGGTTGGGCCGTGCATGCATACAGGAACTCCTGTGGGTACTCCACGCATGCGCGCTTTACGCAACCACGTAAAGCCACAGAATCCCGGTCCCGTCTGACCCAGAGATGGCTATTCTGAACCAGAAATAGTTAGGCAGTCCGCCAGGCAAGCCCAACCGTGTGGACATGTAATTCTCTATCACTTACCCATTAGGCTAGACTGACTGACCAGGAAGCCCTAGGGATCCTTCTATGTCTCCATAGTCCTTGCTTGTTTATGTGGCTTCTGGAGAGCTGAACTCAGGCTCTCAAGCTTGTGCACCAACACTTTACCAACTGACCCCCAACTCAGCCCTATAATATACTCTTGTTTAAATGGGATTTTTTTTTTTTTGCTTGTTTTGCTTTTTATTTTTTTGAGATAGGGTCTGACTTTGTAGCCCAGGTTAGCCTGGCTTATTATTTATCCTTTTGCCTCAGCCTCCTGAGTTCTGAAATCATGGGTGTGATAAACCACCACTTCTACCTTAAGGGTTTTTTGTTTGTTTGTTTGTTTGTTTGTTTGTTTTGGTAGATCTGCCCATGTCCCTGTACAATAGATTTCTAAAAGTTTTTTTGTTTTTTTTTTTAATTTTGCAAAACCAAAACGGTCCCAGTGGAACAGCTTCCCATTTGCCCCCTGCTAGCTCCTAACACCCGTTTTACTCTCTCTCCCAGGTGTCAGACTAACTCAGGTAATCATGCAAATGGAATTATGACATATTTTCCTAGGTCTTCATGTGACTATGTGTCACATAGGGTCACCTATTAAAACTTATCCACAATGTGGCAGTGACAGGATTCTCTTCACAGTTAAGGCTCCTAATGTGTGCCTCTGATACCGTGTATAGTCATCCATTGTTCTAGTTTCATTGTGATGAAGAATGTCCCCCATAGAAAGTTACTTAGGGCAAAATAGGGTTTGTGTCAATCTATAATTCTAGGTTACAATCCATTGTGGTAGGGAAGTCAAGGCAGGGATTTCAAGCAGCTAGTCAAGAGCAGAGGAAATGGAATAAATGAATGCCTATGTGCTGGCTTGTTTGTGCTCAGCCCCTTTTCTCCATGGCTTGACTTGATGGGCTTAGGCCCTCTCCTGATTCAGCAGTCAGCCACTTGGTCATGGTGGATGATCCTTTCAATGTGTTAAATAAAGTTTGCTACTGTTTTATCTAAAATTTTTACCCCAGAGTTGAAGAGATGGCTCAGTGGTTAAGAACACTTGATGCTCTTGCAGGGGACTGAAGTCCCATTTTCAGCATCCATTTAATTTTGAAACAGGGCCTCACTGTTGCCCAGACTGGCTTTGGACTCCTGAGCTCAAGGGATCCTCCTGTGTCCCCATCCCACATAGATGGACTAGTCCCCTGCCGCTACACCTGGCAGGCTCACTTTAGTTCATTGTTGTCCTGTTTATTTCATTTATTTTGTCTTAATATTTATTTCCTTCATTCTATAATAGCTTTGGACTTAATTTTTTTTCCTAGCTCCCTCAAATGTTAAATAATACTGTTGACTGGAGATGTTTTCTGTTCTAATGTGAAGGGTTACCCACACACACTTCATCTGGGCAACGTTTTCAGTGCAGCCATCAGATTGGGATACTGTGGTCTCCTTTACTTAGAGGTGTTTTCCAATTGGCCGTGTGGGCTTCCTTTTTGACTTGCTGCTTGTTTTAGATGTTACTATGTTTCTCAGTCTTGGTTATGCTGTCAATTCCTAATTTCATTGCACTGGTTAGCAGGGCTTATTTTGCTAATGATGATCTTTAGTTCTATCCATTTTCTTGCAAGTGACATAATTTCATTTTTCTTTACAGCTAAATCAAACTCCATTGTGCAAATAAGTCACATTTGCTTTATTGGTTCATCTGTTTATGGACTCCTGGGGAAGTCTATTACTTGGCTGTTATGAATCATGCTTCATTACACATGAGTGTAGAGAGGACACTGTTGTTACTAACAACCATGTGGTATAACACATCCAAAGTTCATCAGTGGATGAACTAAAAAACATGGCACATTAATGCAATTGATCATCATTTAGTGATAAGAAGTAGAGTTAATGTGTGTGGCATCATCTTGAAATGGCATGCCCAGTGAAATAACACAAGCCCAAAACAATAGCCACATAATGTACAGTTGAGGAGATGAGAAAAGCCACAGTTGGTGAATCCATAAAGACATGAAGTTAATGAACACTTGCTCAATATCAATGAAAACAGAGTTGTAACAAGTCTTTCTTCATACTGCCAGCTCCCCAATAATCACATGGAGACTTATTATTAATTATGAAAGGTCAGTCTTAGTTTAGGTTGTTCTCAACTAGCTCTTATAACTTAACCCATTTACAGTAATTTACATTCTGCCACATGGCGTCACCTCATCTCCTACAGCCTATCTTGCTTCCTCCACATCTGGCTGGAGATTTCACCACTCTTCTTCTCTTGCTTTCTCCACATCTGGCTGGAGACTTCACCGTTCTTCTCAGTATTCTCTATCTTTCCCCAGAAGTCCCACCTATTCTCTCTTGCCTAGCTATTGACCATTCAGCACTTTATTAAACTAATCACAGTGACACATCTTTACACAGTGTGAATAAATATTCCACCACAATAGGTGACCCTGCTGAGGCTAGGGGATTTCTCTCTGAGAAGACAAAAATGCTCTGACATCAGTATGATGATGATTGCTAGCCTGTGGTATGATGGAAGCCATTGAGTTATCACAACAAATAAACAAATTATGTGCTATTGACAAGTCCACTATATAAAATTCACAGACAAAAATATTCAAAGAGCACTGAGGGAAAAAAAAAGTCTGAAACACTGCCACAGCAGCCCATCACTAACAGCAATGCAGTGGTCTTTCCAGTGGCATCTTATGTGGCTACCCAAATGAATAAAAGGGCTTTCTGTATGTGATGAGGAGCCAGTTTCAAAACACAGGATATATGTAAACCTGGTTTTGTATAAACATATGTATCATATACTCTGATTTCTGAAGAATCTATTTTCTTATTTCTGTAAGAATAATAAAAATAAAATAAAATACATGTATCCAGTCTCCAATGGTGCTTGAAAAGGAGGAAGATAAAGACTTAGATACTATCTGAATTCTATACTGTTTGTTGTTGTTGTTTGCTTGTTTATATACACTGAAGTTGTGGATGTTATGGAATAAGAATGCATTTCTGCATTATATGAATGGAAGAAAGGAAGGATAGAGGGAAGGAGAGTGGGAGGGAGGGAGGGAGGAGAGAGAGAGAGAGAGAGAGAGAGAGAGAGAGAGAAAGCACTAAGTGCATGACGACAATGAGGAGCTGTGTGAACAGCCATTCCTTTGTGTCTGCTGGCTGGTCAGGCTGGCTGGGGATGCTTCCTCTGCAGACTGATGCTTGGGCTCCAGTCATGACAGCATGGAGGTTGAGTTCATCTTAAGAAAAGAGGGATTACCTGAGCTTAGGATTGTGCCAAGCTTTTGACTTCTTCTCTTCACCACCTACTCATTGTGTTCCTCTTTCTTTTCATTTTTATTTCTCATAATTCATTTATATTTTAGTGGTAATTTATGCCTGTTCCTTTGTTTTGTATAATTCTTTCTCTGCATCTGTACATGTGTAGGCACACAGGGATCACAGTGTATGTGTGGAGGTCAGAGGATATCTTATAGAAATCAGTAATTTATTTCTATTATATAGATTCTGGGGACAAAACTCAGGTTTTCTGGTTCAGTGGCAAGCAAGTACCCCTACCCACTGAGTCATCTTGCCATCTCATTTTATACATATTTTAAAAAATTACATTCCATCTTTACTGTTTATATTTTTGAGGAAAAATAGAGCATCAAATAATTAGTTTAGAAGGTTTTCTACTAATGTGGTAGAGACAGCAGGACTGTCACAGAGTAGGGCAGCTCTGGGCTCTGATGAGGTTTCTCTAGGGAAAAAGAACAAATAGTAGCCATGTGCATAGATAGACACACAGACAGTAGATAGGTAGAGAGAGTGAAGCACATAAGTCATATGAATGATAGAAAAATAGGTAGATAATAGGTAAAGAGACAGACTGATGGTAGATGACTGGCAGATGAAGTATAAGCTGATAGATATATGTAGGTAAGTAGATAGAAGATTGGTAGGTAGATAAAGTTTAAATACATGATAGATAGATATAGATAATTAATATATAGGTATGAGTGATGGCTAGATGGATAAATAGATAGGTAGATAGATAGAAAGATAGATAGATAGATAGATAGATAGATAGATAGATAGATAGATAGAAAGATAGAAGAATAGATGGATGGATAGATAGATAACAGATGATTGATTGATTGATTGATAGATAGATAGATAGGTATATAGATGATAGAGACAGATCAATAGGTAGAAAGATGATAGACATAGGTAGGTAGGTAGATAGATTTTTACATCTGGATTTATCCAATCATGTTCTTTGTGTGGCAGTGGGAGCTGAGAAACCCTGTGGTCTACCATCTTCAGGCTGGATACTAGGGAAGCAGGTAATCTGTCTTGAAGGGCTGAGATTCTTGGAGCTGATGGTTATGATTCCCATCCAGATCTGAGGACTAGGAGTTGACCTGGAGAGCCAAAACCCACACTGTGCTGGACCACTCAGGCCTGGAGCACATCCTATTATCCTTTGGTCTTCTGTCCTGTTGAGGCCAGCAATGGAGCCATGGTGTGATTTCAAACTGGGGAGGCCACCTGCCTTCCTCAGTCTCTCAGCCCAAATTCTGACTTCTCCAGCAACACCCTCACCTCACAGGCACACTTAGAAATACTTTAACCAGCTATCTGGACAGCTTTGGGTTCATTCACCTGAACCCATAAAACAATTATGTCAGCCATGTGCCATCATTCCTTAGCTCTTCAGTCAGATTTTTCTTTGGGCTGCCAGCTCACAAATAACAATATACAGATTTCTTATTAATTATGAAAGCTCAACCTTAGCTTAGGCTTGTCTCACTACCTCTTATAACTTAAATTAACCCATTTATATTAATCTACATTTTGTCTCATGGCTTTTTGCCTTTCCTTCATTCTGTATGTCCAACACCCTCCATACCTTGTTGGCATCTCCCTGTGCCTGGAAGTCCTGCCTGTACCTCCACCCAACTATTGGCCATTCAGCACTTATTACACCAATCACAGCAGTATGTTTTCACACACTGTACAAATATCCCACAACATAGCCCTGACAGGATTCAAGGAAGACATGGCCATCTGAAACTGAAAGGAGAGTTGGAGAAGAAGTCCTTTGCTGGAGAAAGCATGATCCCCAAAGCTGCCTCACCTTGTAAATACTGAAGCACAAAACCTGCCTGTCCATGACTTGTCCATGAGTCTGTGGATATGCAGCAGGGGAAGCATGGGAACACTTAGAAGGGAGATCTGCAGACAACACACACACACACACACACACACACACACACACACACACACACACACGCGCGCACAGAGGCATGCACACATGCTCACATGCACAGATTCATGAATTGGGGGAGGTAGCCACTGGCAAGTTCTATAAAGAAATATTTTAAGGATTTATTTATTTGGGGTGTGTGTGTGTGTGTGTGTGTGTGTGTGCTACAGGTGTGCACTCTGTGTGTGTGCAGGTACCCATGAAGGTCACAGTGGATCCCTAAGAACCATGGGAAACCAGTGCAGCTTCCTGGGAGGGAAAGCAGGGTGACTTTACAGAATAAAGAGCTCAACGGAGCACTTTGACCCGGATTTGTTGTGCTGTGGCCAACTTGCCTTGTGAGCCTGACATTTATTGCAGTTCTGATTTCTTCCCACTCCAATTAGCACTTCACCCTAACTTTTGTTCTCATGTGTTATTGTGGGAACGTCAAGACCAGCTGCAGATGTGCTCGGACAGGCCCTGGGCAGGAGAGCTGTGCTGAGTGGATGAGAGTTCCCTGGTGATTACAATTCGCACAGTACTTTGTTTTCTGAAATTGCTTTGGAGAGAACTCTTGCAGGCTCAATTGAACTTTATCTCAACAGCTTTGGAAATGAAGCACTCATTTCAAAATCTGCCCACAATTCATTTCTAATTCACTTTTAATTGCTCTTTCAGAAACAATATTTGAAGAAAGATCTTCAGGCAAGGAACAAATTATGTTCTTCTGTCTTTTTAATTCTGCAAAACAAAATGTGGGGTAGAAGGAATGCAGGTCAGAGGAATTCTCATTCAAACTTACCAGATGATCAAGGTCCTTCAGAGGAATCCTACACTTGCATTCCCAAACCAAGTGTGCTCTTTCTGGAGGGTGAGCTGGGGGTGCCCATTGGACCCACATAGAAAAGAAGTTCTCACCGCCTTCCCCACTGGCCTGCACATCAGCAACCTGAGGGCTGTCTGTGATGTTTACCTCATTTGGATATGAGGTATAGGGGTAATTCTAGCAGAATAATACAAGGGGTAGACAGAACCTGAGGAACAACACCTGAGGTTTTCCTCTGGCTCTGGTCTTTCATTCACAAGCACACCCCTACATACATGTGCACTCACACGCATGAATATGTACACACAAATAAAGTAGTCCTGACATTTTGCCTTTTGATAACTGTTACAACTGTGTTTACCCACAGTTAGTACCAGCCTCACACAGCTGTGTATCAATGCATACCCAGTGTATCAGTGAACTGTGGTAAAAACATACCTCCACTAGAGGCAGATTCTAGGTATTCTGATCACAATCATGTTCCACTGAGATTTGTGACCTGTGAGCTCCACACAGCATGCTTTCACAGTGCCATGAATATTTGAAGTCACTTCAGAGGTTACAAGGCAGTTTTTCTCACTGGAGTTACCCAGGGACCAGATTTATCCCAGGCTGATTCCAGTTTAGTCTGATGTGTATCGCTTTAAGGAGCTCTCCCTTGGATTCTAGCAGTGAAGTCTGGATCCCTGCAGTGTGAGAAGACAGCAAATAAGGAGCCCAGGAGTGCAGCCTTTCATAGCATTCCTGAGCTGGGCTCTAGGACCCCAACCAGACACTGAGAGGGTCAGTTGTTCCAGCCCCTTCCATCAAGAGTTACACTGTGTAAAACATCTTACATTCTAGCACAGGACCCATGTCACTGGAGGAGTTGATGCCAGTTTTGTGATTCCAGTTGACTGTCCAACACAGAGTTGTATTCTCAATGCCTCCCGAAGTTATGAAGGAGTCTGTGGAACATAATTAAGACTTAACTATGTGCCTGCTGGAGTGATAGGGTGGGGGTGGCATGAGACCCATACCCATGATAAAGTGAGTCAAGACTTAAGTCCACAGTGGTAAGCTGGGTGATGGTTACATATCTATGGCAAAGTGCCAGCATTTTGGTACTTTGACAAAAGGGAGAGGGAAAACCAGAATAAAATGTGTGTGGCTCCATTCAGCTTTAAATGCCCCAAGTTTCAAGGCAGCATGAGCATGGCTAGTCTCCTACATTGCTCTGTTACAGACTGCACTGCTGTCCTGGCTGCCTGGCTTGTGCACACCCTGGAGGCCCAGCATAGTCCTCCATCACCCCTGAGCCTGCTTTCCTAGTTCCTGGCCTCCAGCCAGGAACATGATGGACTTCAATGGATTAATTGATGGCATGCCGCTCTTGCAGCAAACCTCTATAGCTGCCAGGAGATTCAAATTGCTTTCCTGTCTGCTGCCTGAGTGCATAACCAATGGGTCTTTCTTTAAAAAAAAAAATGGATAAGTAAAAAAGGGTTTTAAAACAGCTCTGTTTGCAGCAGCTGCAGGTGCAGAGAGTCAGTTACCACCAAAATGTTGACAAACACCAAGTCTGTATGGGAAGACAGACTCCAAAATCCCTGAGAGCTAACCTCTGTTCTGACAGATGCTGCAGAGACGGCTGGGTTTTTAAGTGTGTGTGTTAAAAGTATATAGAGAAAGAAGTCGCCCAGTGGGGAAGATTGAAGGGGCTGCTGTGCAGCACAGCCTGTGCCAGAGTGAGTCATTGCAGCCACACATGCATGCTTGCAGACAGACCTCAGTGTGCTGTGTGCAGTGTTCTGCATGCACAGTGAGCTCAAGAATGTTAAATAAGCTCTGGTGTGTGCCTTCTCAGCTGCACTGCCTCCTTCTGTCCTCGCCTTCTCCCTCCTTCTCGCTCCCACTTGTCTGTGTAACAGTCTCCCCACTATGACATTAAGGAGGTGGATTTGATGGTTTCTAAATCGAACTCCAGTGCTGGCATTTAAGATTCCAATCTGCTGATAACTTCCAAGCTAATGTTTTGCAAGAGAATGCTTACATAGATTTCTAATGTATTTTTTCTTGAATTTTTTTTTAAAGACTGTGTGTGTGTGTGTATGTGTGTGTGTGTCTGTCTGTCTGTTCCTGTCTGTCTGTGTTTTTGTGTGAATGGGAGCAGAAGTCAGAGGACACTCTCAAATGTCAGGTACCACATTTGATAAGGTCTGTCTGCCTTTAAGGACAGAAAGCTTTCCCCCCCCCCCCCCCCAACAAGGCTGACAACTGTCGATAGACCTAACACTCATCCGCAGGTGCCACATGGAACTAGAAGTCAAAGAGAGCCACAGGGAATAGTATGTGGGCTCCAGTGGTTTCTCTCTGGTAGTGCTGCTATTACCCTACTCAGGGATAGGTGGACAAGCTTTGTGGGGAGGTGTTTGGAGTCAGTTTGCAGAAGGTACTTGCTTTGGGGATTTTCCTCATTTCTTTACATTCCCTTCTATCGCTATCTATAATAGCTTATCTTGACTACTGTTAGTATTTCCAGCATCATCCTATCCAGCACCCAGGGTCCTACAGCTGTGCATGCACTGTCACTATTCAGGCAAATGTCTAGCCAGCACCCAAGGTCCTATGGCTAGACATGCACATACATTGTAAGCCCTGGGTCTTAACAGCCAAACGGCACATAAAATATGCGTGTGCGCTATGTGTCCCCATAAGCCTCTGCATGGACACGCTAAGATTACCCCGCTTTAGAAGCAATCGCCACCCATTCTTCATTGTCTTTCCCATCACGTCTCTTTAAAGGTAGGCACCTGTAGCAGGAATCTTGAAAGTTCTTATTAAAAAAAAACAAACCTGAGGCCAGTTATAGGGGTGAATGCTGGAAGATCAGGGAAGCAGAACAAACCACAGCTACCTCACCTCACCAGTTCCTCAGCTGATTCCATTTCCTCAGATTGGAAGCTTCTGAGTCCTCATCCAAATGAATCTCAGCTGAACTGCTGCTCAAAGCCTAAAAGCTTAACCAGCCAAATGCTTCTAGTTTCTGGTCTTCACGCCTTATATATCTTTCTGCTTTCTGCCATCACTCCTTGAGATTAAAGGCTCACTTCTTGGGATTGAAGGTGTGTGCCACCATGCCTGGCTATTTACAATGTGACCTTGAACTCACAGAGATCTGCCTCCGGAGTGCTGGGATTAAAGGCGTGTGCCACCACTGCCTAACCTCTATGTTTAATATTGTGGCCATCCTGTTCTCTGACCCCAGATAAGTTTATTAGCATGCACAATATTTTGGGGAACATAATACCACTACAGGCACCCCCTCTTCACTCCCTACCAATAAACTCTTAATGTGGGTTTTGTTGTATTTTGTGGTCCATTCTCACTGCCGTTAAATATGATAACTGTTGGCTTGACTAAATTTGTTGTCATCGTGAAAAGCAAAAACCCTCTGGACATGCTTGTGAGGGGTTATCTCCATTGGGTTAATTGAGGTGAGAAGAGCCATCCGGCCAATGGGCAGCCCCATTCCACGTGAGACGGAATGAAAAGGAGAAAGTGGTTCTGTCCTGATTTTGTTTCTGTTGCTGTGATAAAATATCCTGGCAGAAGCAGCTTAGGGGAGAAAGAGGCTATTGTAGCTCACAATTCCAGGTCACAGTCCACCACTGCAGGGACAACACAGCCGCAGGGGCTTCAGTTACATCCCATCCACAGACAATGGCAGAGAGAACAAAGGTGCCCATGCTTACTACTCACTCATTTCCCTCCTCAGCTCAGGGGATGGTGCTACCCATTGTGGGCAGGTCTTCATCTTCAACTAACACAATCAAGACAGTTTTCCACAGAGAGGCCCAGATGCCCATCTAATCCAAACAATCCTTATTGAGACTTCTATCCAGGATAATTTTACATTGTGTCAAGTCAACAATTAAAACCAAACATCACATAAGTGAAGAGCAGCATTTATCCCTCTCTGTTTCCTGACTTTGGATGCAAGGTGACCATTTGCCTGAAAGATGCTAAGGTTCAGGCTCAGACTGCACAGAAGAATGGTCCTTCGTGAAGGTCGGCCAAAGGGTCTGTTTTCCCAGCTGGAGCTGCAGATGAGGTCCTGGTCCACAAATACATCTGAGCACCTTCCTGAGGAAGACCTTCTCAGGTACAGCAAAGGATGAGCAACATGGTGGAGTGGGGGGGTGGGGGGCAATCGTTCTGAAGCTGCATCTAAGTGGCCAATTCCAGACGCTGGATGATTTCCAGGATCTCCCATGGAAAGAGCATCAGGGCAGGGGCAGAGCTGATGTCTTTAGAGTCCAAGATTGAGTGTAAGTTACAAATTTACAATGTGGCAGAAGGTTGAAGTCCCATGGCAGCTATTTGGAGGGCACTTGGTCCTAAGAAGGAATCACAAATTCAACTGCCATCAAGAAGACACCAAATGCAGGGCTGGGGCATGAAACATACATGTTGTATTTCCTCTTATGTGATGAGTGTAGATGTGCCCCATACCACATACAGGACATTCTTTATTAAAATCAGTCACTGTTTACAAATTCACATTCAACTAGGCATACTGTGTTTTGATAATTTT
The DNA here is from genome assembly GCF_903995425.1 of Onychomys torridus. Taxonomy (NCBI): domain Eukaryota; kingdom Metazoa; phylum Chordata; class Mammalia; order Rodentia; family Cricetidae; genus Onychomys; species Onychomys torridus. The sequence continues at coordinate 124,879,872 of NC_050447.1, read as the reverse complement.
TCAGGAATGGGAGAGTGTATGATTGTACCAATATATTCATCCATTCATTGTGATAGGTTCACACTGTACAAGTCATTACATACTTTAGTATAATTAAGTCTCTTCTGTGAGGTTGAATTCAGATAACACTCTAACACAGTGCCTTGTAAGAGTATGCTTTCTCTCTCCTTTTAATTCCCATTTCTCTTTCCTAACTAAATATGATATACATTGTCAAAACAATGCAACCTGAAAATTCCAATTAAACATGTTTTCGTTCTATTTTATGGACATGTCTGTTTTGCCTGCATGTATGTTTGTACACATGTGAGCTTATTGCTGGAAGTAGCCAGAAGAGGGCATCTGATCCTCTGGAACAGGAATTACAGATGTTTGTAAGCTGCCACATGATAGGACTTGAACTCAGGTCCTCTGGATGAACAGTCAGTGCTCTTAACATCCGGCAATCTCATCAGTCTCACAACTGTGTTTTAGTGGGGACCTTGGTGTCCTTGACTTCTTTCTGCTTCTGTTTGGTTGGAGAAGGACACTCACAATCAGACAGGTGGCCTGGGAAGCAAGCTGGTCCAACTAGGAACACTTTTATTTGTTCTCTAATTCACCGTTTGTTCTCAGAGTCAAAGTCACATTTTAAGCCATAGCTGAGCCATGCAGCACGAGGCTCCACCACACAGAAAGAAAGAGGAAATAGGAGGTTTGGGGGGTTGCCAGGGTGACTATGGCAACTGGATTTCTAAGAAGGGCCCGGGGACTCAGTTGGCCTCTAATGCTCATTGAAAATGAGATAGGATATAGAATAGCAAAAATCTCTAATTTAAACTTCAGGCAAACCAGTCAGGAGTCCAAGAGCTCCTGAGTAAAGTAATATGGAACTTGGGCAGGAGTACACCACCAAGAAAGTAAAACTATAATGCCTAGCCTCATGAGCATGTGTCCCTGTGGAGGTGGGCCTGTAGCTAAAGCCTGTGAATACAGAATATTTCAAGTAATGTGCATGATTCTACATAACAGATCACATGCCTAGGTGATCACTTTATGGTGACCAGGGAATGCAGAAAGAAGACCTTAGCCTTCAAACATGCATCCATGACCCACTTTCCCCATCTACTCCCTATCTCCCAAAATATCCAGAACTTCCCAAAATAGTGCCACCAGCTGGAGAATTAGCCTTCAACATACTATCTGTGAAGAAAATTTGGTTTTCAAACCATCACAGTTGGGAATGATTCATACATGGTTAGGTGGGTTTGGAATAAATTTTCAACTCTTTTACCACTGGAATGGGAAAAGACTCTACATAGGTTTTGTTGTTTGTGTTTTGGTTGTGGTGAGGGAATGAGGGACACAATCTGCACTTTGAAAAGTGTCAGTCTTTCAAGAATATAGAGTAGGACCAACGGTTGGAGGCCATGCTGGAAACAATTCCCATAGTCAGAGAAAGAGAACGGTGCTGAGATGTTAACGTGACATAAGGTTGATAGGAACAGTAAGCTGGGGAAAGGAGTTTGCCTGTGGACATGGTTGAGTGTGGCATTGTTGCAGGACGTTTCCTGGAGAGATGTGGCCAGATGTCTCTTCACACCACACCAGCACTGACAACAGACCAGAGGAATGGTTCTTCCCAAGTCCATCTTGGTGAACTATGAGTTTATTCAGGCTACCCACAGAAGCTTAGGTGAGGGGTAACTTACTTAGGAGAGGGGTGACTCCAAGGTATCACAGGAAAGCTCATCCAGCATGGGTGACCACGCACAGCAGCTGCATCCCTGCAGCTCCTTGCACACCTGGCAGGCATCTCCACCAGAGACTCCTCTCCCCACCAAGTGTTTACAGCTTTTATAGCCTCAGGGAGGGGTCTTGTGAAAGCAAGTAACTTTCTATGCTTATCAAGCCTTGTAAGTTTCATTAACTTCCTGAGCCTTCCTTCCTCAAGGAGAGAATGTTTCAATTTTAAAGAGATGGCTAAAGACTTGGTATTGGATCAGGGATATGTGACACTGGACAGTAAGAACTAAAGCACCAGGAAGGAAGGAAAGAAGGAAGGGAGGGTGGAAGTGAGGGAGGGAGGGAGAGAGGGTACTGCACTCCAGTTAAAGATTCTACAAGACCAAATGATTGAATTTGGAGAGAACTAAAATGTTGCAAACCAGAGCTGAATTATCTTGGACTATTTTATTCCCTTTGCAAGCCATCCATCACCCACCTGTGTCTGACCTAATGGTTCTCTTTACTATCCCAGCCTTACAGTGTATCCTCAGAACACTGGCTCTAACCAGACCAAAAGGTAAGAATGTCGCAGAGTGCCTACCTGTAGTTGCTGTCCCTGTGACTCCCTCCAATGTGTTGACTTTGATTAATGACTCTCCTTGTTCTATAACTGACAAAAAGTCGCATAGTCACCCCCCCACAGTAGAATGTGGTGTTCAGGAAAACTTGAATTGGATTCCTCAGATTTGACTCCACAGTAAATGCTTACTCCCTTTGAGGTAAGAACTGCTTTTTGCACCAACAATAGTGAGGCTCAGGGCAATGCCTGAGGAAGTCAAGGCAACATTTTTTGGGGGGAGGGTTGTTTTTAATGGAAGAATTACTGAACTCTTATGTAGGAGGTGGATACACAAGCCTGCAGGTGGAAAGAAAATGGCAAGGTTACTAGAAAGGAGAGGATTTTCCCCTCCTCATATTGCTCCTAATTCATTGTAGTTTCTGTTTCATGGTCACAAAATGCTGCAAAGCACAAGGCTTTGCTTGCAAGATCCCAGAGAAAGGGAAAATGTGCAAAATTTGGGCCATTTCCCTCAGAGACTTTTGATGTTCTGTGACTGCAGGAGTGTTCTTTCCACTCTTGGGAGACAAAGCAAACTGGTCTGTACAAGCTGAAATGAGTGACTTCTTCCCCCTCTGACATGATCAGGTGGGAGATCTGTGAGTGGTAAGAAGACTGAGCCCGGTGAATTGAGGCCAAGCTGTATTCACTCACAAGCCGAAAGCAAAGAAAAATAGACAGTGAAAATGCTGAGAATCTGAGCCATGGGGAGGAGCAAGATGCTGTCCCAGTGTGGACTACATGATGCTTAGGAAGTTGTCAGTGCTGGACCACAAAGCTTCAAGGAGTACCCACCACAGGGCGTGAACCTGTTGGCTCAGTCTCCTGGTTTTCATGTGCTATTCAAAGTAATGGAAAATTAGACTCAAGTTATGCTAAGGAAGCTAGGCAAAGGTTGGAGAGCATCATAGGATATGAGCACGTCTTAAAAGGAAGTGATTACAATGTAGACAAACCTTCTGTGGCAGGATACAGAGGTGACACACTGGATGAGGAGAAAGGGTCAATGGTTAGAAATCTAGGCAGTTTTGAAGATGACTTGAGTAAAGGTGCTGAAGAGGGTGAGATTTGTGGGCAGTCAATTTCCAAGCACAACGCTGACATTGAGGTTGCTGGGTGACTAGGTGGCAGGAATGATGGGTTTTTGTGGTATTTTTGTGGATGGTCATGGTGGCACAGAAAAATCAAGGTATTTACCTCATTGGGTTTTGAAGGCATCAAGAACAACTTTTTAATGACACCCATCTTGAGACTTTCAGAGAAAGCTCATGAAATGATTTTTTTAATATTTGCTTTATTTTCAATTACATGTGTATATGGGGGTGCTTGTGTGAGTGTAAGTGCCCACAGAGTTCAGCAGAGAGCAGAGGATCCTCTGGAGGTGGGAGGGAGTGTTAGCTATTCAACATGGGTCCTCTGCAGTATATGCTCTTCACTGCTGAGCCATCTCTCCAACCCCAAATAGAAGCTGTTATTTAAATAATTTGTAAAAACACTAACTGCATAGAGTTGGGGCTTTATCAGCCCTGCAACCTAGTAAAATAGTTGTATCTCTCTTGATAATGTCAGGTAGTTCCCAATGGATAATGAACTTGTTAGCCTATCTGCATGTTATAGTCAACCTCAGATTTTTCCTGTGACACAAAGAATTAGTCAAACCTAACTTAGACAAAGTATATTAACAGAGCTTTATCCTCAGCACAGTGAAGAAAATGGACTATCCTGATTCCACTGTGAGTCCTGCCCCTTCACAACCAGCCTGGGCTCCTTCAGGAAGCCTCTCCAGAAGAGACAATGAATGTGCTGGTGTATTGTTGTTGTTTCTGGATTTTATTGATTTCTGTTTATTTTATGCTTGTTTGTTTGTTTGTTTTTAAGACAGGGTTTCACAACCTACCCTTGAACTTATGTATAGCCCAGCCTGACATAAAACAGTAATTCTCCTGCCTCAGCCTCTGGAATACTGGGATTCGCAGGCACATTTCACCATGCCCAACCTAACCTTAAGTGTAGAAGCATTGCTCAGATGAAATAAGAGGTTCTAGAATGGGGGATCATCCAGAAGGGGTCTTAGACCATCAGCAGGGAAGGAGGTGCTTTCTGAGGGAGTGTAGTGAGCAGGGCCAGGGGGCATGTCAGCAGCTGGGGGGCATGTCAGTAGCTAGGGGGCATGTCAGCAGCTGAGGGGGCATGTCAGTAGCTGGGGGGGATATGTCAGTAGCTGGGGGGCATGTCAATAGCTGGGGGGGCATGTCAGTAGCCGAGGGGGCATGTCAGTAGCCGAGGGGGCATGTCAGTAGCTGGGGGGTTGGTATGTCAGCAGCAGTGGAACATGTCAGCAGCTGTGAGGGCCCACCCCTACCCTCCACATGAGAACATTGAAATAGTCACATTGCTCATAGTCATTGGGAACAAGTACAGAGGAGAGACAGGCTCATGTCACCAGCATAAGTAATAGTGAGAGCTTGGACAGCATTGACAGCCCAGCAGGGAGCTCCTGGTTGCCTCCGGACCCACATTGAGTCCGGCAGAGAGGCCTTCAGTGCAGACTAGGAATTCTGAAAACCAGTTTTTTCTCTCTACAATGAAAGAAAGGATTGCTGGACCCCTCTGCCCAGGTGCTGATTATAAGAAGGCATAGATGCCAAAAAGTAGACTTCCTGGACCCACCCTGAGCTCTGGGTTGAACAAAGGTCAAGAGTTAGTACAAGTCAGGTCTTGCATTAAGACATTTCCTTAGCACTCTGTCATTAAATGTACATATCACACAGTTCAACCTACTTAATCAAAAAACTTGTTTTAGTGTGCCCCCTACCTGTAAGGACTAGAAAGATCAGTGGTGGGAGACTGTCTCCCATCTCAGGGAACCTCACATCTGGATGGGAATAACACATATTCATACAAAAATCACCTTTTGTCTGAGGTCAGTGTGTGACTATGAGCTGGGTGCAAAACCTGACCTTTTAGATTGTAGAGGTCAGGGATGGGAGAGTCACACCAGGGCAAAGTCAAACCAGACAGGTCTCCGGACAGAGCTCTGAAGACACAAAAAGAGGAAAGACAGAAATAAGCCATCTTGAAAACAGCTGCCCTGGTCCACTCACACACAGCCCCCCACCCCAGTGCCAGTGCACACACCCACAGCCCACCTGCTCTCAGAACTTGCTTATTTTCATCTGTGGGTTTATGGGCTGGCTTCTCTCACATTTCCCTGCTCTGCTGACAAGCTCTAAGTGTTGGGGATCTGTGTTTGTTGTCACAGTGGCAGGAGCTCCCAGAATCTCTAGGAACACACTGGAAGTTACCTATACCTTTGCCTCTGCAGCTCTTTCCGGGCTAGTTGCTTACACAGTCTGCTCCTAGCATATCACCCCACAGACTAGAGACAGCTAACAGAGATAGAGACAGGCAGACCCAAACTCCAGAGAACAGACAAGCCACATGAGCTGTCAAGGTCCAGCTCCTTTGTGCCCTGTCAAAGCCAGTGCCTGCCCACTTACATCAGCTTCCTGGAACAGGGCACTGGGACATTCGCTCAAGTTGCAAAAGCGTTTGCCACACAAGTGTGAAAGCCTGAGTTCAATCCCCTACACCCATAGAAAAAGTCACATGCAATGTTGCAAGCTCCAGCATTAGGGAGGTGGAGATTGGCAGATACTGGAATGTGCTGACCACTTAACCTAGCTTAATCAGTGAGCCCCAGGTCCAAAAGAAAGACCCTATCTCAAAAAGCAAGGTTTAGGGTTAGAGAGCTAGCCAGTAGTTGCAGAAGACCCAGGTTCAGTTCCCAATACTCACATTGTGGGTCAAAAATGCCTCTCACTGCAGTTCTGGGAGAATCTGGTGCCCAATTCTGGTCTCCAGGGTTCCTTCATGTACACAGTGCACACAATCTCAGGCAAACAAAAATGCATGCACATAAATGAATAAATCTTAAAACAAAACAAGGTGGGTGGCTCCTAAAAAATGACCTCTGACCTCTGTCTGCATAACTACGTACATGCCCTCAATCACACAAGTGCACCTGCATACACACACACACACACACACACACCACGCATGCACGCATGCATGCACGCACGCACGCACAACATAGGAAATTAAAAGCTTCCTGAAGCTTATCAAACTGTCACATCAGGGACTTCTCTGGCTCCTTTCCACTTTCACTGCTTCTCTGTGTGTCTCACCTTTTGGTCTCATTTTCCACACTTGCTCCCAAGTGATTCAGAGGATTCTAAACTCCCAGTGCTAGTCAAGACAGTCCTGAACTGACTTTGTTCCAGGGTCCAGCTTGCTTCCGCCTTAGGGCTTAGCACTCAGATGGTGGCTCAGCAATGGTCCTGCTAACCAAGAGGACACTATAACTTACATCCTACTAATATGCCATTGAGAGCTGTGCCTAGCACAAAGGCAGAAGTTGATAAAAACCCATAGACCACTTAAGTTAAGGTTGATAAGCCTGAGCTCATCATCACATGCCACTTCAAGTCTTCCCAGTGGAGAAGCTTTTGCTGCCCCCACACCACCCCCCACCACCCCCACCCCCGCCTCTCTGCTTTGCTCCTAACCAAAGAGAAGTCTCAGCAGTTCTCAGTGAGCCTCCACCATCCCGCCAACCCTCAGCAGAGACAACTCTTCCATTTCCCATCACAGAAATCCACCCCCAGAGAAATCCTAAAATAGCAGGAAACCTACACTCCACCTTCCCCCAGGCTGGAAATTCGTGGCATCTGTGGCAGCAATGGCAAAGTTCGTACTTCATCATGTTTGTGATATTTATTTTGTGTTAGTGAAAAGGGTGGCAAGGAATGAGTAGAGAGTCAGAAGGAAGCTGGTTCTCTAAGTTGGTTCTCTCCCTTGGGATCAAACTCAGGTTGAAAGACTTGGCAGGAAACCTTGTTCCTTGCTGAGCCATCTCACAAGCGCTCAAAGTTTGTGTTTTAAATGCAGAAGTGACATCATGGGGGAATCAGCACAGAAGGACTTTGGCTCCTTCTGTTGCATAGAGTAAAGGAATACTCAGAAGCAAACACATCCATTGTTAGTGCATTCTCGATTGTGATGAGCCAATTAAAACTTGCCAAGTAACAGCTGGAGAGATGCTGCTCTTGCGGAGGACCTGAGTCCAGTTCCCAGCATCTATATCAAGCTGCTCATTACTCCCTATGATTCCAGCTCCAGGGGATCTGGCTTCCTCACCTGCACTCACATGTGCAGACTCACACAGAGATACACACACAGACACATGAATAAAATAAATCTTTAAACAAGCAAAACTTTCCAAGTAAGCTGGTCTAAAGTGATATGAGGGCAATACTAGAAAGAATTTTGATTTTTTTGAAGGCATGTAGGCTTTTTGTTCCTGAATAGGTATGGAAAAAAGACTGGATTTATTTTAACACAATGAAGATAATATTTAAAAAAAAAATTAGTTTTCAGAAACTTCATGTTCTCCTTCAGATATATATACATACCAAAATATCCTACTGGAGACCTTATAATCTAATTATATTTTTATTATACTTATTTATTTAAAGGGAGGGTCAGAATGTGTGAAAGTCAACAACTTACAGGAATCAGTTCTCTCCTCCCACCTTTATGTGGGTCCATGGGTTGAACTTGAACCCATCACTGGACTTGATAGCAATTACCTCTAATTGCTGAGCTGTTGCAGGATATTTGATTATACTGTGAACTCTGAGATTGCATTATTTACTAGAAAAATCCATGTCAAATTGTGGTGTGGTTCAGCCCTAACATGCACCTTTAATCTAAGAGTTTTCTGCTTGAATATTGTAAACAGGCTTAAATAAAGTCAACCTTAGGCCAAGAGGTGGAGCAAGCAACCAGTTGATAGGGGAAAAAAAAAAACAAACAAACAAAAAAAACACACAGAGTGGGAGGGAGTCTACAGGACAGATAGAGAGACTCACAGGAAGTAGATGGGAGGGACATTCAGTTTGAGGAGTTTTGAAAGAGACGGCATAGGAGAAAGGTCTCTTTCTAGGAGGACAGTGGAAGTGGAAGGTCAGCTGGGTGCTTTCTCTGCCTCTCTGAGCTAGCAGGTTTTCACCCCAGCATCTGGCTCCCAAGTCTTATTGATAAATAGAATGATAGAGACCTAGTTAAAAACAACACTGAGCCATCTCTCCAGCCTTGGTTTTAAATATATAAAACACAGCACAGCACTGCTATGGGTGAGATCACCTCTTTAGCATCTACAACACAGTTCATATAATAAAAGTCCCCAGGACTCAGAACTAGCATGATGCCTTTCATACAGTAAATTAAGAACACAAGTCTGCAGAGCACAAAGCAATGTTAAATGCTTAGGTGAGCAAGCCTGAATATTTAATCTTTTAAGCATACTAAATTCTTTTTTTTTTAATTTAATTTTATTTATTTATTTATTTATTTGTTTGTTTGTTTGTTTTGGTTTTTTGAGATAGGGGTTCTCTGTGTAGCTTTGCACCTTTCCTGGAACTCACTTGGTAGCCCAGGCTGGCCTCGAACTCACAGAGATCCACCTGCCTCTGCCTCCTGAGTGCTGGTAAAGGCTCTACATTCTTAAATTCTAATTCTAGCTATTCATCCCTGGTACATAGAAACAGTTGCTGTTTGTAAACACCCCTTGTGACCTGAGAGCCTGTTAACTGAGTCCAGTGCATTGTTAAATTCTTCTGGGCTCAGCATCTGGTGTACATCTGGGATCCTAGTGCTTGGAGGGCTGAGGCAAGGCTGGACGTTTGAGAACAGCCTGTGCTATATAGACAGATTCTGTTCAAAACAAATAAGAAACCAACAAAACATGACAAGCAGATATTAGACAGCTATCTTAAATCCTTTATCTGATAGTCCCAGAACCTTTGTCATGGCAGAGTCTGGCTGAATCTGTCAGTCATTTTGCCTCATCATGCTATTTGCTGCATTATTTTTAAGTTTTATTTTTTGTGTATATGCATGTATGCACGGGGTGTGTGTGTGGGGGGGGCAGAGGCCAGAAGGGAGCATCAGATCCTCTGGAGCTGGAGTTACAGGCAGTTAGGGAGCTGAGAACCAACTCAGGTCTTCTGGAAGAGCAGCAAGCACTTTTAACAACTGAGCATCTCTCCAGCTTCTTGCTGGTTCCCCCCTTGCCTATTGCTCTACCTTGTAATTTTGGTTGAAAGTTGAGTGCATTATGTCAAGTAATGAAGGAGGGGACACAGGCTTCCAGCACCAAGGCTCATCTGATTCTGGCAGCAAAGATTCTGTGTTGAACGTCTATTGTGGTACAGATCTGGAGGCTGATTTCTTTGACTACCCTTGCTTTTCTGTCCCCCGCCAACTGTGGCTTCCCAGGTATGACTGCATGAGGCCCCATCTTGCAGCTCTGTCACCAGAAATGATCTACATCATTGGTCACCTTTTTCTTTCTCTGGTACGTACATCAAACACATCAGAAAATACTGTCGGCTTTACTTTGACCATGTAGCCCAGAGCTACTGTCAGGCTCCATGATCCTTCCCGGGTGCGTGAAGTTCACACCCTCGGTTCTTCAAAATTCTGCACAAATATCATTTTCTTACTGGGCTCACCTAATGGCAGTTTAGAATTCTGTCCCATTTCTATGACACTGTCACCAAGCTCTGATGGTTCTCTTTCCCCTTCTACCTTATTTTTCTCATAGGAAAATGTATCACTTCAAGAGTGTCGTACCATTTATGGATATTCATATATATTATAATATATGACATATTATATGTATTAATAGGATTGGGGCTAATTTTGTGCATCTTATTCAATCCTGACAACCTGAGCCATGATCCCACAATGGAAGGAGAAAACTGACTCCTGAAAATTGTCCTCTGGACCCGACACTCTGTGGCATATGAACACACATGATTTTAATAACTGCAGAAATGGAAGATAAAGTAAAATGTTTGCTTCTATGCATGTGTGTGTGTATGTGCACTCGAGTGTTCACACAGAAGTCTTGTGTGAAAAAGGAATCATTAACAGCTGCCGGTGAAGAGGGAGCTGTTATCTGCCTGCTTGCAGAGTGGAGTGGGAAGGACAGGCATTTGAAGTTCTTGTGTATTAAGTTCCTTGGGCACCTGACCTTTGCCTTTTCAAACTAAATTAAAGGTAGGAAACACAGCATGTGGCTCCTGCCTCCCTAGCACCATATCTTGGAAAGATCATGGCGCTCTGTCTTTTCTCCTCGGGGCTCAGCAAGCACCCTAACCCACAGATGTGTTTTCTCACTTCCATCTTGTGTCACCCAAGATCATAGTTTTCAGAGCACTGGAGAAGAAGGGCCAAACACTCAGCCTTTCTTTTTCCATTCCAACCTCTGCTTTCTCCCAAACAATTATCTCCACAGAAATAAGAAGCAATTTGCCTTTGAGGTGAATGCCCATTTCGCTTCACAAACTCAGCTCTGCCATGGATGAAGTCCATTTACGTTTAATAAATAATTCAATCAAATTTATATTCCAATGCCGTGTCTCATCAGACCTTGGAAAATTGGTTTTGATGTCTTCAGGGTTTTTTAATTCCTTCCCTGTCTTTCTCTGGCTCAGGGCTTGCTGGTCCTTTTGTTCTTGGCTGGGTGTGTGACTCTTACAGGGCTCTGATTTCTTGTTGCTGTTTGTCTGTTCCCACAACAGGGCTTGCTGGCAAGGCTATGTCTTTGTGCCTGTCTGAACCTCAGAGGTGACCCAGAAGTCCCCTCAGTTGCTGAGTCAGATGTAGATAACTTCACTATCTTCCCCTCAATGCCACTCCTGACCCTCATATTTTGAATACTAGAATTAACTTGTGCCCACTAGAGTCCACATGGTATGTGTGCACATGTGTACACATGTGGACCTGTATGCACGTGGAGACCAAAGGGTAAGCTCAGGTACCATTCCTTAAAGCTGTTTACCTCATTTTGATTTGGAGGATGTTTGTTTGTTTATTTTATTTTGGTTTTGGAGATGGTCTTTCATGGGAATCTGGGGCTCACTCATTAGGCTGTGTGTGCTGGCTAGCAAGCCATAAGAGATCCACCTGCCTCTACCTCCCAGAGCTAAGATTAGCAGAGTCTCTTAAAACAGCAATTCTGTGTCTTGCTGTTCACATCACAGTGAATACACTCCTGCTCTGAGCTGTACTTTGCTCATGACTTTGGACCTTGTAACATATGGTCCATGACTCTCCAGGAAACCTCAGCACACATTCATAAAAGCCAAGCTACAGCCTGGCTTGGAGACCTGCCCTCCTTCTTCACTTCCTGCCCTCCTTCTTCACTTCCTGCCCTCCTTTTTCACTTCCTGCCCTCCTTTTTCACTTCCTGCCCTCCTTTTTCACTTCCTGCCCTCCTCCTTCACTCCCTGCCCTCCTCCTTCACTCCCTGCCCTCCTCCTTCACTTCCTGCCCTCCTCCTTCGCTTCCTGCCCTCCTTCTTCACTTCCTGCCCTCCTTCTTCACTTCCTGCCCTCCTTCTTCACTTCCTGCCCTCCTCCTTCACTTCCTGCCCTCCTCCTTCACTTCCTGCCCTCCTCCTTCACTTCCTGCCCTCCTCCTTCACTTCCTGCCCTCCTCCTTCACTCCCTGCCCTCCTCCTTCACTTCCTGGCTGTAAGGACTTGTACCTGCACTGCTTTTTCAATATGCATACATTGACATATTGTACATATTTTTTAACAATTTCTTTTACATCCAGGAACCAGCTTCCCATCCCTCCTCCCCTCCTAGTCCCTCCTCCTCACTGCACCCCCTCTGTTCCCAGATCATAATGCCTTAAGGCTGGTTGAAAACAGAGTTCCTCCACATGAGAAACAGAGACAGGCATGTGGCCAAGTATGAGCTCTCAGGTTCCTCTTGGTGTTTCTTGGCAAGCTGATGACAGGAGCTGATTTCGTGAGGACTCGCAGTTTCATTAAGGCAGTGGCTGATGGATGTACATTGGAATCTTGTCCTTAAAACTTGGAAAAATAATAGAAAGACTTTATTCTCCTCACTTCATAAAAGGATAAATCGAAGAACATACAAGTGGGATGTGTCAAGCATATATTATATCTTATGTAACACACGTCATGCACAGTGAACAGACACAATAAAAAAAAAACTTTCAATTTAAACAATAACAAAATCAGGATGCTCTCTGGGATACTTAGGGCGATGTAGTTAGTCCCATTTGTGCAGTTTGCACTGGCATTGTGAGACTTCAAGGCAACTGTGTCACCAACATGTCCCACCCCAGCATGAGTGAGAGCCTCTTAATAAGTGTCTGGATACAGTCCCCTGCACAAAATGCAGGCACCTCCACTGAACAGTCTCCTTTCACCCAGCAATTGTTTACTGTTTATGTAACCCAGAGGTCAAAGACCTCCAGTACTGTCTCCAAGTGAAAGCCAAAGCCCAATTGCTGCATTGTGTCATGTATCAGGGACTCAACCAAGTCAAAGAGAACATCTAATCTCTATGTGCATAAAGTTATATGTGCATAATGAAGCTATAGGTTATCTCCTTATATTTTGACTAATAAAACACAGACTCTTGTCTACAAGTATAATAAAGTTGCCCCTCAGTGTCTATGAGGGATCTATTACAGAATTCCCATTGCTCCCAGATCCAATCATGCTCCAGTTCTTTGTGGAAAATGGTGAGGTGCCAGGCATGGTAGCAGTAAGGCAGAAGGATCAGGAGTTCAAAGTCAGCCTCAGCTACATATCAAACTGGAGACCAGCTTGGGCTACATGAGACCATGTGTCATAGAAAAAATAAATGAAATTGTGAGGTATTTGCATGTAATCTTCCATAGACTTCAAATAACTTCTAGGATGTCCTATAATATCTAAAGCAAAGTAAATGTTAGGTGGTTATAATACTGTGCCATTTAAGGAATCATGGAAAGAAGAAAAATCAGATGTTTTACACACACACACACACACACACACACACAGGCACCAAGGAGACAAACACTAAGCAAGAAGTTCATTAATGGAGGCAGGGGCATCAGTACAGGAAGGGTCTAGTAAGGCTCCCTCCTGCTCCCTCCCACCCCCATCCTCCCCATCCTGGCACAGCAAGCATCCTCTTCTTAAGGTTTGCCCTGGGGAGAAGGGCAGAGTTCACGTGTGACCTAGGCTCTGCATCTTATGCTAACTCATAGGGGTCACCTTTGTCTGTGTAGGAGAATGGGGATCAGTAGTCATGTGGTAGTGAGCTGGGCAGCCAAGCTGCCTCCAGCTCCCCTTCCCCAATAGCGAGGATGAGGGTGAGTCCTTGTCAGTTCTGGCTGCTTCCGGCCTAGTTACTTGCCAGACCTGTTTCCCTGACTGCGTGACATGGCCTTGATGTCCATATGTTTTCAGAAGAGCAAGATGTCGGAGTGGAGAAAAAGGAACCTTTAGTTTTTATTCTCATTTCGTCACCATGAGAAAGTCTCACCCCTTCAAGTCGCTGCCAGCAGCAATTACTTGCCCTGCTTCTTGTAGGAAGCTGTGGCTTACAGAGAGAGGAAAGGCAGACACAAATCAAAGCCAAAACACCAGAATGAAAGTGCTCATCAAAGGCTGAACATGGCTCTGAAAGATGAAAGGAACAGAGTCTGCAGACCACAGCCAGAAATGAAAGCTAGAGAACGAACAAAGAAGAGCTGGTGTTGTGGAGGCTGCAAAGAGACAGTCAGGCTGCCAGCAGGCTCCCGCTCAGCCTGTGGAACTGCTGGGCTTCAGCAGGAAATACAGGGGCTGGGGCTGCAGTTCCTTGCTCAACTGTAGACTGTTTCTATGTTAGATTCAGCATCGTTTGCTGATTGCTCTGCAGAAAAATGATCATCTACAGACAAGCAAAACCTCAGCACTCAGGAGGCAGTGGCAGGAGGATCTCTGTGAGTTCAAGCCCAGTCTGGCCTATAGAGTGAGTTCTAAGCCACCCATGGCTTCATAGTGACACCCTATTTTCATAGAGAGATAGATAGATAGATAGATAGATAGATAGATAGATAGATAGATAGATGACAGATAGATAGATGATAGATGATAGATAGATGACAGATGACAGATGATAGATGATAGATGATCGATGATAGATGATAGATGAAAGCATGTCTGAACTAGGGCTGGGGGAAGGGACAGGAATTCACATGCTTGTTTTTTCTTTCTCTAAAAGAAATTGCAAACCCTTCTTTTGCCTCATTTTGTGTTCCTATTATATTTTTTCCAAGGTGTTTTAGTATAATATTTTTGTCTGGAAAATCTTATCTTGACCATCCTGTAACATTTTCCTGACTTCAAAACATTTAAAATTCATTTTTAAGTTATTATAGCAAAGCAGTAGGCTTTATCATACATCTTCTTTCATAGTATCATGTTTTGTTCTAATCCATACCCTCTGCTACTGTCCTCATGGTTCCTACCCTCTGTGGTTTGTTCCCCCAGTTAGTACCTCCCTTTAGGTCTCTCTCCTTTTCATCATTCGCTTTCTATATTCAGGACTTACAAACAGACACATGCATCCATACACACACACACACACACACACACACACACACACACACACACCAAAGACATACACACTACACACAATATGACATACACAAAGAGAGACACTATGCACACATACCACACACATATATACACACATAGAGAGAATTTTAAATCTAGCTTCACATGTGATAGTAAGCAGACAGTATTTTCTGAGTCTGGCACACTCTCCATAATGATTTCCAGTTCTGTCCATTGCCCTGCAAATGTCATGCCTTTGTTTTAAGTTGCCTCTAGTCGGTTATTGGTCAGAGCATCAAGAAAAGCAGCTGGTACACAGGACTGTTGTCCCTGCTCTAGGGCCCTGGGGTTGCCCACATTTTAACATCTGGTTCTCTCAAGATGGCACCTGAGTCAGACAGACTGCACAAAGTGCGCTTCTCTCCACTGCTGGCCCCTGTGTCCCGGGAAGCACTGGCCCACCAAAGCCTGCCACTGCACTGGAAGTTTCCAAAGGGTCTGGGCTTGTCCTGATGATGTCACCTTTCTCTCACCCAGCTTTCCCTTGGAAGAGGCTTCTGCCTCCCGCATGGATGTACATACCATGGAGTTGCAGGGCTGAGGTGTCCCCTTGCTTCCGCTCTGCGCCCTTGCCTGTCTCTCCACCTCACTTCTCAGGTGCCCTCTCCATCCCTCTGTGAAAAGAGGTTCTAATGCTCTCCTCTTTAGAACGGCCCAGTCCTGCTGTCTTCTGATTCCCCTTCAATGGTGATGGCTGCTGTCAGCCACCTTAGCTAAAGGCCACCTTTCTAATACTTCCAGCATTAAGAATCATTTGTGCCAGACACTTGCTGAACCAGGTGGATCCATTGCTTGTGTCAAGTGTGTCTGTCCCACCTCCCCTGCAACCCAGTGACAATAATGCTGGTCACAGGCATGCTCCCGGAGACTCTTCAAATGCTCTGTGCCTCCGTACTGCCCAGTATGTCTCAGACACTACCCAGAACATCTTTGGAAGTATTTCAGATCCATCTTCTACAAGTCTATAGTACACTGGAAGGTGGCCCCAAATGTCCCTGTTGTTTTCTGAACTATAGAGGGATCCAAAGACTAAAGTGACTGAAACCTGTAGCCGTCCCCTCTCTGCTCTGCACAAGCAGGTGACTAAATACAGGCAGGGTGCTTGGAGCCTTGATGAAGTCCTTAGATTCTCCTGTCAGGAAGTTTTCTGATGGCTTTTTCAAAGTTCCTCTCCCTCAGTCCTGGTTCTGGTGGGAGCCTTGTTCTTCATCTTCTCTGGCTAACACACTAGAGTTTGGATCTTCACTTTGATCTCCTCTCTCTCTCTCTCTCTCTCTCCTTTGAACAGTGGTCTAAATGGAAACAGGTACAGGGAAACTTCAAACAAAATGGTATTTTCATGCTGTGTTCACTTCCACCATAAATACAGCATGCTGGGCCTCCAGGGGTCCCTCTGACCATATTCACTTCTTGGAGCTTCTGTACTGATTATTTTATCACTGACCAAGCTACATAGGAACCTAGGGACTGAAGGTCCAAGTCAGTGTGTGTGGCCCACTCTCCTGTCAGTTTTCTGTTGAGGACCGCTGACAGGCCGAATAAGACAACTAAGCCAGAGGATGGCTGATAGCTCTGTGCAGCAGATTCAGGAGACAGAAGGCTGCCTTTGCCAGCAGTCCCTGGGCAGGCCCGGGGATGAGTGCATTGTCTCCTGGCAATGTGTCCTTCCTCCATCTGTGAGGCATCGACCTTCCCAGAGAAGGGGTCTTTCTAGAATGGATGGCAAACTGCAAATCAGAAAATGGAGTCCTGCTTTAGACCAGTATTCCTCCTGCCTCTTTTCCCTCAGCCAGAGATCAGATTGCTTAATTTTGCAAGAGGAAAAAGCATAGCAACTGTCCAATTCTCAGTGAGACTTCAAAAGTTCTGAAAAAAATAATTTCATATAACTATTGCGCATATTCTCGTAAAAATCCAGGAAACGAATGATGGTGATTATTGTCCCTGTCTCTGGAGATGGGGGACTCTGGTGTGACTAAAGTGGTTAACAGGCCAGCTGCATTAGGTGAAAAGCACCCCAGGGCTGTGGAAGCAAACAGCTGGAACCGGAAGTTGCCCACCAGTGGCCTCTAACAGGCAATCCTGCTATAGAAACTTCAGAAGGTTCTCATTTAAACAGATGAAAGATTGTTCATAGTATGTGATAGTAAACATGCTAAGATACAAAAAACATGCACATGCACGCATACAAATATTGGTAATTTCCTAGCATAATAAGAGCTATTTATTGATTCCTAAATGTCTGCTGGGTTAGATATGTAAATACAGGCATTTAAAGGTCTCCAATAAATCAGATGTGTAAAACTTGCACTTCTCAATTGCTGATGTCAAGGTGAATGCTTTTTGTGGTCTTTTTACTAGATTATAAAATTGACTGTCACTTAATGGTAAAGTATGTTAAAAATCTTGATGCTATTGATTCAAAGTGTAATATACTGGTATTAATTAAAATACTAGTAACAATAATTATAGTTTACTTTGAACAAGCATTTCCCTTAGATACAAAACTTCCAGTGGGATATGATCTTAGATATTTTGCAAAAGCTTGTGAACTCTTGAGTATTGTTTGCAAGAACTGAATCTTCCCCTGTAGGTGGCAACCATGATGATGTTGATTGATAATAGAGGGACAACCACACACACACACACACACACACACACACACACACACACACACACACCCCAAGTGCAAGGAGAGACACTGCCAAGAAATGCGAGTAGAGAAAGCTGCATTACCCACAGCAGGCAAGGGGGTACAGGAATGATTTCCAAGCAGTGTTCTTCCTGAACAAAGAGAAGCTGAGGGCTCCACTCAGGGGACTGTTCACTCAGGAAGTGTTCAGGGTAAAGGCACATTTCTTTGCATATTCAGGTGAAGACTTGCTCAGCATGAGGTCATCACTTAAGAAGGAAGGATGACAGACATATTTGGGGACATGCTTAGTTCAAGATCATGGAGCACATGTTGGTATGGTTCAGATGAGGGGACATGGACACTTCTGGGCATGCTCAGTTTATGTTGTGTAGTTTCCACTGGAAATAAAAAAACGACTCTATGGAGGTGTGCTTGGGTACAACTTTGCTCCTAAAGGTGCTGACTCACTTAGAAGCTAAAAAAGCTACTTGAGTAGACCCTGAACACAGATGTCTAGTGGCTTGTCCATCAGACGGAGCATCCTCCCAACAGGTCTTTTTGGAGTATGAGCAGTTAGGTAAATGTGCTACAGGGAAGGGCAGAGAGTAAACACCCTTGGAGTCACCTCTTGTCCACCACTCTCACTTCAATGCTCTGGCTCAGATCAACCTCTAACAGGGCATTAACCACCAACGCAATACCCCCGAGAATCACCTGGGAATGAGCCTTAAGGAAGACTCTTGTAGATTGGGTTGGCCTGTGGGCTTGTCTTTGGGGGACAGTCTCAACTTTCAATTGATGTAGGAAGACCCAGCCCATTGTGAGCAGCACCACTCCTCACATGGGGGTTCCTGAGCTACATGAGAAGACAAAGCTAGCTGACAGCAGGTGAGCTGCATGCCTTTCCTCTCTCTGCTCTTGACTGTGGATTTGAGGTTTCAGTCCATACCTGGACTGGTTTCCCTACAATTAAAAAACTGTAACCTGGAATTACAAGTCAAACGAACCCTTTCTCCCAATGGCATTTTTCAGGGTTTCGTCACAGCGACAGACATGGAACTGAAATAAGGACCTTCACTCCTTGTTTCTCCAGCTGCCACCGACCCTGTCACAATCAGAGAATGCCAGAGACTAGGGAGATGCTGGGAACCAGCGTGGCACAGGCTGGTTCTGCTGCCTGCTTGGCTCCAGCCAGCAGCTCCCTAAGCTCTCAGTGCAGCTCTCCAGACTTCTAAAGCTGAAAGTGCAGAAGTTAAAATTCACTGCACTGAAAGGAAAGGCTGAGAGGTAATATTTTGCCAGAACCTGGCAGGCATTTCTACTAACTCAGATGCCAGGATTTCTCCACTTGGAGATAAATCAGAGCCTCAAGGGAGATTATAAGCACTGGTTCCCCACCAGAGGCAGCTTTAATTTGTGGCTGAGCCAGGAGTACAAGCCAAGGTAAATGGCCCTGGGCTGAGCCCTATAAACTGAAGCTGCAGTGGGTGTGGAAGTCAAAAAAACAATGCGCCAGCAAAGAGAACAGCAGCCCCACCTTCCTTCCAGGAGGGTCAACAGCCTGGTGCAGAAGTGAGAGGGCCTTGCTGCCCATCATAGCTGCAAACCCCCTCCCCCACACATGACAGTTGCCCAATGGAGATCACTGTCAGCTCAGTGCTCCAACGCAGTCTGCACCGTGTAGGAGATGGCTATCAGCTACTTTGGGGGTTGCTGTGACTAGATACTTAACAGGAAGTGACTTCTGACAGAGAGGGCTTACTTTGGCTCACAGTTTGAGGGTTACAGTCCTTCATGCTAGGACAGGCATGGCAACAGGTGACATGTGTACAACTGGGATTCCCCACCTCTTATCTTGTGGGACAGGAAATAGAGAGCAGATAGGTACTGTCCAGAGTATATAAGCTCAAGGCCCATCCACAGTAACCCACCTCCTCCTCCAGCAAGGCTCCACTTCCTAAGGACTCTATGGCCTTCAAAAACAGTGCTGTGGACCAAGTGTCCAGCACATGAGCCTGTGGGGGACATTTCAAGTTCAAACCACAACAGTTGGGCAGGCAGGGAGTATCACAGGGCTTTTCAGGAAGTGCAGTCAATCTTGCCTAGGTCCCCAGGAGCAGAGCTACTAGATGAAAGGCTTGCTTGGGCTAGAACACAGAATTCATGCAAAAAAGTCCCCTTGGTGACTCAGGCAATGGTACAGGGAGGAAGAAAATTTGAGTTTCCCAGAAGAGTGGCTGTGGCCAGGTAGTCTGGAATGGGAATCTGTCATGGAGCATGATGTAGAAGAGAGAAAGTGGGTAGGTGCCTCAGGGGGCAGAAGCCATGTGACAAATTTATCTGGGGACAGTAGGGGAGACAAGGCACACTGAGCAATGGAAATCAACCAGGAGAAGCCTTTGCTACAGGCATCAGGAGATTTGAGAAAGCATGATTAATAAAGCTGAGAGAGGGAGGGTCACAGGATGACTCCTTCAGTAAAATGCTTGCCTTGCATGAATGAGACCCCAAGTTTGAGTCCCAGAACCCACATAAAAAAATAAATAAAAAATAAAAGCTAGACAGGGTGGCACACACTTGTCATCCCAGCACTGAAGAGGTGGAGACAGGGGGATTCCTGGCACTCTATGACCAGTTGCCTAGCCTGCTTAGTGAGTTCCAGGGTAGTGAGGGACCTTGTCTCAGAACACAAAGTGGACGGCTTTTGAGGAACAAACACTCAATCCCCAGCTTCCACACACGTGAACAAGCAGAAGTCCAGGAATTCACCCCCTCCCCCATGAAAGATTTTCACAGATGACCACACACATAAAATTAATTAATTTGAGGAAGCAATCTTTTACAAATTAGAGCCACAAGGCCAGACTGTTGGAGAAGGCTAATACAAAGCAAGAGATGGGTCAACAACAGAGAACCAGACTATGGACAATGCAAAAGCCCGTGGTATTGAGGGAGGTGGGGAGGCAGATTCACATGCTACTGGATCACGGCACACCTTTAGATGCAGAGTGTTCAGGGCTCAGGCACCTTCTGATACGCCGTGGTTTCTGTTTCATGGTCACAAAATGCTGCAAAGCACAAGGCTTCGCTTGCAAGATCCTGGAGAAAGGGAAAATGTGCCAAGTTTGGGCCATTTCCCTCAGAGACCTTTGATGTCCTGTGACTCCCTGCAGGAGTGTTCTTTCCACTCTTGGGAGACAAAGCAAACTGTGGTCTGTGCAAGCTGAAATGAATGAATTCTTCCCTCTCTGACATGATCAGGTGGGAGATCTGTGAGTCGGGTAAGAAGACTGAGCCCGGTGAGTTGTGGCCAAGCTATATTCACTCACAAGCATGTGTCCTCTCCGGCAGCCTCACCTCCACTCCAGCCTCCAAGATTCACAAGAGCTGAGCCTCAGGCTCCTCCAGTGAACATGTCTCTTTTCTGACAGAACTTCCCTAGCTTTAAGCCAACCAACCCCACTGTTTACCTGTGAGTCCTAACCTTTGAATGATGGTTCTTAATTAAGACTCATGACCTAAATAATGATAATTTATTTCATTTACAGCTGTTTGAACTTTCTATCTTTCACTTTTATCTTTTTTTAATGGAGCTTTGAAATATAAATCAAGGAGTAAGGTTTCTACAAAACCATACAAAACTAATGATGCTGTGGGGGATCCAATAGGTCAATTCCCATTCGCCCTATTAAATACAAAAATAAAGACCTTTGGTGTTGTGGAGCCCTCAGAGCAGAAGAAAAGAACGGGGGTGGGGGTGGGGGGTGGGTAATGAAAGTGGGTCTCCACTTCGGCCTCAAGTTTTTCTTTCCCTGTTAAGTTTCTCTTTATCAGTTAATACTACACCAAAAAGGGGGTTTGGGGACCCCCTTGATTGGGGACAGACCCCAACCAAATAGTAGCTGTTTCCATACTCACAGACAGGAGCAGTGGATTCATCATGGGAGCACGTGAACACCTTAAGTCCAACAGGAGAGCAGGGGGAATTCACCCAAGAAAGGGATACTTGGAACCCAAACCCAGCCTCCCTTAAAATCAGTGGCTTTCAACCCTAGGGCCATTCTATACTCAAGAAGTCTGTACCACTTCCCATAGATTTTCCCCTGGTGCCAAGCCCATTTATTATCATTTAATTTTTCAGCTGAAGGAGTTGGCTAGAGTCACCCTGTCATAATAAATAAATGGACAAAGCAGACTCTGACCAGTCAAGATGGCTCATTTAAGTTCATTACTCATTTTTCTATACATCTTTGTTCATGCTACTAATATGTAGTTTGGAGTCGTCTTCAATATTCTTCATGTTACTCTAGAATCACATGTTATCTCTTACTCCAGGGTCCTATAGCAGCCAAGATTTCCTTTGGCATCATAATTTCAGGACTTTTCTTTCTACAGGTTTATAAAAACTTAGCTAGGTGGAGTTGTTTTTGTTTGTTTGCTTGTTTGTTCCATTTAAACTTTAAGTCAATGCATGACCTTGAGTGTGACCTTCAAGCATTCTTGAGGCGACTGTTCACTACTTAGAGATTCATGGGTAGAAGACTTAAAGTCTTAGGACCACCTTGAAGGTGCTGTGGAAGGTGGAACTCACCAAAACCTTGAACTTAATAAAGGGAACTGTGCTGTAGTATGGGGTCAAATCCACTTTCTGTCCTCCCAGAGGACCTGAGTTAGGTTCCCAGCACCACCTCAGTCCACTCATGATCTCCTGTAACTCCAGGCTCCAGGAGATCCAATACCCTCTTCTGGCTTCCTCAGATACTTGTGTGCTTCCTCAGACATGTGCGTGCACACACACACACACACACACACACACACACACACACACACACCTTAAAATAATTAAATTAGTCTTTAAAAAAAGACAGAAAGAAATGTATATGTGCCTTTAATAGTACCCTTCAAAAAAATACCTGATTATCATCCCAGTCTCTGGAACCTGTGGATATAATCTTTTAATATTTAAGGCTGACAAGCTAAAATCATCTGGATCATCTGAGCAGTAACTAAGCCCAATGACAAGTGTCTTTAGAAGAAACAGAAGAGGAAAAATGCCTAGCCAAGGAAGGGGCCATCTGGAAATGGAGAGCAAGTTTGGAGTTACAAGCCACAGACAGAGGAAACTGGGCCTGTGGAACAGGGCAAGGGGCAGAGGGCACCGCTCCAGCAGAACTTCCAGCGGGGCCTCCAGCCTGGCTTCTGACCTCAATCACAATAACAGAATACATCCTGTTTTACAAACATCTGTGGGCTTTTGGTACAGTCATTGTATAAGATGTGATAATTAGCTTTCATTGCCAACTTGATACAGCCTAGAATCACCTGGAAAGATGGTCTGAATGAGAGACTACCTGCATTGGTTTAGTCTACCGGCATTCCTGCGGGAATTGCCTTAATTAACTGACCTGGGAAAAGCCAGCCCTCTGTCACTGGCACATTCCCTAGGCAGGAGTTCCTGCACTGTGTAAGAGTGGAGATGTCAAGCTGAGCACAAGTGCACAGGTAATTCATTCTCTGCTGTTCCACACAGATATGACTAGCTGCTTTGAGTTCCTGCCTTGACTTCCCCACAATAATGGACTAGCTCCCAAAAGTGTAAGACAAGTTAAACTCTCTCTCCTCTAAGTTGTTTTTTAATCAAGATTTTTTTTTTACAGAAACAGAAGTAAACCAGGATATCATGCCATGTTTATTTTTAATTGAGCTGGCAAACAAAGTATACAAATGTTCCCTCCTATTCATATGCAGTCCCTGAGTCTCACGTGGTGTGAAGCCTGCACTGGGCCATTTCCTCCTTACCATCCATTCTGTGTTGAGACAAATGCCCAAGCAAGACATGTAGTACTAGATGCAGCACAGTTTGCATTAAGCAGAACTAGAGGGTGGACCCCAGATATTAGTAAATGCCTTCAAGATAGTCAAAGAGATTGAAGAGAGCTGGGCTCTACTTCTGCTTCTCGGGACTTTACTTAGTATTTACTCCATGAAAACATCCATACACTTTGTACAAGTAGATCCTGAGATGGAAGAAGATGGACATTAGACTGCCTAGGTTGTCCCTAAGACAAGATTAATCAAAGACGTGGGGCTTTTCAAAATAACCATTAATGCTTTTGAACAATTGTCCTGGCTTCTTTTTTCTTAAACAGGCTGACAACACTTAAATAGAAAATGTTTAAGATTAGAAACAAAGTCATAGAGAGCAATAGAACCATGTGGTGTTTTTAGTGAGAAATGTCTATCTTGGGCTCCGTTTTTGGACATTTGGTCCCCAGCTGGTGGTACTGTTTGGGGAGGTTATGGAACCTTTAGATCCTAAAGGTTCTCAACCTATAGGCCATGACCCTTTTGGGGTAGAACAACGCTTTTACAGGTGTCGTTTATCAGATATCTTACATATGAGCTATTTACTTTACAATTCATAGCAGTAGTAGAACTACAGGTTTGAAGTAGCAATGAAAATAATTTTATGTTTGGGGGTCACCACAACATGAAGAACTGCATTAAAGGGTTGCAGCATTAGGAAGGTTGAAAACCACTGCTTTCGGATGTGTAGCCTTGCTGGAGGAAGTATGAGGGTAGGCTTTGACAGTTTATAACCTTGTCCTATTCCCACCCCTCTCCTCTGATTGATTCCTGGTGTCCTCGAATTGTGATCAGTCAACTTCCTATTCAAGCCTGCTGCTGCCAGGACTTCCTCGCTATTATGGACTCCCCCTCTGAAATATAAGCGGAAATAAGCTCTGTTTTTAGCAAGCTGCTTTTGGTGGTGTGGCATGTGTTATCACAGCAACAGAAAAGTAAAAACTAGAAACAAACAAGCAAAAACTTCCTTTAGAACAATTGCCTTTTCAGAGAGCAGAGCCAATAGCAAATCCCATCACAAGGGGAGGAACATGCCCAGATGAGTCATCAAAGTGCAAAGGGTTCCACGCCTGTGTCTGTGTGACTCAAGTTCAGGGAGGAGAGCACCCCAGAGCCAGTGTGGTGCCTCTGGTGCCCATGCCTCCCTGCCTCTCTGCTGCTGAGATAAAGGGAACACAGGCATGCCCACACATGTCACTGTGAAGCTGGGGTTACTCAAGCCCCTAGCGTGCAACCTCTCTCTGTGGTATTGCCAACTGCTTGGACATTTGCAACAAACTTGACGAAAGTAGAACAAGATGATGAGTACCTCTACCTGACTGGATTTGCCTCCTGGGCATGAGCGCAGCTAAGCATTGAATCCTAAGCGTGCTTGCCTTTCCAGCTCCCCCTGGATTCCTGATAGACCCACGGGTGCTGTGTTTTCTTACTCCTGGCATTTGTGGTTTATGCACACCTTTCTGTAGCCTTACCTCCGGACAGAAATCCTGGCAAGAGAGAAAAATAGCATGACTCATTTAGCTTTGTTTTCATGCTTAGAGCGCCATCTGCTGACTGCAACTTTTTTTTCCTCAGATTAATTTATGATCAGGAAAATCCAGCCTGGCTAAATCCTCAACTTCCTCCCAGCAACCTGGCAAGAAAGCCTTTCAAAAGACCGGTCCTGTGAGCTTTATGTGCAAAGACTTCTGAGTTTGGTTTACGTTGTTTTCCACCAGCTTATCAGCTGCAGCTGATATTTTAACTATTGCCCTGTAGTCAGGACGCCGCCACACAGGCTACAGCCTGGAGGGACTTCCAGTCCTTAGTTTTTTTTTTTTTTTTTTTTTTTTTTAAGATTTATTTATTTAATGTCTGTCTGTATGATGGTATCAGATCCTCTGGAAGTGGAATTACAAACAGCTGTGAGCTGCCATGTGGGTGCTGGGAATTGAACCCGGGTCCTCTGGAAGAGTAGTCAGTGCTCCCAACCTCTGAGCCATCTCTCCAGTCCCCAGTCCTTAGTTCTTAACTAAGTCTCTATCATTCTATTTGTCAATAAAGACTCAGGAGTCAGATGTGGGGTGAGAACCCACTAGCTCAGAAAGTCTGAGAAGCAACCAGCTGATCTTCCTTTTTGGCTGGAGATCCAGCACAAGAGCATCTCTCCAGTCATCCCAAACCAAAAAGACTCTGAAACTCCAAGTCCCTCTCTACTCCTTCCGGTGTGTCTCACCATCTGTCTCCTGGCTCCTCCGTACATACTCTCTATGGCTAATTCCTGACAACTCGTTGCTGGCTCTGACCCCTGATCCAAGGTTGATTTTATTAACACAATCTTGGTTTTCACATTGTGATCGAATATCTGCAACATTTCCTCCTTTTTGCCTCCTTTTTACTCTAACACAGTAAAACTGTATACAATAAGAACAATTATCAGGTAAGAATTACATTCACAATGTCCAGTCCATTTGTATTTGGCAAATTCAGAAAAAGTACTCTATTATCTATACTAACTTGGTGAGTCCAAAGGTTTACACCTAAACCACTTTCTGTCATGACTTGTATTACCAACCTAAAAATATCCTTTTAGACCTTAAAACATCTTCTTAAATAAACAACTTAAGCTTTTATGTCTCTCAACATTTGTAAACTTTACATCTCATTTGTGAGTTTCTTTTTTGAATTTGGTAACAAAGAAAATGGTCAAACTCTAACTATCTCATTTTCAACCCCATCAGAGCAAGCAGCTTCCAAGACTATAGAAATGACAGAGATTGCTGGCGGCCTGGACAGTCACCCAAGGTTCATTTGCATCTTTAACCTACAGGCCTAGAATATCTGACAGACTTTTCTGTGAAGCAGGAACTTTGAAGGAGTGGCCTACCTTGTCTTGGCAAAGTTCAGAAGTCTACTTCCTTTGTGTCCTGCTTGTCCAACTTGGACAGCATACTGTCAGCAGGTGAGGCAAGGGTAGCTTCTTGTCTGGTGGCTGTCTTTGCCACATTGAAAGCAAACTCCATATGGAGTTTCTTTGATGCCCATCTGTAGCAGGAATCTTTTTTTTTTTTTTTTTTTTTTTTTTGTGGAGCTGAGGATCAAACCCAGGGCCTTGCGCTTGTTAGGCAAACGCTCTACCACTGTGCTAAATCCCCAGCCTGTAGCAGGAATCTTAAAAGATCTTATTAATAGAAACAAACCCAAGCTAGGTATTGGGGTGAATGCTGGAAAATCAGAGAAGCAGAACAAGACACAGCTTCCTCACCTTGCCAGTTCCTCAGCTGATCCTGTTTCCTGAGAGTGGAAGCCTCTGAGTCTTCATATTTGAATAGATCTCAGCTGAACTGCTGCTAGAAGCCTAAAAGCTTAACCAGCCAAATGCTTAACCAGCCAAATGCTTCTAGTTTCTGGTTCTCACTCCTTATATACCTTTCTGCTTTCTACCATCACTCTCTTAAGGCATGAGTCACCATGCTTGGCTGTATCCTTGAACAGATAGATTTCTGCCTCTGGAATGCTAGGATTAAAGGCGTGTGCTACCACTGCCTATCCTTTATGTTTAATATTGTGGCTGTTCTATCTCTGACCCCAGATAAGTTTATTAGGATGCACAATATTTTGGGGAACACAATACCACCACACCCATCATCTCCTTTGATGTAGATAGGTGCTGTCAGGAGCAGATGTGTTTCACTGTCATGAAAAACCTTATGTTATTAAAACATTTTAAATGCCATTTTCTGTAGATAGCTGGAGTGTTTGAAGACCACCTATCTAAAATATATCTGTTTAACACTGAAAACATACCTAACATGACTACAAGTTTGATCACTATAGATGACTAACTACTAACCTGCATTTCTTATCCTAAATAGTTTATAATAATGGCTTTCAAGGACCAGAACTTTACATTACATTTTTAAATGAGTTGCATAGGTATAATACCTTAAACAAGAGTAGAAACATATATACAGTATGAGATAACAAAAATAACTTTAAATTTGTATCAATATACAAAAATCCATACTAACATAAAAATATTTGAGACTAGTAGTTGCTGCTTAGTAGATTCAATTATCTACTCTCTTATCCTGCCATTCCTGTACCCTTCCCTTTTTTAAATAGAGAGGAGAGGAAGAAGGATAGAGGGGGGAAAAAAATAAAGAAATCCCTTAATTCACTCTCCTTTGTTTAGTTTCCTCCCTGATAATGATGAATAATAACTTGCAGCTAACCCCCTTAAACAATGAAAAAAATCCATAACCTACTGAATAATCAAAACTACCTACCCCACATCTTAGAAATGTGGGTGTTATGTTCTTAAAATTACTTCCTGATGTCTGGGACTAATCTTTAGTGGACCCTGAGAAAATTGGGATAATGGTCAAGTCCTGAGAGAGCCAGCTACATCATTTGCTGTCAGTCTCTGTGTGATGGGAAAGTGCATGGCTTACCTTCCCTGGCTAGAGCAGTCTGTGAGGATGAACACACTCAGCTATCAGTTTTGTAGTTGTCCTGAACAGTTTGTATTATGAAACTGATCTTTGAGTGGTGTTTGTCAGCTTAATGGAGTTACTGAAGTCCAGGTGTGTAGCCAGAAGCTTTTCTCTGTCCTCCCGCCAGTTCCCAATCCATGGCTGCTTGTAAGTAATCATTCAGAGGTTTAATATTAATTAAAATTGTTTGGTCTGTGGCGCAGGCTTCTTGATACATAAATTAACCCGTTTCTATTGATCTAGGTATTGCCACGTGTCTCGTGGCTTTACCTGTGTTGCATTACATTTTGCTTCCCTGGGCAGCTCTCAGCATCTCCTCTGACTCTGCCTTCTTCTCCTTGTCTCTCTGCTTGGATTCCCCACCTGGCTCTATTCTGCCTTGCCATAGGCCATAGCAGCTTCTTTATTAACCAATGGTAACA
The DNA here is from genome assembly GCF_903995425.1 of Onychomys torridus. NCBI lineage: Eukaryota > Metazoa > Chordata > Mammalia > Rodentia > Cricetidae > Onychomys > Onychomys torridus. The sequence continues at coordinate 124,851,611 of NC_050447.1, read as the reverse complement.
ACACATATTCGCGGCAAACAGAAAGACCATTCCACAGCACAGATGGATTTGTCATTGGAGGGTTGCATCATCTATTTGGAGACCTCAAAGGTCACTGCCAGGAATGGTCATGGTTCACAGCAAAAGGTTAGGGGACCACAATCCATCCAGAGTACACAAACTTAGTTCCTAATTACCTGCTTCAGACTCAAACCATAAAACATGTACAGGAAGCTAGATGAAGCTTATTTCAAAAATTGGTTAATACTCTGTATCAGAATACTAATATCCAGACAGAAATTTTATATATAAAATCTTACAGATTTTGAGATAATAGTTATATATTAAGAAAAGTTTTAAAGAGTCTAAATAAAACCAAAGGGCCATGAGATTAGTGGCAATAGAGGAGTCCCTTAATTTTGGTTTTCTTCTGTTCTATACCAGGTGACTCTTCTAACATGAGATAGAGATTTTGGATTTTCCTTTAACAAGCATGCTTAGGTTTAAAAGAGAGAGCCATGCTCCAGCTCCAAAGACAGCTTTGATTTCTAAATGAATTGGGGCCACAAAAAATCAAACAAAAAAGTGCCTTTTATGTCTGTAGAGAGCAGCAAAAACAAGCTTGTTGGAGTTGGGCTAAACTATGAGACCAATTTACTCTTTCTCTTAGGAATATTTTCTCTGGATGATTCATCCTTCTTCTTCAGATGTCTCATTTGTCCAGTGGTCTTCAGATTCCTTATTTGGATGTTTTTATTCTCCTGGAAAGATTAAAAACAAAACCCTGCCCCAACCCTAACTTCAGGAAGTTCCTTTTTTTCTTATACCTGTTTAAATTAAATGAAAGCCATTTGTTAGTCTTCTAAGTTAGTTTGGATTGAATGACCAAGCTGTTAGATGAACTACTACTACCTCTTCTTAATCAAGAGGTCTCTCCTGTTTGAATCTAATCTTTATTAATTTTGATGGTATCCATAGCTTTTCTTCTCCTATGGAAATGAAAGCAAAACCTCTTCTCCAGCATAACACATATCCTGGTTTCCATTCTGAGGTCAGCATGTCATTAAAATACACAGGCTGGTTTATTTAGCAGTTTTTTTTTTCCTACTACCCAATGTCATTCCACAGCCATTGCTCCTTCTTCATTAGCATTTAAAAATTTAAAATTAACAAAGCATTGTATAATCTATCTCTGGGTGTCTTTATTACCCCTTTTTGTTTATTAAGCATATCCTTTTAAGTGCAATTAGATCTTTTTGTAACTGCTTGTCCTGTAGGATTGTGTGGTATACCTATAATGTTTGCTTTAAGTTGTAGTATGCAAAAACTTGCATTTTACTAGAGATATACACTGGAGTATTGTCAGTCTTAATTTTTACAGGTATTACAATAATGGCCATGACTTCTAATAAATGTGTAATTACAGAATCAACCTTTTAGAACTCAAAGCAGTTGTCCATTAAAATCTTGAATATGTATCTATAGTGTGGTGTACATACTTTAATTTTTCAAACTCCACAAAATAAAACACAACTGTTTGCAAAATTTCGTTCCTTTAAATACCCTTTGGGTTACTTCCTGCAGGTAATGGAGTTTGGTTATACAAAGAACAAAATAGAACATTTCCTTATAATTTCCTTGGCTTGTTGCCAAGTGATGGGGGAAAAAAAATCTTTCTTCAAAATTTTACTATTAACATGTTGTTTCTTATGAAATTCTGAGGCTTTTAGCACATTTCCTACCAATCATTGATCAATTTCATCATTACCTTGTGCTAGAGGGCTTGGTAGACTGGTGAGATCTGGTATGTGTTACACACAGTTGGTGATTTCTATTTCTGATTACTTGTTGTAATTGAAAAAAATAACAGTTAATTCTGAATCATCTGTAATAAGTTCAGCAGCCTCAATATGTAAAACAACTCTTTCTGCATATTAAGGGTCAATACCTATATTAAGAGGTTCTGGAAAAATCTATGAGAATAGAATATAATTCTGACTTTTGAATGGAATCATAAGGGCTTTGAGCCACTGTACTTATTTTTCCTGACATATCACCTACTTTTCCTGATTTATTTGCTTTAGTATAGAATGTAGGGGCTCCAGAAATGGTGTTACTTTTATTATTTGAGGGGGAATCCAATTAATTCTTTTTAGATTTTGAAGCCTCTGGCTTTGAGGATATTTGTTAGTAATTTCTCCCATTAAATTATTGCAACTTTTTTGCCAACATTTATTTTCTGCCCATAATGAAGCAATTTCAGCATCGGTAAAAGGTATCTCAATTTCTGTTGGTTCTATTCCTGATAATTGACAAGGTCTCAATTTTCCTTTCAGAATCAATTCAGAAAATGTTTCTACTTAAGTCTTTTTTTTAAACTCTGATTATGTGGATATATATATATATATATATATATATATATATATATATATATTCTAAGATAATGTCTTCTTTCTTCATAAGATTTTCTGTAGGAGAATTAGTAGAAGGTAGAAAGACTAGGATACACCAACTCTGGATCCAAGTGATTTGTGTGTTTATCCTTTAATTTCTTTTTTTACCAAATCCAATTCTCTCTCAGCCCCAGCTGGTAATTTTCTTGGACTATTTAAATCTTCATCAGCTTGTAAGGTTTGAAATAAATTACTTAGCTCTTGAGTAGTTAATTCAATTGTGGGTCAGAGCCAGTTAATATCTCCCAGTAATTTTTGAAAATCACTAAGTGTTTATAATTGATCTCACAATTTGTACTTTCTGTGGTTGAATTTTCTGTAAACTTATCTTATATACTATGTAATTAATAGAACCTCATCTTTGTATTTTTTAGAAGCAATTTGTAATCCCAAAAAGACAAAATTCTCTTTACTTCATCAAATATTTTTCTAAGGTATCTGCATCAGAATCATCCATATAATGGTAAATTATAGATTGAGGAACCTAATTATGAATTATTTTTAAAGGCTGTTGTACAGAGTAGTTGGCACAAGGTAGGGCTATTTAAAATTTCTTGTGAAAAAAATTTCCAATGATACCTTTTAATAGGCTGGCAATTATTATAAGTAAGCACTGTGAAGGCAAATTTTTCTCTATCCTGTAGGTATATTTAAAAGGCAGTCTTTTAAATCAATCACTATAATAGACCATCCTTTAGGTAATAAAGAAGGCAAGGAAATTTCAGTCTGTAAAGAGCCTATTGGCTGAATCACCTTATTTATAGTTCTCTGATCAGTTAATATTCTCCATTTTAATAACAAATATGGGAGAATTCTAAGGACTGGTCAATTCTTCAATATGTTGAGCATTTAGCTGTTCCTGTACCAGCTGTTCTAGTGTCTGTAATTATTCTTATATCACCCAGACAGGTTTGTCAGATAACCATTTTAAAAGTAGGGCTGTTAGTACTTTTGAAAGATTAGCAGCTGTTGTACCCTATTTATGTATACCCTGAATGGTCTGTGATATATATCTTGATAATGCCTTTTAATGTTTTTCTCAGAAGTATTCCTTATTTTATGGTTTGTTTCTGAGATTGGAAGAATGTTAATATGTGTTTTCCATTGCTGCAACAAATTACAATCCCATAAATTCATTGCTATGTTAGCCACATACGGCTTTAATTTTCCTATCTGTCCTTCTGACCCTATACACTCAACCCATCTTTTACTTTGTTTTATCCAAGATAAAGTTCCAATCCCTAGAAGTTAAATATTTATCTCCTGAAGAGGCCAATCTGGATACCAATATTTTGGTGAAATTATTGTTACATCTGTGCCTGTGTCTGTAAACCTACATTTGTTTGTTTGTTTGTTTGTTTTGTTTTGTTTTTCAAGACAGGGTTTCTCTGTGTAACTTTGCACCTTTTTCCTGGAACTCACTTGGTAGCCCAGGCTGGCCTCAAACTCACAGAGATCTGCCTGGCCCTGCCTCCTGAGTGCTGGGATTAAAGGCATGCACCACCACCGCCTGGCATAAACCTACAATTTTAATTCCATTTATTTGTATTTTTGTTTTGGTCTCTGATCATTTATAGCAGTTTGCCAAAATAATTGGTTTTTTTTTGTTTGTTTTTGTTTTTTTGGTTTCTCCTGAAAATTTTGTTATATCTACTGAATATGCTCTGTCCTTGATCACTTCTAGAGCAGTATGATTTTTAACAGCAGGTATTACATCTTTTAATTGCTCTGTGAATGAGTTTTGCTAATGCTGGCAGGAAATAATTGAACCAAATTTGATACTGGGACCTACAAGAGGTCCCCTAAGGTCTTTCCAGTGGCAAAGGGTTACTTTGCCTGCCCCTTATGATCTGCATTCATTAGTCCAATGCTGGACTTTGCCACACATTCTGCATACTGCAAAAGGCTGGTGTCTTCTGTTTACATTATCTATAGAAAAAAATTGTTTCAAGGAATGCCTTGTCTATAATTCCATTTCAAAGGACCTTGTTTACCCCAATCATTTTTATTTTTCTTAAAATTTCTATAAATTACTTCTCCTATTAAAGTAGGTTCATAAGTATGAGATCCAATATCAGCTGTATTACTAATCCATTTATCTATTGCTGATCTTGCCTTTAAAGGCCTAATCACCCTTTTGCATTCTGAATTGGCATTTTCAAAAGCCAAAGATTCAATTAATATTTATCTGACTTCTCGATCTGATACTATCCTCTTTACTACTGAAGTTAATCTTTGTAGAAAAAAATCAGTGAAGGCTTATTTTGGGCCTTGTATAATTTTAATAAATAACTCAGACCTCTTTCCTGATTTTTCAACCTTATCCCAAGCATTTAAAGCCGCTAAACAACTTAGGGCCGTGGTGTGGTCATAAAATTCATGCTGTCTTTGCAACTTGGCATATTGTCCTTCACCTAGAAGCTGATCTTGGAAAATATTAATGCCTCTAGCCCTATTTCATTGTTCTATGAGCCTAGCTTCTTCTGTTTGTGTTCACCATTGTAACTGAGGACCAGCTTCCAATATTGCTGTAGCTAAATCTTTCCAGTCTTGGAGAATAATTCTATTCTAAGTTGCTCATGAATTTAACATCTGATTCACATAGGTGAACACATACCATATGAAATGACTACTTGCTTAAATCTTCTCAAATATAATATTTCTATAAGATTCCATTTAACTTCTGCATAACCTTGTGGGGGTTGTTCTTGTATAATGATGAGATAAACTAAGGTTGGTTTTCTAAAATCCTTGGGCCACCCTGATGAGGATGTCATTCTGTATGCTGTGAATATGTGTTACTCTGATTGGTTGATAAATAAAGCTATTTGGCCAATGGTGAGGCAGAATAAGGTTAAGTGGGACATTCTAACTAGAGAGGAGGAAGGAGAAAGGCAGAGCAGAGGAGATTCTGCTAGCCACCACCATGAGAAGCAAGATGTAAAATACCAGTAAGCCAGAAGTCATGTGGCAAAGTATAGATTAATAGAAATGGGTTAATTTAAGATGTAAGCACTAGCTAGTGAGAAGCCTGCCATGGCCATAGTTTAAAAATAATATAAGCCTCTGTGTATTTACTTGGGTCTGAACAGCTGCTGTACCAGTGGGTGAGAGATTTGCCATGACTGTGGGCCAAACAGGACACAAACTTGTAGCTACACTGCCCCTCTTCAATTTCATCATGCAGTGTTATAGTAGGTTCTGGTCTAAATTCCTCTATCTGTGTCTGAGTATTTTTCGTATTTTCATTATTTAGTCTTTTTGAGGTTTGTATCTTATCAATAGTAAGGTTTTCTAGGTTGTGTCCTATTAATAGTAAGTCTTTCTAAAGCTTTTGTCTTATTTGTCAAATTTTCATGTTTGGCACAATTATCAAACCACTTTTTTAAGGATAAAATATTAATTACCAAACCAATGATAATTATAATTGACATTATGTCAGTCCTAGCTAAGTCTGTTATCCCTTCATTTATTTTTCCATTTTCAATCCATTCATAACAGCACCATACAGAGTCCTAACTTCCTACATTGTGATATTTTCCATTCTTGACCTGGAAAGATTTTTCTTTTTAATATCACTTAACTCTCTCCTTAAGAATTTCCCAGGTGTCTCACCAAATGTGGTGACTTCTTAATTTGTCCACAGCAGCAAAGTCAGTTGTGAGCTCAAAGTCCCCTCCATAATTTCTGAGAGTGAATCTTCCCTCTGGAATTCCTGCAAGGAGTTTCTGTGAGGTGTGTCAGTGACTAGAGCAGAGCCTTGCAAGAGTGACAGCCAACTGTAAAGGAACTGGCTGGCATGGCTTCTCTGTTGTGTGGTTTTGCCCAAATGACAAATCACTCTGATTTGATCCTTCAACACCCTATACATACATCAAGCTACCCCATAGTGCTCCATAAACACATACAGCCATGTGTTAACTAAAAAGAAAATTGAAAATTAAAAAATATGCAGGAAAATACTCATAGTTGATCAAGTAAGTCAGTATCTTAGATGGTGTTTAGAGTATTATTTAGGGTTTCTCTTGATGTGAAGAGATACCATGACCACAACAACTCTTATAAAGGAAAATATTTAATTGGAGTGGCTTACAGTTTCAGAGGTTTAGTCCATTATCATAGTGGTTGGGGACATGGTGGCATGCAGGAAGACATGGTGCTGGAGAAGGAGCTGAGAGTTCTATATCTTGATCCACAGGCAACAGGAAATGAACTGTGTCACTGGGTGTAGCATGAGCATAAGAGACCTCAAAACCCATCCTCACACTTCCTCCAACAAAGCCATACCTACTCCATCAAAGTCACACCTCCTAATAGTGTCATTCCCTATGAGTTTATGGGGTTAAATTACATTCAAACTACAAGTATTATTCCAATTAAACATGAAATGGTCTCTATGTGACTGTAGAATGTTGCATGGAAGAGTGAGTTGGTGTAGGTGAAGTGCAGAGACTGCAGTATGTTTCCCTTCTTTCTCTTCTGCTTTTTCTAGAATGTTCAATAAACACCTTATAGGGCTATGGAGATGCTGAGCAGTTAAGAGCACTTGCTGCTCTTCCAGAGGACTCAGGTCCAGTTCCCAGAACCCACATGCGGTGGCTCACAGTCCTTGTAATTCTAGTTCCAGGGGATTTGGTGCCCTTTTCTGGCTCCATCTGGCACTTCACACACATGGTGCACTTACATACACTCAATCACACACACACACACACACACACACACACACACACACACACACAAAGTAAATATTAGAAAAAAATCTTCTGCCTTGTAATCAAGTGATTCATATTTTATGCATGCACACACTTTTGTGAAAACTCATGGCTGCACTATGAAGTACTGTAGTTTCATTTCTGTTACTGCAATTAATACCTTGACAGTCACTTAGGAAAAAAGTTTATTTTGTCGACAATGCCAGTGTACAGTCCCTTATTGCTAGGAAGTCAAGACAATGGGAACTTAAAGCAGCTGGTCTCATCACGTCCACAGCGAAGAGCAAAAAGAATGAATGCACACATGCGGAATAGTTTACTGGCTTCTCTGTTCTTTTTTTTTTTTTTTTTTTTTCTAACTTTATTTATTTATTATGTATACAATGCACATATCCCTGGAGGCCAGAAGAGGGCACCAGTTCTCATTACAGATGGTTGTGAGCCACCATGTGGTTGCTGGAAATTGAACTCAGGACCTTTGGAAGAGCAAGCTCTTAACCTCTGAGCCATCTCTCCAGCCCGGCTTCTCTGTTCTTATACAGTCCAGGGTCCCAGGGTAGCCACTTTCAGGCTGGGTCTTCCCTCATCAATTAACGCAATCAAGACAGTCCTCCTCAGACATGCCTGCAGGTCAACCTGATCTAGACAATCCCCATTGAGACTCTTCCCAGGTGATTTTAGCCAGTGTCCAGTTGACTGTTAAAGCTAGCCAGCACATGAATGGATAACATTGTGTACTTTAGCTCCATCTAGTGGGTGTAGGAGAATTTGCAACTAGACTCTAAATGTTTTTTCTCAAAATATTTACAAACTGTTAGGAAAAGAACTTTGGAAGACAGTGGAAGAGAGGACAAAAAAGAAGGAACAAGAAGAGATAAAAGAAGGCAGGGAGGTCCTGGAGAGCATGGAAGAATAGAAAATTAAAAATCCTAGAATTATATTTTATTTGGGGTAAGGACTTCTTCAATTAGATACTGGACCAATTCTATCTTCACACAGTACTAGAGCCTACTCTTCAGTAGGCCATGTAGGGTGGTCATCAAGGCCCTGTGAGTCTACCAATCTGTGACAGTCAGGGCATGGCCACTTCTTTCTGGGGCTCTTAGCCTTCTTCAGACCTTCCTCAAATACAATCTTTTCCCCTGTTGACACTTGGAAGTTTTATTTTGAGTTTGCTGAGGCCCTGACATTCTAACCTGATTTCCTCTCAAGTTGCTGTCTGCCTTAAAAATTCTCAAATAGTTTTTAATCCTAACTTGCTTTCCCATTGCTGAGATAAACACCACCACCAAAAGCAATGCAGGGACCGTGGGGGAATACTGCCTACTACCTAGGTCCCAGGCTCACATTCAGCTAAACTTCTTACACAGCTTGGGTTCACCTGCCCAGGGATAGCATCACCCATAATGAATTTCCTTAACAAACAAGGAAATGCCTCACAGACATGCCAACCAGAGAGGCGATTCTTCAAATGAGATTCCCTCTTCTCAGGTGTCAACTTAGCAACTAAGATTAATCACATCACAGCTCCTGCCACTAAAATGCAAATCTCTTACAGTATATCACAGGGCACAAAGTGATCGAGACCTCACTTCCATTTGGGGACCCATCTCCCTTCCCCCCAGGTACCCTGCCTCACCTTGTCCTCTAGGCACTGGGGCCTACCATTTATCATTCTAATTGCCTGAGATATCCTTTCACTGCATTGGAAATGACCTGCTCACAGCTGCCTCCACTGTCAAACTTAGGCATCAAGAGAAATGTGGACATTTTATAAAGATTCCACCATAAGAAACTTTCCTTCCAGGACTGTTACAAAGGGAAATTTATATTTATCTAGGAAGATATCTGTGGCTGACAGCAAATAAACATTCATTTATCCATGTTTGAGCTGGAGGCTGTGCTGCTGCAAAACTGACTGGATATCTTTTGGAAAACTATTTTTTAACTAGCGCCAGATATGGTCTTAAACCTCTGGGGAAAAAAAGTCTTCTTTATACCTACAAAATTTTGTTATCATTCTGGAAATGAATGCTGAGCACAGAAAGTGAGTTGTGTGTTGGACAGTGGGTAAAAATAAAAAAAATAATAATAGAATGTTCAGAGAAAGGGTGAGGAGCTGGAACTTAGAGAGAACACCGGATGGCACATGTTACTGGCAGCCTATGACCAAGCCAGGAGGAAGAACTGAGAAGGATTCTGCAGAGAACAACTGGCCGTGAGAATAAGGAATTACTGACAAAGGACTCTTAGCCAAGGGAGAGACAAGAACCAGATCCAGTAGTGGGTGGAGGAACCTGAGATAGCAAATGTGGGCCAGGTGCATGATGAGAAAAAACTCAGTACCCTTCCAGGATGATGAACCTAAGGAGCAAAGTAGACATCTCAAGGTTTCTGGGGTCTTAACTATTTCATGAAGAGAGTCATATGCAGGATTGGAGTGACAATCAGCAGTTCAGACATTTACTGCTCTTTAGGGGAACCACAGATCCAGCCCCAGCACCATCTCTGGGGATCCACAACCACCTGTAACTGCAGTTCCAGGGGATCCAACCTCTTCTGACTTCCACAGACAGTCAAACACTTATGCCATACACAGGCACATACATGCAGGCACATGTGCATACACACACACACACACACACACACACACACACACACAAGGTAAATGGCAAGAGAGACAGAGACAAAGGCAGAGAAACAGATTCTCAAAAGTCAAAATCCTCTTATCATTGTTCACAGGACAGGAGCTGTGTCGAGGCCAGAGGAAGTGGGAGCGCACCCACAGTCCTGCAGCTTACAACTGGCATGGCCTCAGCTCAACACTGAACCCAGCACAACCGATGAGTTTGTTGTGATTAAAAAGCAGGTGAAAGGCCTTCAGAAGTACAGTGTGCCAGCATTAAACCACCTCACTGTCACAGGAAAGGAAAATCGGGGGACTTTGTCACTAATTTCTACTCATTCCAAGTAGGACACTGATGACAGACCAAAGGAATGGCCCTACCCAAGTCCAGTTTGGTGAGCTGATGAGTTTCCTGAAGGTATGTATCGAAAGGGAGCAGGCATGACTCAAAGGTGACTGTATCACTGAAAGGCTGGAGATTCAGGAAAGCTGCATCCTTGGCGCTCCCTACACAAAGAACAGACTCAAATGAAACTCGGGATAGCTTTATTAAAGTCGCAAAGAAAAACCCCAGAGCAGGCAAAGTATAAATATCACAGCTGCCTGAAGAAGCCATATCCATCCCAGATATAGAGGTCAGCCACATGGCAGCGGGGGTGGGGTGGGGGAAATGAGATTTTAGAGAAAGAATGAATCCCAAATAATTAGGGAATGCATTCTCAGAAGAAAAAAGAAAGAAAGAAAGAAAAGGAAAAGCCACACTTCTAGGCAGACTTACAGGTCAGTATGGCCATGCTCTATAAGAGACTGTGTTGGGGACAGGGATTCTGGGAATGGAAAGTATATTACCTTAAGAAGAACTTACTCCTTAGAGGTGTCCCTGAGCCAGGTCACTGGTCAGCTGCATTTTTCACTCTTTAAATGCTGTGATACTATTGCATGTCCAAGACAACTTACAGAATGAAGAGTTTATTTTGACTTATGGTTCCAGAAGTCTAGAAAGTCTGTACGGTGTGCCAGCAGGGCAGCAGGCAGCTGGAGCAGGAAGCTGAACTATCACGTTGTAGTAGAATTTTAAAGTGTGTTCCTTTTGTTTATGTTGCATTTGTTTAACTCTGTGAAGTTGTGTTACTGTGTCTGTGTAAAACACTTGAAGATCTAATAGAGAACTGGCCAATAGCAAGGCAGGAGAAAGGATGGGAGGGCTGACAGGCAGAGAGTATACATAGAAGGAGAAATCTGGGAAAAAGACATTGAAGATCTAGGTACCAGAGAAGGAGGAGGACTCCAGGGGCAGCCATCCAGCCACACAATGAGACTCGGAGTAAGAGTAAGATTTACAGAAGTAAGAGAATGGGAAAAGCCCAGAGGCTAAAGATAAATGGGTTAATTTAAATTAAGAAAAGCTGACAAGAGACTAAGCCAAGCTAAGGCTGGGCATTCATAATTAAGAATAAGCCTATGTGTGTGATTTATTTGGGAGCTGGGTGGTAGGCTCCCCAAAAGAGCAAAAACCAACAACAACATCACATAGTTAATCACAAACATGAAGCAAAGAGAGTAAATTGTAGTGGTATTTGCTCTGCCCATGACCTTGGGCTATACAGCCCAGAAGAGGTGGTGCTTCTTACCTTCCTAAGGGACCTCTTAAAAGGAAAGGGAGAGCAGTCACATGGCAGCTTCTGGGCATAATTGGACACCAGATGTCCAGATGCACTCATGTGGGTACTGGAAATTGAATCTGGGTCCCCTGGAACATCAGTCAGTGCTCTTAACCTCTGAGCCATCATGGTGGTGCACGCCTTTAATCCCAGCACTTGGGAGGCAGAGGCAGGCATATCTCTGTGAGTTCAAGGCCAGCCTGGTCTACAGAGCAAGTTCTAGGACAGACTCCAAAGCTACATATGTATCCTGTCTTGGAAAACATAAATTAATTAATTAATTTTTAAAAATGTCACATATTTCCTTCCTCCTTCTTCCTGGTGTGATCTGACAGCTGGGTGCATTCACTCCCAAACAGAATGGAGTACAGCTTCAGCTGTTTACTCGGTTCTGTATTCCTGAATGTATTTCCTTAATTTATATCAATAAATCCATATTACCCATTAAATAGACTCATGTGGATTGATCTTAACAAGTGGTATATGTGGTTGATATATTGTACACCCCAATAAACTTATCTGGGGGTCAGAGAACAGAACAGCCATAATACTAAACATAGAGGTTAGGTAGTGGTAGCACACGCCTTTAATCCTAGCATTCTGGAGGCAGAGATTCATCCGGATCTCTGTGAGTTCAAAGACACACTGGAAACAGCCAGGCATGGTGACACACACCTTTAATCCCAGGAAGTGATGATGGCAGAAAGCAGAAAGGTGTATAAGGTGTGAGGACCAGGAACTAGAGCTGGTTAAGCTTTTAGGCTTTTGAGCACCAGTTCAGCTGAGATTCATTCTGGAGGAGGATGCAGAAGCTTCCAATCTGAGGAAACAGGATCAGCTGAGGAATTGGCAAGGTGAGGTTAGCTGTGGCCTGTTCTGTCTCTCTGATCTTTCAGTGTTCACCCCAATACCTGGCTCCAGGTTTGTTTTTATTAATAAGACCTTTTAAGATTTGTGCTACAGGTATACCACACAATCCCACCTCTGACACCATTCCTTTGAAGAGGTCATGTAGGAAGGTAAGAAGCACTGCCTCTTTTGACGGTATAGCCCAGGGTCACGGTGGGGCAGAGCAAATACCTCTACCGCAAACCGGAAGTAGGGTGAGACAATGATCTCTCAGAGTCTGACTCCAGAGACATACTTCTTCCTGCAAGGCTGGACCTCCTGAATCTTCCCAAATCGGACCACCAACTGGGGGACACATGTTTAGATGCCTGGGCCTAGGGGAGTCATTTCTTATTTAAGCCACCACAGCTGCCTAACTTTATTAATTCTTTGGGAAGTATGGGCATGTCTCCACATGGAGGTAGGTTCCATTCAAATTTGCAACAGAGCCTATTTGGATTGTTCAGTCCACAGTCAGTGATCATGTTCATCTCTGTGCAGACACATGTAGGGCCACACTCTGTGAAACACCTCTCCCCCCACCCATGGGTGAATGCTCTGTGCTCAGTGTCTTGAAATTCTTTGTCTCTGAATCCGTGCTTCCTAAGGCCCAGGAGATGTGTGTGAGCTGGGAGGACAGGTTCAATCAACTGCCAGAGGCCTCCTGACTCGTTGGAGTGGGTTCTCAGTGCTCAAGAGTGCAGAGCTCTGGTGGACCCTGCCTGTATTTCAGTGACACTCCAAGCAAGTGTGTGGGACAGCTGTCCCTGCTGAAGGCAGGCTGAAGCCACTTGTTACCCCAAGGAGCCAACCTCACCAGAGTTTCTAGGAAGGTCGCACTGACCCTAGTTCTCCAGAGGTCAGCTGACTGCTGAGAGCAGTGCAGAGTGTGGTGGGGAAGGAAGCAGCCTGGGGGACTTCCTGCAGCCTGTCCCCTACTGGAGTAAGAAGAAAAGGAACACCTGTGAGCTGCTAACTGCAGACTGTTTGGGTAGTTATGCATGCAACCTGAATAGTCTTGTCTTTAGATTAAAAACTGACCAAACAATTCTATCCAAAGGTGACCAGAAAAAGGCAGGCAAGACATTTATCAAATGAATGTGTTTCCTCTCTTCACAGCAAGTCAGAGGAGAGACTGTGGAGGTGATGGAAACAAAAATCAACTTTTAGTACTTTGGGCTGCCCTGTTCTTCCTGTATTCAGTGAAACGAGCTTGAAAACACACCACACACACACACACACACACACACACACACACATACACACACGCACAAAGAAAATTCAAATTGCTTCCAATGAAACAGTGGTAAGAAATGTAACCAGACAGAGCCTATGGGGTACAGGCAAAGCTGTGGGGTACAGGTAAAGCTGTGGAGTACAGGTAAAGCTGTGGAGTACAGGTAAAGCTGTGGGTACAGGTAAGGCTGTGTTCTCGTACTTACTTAACAAGGAGGAATGCATCAAGGCTCTGTGTGTCTGCCTTACAAGTTGTAAAGACAAGGCAAAATTAAACCAAGAAAATAGTGGAAAGGAAGAAATGAACATACAGACAAACAGAAAATGATGAATGAAAGTCAAATCAACAAAAATAATAACTTCCCGGAGATGAAAAGAAAATGCATGTATGATGGACAAATATATAATGGAGAAATGGGGAAAACAGAGCACGTGATAGAGAGATGAGAGAGAGAGAGAGAGAGAGAGAGAGAGAGAGAGAGAGAGAGAGGCAGCTGCCACCTGAAGCCATGTTGATCTCCTGGGGCCATGCTAATCTGAGTGGCCTGTGTTGCCACCTGGGGCCATGGGGTTATCTGGCCTAGACAGTTACTGAGGGCCATGTCTGGGTCCATGACACTGTCACAAGTGGGATCTGTATTAATGTCCATTACCGGTGTTACCACCAAAGGTCAAGTGAATGTCCATGGTCTGGGCTGCCCCCTGAAGCCATGTTGATATCCCAGAATTGTGCTTAGCTGGCCCCATCCTTTGCTGGCCACAGGAGAGCTGGTTCACCTCTCATCAGCCATGCAGTGGCTTGGGAGTGGGAGAGATACCCCCGACCCTGTACCCCTCATTCACTGCCTACTGTAGATGATAGAGCTGGCTCTGAAAGCGGAAGAGCTGGCCCCACCCCTCACCAGCTGCAGCACTCAGAACTAGCCCTGCCCCTAGCCTGGACAGTGTGGGGGAGCAGATGGGCTGGCCCACCCTCACAGGTTACCACACTCAGGAGATCTGCCCTGTACAGCACAGTGGAGTTCACCCTGGTGGCCTGGGCACAGGAGAGCCAGCCCTGAGGGCATGAGTGCAGGAGAGTTGGCCCCATCCCTTGGTGGCCCTGTGGTGGCAAGAGCACAAAAGAGATGGCACTGCCCCTTGCTGGCTATGGCACTTGGGTGAGCTGGCCCCATCGCTTGCTGGGGCAGTACCGGAGAGCTGGCCCTGATGGTGTGGGTGAAGGGAGAGCTAGCCTGATGGTGAGAGCTAGCCTGATGGCAGCAGGTGGACTGACCAACTCAGCTACCTCCCAGACCCTGATCCAGTGCTTTGAGTTGGCCTGCCCCAACATCCACCCCATCCATGAACTGCTGAGCAGGTCAGCCCTGCAGAACCAAAGCTGTAGGATCTCCATGGCACAGGGCAACAAGAAGATATCCTACCCGAGAGGAAGCCAATGAGGATCCAGTATTGATAGTGCGGTATGAGCCAGAGGCCTTGAACCAGTCCAATGATTCATTGCAATGAACATTTGCAAGTAAAGCTGTTTGGGCAAAAGGGTGTATACTGTGTGACATACCATGACCCACCACAGTTTCCACGTGAGATTTTTGTTTGTTTGTTTGTTTTCTGGGGGGGGGGGATTTGCAGTGGCAGAGAGCAGATATGGAGGGAAGGGGAGATGAGTGGGATTATGAAATTCACAAAGAATCAATAAGAAGTTAACAAATAAGAATCCAACATTCGTTCATCATCTAAATTCTTTTAAAAAGATTCTAACAAACTAGTGGCAGGGATGAATGATTGTATTATGACAAATGTTACATACACACAACAATATATGGAGACTTAAATTTTCATCAAAGGAAAGAATGCAAGAGTTGTGAATATCAGTAATTGTAGGCAAACTTTCCTGCCCTGCCAGTCAGTTCCCAAATAACCACACATTTATAATGATTAATAATTAATTTATATATTATATAATATAATTAATAGTTATTCATTATAAATGCTCAGTCAATAGCTCAGGATTGTTACTAGCTAACTCTTTCATTTTAAATTTACCCGGTTTTTTTAATCTACACTCTGCTACGTGGCTTAATACCTTTTCTCAGTGCAACAAGTTTATCTCCTTCTCTCTTGTCTCTTCAGATTCTGTCTCTCCTCTTCTTTTTTCTACAAGTGCCTCCTAACCTCTACCTGTCCAGCTATTGGCGGCTCAGCTTCTTTATTAAACCAATCACAGTGATATATATTCACACTTGTGGAATAAAGAAATATTCTACAAGTAATTGACCAATATAACTAATTGGAAGTAGGATATTACCACAGAATCTAGGTACATTCAAAAGATAACTGGATTGGGGGGCTAGAGATGTGGCTCAACAGTTAGGAGGCACTGGCTGCTCTTCCAGAGGACTAGTGTTTGACTTCCAGCACCTACAGGGCAACCAACAAGCACCTGAAATTCCAATTCCAGGGGATTGACACCTTCTTATGGCCTCTGTGGGAACCAGACACACACAGTGCCCAGATGTGGTGCAGGCAAAATACCCATATGCTGTGGGATGACCTTTCTGTATGCTGTGAATATATGTTGCTATCATTGGTTAATAAAGAAGCTGCTTTGGCCTACAGCAAGACAGGTTATAGCCAGGTGTGAAATCCAAGCAAAGATACAAGCAGAAGGAAGGTGGAGTCAGAGAAAACTTCTGCCCTCTGCCCAAGGAGCAACATGCCAGCAGACTGGTAATGCCACAGCCACGTGGCAAAACATAGATTAATAGAAATGGGTTAATTTAAAATGAAAGAGGTAGCTAGTAAGAAGCCTGAGGCATAGACCAAACAGTTTTATAATTAATATAAGCCTCTGTGCTTATTTGGGACTGAACAGCTGCAAGACTGGGCAGGACAGAAACTTCCATATACACCAATACACATAAAATAAAATACCTTTAAAATATTGAAGGTAAGGAAATTTTATGCAAGATCTTTATGTAAGTGAGTTTGGAAAGTACAGGTAGAAAATGATTAATCTCAGCCAATCCCAAGTTAACACAAGACATAGAGAAATACCAAATAGCCCTCTATAACAGAGATTTGACAAAGAATTAAAAGATGTTCCTAGAAAAAAAAGTAAAGGTTCAGTCCTAGATAAAACATGTCACTGGGAAACTCAACCAAGGTTCAAGGTTAGAAACTACATCAAATTTGACTGTATGCTTTCAGGAAACAAACTAACAAGACACATTCTTGTGTCCCTCCTAAGAACAAAACTCAGTACTCAGTTGGTCAAGGACATCACAAGAAAGCAAACCCCAGGGCAATCCTTCCAGTGAGCCTATGTACAAAAATACTAAACAAAGTACTGCCAGGCCAATACTGTTACATAAAAGACAGGTTTTGCAAGTGTGGCAGTGCATGCCTTTAACCCCATCAGCCAGGAGGCAGACTGAAGGATCTTTGTGAGTTCCAGACCAGCCTGATCTAAGTAGTGAGCTCCAGGTCAGCTACATGGTGAGACCCTATGTTTAATAAAATAGACATTATAGCTATGGCATAGAAAGAGATCTCCTGACCTCTGTACTCCACACACACACGTACATGTCTACACTCACATGTGCATGCACACACACACACACACACACACACATACACACACAAACACATACACAGATACACCAGCTCACACACAGGAATTCATGATATAAATAAAATAAATATGAAGTTAATTAGAATTAAAATTATAACTTCGTCTGTTATAATAAAAGTCACAAAGAAAGAGGGAAGAACACCGTCCCACCCCCATGCTGAGAGCATTGAAGCTGAGAGCATTGTCTTTTGTGCCTAAGAGCCCCATGGGATAGTATCCTAACCAGTGGTAGACAAGAAAGTCTATAAGGGGCTGACACACGTGCCCAGGCTTGACAGCCCAGAGTGTCAGAGCTGAGATGGGATCCTATTCTTTGTTGATCCAAAACTCATATACTTATCAAGCCACAAGAAAGGCAGCCATGCACACAAGCATTGGGGAAAGGCAACTAGACTCAGCTCCTGGAGCACAGCTGGAGCAAATGAGAGATGGAGATAAAATAGGTGAAGAGAAAGCACCAGAAGAACCCTCTGTGTGGTGACAGCAGGTTGGAAAATGAGAGCATGGGTAACTAAAAGGTCACTTTTTCACATGTTTGCATCCACTATGTGTACATGTAGACAGTTTGCACACCTCCTCCTCACCTCTCAGCCCTGGGATCCTTGGCACATACTCAGTCCTGACTGCCATGCTGTGAACTATCTATGAAAGAGCAAAGCAGAAGCAGATGGACAGGTAGGAACTCCCACTGCATGGGTCCAGGCAAGAGGTCCTCCCTGACTTGGAAGTGGCTGTAGCCTGAAAGTTTGTCTCACCCCAAGTCCTCTAATGAAATGCCAACCCCCCAGCCCCACCCGAGCCTGAATCAGTGGTAGGCACAGATGGTACCTACCCAGTCACCCAGGAGCTGCTGGCCCCACCCAGGCCTATACTCTATGGCCTCACTATCATATCAAGTACTGCCCAAGTTCTCTAGGCTTGGACATGGGAGAGAAGAAAGGCATCACTCTACACCATTCCTTCATGGCTGGGGCAGGCAGTATTCAAGCAAGCACTATTTGTGATCCGACCAAAAGCCTTGGGCTTGGGCAGTCGGGCACCACTGCAGTGAGAGAGTGCAGAATAGGAGGTGGAAGAGAGGGGGCGGTGGAATCGTTTGTGGGCTGGGGAGAGAAGCAGATCCAGAGAGCTGGGGGTGGTGAGAAACAGGCTGGCATGAATAGCCATCTGGCCATCAAATCCATGGAGACATCTGGGCCTGGTCTATGACCAAAGGCTAGGACTTGATACATAGCTGTGGAGCAGCTGAGGGGTCCTGATCTGGTATCTGTGGCTCCTGACATCACTGGGGGCCATGCAGGGATCTGTGGTCTGGGCTACCACCTGAGGCCATGTTGGTATCTGAGGGCCACACTGCCATAGGGGAAGTGTCATCTGCATGGCCTACACAGCAACCTGGGGCCATGGTGACAACCTGGCACAGGCTGCTGCCGAGGGCCATGTCTGGCTCCATGGTCCTGCTGGAGCTGGGGTCTGTGTTGATGTCTGTGGCTCCTGAGACCATTGAAGATCATGTCAGTGCTGGAGGTATAGGCTGCCACCTGGGGCCATGTTGGTGTCCAAGAGCCATGCCGCTTTGGGGGCTATGCTGATCCAGATGACCTGCACTGCCACCTAGGACCATGGTGACATCTGGGCCCAGGCTGTTGCCTAGGACCATGTCTGGGTCTGTGGTCCTACCACAGCCAGGTTATGTATTGATGTCTGTAGATCATATTGCTACCTAAGGCCACATAGGTACACAGGGTCTTGGCTGCAACCTGTGGCCATGAGGATGTCCCAGGGCCATGCTGCCACCAGGGACATCCTGATCTGTCATCTGAGGCCTTGGTGTCTTCTGGGCTAGGGCTACCGCAGAGGGCCATGTCTGGGTCTGTGTCCATATAGCAGCCAGGGTTTGAGTTGATGTCCAGGGCTCCTGTTGTCACTTAGGGCCACGCAGATGACTGGGGTCTAGCTGGCCACCTTGGACAAGTTGGCATCCAAGGACCATGCTGTACTTAGGTCCATGATGATCTGAGTGGCTAGTGATGCTGCTGGAGCCATGGAGACTTCCTGGCACAGGCTACTGCCTAAGGCCATGTCTGGGTCCATGGTCCTGCAGAGGCCAGGGTCTTGGATAGTGTCCATGGCTCCAGTTGCCACCAAGGACTCTATAGATGCCCAGAGTCTGGCCAGTCACCTGGGACCATGTTGATGCTCAGGGGCCATGCCGCTGCTGGGGCTGTGCTGAATGTGCTGCTGGGGCTGTGGAATCCAGGCCTGAGCTGCTGCCAACGGCCATGTCTGGGGCTGTCGTCCTGATGTAACTGGGGTCTGTGGTGATGTCTATGGACTATTTTAGCACAGGGGTCATTGATACCATACTGTGCTGAGCTGACCCCACCCTTCCTTGGCCCTAAGATAGCTGGTCCTGCCCCTCACTGGATATTGCAGCAGGCAAGCTGGCCCTATCCCTCAGGTCAGAGCTCACCCTATACTTGAAAAAGATGGCCTCGCCCCTCACCATAGGCATCCACCTCACCTGGGCAGCACACTAGAGCTGACCCTGTTGTCAGGGTAACAAGCAAACCAGCTCTGAGGGCATGAGAGCAGAAGAGCTGATCCCACCTCTCCACCCCCTTTATATACCCTTTACAGCAATTGGGAGAGAGGGCCCTGCACTTTGCCTGGGCAGAACAGTAGAGCTGGTTCTGGCAATTTGAGTGAGGGAGACCTATAACAACACTATCCAACTCTTGCCTTCGTGTTCTATTGCTGTGAAGAGAGTGGAATGTGGTGGCTTGACAAAGAATGGCCCCCAAAGGCTCATATGTTTGAAATCTTAGTCATCAGAGAGTGGCACTACTTGGGAGGGACTAGGAGGTGTGGCCTTGTTGGAGTGGGTATGGCCTTGTTGGAAGAAATGTGCCATTGGAGGTGGGCTCTGAGGTTTCAAAAGCCTAAGCCAGGCCCAGTGGCTCTCTCTCTCCTCATTCTGCCTGCCAATCCAGGTCTAGAACTCTTAGCTACTTCTCTAGCACTGTGTCTGCCTGTGTGCTGCCATGCTTCCCACTATGATGAAAATGGACCAAACCTCTGAAACTGTAAGCAAGCCCCAATTAAAATGCTTTCTTTCATAAGAGTTGCTGTGGTCATAGTGTCTCTTCACAGCAATAGAGCTCTGACTAAGACACAGCCAGATCCCTTTCACTCCTGGGATTTCACATCTGGGCATCCAGCCAGGCCTTTTCTTCTGAATTCACGTAGTGCCACCAACTTTCAATGCTCTGAGAGTGCCTGAGTGGTGATCCCCCTAGTGATGCTAGCCTCTTCTCTCTACTACCAGACCTTAGCCATCTTTCTTTTATATATGGCTCTCAGAATACTTCCTTATCTCTATGGGTCAAAGTTCACCCTCCCCAAACACTGCAGCCCATGAGATGAGTGACCTTCATGTTCTATGGCTGTGCTGGCAAACTGTCTGGGCATCACCACCTCTGAGATTTTAGATCATACCTGCTCAGATGTGGCTCCCTTCTCCATTGCAATTATCACTGCCCAGATTCTATCCTTCTTACAGTATATTGTCTAAAGGCCATATCTTCTGAAATCCTTCATGTTTCTAGAAAATATAGCCTGAGGAATGAAGACACACATAATCTGTAACCTGAAGTGGCCAAGGAAGTCCAATCCAACACCAGGGTAGTCCATGGCTCACCAATCAAGACAGACAGTGGTCAGCAGTAGCTCAGACCATCCCAGATAAGAGTACTCCTGATGTGGGACTCTGGAACAAGGTGAGAGAGGGAGAGAGAGAGAGAGAGAGAGAACTATATTGGAATGTTACATAATCACAGATAAAGAGGAACAGATTTCCAACATGAATAAATAGCAATGATGACAAACATGTCTATTTTGATTTCCTGGGAAATATTGTCCTTTTTTTGAAGTTTATTGTGTGCTCCCAGATGCACGCCCAAAGACACTTTTTCAAAGAATTTTTAGAGTACACTAAACAATGTCAAATTGAATACATTCTATTTTTGAATTCCTGTACCTAGCTGCAGTGGGAAAAAGCTTTCACATCTATCAGCAGGAATGTTCCAGATTCAACAAGCAATTCAGTGACTTTTTATGTGTGTGGCTTTTTTTAGCCCCGGCTTACTATTTATGTGGTCAATGGAACAGTGGTCAGTGCTGAAGAGGAGACACAACATGTCAAGCAGTGAAGAACTGTGCCTGAGGAAGACTGGGCCACCCTACTGCCCTTCTCCCACTCTAGAAGGACATGGATCCACATTGTCCCTTAATTTATAGGAACAAGTCATATGGGACTTTGAACATCCTCTTGCCTTACTCTGCTTTGTAGCTTAGGCTTGTACCAAAATTATGCTGTCAAACCCAAAACTTCGTATCAAGAATCAAGTGTTTCAATGAACTTCTCTGCTGATGTGATAAAACACTGACCAAAAGCAACTTGGGGAGCCAAAAAAGGCTTATTTCATCTCAACAATTCCACATCACAGTACATTGTTGTAAAGGCAGGAACTTGAGCATGAAGCTGGAGGCAGGAACTGAAGCAGAGACCAAGAAGGAATACTATTTACTGGATTGCTAAGATTGCCTTCTATATAACCCAACACTGCCTGATCAGGGATGGCAACTGCCCACAGTGCTTGGGGCCTCCCACAGTAATCATCAATCAAGAAAATGCCCTTACATACTTGCCCACAAGTATAAAATGATGTAGGAAATTCCTCAACTGAGGTTATTTTCTCAGGGGGGCTCTAGTTTGTGTGATGTTGAAAAAAAAACTAGCACACCAAGGGACTCTTCCATAGAAGTCCTAACCCAGCCTACCCAGGAAGCAGAAACAAGCTCTTGTAACTCAGAATGTATACTGGCCTTGAGTGTGCTCTGTGGTAAATGTTTCTCAGGATCCAGTATGGTGATAAGAGTCAGGTCAACTATTTGGGATTAATGAGAAGGTAATTGTTCTTTCTACTAGTGACATCAATGCCTCTAAGGTCTATTGTTCCCAGATCTCCTTTGAAGTTTATCACTAGAGCTCTGAATCACACGACGTCTTGATGTCATCTTCACTTCAGCATCTCTCCTCCAAGCTATGACCTCTATAGTCACTCTCAGGACATGATGAACACCAGAAGGAATGGGAACCTCAAGGCAGTCTTGACCAAGGCAATAGGCAACAAAGTTTGGGCTTATTAAACTCAAGGTCAATGAATGACCAGTTCATCGGATGAACTAGACAGCAAATATGGCCATGTTCAAACTTCCAAGTCATAAATTTGGAATGTTCTATAAGGAACATTCCAGGTGATTTTAGTACCTCAGACTACAGTGTGTGTGTGTGTGTGTGTGTGTGTGTGTGTGTGTGTGTGTGTGTATGTGTGTATACATGTGCACACACAAATGTTTATACACCTATGTTTGAGTGCATGTTGTTTGAGATAGAATATCTCACTGGGATCTGGGGCTTGCTAATTATGATAGCTAGGATGCCTAAGGATCCTTCTGTCTCTGCCTTTTTAGAGCAGGGATTATAAGTATACATTATCATACCTAGCTTTTTACATGGGTGCTGAGGCTTGAACTAAGGTCCTAAAGCTTCCATGGGAAGTACTTAGTCAACTGAGCCATCTCCCCAGGTCCCTGCTCCAAATATTTAATGAGTCAAAGAATATAGAATACATGATTTCTGTCTTCAAAAAGCATAGACTCTAGTGGGTAGACCAGTTGTCCCATCTCTTTTACATTACATTTCAGATTTCTGTAGAGACTTTTGTAGCGACTCATGAGGATGAGGTGCCAAGAGTCTAAGGCTTTCCATGACAGCTGTGAGTATTAAAGACTTTCTCTCCCCAACCCTGAGTTGAGTAATCTGAGGGGTAACATCTCAACCTGAGACCTCCCACCTTCAAGCCATATAAAGAATATTTTAGTCTGCCCTCCCCAGACCTACACCCAAAGAAGATATAACTCTCCCTTCAGGACACACTGAGTATCTGTAGCAGATTGCGGCATTCCTGATTCTTACCTGTGTTCAGTCATGCTTTGTAGGTTTGTACCTATTGTACAATTCCCCATGCAGGATGTACCATGTATCCGTTGCCCTCTGAGGCACTCTAGATCATCCTGGGTAGAGAATACTTGAAACTTGGGCAATTTATTCTTAGCTCGTCACTTTGTTTTCATCTGTGATGCATCACAAATCCATTCTGCTGCACTCCTTCCTGGATGTATCAGTTGACGTCATTATTCAAAAAGACACACACAAAGATCTTTTAAAGGTTTTTTTTTTTCCTTGATGCTTTTGCTGGGTTTAGGGAGATGCCACCTGTAATATAGAGAAGGTGATCAAAATTTTGATGGGGCTAATTTCATGATGCACGAAAGTTTGTCTGTGATCTGAGACATTCATCATCATTTAGACATCAGCTCTGGTGGGTGTTATACGATGAATATGAGCATAGAGCTTTCTTTTTCTCTTTCTTTCTCCCACTCTTTACTCTGTTGAATACAGAAGCATGCACACATCATGATGACTCCACACTGACATAAGTACAAGTGTGTGCTTGGTTATGTCAGGAACCTTACAGGTCTCTTTTTTCCCCACAAAGAGACAATGGCAACAATTAGGATGGTGCTAGAGAAGGTGTGCTTGTTTCTAGTTTTTCTCAGAGTCCAGGTGGGAAAGAGAGGACAACCCCAAGCAGTAGTTAGTGTAAGTCAGACATGGTACATTCAGTAACTGTGCAGACAGGATACAAAGGGACTGTGCAAAGCATTAGACAGCTTGAAACCACAGCCCCAGCCTAAAGACACAGCAACAGGGACTCATTACCAGCAGTGAGGGTCCTTATTTGGAGAAGCCTTCCTGATAGCGCTTAGGACCTTCAGGAGAAAGCAGACAGCCTGCAGTGACCCACAGTAGGAGCATGGCTTTGGCCAAAAGGGTTCTCCAGAATATCAGGCCTCAGTGACACCTGAGGGCAAGGAAGAATCTAGGACTCAGAGATGTGGTACCAAAAATACACTAGGAACACAGATGGGTAACACTGGGGATCACTGTCACCTGCAGAGGATAATTTGAGGAACAAAATCCTGCCTGTCTTCCACACTCAGGAGGCCAGGGCTGTGTGTAGTCTCAAGATCTTCAGGGGAAATCTCCAGAGCCACTGGAGCACATGAGTCCCTCGACCAAGTATCAGGGAAGTGCAATGTCAGGACAGAGACAGTGTGCTCAACATGGAACTCTCTGGTTCTGGTTGCAGTACTCAATACAAAGACTCCCCAGCTAGAGTCACAATGAAGTACTGGACAGGTGACTTAACTGTCCAGTGACACGTGCTGGCCTGACAAGTGGGGGTGGGGAAAGACAGGTCAAAGGGCATAAGAAGTAATCTGAAGCAACAAGTGTAAATGATGTGAATGTGGACAGGGAAGCAAGAGAGAAAGCACCGGGACTATGAAAGTCTAGGCTAAACAGATTGCACCCTTGACATCACTGGAGAGAATAGAGAATAGAGAAAGAGTTGTGTTTTAAAGAAAGGAACAGAGGCTCCAGGCTTGGTGGCCCATGCCTTTAATCCCAGCCTGGAAGACAGAAGTACACAGATCTTTGTGATTTTGAGGCCAGCTTGGTTACATAAAGAATTCAAAGCCAGAAAGAAAGACAGAGAGGAGAGAGGAGAGACAGAGACAGAGACATAGAGAGAGACAGACAGAGACAGAGACGGAGTGATGGAGGGAGAGGGAAAGAGAAACTTTGAGGCAGAGGTGTCTCTGTTAAAAGCAAATGGTGGGCTGGGGGATGCTTAGCAGGCAAAGTGAACCCACATAAAAATCAGATGTGGTGGTGCTTGCCTGCAACCCTAGTGTTGGGGCTACTGGGTGAAGACAGGAGGATCCTCTGGCAATTACCAGCTAGCCAGTCTAGTAAAACCAGAGAGCTCAGGCTCAGTGAGAGACAATCTCAAAAACAAAGGTGGAGAGAGAGAAAGGAAAAAACTGATGTTAACCTCCACATACACATACACACATGCACACATTCTTAACTAGCGAGCATGCACACACGGGGGGGGGGGGATAGAAAGAGAGAGAGAGAGAGAGAGAGAGAGAGAGAGAGAGAGAGAGAGAGAGAAGCAATCTTTAGAAAGCCATATGAAACGTAGAATACTCATATAGATCCAGACCTTGGCTAGAAGTTAAACTTGAGAAGACCCACAGAGTAGTGGAATCTTGGGCTGTACACAGCCACAGAGTCTGAGACCAGGCAAGGAGAACACCAAAGATGCTACAAGAGGCACTGCTGGGGTCTAACTCGGCTTTCCACAATAGCTGTGTGACTGTTTTTATGCAGAGATGGGAAAATCAAACTCAAGACCTTATACATGCCAAGCAGACACTCCAGCAATTGAGCTCCAAGCCCAGGTCCTCTGCTTTGTTTTGTTCTGTTCTGTTTTGTTTTTGAGCACTCTTAGCAGCATGCAATGACACCAAAGCGCATGTCAGTTGCTGTATGCAACAACGACCTCTGTCAGAGACCTGGGTCAGGATGCCACCCTTCTTGCCTCTTAAGCAGGTGTGACATTGCAATCAACAGAGAGCGGGGGAGGGGGGTTAACTACCAGGAGGGTAATGGGAAATTCTCATCAGAACAAGTCCCACAGTAGACACTGTGCTGGGAGCAAGGAAACCCACACAATAACTGGAGAGACCAATTGCCACACCGAGCATCATGCCCTCTGCTGTCACCTCTGTCCTAGGAATGTTTGTCATATCTGCAAGAAATGATGCTGTTTTTATTTCAGCAGAAGCTGGGACCCGAGGAACAGGACTTGTGATTTTGTTTTCCTGGAGCCCCACTCCACATGGCTAGTCAACAGCTGTTTTGCCAGCTTCCTATAAATACAATCCAGGCAACAGCAACAGCATTTCCTGACTTGAATCTGGTCCGAGAAGATGCGCTCACCGGATGAGTCATGCTCTTAGCTGCCAGAGTGGGTTCCAGAAGCCGAGCCACTTAATGAAAGTAGGCTGCCTAGAGAAGGCCATGCCTGGGGCCCCAGTTCTTTGGAATTTGAAGGTCCTGGTGTGCTTGGCTTGTTTTGTCTTGGTACTGAAAGCAGTGAGAAGACTCGGGAATGGAAGGAGACCTTCAGCATCAAAGCTAAGGCTTCTCTCCTCTGCTTTGCCATTCATGAGATGGCCCTGCAATGGAAGTGAGAGGCCATTCGTGCCAGCTTCCCCAGGGGAAAGTCTCTGTCTCAGCACCAAGGAGACTCTCAGGCAGAGAAGCGGTGCACTTGCTGGCTATTGTCAGCTTGACTCAACTTAGGATCCCCGGCAGAAGAAGAGTCTTGAGGAGGAGTTACCTAGAGCAGGATGGTCTAAGGGCATGTCTGGAGGGGATGGTCTAGTTAATTGAGGCGGGAAGACCACCCTGAATGTGGGTAGTGCCATTCCATGGGCTGGACCCTGAACTGTGTGAGAGAGGATAAAGCTGCCTGGCGAGCAAGCAGACAACATGGGTGCTTTTATTTCTCTCTGCTCTTGACTGTGGACATGGCTTGACCAATTGGTTAAGTTCCTGCCTGACTTCCTCCAAGTGATAGAAACAGAACACATGGTGTGTTAAATATCACTGCAGTGACAGCCTCTCACTGCCACCACACTAAATATGTTCACGGTAGAGTTGGCTGCTGAACTAAAGCACACATACCAACCCTCATGTTAGAAAGCCTTTGTTTTAAAATGTTGATTCATAGTCATCTTTAGATATCTTTTGGGATGGCAGAAAGTTTTGAGATGAGGGTGGTAAACGTTACCATCCAACCCCATGTTGAGAAGGAGTGTTTACCCAGTGTTCTCACATTCAGACGAGAGGCACTAACTACAATGGCAGGTCTGAACCCAGAAGACATTCTGCATCCTTTCCCAGCTCTCTGTTGATTGCAGTGTCACACCTGCTTAAGAGGCAAGAAGGGTGGCATCCTGACCCAGGTCTCTGACAGAGGTCGTTGTTGCATACAGCAACTGGCATGCACTTTGGTGTCATTGCATGCTGCTAAGAGCGCTCAAAAACAAAACAGAACAGAACAAAACAAAGCAGAGGACCTGGGCTTGGAGCTCAATTGCTGGAGTGTCTGCTTGGCATGTATAAGGTCTCGAGTTTGATTTTCCCATCTCTGCATAAAAACAGGAATAATGGTACATGCCAATAATCCCAGCACATGTTGGGGAGCCGGGGGGGGGGGGGGAGGGAGATGTTCAGAGACAGGAGGATCAGGAGTTAGTTCAAGACCATTCTCAACTTCAAGGAAAGTTCAACAAGAAAGAAAAAAAAGAGTGTGTGGGGGGGGTGGTTAACTACCAAGAGGGTAATGGGAAATTCTCATCAGAACAAGTCCCACAGTAGACACTGTGCTAGGAGCAACACTGAGTCACAAAATCTACCAGGAAGCACGGATGCAGCAGCTGCCTCTTCAGAGAGCCCTGTAGATCTGCTTTCATCTCCACTGATTCCCCTCCCCCCCCATCCAAAGCTCCTCTCTCTGACCTACTTTTCCCATGGAGTCCCGGCCCAGGCTCCTGGCATGGGGAGGCTGCTGGCTTGAAGGTCTTCAGAGAGCAGCTTCCCATCCCCACCCCTGGTTTGCTGAGCAGGTGGCTGCTGCTCGGGGCTGGCAGTTGACCCTTCTAGTGATACAGCAATGCTGACAGCATCCTTCCAGGAATCCTACAGAGAAAGCTGGAATACAGACAGAAGCCAGCTGTGCTCTGGAGTGAAGGAGGTGTTTGCCTGACTATGACACACAGCTCCTGCTGGGAGACTTGCTCATCCAGATGACCTAAGAATACAGAAGAGAAGCATGATTCCTTCCCATGACATTTACTCACTCTCCTTCCAGCCTGTGTCCTTTACTCCTGCAAATGTCTCCAGGAAGAAAAATGGAGTTCAGTCAATCACTAGAAAATAGAAGGTGTTACTGGTGTCTCCATTGTTTGTTCAAACATGTATCCTTTGAAGTACTCACGCTATTTGTGAAAATAACTAATATTAATATTAGTTATCAATAACTAAGTGGCCACTTGGTCTTGATGGGAGATTCATTTCCCTTGTCACAACCCAGCCCAGCCTGGGAAAATATGTCTTCATCCTACCTGGGGTGAGCTTGCTCTGGCTCATTGCACTTCCAGTGGATGTGAGATGGCCTCTCTATTCAGGGAAAATCAAGAACATGTTTGTGTGTGCCCACTCTATGTGAGAGCTGGAGGTCCAGGTGTGGGCCTTTTCCTGCAGCCTGGGATTTCGGGATGATCAGACCCTGCCTGCCTGTTCCCTGTGAAGCTGTCGCACAGAAGAGAGTGAGGAGAAATCAGTGAACAAGAGGACTTGCTGCCAAAGCTGGACTAAAGCACTTCCATCTTTGCTCACTGACCTCAGCATCTGCTTCTGACTGTTCCCCAATTAGTGCTTGTACCAGCTAACTGTCCCAGTAACAAGACTGCCCAGCCTGAAGCCCCATGGTCAGCAGAATTCCAAAGCATGTATGTATGTACATATGTATTGCTCATGGGGGCACATGTAGAGACCAGAGTTGGCATCAAGCTGTTTTCTGAGATTGCTCAGCACCTGATTCTCTTAAGACAGGGTCTCTCACTAAACCTAAGACTTCTCATTTTAGGCAAGACTGACTAACCAGTGAGCTCCAGGAATCCATGGGTCCCCACCTCCTCATGCTGAGGTTACAGGCCACACCCAACTTTTTATCTGTATGTTGGGATTCAACTCAGGCTCTAATTAACCACCTAGCCATCTCCCCAGCCTCTTGTAATATTGGTTATATAGCTCCCACTCCTGGGCTTTGACAGCGATAAGCTAACACGGGCAGACTTTGGCTAGGGATGTTGGACAGGCTCAGCTCACTTCCCTATGTCTAACATCTCTTTCTGGGGAAGCAGGCGATCCCAGGTATGCTTCTGTGCCAGCTCCAATGGGACAAGGACCAACCCATATGGTCTCTTCAAGTCTCTATTCTTGTATGAATGCTACTATTTCAGATCACATGACCGAGCTGACATCACTCAACCAGAGAGGTGAATGCCTCAGCTGGAGGAGAAGGGGAAGTCTGAACACTTCCTAAAAATAATCTAACCACTGTGGTATTCCTAATATTTCACTAGGTATTTTTTTTATGCTCTGCTTCCCCTTTCCTTTTCTGGGTCCAAAGCAGTATGCTTTTAAAAAGAAGATACTTGTCATCATATGTGTACTAATTAACTGATCTTTTCTATTATATGTATTTAGATTCGACCAAGCATGGTGGAGCAAACAGAACCTAAGACAGTGAAACAAATCTTCAACTCTCGGCAAGAGTGGTGTTTTAAGCTCAGTGTGTTACAGAGCCCTCGAAAGAGGGCCGGTCCTAATGGAGGAGCTTTTGTGGTATAAAATCCTGGATTTTGAAGATTGTATAAAAATGGGAAACTATATCCTAGCATTTGGGAAGCATAAGGAGGAAGAGCATGAGTTTGAGGCTAACCTGTGCTACATAACAAGAGCCAGTCTCCAAAAAACAAAACCATAAAGGTGAAATATACCATTAAATTTTCTATATTGGTTATGTCTTGGCTAGTTTTGTGTCAACCTGACACAAGCCAGAGTTATTTGAAAGGAGGGGAACCTCAACTGAGAAAATTACTACGTAAGATCTAAGTGTAGGGCATTTCCTTAATCAGTGATTGGTAAGGGAGGGTCCAGCCTATTGTGGGTGGTGCCATCCCTGGGCTGGTGGTCCTGGGTTCTATAAGAAATCAGGCTCAGCAAGTCATGATGAGCAAGTCAGTAAATAGCACCCCTCCATGGCCTCTGCATCAGCTCCTGCCTTCAGGTTCCTGCCTTGTTTGAGTTCCTGTCTTGACTTCCATTTGAATGAACACTTTCCTCTCCAACTCGATTTTTGGTCATGGTGTTTCATCTATTTCAATAGAAATTTTGAATAAGACAGATTATATCTTGCAGTGAAAATATTTCACATATTTAGTTCAGTGAAGTGTAATGTTAACATTGAAGGGTGATGATGTAGCTCAGTGGCAGAGTATGTGCTTAGTATGCACAAGGCCCTGAATTTCATCACCAGCATAGCAAAAATAAATGAATAAATGAAATAAATAAATCATGGCATTAAGTTCACCCAGTAAAGTCACAGACTTGGCCTAGTCAAATACTTTCCCAGGTCTAGCAGCTCCTTCCCCAAGAGATAACTTTAGGACTCCATGGTTGCTTCAACCAAAACAGGCAATCAGTGCACCAACCAGAAAGCTTGAAGATTAAAACCTGGGAATGAGATGTTCATGGGATGTGTTTTAACACCTTGGGGTATTTGTGGGATCTGAAAGTCCATGCATTCACATCAGCTCTTAGGCATGCTTGGGAAAGCCCCAAGCATTTACCTCACAATGACCTCAGACCTTGTCAAGAACAGGAGCCCAAAGGCAGAACTGTTCAGTGCCTGGAGGAGTTGAAGACACGCTTTAGGTTGCACATAGAGTCCCCCACAAAGAATGGTCACCAGAGTGATTCTAGCCACTTAAGGAAATCTTTTTAGCTGGCCCTTGAACTAGCAGTGCTGGACTGTCAGTGACCAAATATGACAGTAAGCACAGGCCCTGCAGGATTTGTTCAGAAAAGTCACTCACAGACAACAGAACCAGTACAAACAACCAACTCTGCGGAAATGAAGAATATGACTTCCAGCATTGCTGTATACTATCTGAAATGTTGGAGTTTCAGTGAAAAAATACGACACTAGGAAAGAAGCAAGAACAGGAAGATGCTGACAGAAAAGGAAGCCCAAGCACTGAGACTATCAGATAAACACTCCATACAGGCTGTTGAAAATGCACTGAAAGATCTACTGAAACAGCTAAAGGAAACCAGGTCTGAAGAGCTGGGGGCAAGATGGAAGAGAGGTCTTCCAACACAAAGAACGTTGACAAAGAAAAAGAATTCAAAATCACCATTAAAAATTCTAGAAGTACAGGACTCAAGCGAAGTGTTCACTAGAGGAGCTAGAAACCAAATTCAGCAGATTTGAAGACTGAGCAGGAAATTGAAGGAAGTCAGCAAACACTGCTTCAAAGACACAGGCATGCCCTTCTCTGCATCAACAGTGAAAGTCAGAACAACGGCTGGCAACAGCCCCACCCTGATGAAAACATCTACCTATCCAAGCATCTCAATAAACTCTGGGTGGAACTAACTCAATGACACTCACAGTTAGATACTCCACAGTCATACTAAGAGAAGACACACAGAGAGAGTCTTGCAGGTAGCAAGAAGGAAGCAACTCATCACACACAGAGGAACCTCAAGAAGGTAAAGTCTGACTCCTCATCAAAACCCAATGGCGCCAAACATCATGGAGGTGGCAACCTGCCACGAAAGAATGAAACTGTTAGGCAAAGGTTCCTCGGTTGACAAGTCTGCCCTTCAAAATGAAGTGGAAATTAGACACTGATAGTAAATAAAATAAATGATGGAATATGAGAACACTTGTCACTTGCTCACTGTCCTTACCAAAATACTAAAAGAGTGATAAGGTTAGAATAGAAGGAAAATGAAAATAATTAAAGCCCACACTGAAGAAAATCAAAAGTGCCAGAAGAGCTAAGGAGAAGGCTCAATAAGAAGGCGCAAGAGCCTGGGCTCAATCCCCAGAACCCACATGAAAATTAAAACAAATCCTGGCAGTGTGCTCTGGTAACCCGTCTCTAGGGAGGTGGAAACAGGAGCATCCCTGGGGCTTGCTGGCCAGCCAGCCTAGCTTACTCGGTGGGTTCCGGGCCAGTGAGAAGCCCTGCCTCAATAAAAAAAGTAGATGGAACCTAAGAAATGACACCTAAGGTAGTCTTCTGACCTCCATGTGTGTGCACACAGATGTGAACATGCATATACACACACACACCCACAAGCACTAGCAAATGTTCACAGATTAAAAGATAATATAGTTCATGTTTGTAATGCCTCCTTTTGATAGTTGGTTTAAAATACCACTACACAAAGCAACAACTATAAACACTATTTATGGATACAAATGTATATAGTCATAACCTATAAAGATAACCACATGGAGGCTTGGCAGGATGGGGGCTATGGGTAGCAAATTTGTGCATATTGTTGGTCTCAGTGTGCTCAGTCAGTTGCTTCTGCTGCTGCTGTTGAGACTTGGTAATTCATAAAGAACAAAGATTCATTTCTTACTGTGTTTGTGCCTAGGATATCCAAGGCCATGGTGATAGCATCCAGCACCAACAGTTCCTGCATCATAGCATGATAGAAAACATCCAACAGAGGGGAAGAACACAAAAGTGACAGAGAGGAAAGATAAATCAAACTCATTCCTGGATCAAGAGTCCATTCTGAGATAACTAACCCACTCCTACAAGAGTAGTCTAAATCTGTGAGGGTGGTACCACATGACAATAACATCTTAAAGACCCAACCTCTCAATAATAAATAACCAATAAACAATGAAATTTCAGTATTTGGGGGTGAGATCATGGAAGTACTGAAATTAAATTGGTGGTAATATAAAGCAGATTCTTTTCATATAAATTAAAATGTTCCTCATAAAAGAAAGTTAAGTGAAGAGCACCAGCTGTTCTGGTCTATATGGTCTGTGATGATGTCTCAATTACACTGATGGTCTTTTGCAATGATAGCAGATTACCATGTGCTTATTGACTTAAAACAGCATACATTTATTTATTGTCTTGCAGTTCTGAAGGTCACAGCTGAAAATTAGTCTCAGTGGATAAACATCTGGGTTTTACCAGGATCTACTCCCTTTGGAATACCTGGGGAAAAGCCATTTCCCTTCTTTTTTTTTTTTTTTTTTTTTTAATCTCCTAGAGGCTAGCTGCATTCTTGATTCATGACCTCAGGTCCTGAGTCACAGCAGAGACTCACAGCTCGTGAGTGTATCCTCATATCTTCTCTGGCTCCAACCCTTCAGCTTCCTTCTAAACCCAGGAGAAAATAGATAAGCCAAGGTCATCTCTCCAATTTGATCTTTAACTTAAGAACATCTGCAAAGTGCTTTTTTTTTTTTTTTTTTTTTTTTTTTTTTTTTTTTTTTTACTGTAAAGGAAATGTTTTTGTCTATTTAGGCTGCTATAAAATATATAAAATGGACAACTTTATGAGCAGCAGAGATCTATTTCCCATAGTTCCACAGGTTGAAAAATGCAAGATGAATGTTCCTGTAGTTCTCTGGTAATTAGTGAGCCCTGCTTTCCTTTATAGTGAAGGAGTAAGATGGCTTTCTGAGAGCCCTGCTGTGATGGCACTGGTCCTAGGTCACCTCCCAAGGGCCCTGTCTCTTAACATTTATCACATTGGTGATTAGGTTCTCAATGATAAATTTTGAAGAGACCAAGACATTCAGACAATAACAGTAACATCATTGGTTCTAGGGAGAAAGAGAACATACCTAGATACTGTTGTGTAACTTTTTCTGAGGGGACATGAAAAACGATCCACTCATTCCAGATAGGGTACTGATAACAGACAAAAGTAACAATTCCATCCAAGTCCAACTTGGCTCACCAATGAATTTACTGGTGTTTCTTACAGGAGTATGGGTGATAGGCTATTTACAGGAACACAGACAATTCAAAAGCAGCTGCATCCCTGGAGCTTCCTGAAGAATTTTCAGGTAGCTCCACAGGTTGAAGAGTATCCTCTTCATAGTAGTTCTTGCTGCTAACATAACTTAAGAGAGGAAGGGACCTTGTAAGTCCTGTAAGTTTTGGGGACTTTATGAGACTTGTTAGTTGTGTACTTCCCAAACTTTACAAATATTATTGACCTTTGCAGCTCATGAGCCACTCTCCTCCCTACAATTCTGAGAAAATTGCCACATGATAGGGATCATCACTGGGCTGTCCAGGTCTCCATGTATGGAAGTAAAAGCACAAGCAAGGTTAAGGACTATCCAGGCAGGATGTTGGGGCATCCACACCTACCAAACCTTCTGATTTCTGGGACCTTGCAGAATCATGGGCATCCTGACTGCACCCAGTTCAGATATACAGTGTCAGAGCCTATGTGGTGCCACCTGCATATAAAACTTACTTGGGAGCATGAAGGGGCCAGGGTCTTGGATAGACCTTTTCCCACTTCTCTATGGACCTCTGTTTTTGACAAAATTTCTCAGACAGTAGTGGTGTACTCAAAAGTGAACCCTGAAGAGAAGCACTGCTCTTCAGGTGGACTTCTGTGGAGCAGGCTAGTGTAAAGTATACACTCATGTAGAGAGGGGTTATGTTGCCAAGAAGACAAACATCTAGGAAAAGGATGTGATTGGGATAGAGCTCTAGAAACTAAGGAATCTTCTCAGAGTCCCCACTGAGAAACCAAACAGTGAGCAGTTTGGAGGCTACACACTTTTATTTTTCCTTTTTGTTATCTGTCTGTGTGTGTGGTGAGCGTGTGTGTATGGTGAGCGTGTGTGTGTGTGTGTGTGTGTGTGTATGTTTACATGCATGAGGGTGCACCTTTGTATGTGACTACATGTGCATGTGTGTGCACATACATGTAAAAATACAAGGCTGACATGAGGCATCATTCTTGACTACTCCCCATGTTATTTGGTAAAAAAAAAGGATTCCTCAAGTGAACCCAGAGTTTGCCATTTTGACTGGTTGGCTTGCTCTGGGGAATCCCTTGTCTCTCCCTTCCTAGAACTAGAATTGTAGGCAGGCCACATTCACCTGGCATTTACATAGGTTCTGGAGAATTCACTCTAGCCTCATACTTGGATTACAGGTACTTTACACACTGAGCATCTCCCCAGCTCCTTAAGGCCATGTGCCTGAGCCTTGGGGAAAGATGGATTTGGGATTTGTGTTAACAGGTCATAATTCCAGAAAAGTGATAATGATTCTCTCCTTTCTAGTTCAAAATGATATCAGCTAGTATTATGATGAAGGAAAAAGCAACAAGGGGGAAATCTCTCATCAACAGAATGACACAAGTTTATGATCCTAAACTAAGAATTTAGAATCCTATAGCTACAGACATGTGGGATCCTCAGGACAATGACCACCCTTGGGGGGGTGTAGGGCCTTCCACTGGTCTGTAACTCCCAGATTCTGCAAGGCTGGCTTTCTAGAAATTGAGAGACAGGGTCTTCCTGTCTTTCATTCTCAGCACTGGGATGATAAGGGTCTACCAACCTGCCTGGCATTTTCACTTTAGTTCTGGGAACCAAACTCCGGTCTTCAGGTTTGAACAGCCAGCACTTTACTGACCGAGCATCTCCCCAGTCTGGGGACACACACATACTAACCAAACCAAGCAGCACAAGCAAAGGGCACAGGGACATGCCCCTAAGTCCCAAAGCTGGGACTTGCCAGGGATGAATCTGTAGGCTGTTCCAAAGTCAATCCACCATTTTTGAGTTTTTCATCTGAAATGTATAATTACCTGTCATCACTGGAGATCCTCAAAAAGGAAACACTTAACAGTAGCCAGAGCAAGAGCAACTCAAGACAGCACTGTTCTTAAAGATCAAACATGGGCCACCCTGCAGTCTTACAGGTTAACCATGAGTAAACAATGGCTCAGCTTGTCGCTCTTGTCCTTCACGACTTACACAACACCTGAGGACTCCACAGTACTCTTGACTTACAAATCTTCAAAGCAACAGTGGCCCATCACAGAAAAAATAAAAAGGAAGGAACGAAGATCACAAGTAGCCTGTTCTCAAAGTGACACATTAATCCCTCTCTAAGCATTCAGTTAAAGGCTGAGGCCACTGGAATGGCCAAGGCTGCTGAGATGGCGCAGGCTGCTGGGATGGCAGAGGCTGCATGCTCTGTATGAGGTGATCAGAAGAGAGCAAGGCAGAATTCATTTCCGACAGTACCGTTCACCTATTCCCTGCACCCTCTCCTCTCCTTAGATGATCTCATAGGAATGATTCTGTGCACATTCAAAACCATGGTCACATGATGTCAGAAAAACCACTGCCAGCAACATCACAGGGTGCATGTGTCCAGCAGCAGTCACAATCCAACATGGTCATGCAGGAGACATTGCATGTCACCTCAGAGGTGGAGAGGGGAAACTCTGTGAGGCAAAGCACAGCCCCCAGATCAAAGGTGAATGGTTCTAGATTTGTGCACTTGAGTTCTGGATCTCTCTGGAGTTCCAGATCCCCTCCCTCCCCCATGTCTCTTTCTGGGAGGACGTGGAGATGTGGGGAAGGGAGTGCTGGGGATTAACTGAGATCCTCGTGCCCTTTACTGACCAAGCCATCTCCCCTACACTGCTCCTAGATTTTTAAAATTAACGAATACACATTTTACAGTAGAAGAGTGTGTCATGACAGGGGAAAACTATGTGAACTTTGTGGTCTTCTGTTGAAATTGATAAGCTCTGTTGAAATT
This sequence comes from Onychomys torridus, assembly GCF_903995425.1. Taxonomy (NCBI): domain Eukaryota; kingdom Metazoa; phylum Chordata; class Mammalia; order Rodentia; family Cricetidae; genus Onychomys; species Onychomys torridus. Next base: position 124,814,958 of record NC_050447.1, on the reverse strand, counting down.
TAGTCCTATTTAGAAAGGAGCAATTGTAGAAGCCTTGCAGCCCACAGGGCTGACAATTTTACCACCTAGGTCTTTACAGACACCGACTGTCCTGGACCCTGCTGCAGATCACAGAGCTCAGGTGGTTGATTGGCAGGCCCTCGGGGAGTCCAGAAGCATGCTCAGGTCTTTCAGGCAGGTTTTCCCCAATTGTCTGAAAGCCTTGGCTACATGACATCATCACACATGTAACTTCCAGCTTCCCACCTCACCTCTGGGGGCTTCTTCCACACCTCTTCCATCTCCTCCACAGCCTCTAGGTATCTCTCGGGATCCTTACTAAAGTAAGGATGTCTTCCCGAAACATACACATACACACACACACACACACACACACACACACACACACACACACAGCTGTGCATGTACACACATACACATGCATAAAAGAACATGTCCATACACAAAACAGACTTTTCAAGTATGGATGAGGGTATTCACATACACATACATGTGCATAGGTAAAGATACATACATACACACACATTCCTGTACACACACACACACACACACACACACACACACACACACACATCCTGTGATCTATGAAGTTCAAGAAAGTGGGAGAAACACCCTTTTAAATAAAGGTTGTGTGAGAGATATCAAAATACAACACACTCTTTTCCCTAAATAGAACCCTTCCAGATCTTTGGGCTTTGTCCAAGATCTCAAGGTGATTTTGAACTTGTTGGTCCACATTTGAACCTCTAGGTGGCAGCAGAGGTTCACAGTTGAACTGATACTGTGCGTGGGGTGTGCATGCTTGCCCAGGCACCTGTGTGTGCGTGTATATGTCTGGGTGGCATGTTTGTGTATTTATATGTGGTGTGCTCTTGTGTGTTCATGTACAGGGTGATGCATGTAGAGTAGATGTGTGATGCATTACGGATGTCCCTGTGTGTGCTTGTGTGTAAAGCACAGGTAGGTAAGATGGTGGGTGGCCTCGGAGCTGCAAGCAGCCTGTAAAATGAGCTGACACAGCTTAGAAGGGCCAACAAGATCATGGCTTCCAGCCAGTGCCATGCTGGCCAGAGCCAGTCGCCCCCCAGCAAGGCAGATTGAACAGAACCCAGGAGCAGCGTTCCCCCGGCCTGCCCCCTCCTGCCTTCTATTCAAAGTCTGCAACATAGCCCCAAGCTGGAATGTGCTCTCCATCCAGGGACACTTTCTGGGTGCTGGGGAGGGGGGCCTTCCTTCTATTGGCAAGCCAAGGAAAACTGCCTTTCTGTATCTGCTTTCACAGATCCTCCAGCTGCTTCCAGAGGAGAGATAAATGACCTTTGGTTGAGGTCTAGCCAGACCACATACCTTGGGCAGGGACAATGCATTGCCACAGAGTTGCGTCTAAGTGGCCTCTCTGTTGGAGGCTTTGTGTGGTGATTGCTTTGTTGAGCTTTTGAGAAAACAATGGAAAAATGGAGCTTTAATCCTTTTGTCTGGGACATCTGATAAAAAAAGGTCCAGGAAGGGGGTGATAAGGAAGTTTGCAGACTACAAGGCATAGACTTGGAAGAAAGGGAGGGTCCCACAGACCCAGGCGCTAACTTCTGCATGGGCCTGTGGAGTCCCTCCTTCACGCCTCCCCTGCAACACCAGGCTGCACTGCCTAAGGAGCATTAAATGAGGCACCTGGGGTGTCTGGGGAGGCTTTGTACTCTAAGTGTGGGTGTGGGGTGTTTCTACTGCTGCATTGGCAATGCTGACAGAGTTTTCTGCGAATTGCCGAGGTGGCCTCCTCCACTGTGAGAAGCCAGTTCCGCTTCTCCTGAACCCTAAGGGTCCTAGAAAGCTCAGATTGCACGGAGGTTCTGGACAATTTTGCTAGTCTTTACATTAAGGACTGGAGGAAATAGAGGACTTAGCTCCAGGGCTCTGGTCCCACCCAGCCCCACCCAGTGGCCCCTCTTGATGGAAGGAGTTCATTGGCATCCTGCTAGCTGGGTTCCTGGGCCTTGCAGAAGGTGAGACAAGGTAGCCATCACCAGCTCTGACAGCTACATGTCAACACTTGTTGTTTTTGATGGACACAAGAGAAACTTGCCCTGGGGTGGCCTCTGAGTTATATCCCTACCAGATTATTTATTTGGGAGCCAGGGAGACAGCCTGAGCTGGGGCACACTGTTCCACAGTGGCCTTTGACCTTAGAACAGTCTGCTGCTGCCAGTGTCCCTGCAGCTCAGGCCTGGGGACATGGGAGTATCCCTTCAAAGGCTGGGAAAGGGGTGGGGGGCAGTCACCTTGACTGTGCAAGGCCCCTGGTGCTTGGATGTTCCTGGTGAACTTGACCTCTGTTCTTAATTATTTGTGTCATGTCCAGACATATCCAGTTTCTTCTCACCCGGGCTCAGGCTACAGTGACAGCTTCCCGTTTGTTTAAATGCACTGAACAATTCCTACTAAACCCCGTGTTCTATTTTAAGTGAAGGAGAGTAATCCTTGCCAGAAATGCAGCTCAAGGCTTCTTTATCATCCCTCCCCAAGGCTGCCAAGTACTCAAGACTTATCCAAGGTAGCCAGGAAGATTTCCTAAGAGAGTGAGCTCTCGACAGAAACTGTTTTCAAGGAGTGACCAGACCTGATTTAAACTCCTGGAATATTCCATAGCTGTGTGCTGGGGGCATGCATATCTTCTCCAAAGCACTGTTTTCAAGGACAGCCACCACTGAGGAGAGATAGTTCTGTCTTCACTGCTACATGGTATGGGAGAGTCTCTGGACCTGCCAGGCTTCCCAACCATAGCCGGTCTACAGAAGATAATGGGTGAGTTGTCCTGTAGGGGGGTGGGGTGGGGGAAGAGCAGCTGCAAAGCGGGGGTGCATGCAGGTCTTCACATCTTCAGGCAAATCATATTATCTTGTTGGAATCCTGTGCGCACACAGATTGTTTCCTTCCTCTCATCCTGTTGTGATTCAGTCACTCATCTTTGGTCCTTCCCAAAGAACAATGTGTTGGGCTGGGGGTGGGTTCACTACCCTTAGCAGGAGGACCAGAGACAGATGCTCAGAATCCACATTTGAAAAAGCCAGCTGGGGTGACATGGCTTATAACCCCAGCACTGGGGAGGCAGAGACAGTCAGTCTCTGGGATTTGATGACCATCCCTCCTAGCCTTCTTGATGGGTTTCTGAACCAGTGAAAGGCCTTCCTCAATGAAAAAGTGGACAGGCCCCTGAGGATGACACTTGAGGTGGTATACTGGCTCCTTATGCAAATGCACACACGTACATAGACACCTGCATACACTTGTGCACATACACATACATGCACCCTCACCACACACACACACACACACACACACACACAACACAACATACACATACACACACACACACACACACACACACACACACACACACACACCACACATATAAAGGCACTGGCAAAGCTAAAAAGGTAACTCAAGGCCAGTAAGAGACACTGGTCTCAAACAAACAGATCAAAGGTAGATGGCTCCTGAGGAGTGACGCCTGGGGTGTCCTCTGATCTCCAGAGGCATGTGCACCTGCATACACATGAACACACACACACACACACACACACACACACACACACACACACACACTGTGTTAATGCAGCCAAGTGTTAGCAGACTAACCCGAGGAGAGGCGTGCAAAGCCTGGCAGATGGTCAGTCAGCAAACCAGCGGAGAACCTCAACCTCTGGGGCTTCTTCCACACCTCTTCCATCTCCTCCACAGCCTCTAGGTATCTCTCGGGATCCTTACTAAAGTAAGGATGTCTTCCCGAAACATACACACACACACACACACACACACACACACACACACACACACACACACGCGTGCATGTACACACATACCCATGCATAAAAGAACATGTCCATACACAAAACAGACTTTTCAAGTATGGATGAGGGTATCACATACACATACATGTGCATAGGTAAAAATACATACATACACACATTCCTGTACACACACACACACACACACACACCACACACACACACATCCTGTGATCTATGAAGTTCAAGAAAGTGGGAGAAACACCCTTTTAAATAAAGGTGTGTGAGAGATATCAAAATACAACACATCTTTTCCTAAATAGAACCCTTCCAGATCTTTGGCTTTGTCCAAGATCTCAAGGTGATTTTGAACTTGTTGGTCCACATTTGAACCTCTAGGTGGCAGCAGAGGTTCACAGTTGAACTGATACTGTGCGTGGGGTGTGCTGCTTGCCCAGGCACCTGTGTGTGCGTGTATATAGTCTGGGTGGCATGTTTGTGTATTTATATGTGGTGTGCTCTTGTGTGTTCATGTACAGGGTGATGCATGTAGAGTAATGTGTGATGCATTACGGATGTCCCTGTGTGTGTGCTTGTGTGTAAAGCACAGGTAGGTAAGATGGTGGGTGGCCTCGGAGCTGCAAGCAGCCTGTAAAATGAGCTGACACAGCTTAGAAGGGCCAACAAGATCATGGCTTCCAGCCAGTGCATGCTGGCCAGAGCCAGTCGCCCCCCAGCAAGGCAGATTGAACAGAACCCAGGAGCAGCGTTCCCCGGCCTGCCCCCTCCTGCCTTCTATTCAAAGTCTGCAACATAGCCGCAGCTGGAATGTGCTCTCCATCCAGGGACACTTTCTGGGTGCTGGGGAGGGGGGCCTTCTTTTCCCACTTCTCTATGGACCTCTGTTTTTGACAAAATTTCTCAGACAGTAGTGGTGTACTCAAAAGTGAACCCTGAAGAGAAGCACTGCTCTTCAGGTGGACTTCTGTGGAGCAGGCTAGTGTAAAGTATACACTCATGTAGAGAGGGGTTATGTTGCCAAGAAGACAAACATCTAGGAAAAGGATGTGATTTGGGATAGAGCTCTAGAAAACTAAGGAAATCTCTCAGAGTCCCCACTGAAGAAACCAAACAGTGAGCAGTTTGGAGGCTACACACTTTTATTTTTCCTTTTTGTTATCTGTCTGTGTGTGTGGTGAGCGTGTGTGTATGGTGAGCGTGTGTGTGTGTGTGTGTGTGTGTGTGTGTGTGTGTGTGTGTATGTGTGTGTGTGTATGTTTACATGCATGAGGGTGCACCTTTGTATGTGACTACATGTGCATGTGTGTGCATATACATGTAAAAATACAAGGCTGACATGAGGCATCATTCTTGACTACTCCCCATGTTATTTGGTAAAAAAAGGATTCCTCAAGTGAACCCCAGAGTTTGCCATTTTGACTGGTTGGCTTGCTCTGGGGAATCCCTTGTCTCTCCCTTCCTAGAACTAGAATTGTAGGCAGGCCACATTCACCTGGCATTTACATAGGTTCTGGAGAATTCACTCTAGCCTCATACTTGGATTACAGGTACTTTACACACTGAGCATCTCCCCAGCTCCTTAAGGCCATGTGCCTGAGCCTTGGGGAAAGATGGATTTGGGGATTTTGTGTTAACAGGTCATAATTCCAGAAAAGTGATAATGATTCTCTCCTTTCTAGTTCAAAATGATATCAGCTAGTATTATGATGAAGGAAAAAGCAACAAGGGGGAAATCTCTCATCAACAGAATGACACAAGTTTATGATCCTAAACTAAGAATTTAGAATCCTATAGCTACAGACATGTGGGATCCTCAGGACAATGACCACCCTTGGGGGGGTGTAGGGCCTTCCACTGGTCTGTAACTCCCAGATTCTGCAAGGCTGGCTTTCTAGAAAATTGAGAGACAGGGTCTTCCTGTCTTTCATTCTCAGCACTGGGATGATAAGGGTCTACCAACCTGCCTGGCATTTTCACTTTAGTTCTGGGAACCAAAACTCCGGTCTTCAGGTTTGAAACAGCCAGCACTTTACTGACCGAGCATCTCCCCAGTCTGGGGACACACACATACTAACCAAACCAAGCAGCACAAGCAAAGGGCACAGGGACATGCCCCCTAAGTCCCCAAAGCTGGGACTTGCCAGGGATGAATCTGTAGGCTGTTCCAAAGTCAATCCACCATTTTTGAGTTTTTCATCTGAAATGTATAATTACCTGTCATCACTGGAGATCCTCAAAAAGGAAACACTTAACAGTAGCCAGAGCAAGAGCAACTCAAGACAGTACTATTCTTAAAGATCAAACATGGGCCACCCTGCAGTCTTACAGGTTAACCATGAGTAAACAATGGCTCAGCTTGTCGCTCTTGTCCTTCACGACTTACACAGCACCTGAGGGACTCCACAGTACTCTTGACTTACAAATCTTCAAAGCAACAGTGGCCCATCACAGAAAAAATAAAAAGGAAGGAACGAAGATCACAAGTAGCCTGTTCTCAAAGTGACACATTAATCCCTCTCTAAGCATTCAATTAAAGGCTGAGGCCACTGGAATGGCCAAGGCTGCTGAGGTGGCGCAGGCTGCTGGGATGGCAGAGGCTGCATGCTCTGTATGAGGTGATCAGAAGAGAGCAAGGCAGAATTCATTTCCGACAGTACCGTTCACCTGTTCCCTGCACCCTCTCCTCTCCTTAGATGATCTCACAGGAATGATTCTGTGCACATTCAAAACCATGGTCACATGATGTCAGAAAAACCACTGCCAGCAACATCACAGGGTGCATGTGTCCAGCAGCAGTCACAATCCAACATGGTCATGCAGGAGACATTGCATGTCACCTCAGAGGTGGAGAGGGGAAACTCTGTGAGGCAAAGTACAGCCCCCTGGATCTCTCTGGAGTTCCAGATCCCCTCCCTCCCCCATGTCTCTTTCTGGGAGGACGTGGAGATGTGGGGAAGGGAGTGCTGGGGATTAACTGAGATCCTCGTGCCCTTTACTGACCAAGCCATCTCCCCTACACTGCTCCTAGATTTTTAAAATTAACGAATACACATTTTACAGTAGAAGAGTGTGTCATGACAGGGGAAAACTATGTGAACTTTGTGGTCTTCTGTTGAAATTGATAAGCTCTGTTGAAATTTAGTCCTATTTAGAAAGGAGCAATTGTAGAAGCCTTGCAGCCCACAGGGCTGACAATTTTACCACCTAGGTCTTTACAGACACCGACTGTCCTGGACCCTGCTGCAGATCACAGAGCTCAGGTGGTTGATTGGCAGGCCCTCGGGGAGTCCAGAAGCATGCTCAGGTCTTTCAGGCAGGTTTTCCCCAATTGTCTGAAAGCCTTGGCTACATGACATCATCACACATGTAACTTCCAGCTTCCCACCTCACCTCTGGGGGCTTCTTCCACACCTCTTCCATCTCCTCCACAGCCTCTAGGTATCTCTCGGGATCCTTACTAAAGTAAGGATGTCTTCCCGAAACATACACACACACACACACACACACACACACACACACACACACACACACAGCCGTGCATGTACACACATACACATGCATAAAAGAACATGTCCATACACAAAACAGACTTTTCAAGTATGGATGAGGGTATTCACATACACATACATGTGCATAGGTAAAGATACATACATACACACACATTCCTGTACACACACACACACACACACACACACACACACACACACATCCTGTGATCTATGAAGTTCAAGAAAGTGGGAGAAACACCCTTTTAAATAAAGGTTGTGTGAGAGATATCAAAATACAAGACACTCTTTTTCCTAAATAGAACCCTTCCAGATCTTTGGGCTTTGTCCAAGATCTCAAGGTGATTTTGAACTTGTTGGTCCACATTTGAACCTCTAGGTGGCAGCAGAGGTTCACAGTTGAACTGATACTGTGCGTGGGGTGTGCGTGCTTGCCCAGGCACCTGTGTGTGCGTGTATATGTCTGGGTGGCATGTTTGTGTATTTATATGTGGTGTGCTCTTGTGTGTTCATGTACAGGGTGATGCATGTAGAGTAGATGTGTGATGCATTACGGATGTCCCTGTGTGTGCTTGTGTGTAAAGCACAGGTAGGTAAGATGGTGGGTGGCCTCGGAGCTGCAAGCAGCCTGTAAAATGAGCTGACACAGCTTAGAAGGGCCAACAAGATCATGGCTTCCAGCCAGTGCCATGCTGGCCAGAGCCAGTCGCCCCCCAGCAAGGCAGATTGAACAGAACCCAGGAGCAGCGTTCCCCCGGCCTGCCCCCTCCTGCCTTCTATTCAAAGTCTGCAACATAGCCCCACGCTGGAATGTGCTCTCCATCCAGGGACACTTTCTGGGTGCTGGGGAGGGGGGCCTTCCTTCTATTGGCAAGCCAAGGAAAACTGCCTTTCTGTATCTGCTTTCACAGATCCTCCAGCTGCTTCCAGAGGAGAGATAAATGACCTTTGGTTGAGGTCTAGCCAGACCACATACCTTGGGCAGGGACAATGCATTGCCACAGAGTTGCGTCTAAGTGGCCTCTCTGTTGGAGGCTTTGTGTGGTGATTGCTTTGTTGAGCTTTTGAGAAAACAATGGAAAAATGGGGCTTTAATCCTTTTGTCTGGGACATCTGATAAAAAAAAAGGTCCAGGAAGGGGGTGATAAGGAAGTTTGCAGACTACAAGGCATAGACTTGGAAGAAAGGGAGGGTCCCACAGACCCAGGCGCTAACTTCTGCATGGGCCTGTGGAGTCCCTCCTTCACGCCTCCCCTGCAACACCAGGCTGCACTGCCTAAGGAGCATTAAATGAGGCACCTGGGGTGTCTGGGGAGGCTTTGTACTCTAAGTGTGGGTGTGGGGTGTTTCTACTGCTGCATTGGCAATGCTGACAGAGTTTTCTGCGAATTGCCGAGGTGGCCTCCTCCACTGTGAGAAGCCAGTTCCACTTCTCCTGAACCCTAAGGGTCCTAGAAAGCTCAGATTGCACGGAGGTTCTGGACAATTTTGCTAGTCTTTACATTAAGGACTGGAGGAAATAGAGGACTTAGCTCCAGGGCTCTGGTCCCACCCAGCCCCACCCAGTGGCCCCTCTTGATGGAAGGAGTTCATTGGCAGCCTGCTAGCTGGGTTCCTGGGCCTTGCAGAAGGTGAGACAAGGTAGCCATCACCAGCTCTGACAGCTACATGTCAACACTTGTTGTTTTTGATGGGAACACAGAGAAACTTGCCCTGGGGTGGCCTCTGAGTTATATCCCTACCAGATTATTTATTTGGGAGCCAGGGAGACAGCCTGAGCTGGGGCACACTGTTCCCACAGTGGCCTTTGACCTTAGAACAGTCTGCTGCTGCCAGTGTCCCTGCAGCTCAGGCCTGGAGACATGGGAGTATCCCTTCAAAGGCTGGGAAAGGGGTGGGGGGCAGTCACCTTGACTGTGCAAGGCCCCTGGTGCTTGGATGTTCCTGGTGAACTTGACCTCTGTTCTTAATTATTTGTGTCATGTCCAGACATATCCAGTTTCTTCTCACCCGGGCTCAGGCTACAGTGACAGCTTCCCGTTTGTTTAAATGCACTGAACAATTCCTACTAAACCCCGTGTTCTATTTTAAGTGAAGGAGAGTAATCCTTGCCAGAAATGCAGCTCAAGGCTTCTTATCATCCCTCCCCAAGGCTGCCAAGTACTCAAGACTTATCCAAGGTAGCCAGGAAGATTTCCTAAGAGAGTGAGCTCTCAACAGAAACTGTTTTCAAGGAGTGACCAGACCTGATTTAAACTCCTGGAATATTCCATGGCTGTGTGCTGGGGGCATGCATATCTTCTCCAAAGCACTGTTTTCAAGGACAAGCCACCACTGAGGAGAGATAGTTCTGTCTTCACTGCTACATGGTATGGGAGAGTCTCTGGACCTGCCAGGCTTCCCAACCATAGCCGGTCTACAGAAGATAATGGGTGAGTTGTCCTGTAGGGGGTGGGGTGGGGGAAGAGCAGCTGCAAAGCGGGGGTGCATGCAGGTCTTCACATCTTCAGGCAAATCATATTATCTTGTTGGAATCCTGTGCGCACACAGATTGTTTCCTTCCTCTCATCCTGTTGTGATTCAGTCACTCATCTTTGGTCCTTCCCAAAGAACAATGCGTTGGGCTTGGGGGTGGGTTCACTACCCTTAGCAGGAGGACCAGAGACAGATGCTCAGAATCCACATTTGAAAAAGCCAGCTGGGGTGACATGGCTTATAACCCCAGCACTGGGGAGGCAGAGACAGTCAGTCTCTGGGATTTGATGACCATCCCTCCTAGCCTACTTGATGGGTTTCTGACCAGTGAAAGGCCTTCCTCAATGAAAAAGTGGACAGGCCCTGAGGATGACACTTGAGGTGGTATACTGGCCTCCTTATGCAAATGCACACACGTACATAGACACCTGCATACACTTGTGCACATACACATACATGCACCCTCACCACACACACATACACACACACACACACACACACACACACACACACACACACATACACACACACACACACACACACACACACACACACACACACACACACATATAAAGGCACTGGCAAAGCTAAAAAGGTAACTCAAGGCCAGTAAGAGACACTGTCTCAAAACAAACAGATCAAAGGTAGATGGCTCCTGAGGAGTGACGCCTGGGGTTGTCCTCTGATCTCCAGAGGCATGTGCACCTGCATACACATGAACACACACACACACACACACACACACACACACACACTGTGTTAATGCAGCCAAGTGTTAGCAGAGGCGTGCAAAGCCTGGCAGATGGTCAGTCAGCAAACCAGCGGAGAGCCTGTTGCCTTCCGCAGGGTCACTCCAAAGAACAATGTAGGGAGGGAGCCCCTGTGACTCCTGAAGAAAGGGTCCTAGAGTGGGTGTCCTATGTCACATATACTGGGGGGAGGGGTGTCTGTGCATATCTAAGGATATAAGAGGCATTTGCAGATTAGGATAGACTTGAGAACATCACTGCTCAACCTGCTCACAGAGGCGTAGAAACACTGGCTGGTTTTTGGTTTTGTTTTGTTTTTTTTTCCTGAGAGACTTGAGAAAGGTGAAAGGGAAAAGGAGACAATATGATCACCTAATATGATGATTTCTATGTTTTCCCACAAATAACACTGGTGTATATTCATGTCTGAAACTAAAATTTCACGAAATGCTACCTACTAATCCTTGCTAAAGAAAAAATTTGAACAAAGCTAAAGTCAAATCTGACTCCGAGGAGCTGAGGAGGTGAACTGCTGGGTAAAGTGCCTGCCACATAAGCATGAGGACCTGAGTTCAATCCCAGCCCCTGTGTAAGAATGCCGGGTGTGGTAGTGCACACCTGTAATTTCAATGCTCTAGAGGCAGGGGTGAGGCTTCCCTGAGGCTCTCTGGCCAACCAGCCTACCCTAACTGACAAGCTCCAGGTTCAGTGAGAGATTCTGTCTCAAAAAGTAAGGCAGAGAGACCGATAAAGACGCCTAAAGTCAACTGGCCTCCACACACATCTAACTATCCACCCAACAAAGCTAAAAGTAAACTGGAAACATTTGAAAACAAGACTTTGAAAAAACTTCAACCCAACAGCTCCTTTCCCTCCCACCAGGTAAGTCATTCTGAGTCAAAACAAAACTGTCTGGCCAGTTTGATTTTCCTTCCACTAAGGGGTGGCAACTCCCAAAGCTCCCGCCATCATCAGTGCCAGGTATCTGAGGTCAGTACCTCTCCTTTAACACCCACAGAGCGTACTTGAGCATGCTCATAGCTCCATTTCACAGATGAAGAAACAAAGAGCTCTTTAAGTGACCAGGAGGACGCCTTCCCTAAGGCCGACTTGGCAGATGTGGCGGACACCATTTTCATTGCTCTACAGCTTCTGTGACAGGATTGGGTAGCAGTGCTCTTCCCAGGGGCCAAAGGGAGTGTCCTGCAGTTGGCTGGAGGCCGAGGTTTTCTGAGGACAGAGTCCGTACCTGAGGCTGGTGGTGGCTTCCTGGGCCTCAGCCTCTCCATGCTCCTGTTTCTGTGGACGGTGTCCACACTGGGTTTGCTCACTCAGCCTGGAGCCCATCTAGGTAGGAGCTCTGCAGTGGCTGCTTGAGTTTGATTTCTTGCTGGTTCTGTGTCTCTGTTCACTTCTGCTTCATTTTTTAATCAGCAAGTCTGTAACACTGCAGGCTTGACCTTGCTACTGCAAACATTCAAGACTGATATGGAGCCTTAATTTCTCTAGAGGTGACTCTTCAGGGGTCTTAGTGGAGTAGGCACCCCTCCATGGGTCCCATCTTATTTTTGAGGACTGTGTGATATAAACCATGGCAGGGTAGTTCTCGCTGAGATTTCACACAACTTCTCAAGGGAGGCCAAGTCTGTGGGGGAGACATATACTTTTGGACGTATTTTGCATCCAGTGATGCACTAACCTCAGAGAGAAGGGTGGAAAGGGGAAAGCACATCTGATGCTCCTACATCCGTCAGCTTTTCGTCACTATGACAACACTCCTGAGGTAAACTCACAGGAAGAAAGGTTGATGGAAGCTCATGGTTTCAGAGGTCTTGCTCTATTCTTGCTCAGCCCTGTTTCTTCAAACTTCTCTGTGGTGCAAGCACATGGAATAGGAGGCATGCTCACCTCGGCAGCTAGAAAGCCAAAGGAAAACAGACGAGGTGACTGTGGTCCCAGGGTCCCTTTCAAGGCCAGCTTTCCCTCCCCACCCTACCCCCATGACCTAACTGGTACTAGGTTCAACCTCCAAAGGATGGTAGCCAAACCTGTAGCACAGAGTGTAAGAATTCTGTAAATGCTCAGCAGCTTGGGAGTCTCATCTGGTGCCTTATTATGTCATCAACAGGCGACTGTGTCCCAGCTTAAAAGCCAGATATGCACTCCCCCACACTCTCTCTGTCTCTGTCTCTCCCTCTGCATCTCTCTGTCTCTCTCTCTCTCTCCTCCTAATAAAGCTATAAAAGGTATCACTGGGTTCTGTCGTGACTGTGACCTTTCCATGAGGTAGCCATGATGAGCCAGGAGTGCCGCCATATACCCTTACACAGGGGTCTTTCTCATGAGTCTATCTGGGACTCCTCGGAGTCTCAACTGCAATGTCCATTGTGAAGCCACCTAGAGCCTTCACTCAGCAGGAGTGGGATGGGATGCAATTGGAGTTCCTAACAGGTCCCCGGGTACTGCTGCTGGGCCACATATTCCTCTTGGAGAACCCCAGATCTAAGTTCCCAAGTGACACATCTGGAGTGCTGACTGGCCTGAAGCCTAATCAATCAAAGGAGCTCCATGGGCTTCTGGAAGATAGCAGACCACTGGGATAATATTTTATTTGTGCTGTAACTAATCAACTTATCTGGGGATCAGAGGACTGAGCCAGCCACTAGATTAGACATAGAGGCCAGACAGTGGTGGCACACACTCCTAATCCTATCACTTGGGAGGCAGAGATCCATCTGGATCTCTGTAAGTTCAAGGCCACACTGGAAACAGAGCCAGGCGTGGTGACACACGCCTTTAATCCCAGCACTTGAGATCTCATGCCTTTGCTACCAAGTATTTGGGAAGCACACACACCTTTAATCCCAGCACTAGAAAGGAAGGAAGATGGCAGGGCACAGAAAGGTACATAAGGAATGAGTAAACAGGAAGTCTCGCCCTGGAGGCTGAGGAGTTGGTAAGGTGAGGTTGGCTGTGGCTTGTTCTGTCCCTCTGATCTTTCAGCATTCACCCCAATATCTGGCTCTGGGTTTGTATTAATAAGACCGTTTAGCAATTTGTGTCACAGACCACCAAGGTCAAGGTCACCATTCAGATGTGCTTTTATCTGCTACCCAGTGCCTCTTTCCTTTCCTTTCTTATGTGTATATGTGTGCATGTGACAGTGTGTGCATGTATGTGTGCAAGCGTATGCAAGTGTGTGTGCAGGTGTGTGTGCAGGTGTATGCATGTATGTGTGCAGGTGTATGCATGTGTGTGTACAGGCATGTGCACGTCTGTGTATAGGTGTGTGCATGCAGGCCAGAAGTCTACCTCATGCCATTCCTCAGGTGCTGTCTACCTTTATTTATTTTTGTTTGGTTCTTCCTCTTGTTGAGACTGGGTACTAAGACCTTGCCAAGCAGACTGGCTAGCCAGAGAGCTGCAGGGATGGTGCTGTCTCACCCTTCCCAGGGCTGGGATCACAAGCGCTCACCACACCTGGTTCCCCAGGGCTGGGATCACAAGTGCTCACCACACTTGGCTTAAACGTGTCCTGGGAACCCAATGCAGTCCTGATGCTCGCACTTTATCCTCTGAGCCATCTCTCCAGGCACCCAGTATATCCTTTCTTTTCCTGAAGTTTGTTCCCTCTGTCCCTGCCTCCGCATCTGTCATGCTCCCCCCCCCCCCCAATATTCCCAAATTCAAGAAAGAGAGCTGACTGTGGGGCTGAGGACCCAGCCAGGAAGCACCATTGCTCCGTGGTTCTCACCGCTGCCTCTGCTTAAATTTCTGCCCTAACTTCACAGTGATGAACTATGATGGGAGCATAAGCCAAATAAAGCCTTTCCTCTCCAAGCTGCCTTTGGTCATAGTGTTTACCACAGCAACAGAAAGCTAACTACATCCCAGTTTGCTTCCTCAGGGGCCACTGGGAAATTGCTTCCTGCAGAGGGAGTTGGACAAAAAAGGTGAAATCCTGCATGGGATGTCACCTCCCATGCAGTTTGTCACATTGCCAGTGGCCTCTCTAACAGTGTCCTATGCTCCTAACGTTCTAAGCTCACATGTGAGCCTTGCTTCCTAAGGATCACATGCTTTCATAAGGATTCCATCACCTCACAAGGAACACAAGCCAGGGTAGGTGCTCCTTCGGTGGTTGTGGGGGCACATTCCAGCTGAATCAAGGTTCCATCATGGCCCCCTCCAGTATGGGTGGGTTCTGACAGGCTGAGCACTATATGTTGATATTCCCTGGATGGAAAAGAATGAGCACAGGCTGCAGACATCTATTAACTTGAGTCAATCACATATTAGGATTGGTTATTTCTGGGCAATACTTTTGACAATTTTAGATTAACTATAATTGTATGGTACCTTGAACTCACAGAGATCCGCCTGCCTCTGCCTCCCAAGTGCTGGGATTAAAGGTGTGCGCCACTACTGCCCGGGTACACTGAGTCTATTTTAAAAGCCATCTTATCCCCAAAGGAACAAAGAAAACGTCTCCTCTCCATCTTCCTCTCCCTCATCCTCTTCTTTTTCTTTCTTTTTTTTTCCCATGAGGCAGAAACTCAATACGTAATCTAAACTGGCCCCAAACTCAGAATGATCCTCCTGCTTCAGCCTCCCAAGTGCCAGGACCACATTCATGAGCCATCATACTTAGTTAATAAAGATAACTACAATCATCATTGAATCTCATTGGAGTTCATCTCTGGTGCACGAGCAGGGTTTTTGGAGCCCACTACCTATGATGGGACACCTCGCATGGCCTTGAGGTGGGGGAGGGGCTTGGACCTGCCTCTACTAAATGTACCTCCACATAGGAGGCCTTAACCTCTTGTAGGAGGGAATGGGGGGGGGGGGGGGGGGGGGAGGCCAAAGGGGTGGGAGGAGAGAAGAGGGGGATCTTTGATTGGTATATAAAATGAATGAAAAAATTTTCTTAATAAAGGAAAAAAAAAGGTTGCTGTGGTCATGGTTTTTCACAGCAATAAAAACCCTAACTAAGGTAGAAGTTGGTACCAAGGACTAGAATATTGCTGTGGCAGGCCTGACCATGCTTTTGTTTGAAGGAACTTTAGGACTGTGGATTAGAAAAGCAGTTGAACACTTTAAGTGGGGCTTAATGGGCCATCCTAGTAAGAACATGGAAGACAGTGGTGCTGAAGATGATTTGAACTGTGGGGGGCTGACTCAAGAGGCTTCAGAGGAGAAGAATGTTTGTATGTAGCCTAGAGACCATTCTTATGATATTTTGGCTAAGTAATATGGTTACTTTGCCCTTGTCCCCCCCCCCAAAAAAAAATCTGCTTGTAACTAAATTGAAGAATTTTGGATTTATTGTGTTAGCAGAGGAACTTTCAAAACAGCCTAGGACAGATTATGTCATGTGATCATTAGTGTTCACTCTTAATGAAAAGGAAAAAGCTGGAAAAGTAAAAACATAAAATGTACAATTTGAGGAGAATAGGGGCACCAGGAAGTGAAATGGAGCTAAATCCTGTGTTCAAGGAGATAAACAGATTAAGAAATGGAATAAAGGGAGTGGTGACTTCAGGGCAAGACCCTACACAGCTAAGCTTCCAACTTGTGAAAAGGAATTAAAGCAAAGCCTAGATCCCAGTGTGATGGTGCACACCTTTAATCCCAGCACTCTGGAGACAGAGTCTGGTGGATCTCTATGTTTAAGACCAGCCTGGTCTACAGATAAGTTTTAGGACAACCAAGCTTAGGCAGTAAAGGGAACATTTAAAAACAGAAAATTGGTGAAAATGTAATTGAATGAGAGGTCCAGGTTCTAGCCCTAGAAAGCAGTAGAACTTAGCAGCTTCAGTCACGTGGTTCTGGCTTTAGAGTCAAGAACAGAAGGAAGGATTTATGGAATCTCCCTCTGTGACAAAGGAAAGCTGCTGAGGCCAGGCGTGTGCCAGTATGTCCCTGAATGGAGGCTTAGAGAGGCCATAGTGTGAAGTTGTGAAAGTGAAGCCTGAATTGCCTTGGAGACCCCAAAATGTTGGAGATGCCGGCAGTGGGATACCTTTTGAGGAATGCTGCTAACAGGGAGTGGAACCAGACCAAAAGAAAAAAGTGTGCTGCAGTAACAAAGCTGAAAGGAGTTGGAGATCTGAAGAGAGCTTTGACATCAGAAATGGAGATGCAGAGTTTGGAGTGTGCCCAGCTGATTTTCTGTCTTGCTTTGGTCCAGTATTTCCTCATTATGTTTCCTTTCCTCCATTTTGGGAAGATAAGGTATATCCTGTGCCATTATATGTTGGAAGTACATGACTTTTTTATTTTGATTTTTATAGGGGATTACAGTTAAGAGTATGAGTCTCAGAAGAGACTTTGAACTTTGGACTTTTAAACAGTGCTGATACTGTAATAGACTGTGGGGACTTTTCTAGTTGGACTAAATGCATTTCACATTATGATATGGCTACAAGCCTATGGGGGTCAGGGAGTGGAATGTGGTGAATAAATAATGTGTTTGAATAAAAATGTGTCTGTAGGGAATGGCGCTATTAGAAGGTGTGGCCTTGTTGGAGCAGGTGTGGCTTTGTTGGGGGAAGTACATCATTGAGGGTGGGTTTTGAGGTCTCAGAAGCTCAAGCCAGGCTCACTCAGATGTGGAACTCTTAGCTCCTTTTCAACACCATGTCTGTCTGCGAGCTATCATGTTTCTCGTCGTGATAATAATGAACTAAACCTCTCAAACTATAAGCCAGCCCCAGTTAAATGTTTTCATTTATGAGAGTTGCCGTGGTCATGGTGTCTCTTCACAGCAATAGAAACCCTAAGAAAATTTTGAAGTTTCTTAGTTTTTCTGCTGGTAGGGAGTGCTCATCCTTGTCACAACATGTCTCCTATTCTGTGGCATGGTTACAATGTCACTGGGTGATAAAGTCAGTCTTTTCTATCTTACCAGACAGCATGATCTATGCTCCACTGTGCCTTGTACATTGCTTCCAGAGGACACATTCCTCTTGTGAATAACAGGGTAAAGATGTCCTGACACTAAAAGCACACACTGTCACCTGCCCTGGGAAAGTTGTTCTAATGTAAAAACATTTCTGGGATTCCATGTATCCAAATGCGAAGTAGGGAGAGGGCATTGTGCCTGTCTGTTCATGGCTATGGAAAGCAGTAGGCAGTATGCCTAGAAATGACGTGACTGCGTGCCAATAAAAATTTATTTATAGTCATCAAATTTTCTGTCCTACATGATTTTCATGAAGGAGTGCTATAATCTAATTTTCTTTTCTCTTTTTCCTTCTTTATGTTTTTATACCAATGTCATTAGCTCTACTTCCTTGCACAGGATTCTTTTAGTGAAATGAGATTTGTTTTCATTTTTTTGTGTTGTTTGTATATTTGTGGGTTTTGTTTTGAGATGAACTCTTGATGTATCATGCAGGCTATCCTCCAACCTCAGCCTTTCAAGTGCTGGAATTACAGACATGCACTACCCTACCCAGATCTACTAAAGTTTTTTTTTTTTGTTGTTTTTTTTTGTTTGTTTTTTTTTACAGTAGTGACAATCATGAAGGCTCAGAGCCTCCCTCCACAAAGGACTGGTTAAACTGATTTGGCATAATGAAATAATAGATGTCTGGCAATCCTTATAAAGACGGTTGTTTAATCTCCTGTGTACTCAAAGGTGTGAGATGTCAAGACACAATGCTAAGTGAAAACGAAAAATATAGAGAAATATACCATGCCTGGAGTTGGGAAAAAAAATGTACAGATAGATTCCCATCTTCTGATCTACATTAAAATATCTGGAAAGAGACATAAGAAAGTTGACAGTGATTGCCAATTCTGTACTCTTTGGTTTCTTTTGAGAATCTGATCTAGCTGGGTTGTGGTTGGAGGGAGAATTTTAACTGTGTAATTTTAAATATTCATAATCTCTTAGTTATATAAGTGTGTTTATTACCTAATCAAAATTTAAAGGTAAGAAAACTAGGTAATGTCTTTTACATACATAAAACCCCAAATTATTCAGAATATGATCTTAACTATACATTATTTTAAAAGATTAAACTGTATCCTAAGCATACACACACACACACACACACACACACACACACACACACACACACACATATAATCTTGACTGTCACAAATTCCAGAATGACCTAAAATCTCATTAGAATCTGATACGTACTTGATGAGTGGATAAAGAAAAATGTGGTCTGTGCTCACAGTGGAGCATGGTTCAGCCATAAAAGGATGATAATCCATCACTGGAGATGGATTAGATGAAACGGGAGGACCTTGGGTTAAGTAACATAAGCCAGGCACAGAAAGACAAGTAGGGCATGATCTCACTACATGTAGAATCTGAGAGTTGATGTCATAGGAGAACCTGGGAGGATGATCATCAGAGGCTGCGGAGTGAGGGGAAATTGGACAACACATGCAGAGTTACAGTGAGACAGGTGTAAGGCAAGCTGCTAACTGCTGCAGTGAAGGGGTAGCAACTATATTAAGTAAGTATCTGCATCCATAGTGTAAGCTATGAGAACATATTGAGAGATTTGACCATAAAATGTCTAAAGAGATCAATAGATTTACTGTGACTTGACCAATACATGATCTTCTTAGACTTATTTGAACATTATGTAATACACATATATTAAAAGAGAACATAGTACTCCATGAATGTTCACAGTTCTAATTTGTTGATTAAAAGTTGGAGGTGTGGAAGTCACCACCATGTTGAGATTCCATGTCACACCCACTCAATTGGAAACAATTGCAAAACTTACTACAGTGCAGTGCTGGGGAAGGTATAGGCCTCTCCTAAGCGAACTGCTGCAGAGAGACAGTGCATTCAGAATATAATCCCTTCCTCACTCTGCCTTTGATAACTGTGTGTGCAAGGTACTCACAGAAGCTGTGGACATAGCCCAGTTGGTAAAGTTCTTCCCTTGCAGGTGTGAGGAGCTGAATTTGATATGTAGAACTTTGTGGTGCCAGAACAGACTGGGCATGGTTTCCCAGTATTGTCTCTCCTGCAGTAGTGTGCTCCACTGTTTGAGGGTTGGGGATGGGAGCACAGACCAAGATCAAAGAAAACAAGAGAAGAGCTGAATTTGAAGAGGACGGATGAATGGACAACTTCACATCACCCCAATTCAATCTTCAAAATATACTTCTCACTGAGAATGTTCTCACCTCCATCAGCTACCAGACACCAATCCCCTCCCAAGCTCAGGCCAGTACTGCTCACTACAGATCTTCCCTGACCTCCAGGGCAAGGATTCTCAGCAAGCAGCATCGCCGCATGTATAGAGCCTTGGAATATTGCAACTACACTTCTGTCTTCCATAGTAGGGGAAATTTTCCCTGTGAGCCAGATCAGTAGTTATATATAAAACCGGAGTCCCCCAGACTCAAAACCCCACAGCTCTCTGCTGTGTGACAGGACACAACACAGCAGTGTTTCAGATGTTGCTTTTTTTCACAATGACCTCAAATCCTCGAACATTCGGAAAGGATTACGATGTCTGTTCGCCATCTGTTAAGAACAAAACAAAGCATCATTAAAGTTGCCCTAGAAATTGGGTCTGCGATTCCACCGAGGGTCATGGTCTTGAGATTTTAGTGCCTTTAAAGTTGCTGGTCACCTTAACTCAGAGTCACAGCTGTCAAGCCAAAGGTCATTAGACCGGTGCCTGGTGACAAGACACCAAGTCAGGTGCTGGAGAGATGGCTTACCAATTAAGAGCATTTGCTGTTCTTCCAGAGGATCTGGGTTTGATGTTTAGTGTCCACACAGTGGCTCACAGCTCTGTAACTCCAGTTCCTGGGGAACAATACCTTCTTCTGTCCTCTGTGGGAACCAAGCTTATATCTGGTGCACAGATATACATGTAGTCAAAACACCCATACACATAAAACAAAAGTAAATCAATCTAAAAGGACACAAAACCATTTAGTTCAACACATAGAGCTGTGCCTACAAAAAAACCCTAATACTTAAAGTGCTCCAAGAGCCCCTGGAGGTGACATGCTCTGCCATCCACTGAGCTGTGCGGCTGGTGATGTCGGATGCAGCCCTTGGAGAATAGCACATGGAGCTGTGTGGATTTCCATTTGTGTTTGAGGAGTCTGCTGGGGACTCTGATGGACAAGACCAGATGGCCCTTCTGAGAGAACTCAGTGGCCAAAAGAGCTGCAGAGGAGGGAGGAATGGATACACAAGGAGACTGAGTGATAGCAGAGATGCTTCCAGAAATGACTCACTTGGGCCCTGGCGGGAAAGGAGCTGAGGAACGTCTCCAGCAGTTTTTTCCTTTTTATGTGTGCAAGCACATCATCACACAAGAATCCCACACTACAAAATAATGATCATTTCCAACTGTTAAAAATGGACATTAGGGTTGATCAAAACCATATTTCCCATGGACAAGCTGGGCTGGCAGCCATGGGTATTCAGGGCTTCAATATGATTCTATTATAATGATACATCTGCCAGTAAACAGAAACTTATATTTGATTAAATCAAACATATAATAGATAGACAGATAGCAGATAGATGAATAACGGATAAACCAATGATAGATAGATTATACATAGGTAGAAAGATAGATGACGTAAATGATAGGAAGGAAGGATAATTGATATAGACACATGAAGACTGATGGTGACTGATCATAGATAGATGATAGGTAGGACCTATGATAGTTTCAGGGAGACACCAAACTATTTGCTAGTAAATTTGAAGAAAAAAATCAAATGGCAAATTTTTCAAATGTCATTTCTTAAATTGACAGCATTAGCTGAAGAAATACAGAAGGCTAGAAATTATTTAAATTAAAAAGTGAAAAAAGTCAAGAGAGAAAAAGCCATGTGATAGGTCTATTTTTTAAACAAGAATCTTTGAATTCTGGCATCTGAGTCTTCTAAAGAGAAAAAAATGAACTTATTATTTACAAAACTGTCATAACTTGGACACAAATGTAGCTAGCACACAAAAACAAAATCTTAGTCAAAGTCTGCTTACAACAAGTACAAAGATCATGAAAACCAAAGCAACGGCAGTCGGAAGAACACAGGTTTAGAAACAGTCATACTTCATGATCACCATGGTCTAACACAAGGAAACACAGGGATGTACTCAAGCAAGCAGCTCTGCCCATTGCAAGGGACCAGCCAAGTCTGTGAAACCAAGTAACCAGCAGCCAAACATCCACCCTCAGGGTCTTATAGATGACCAGCACTGGTGGGAGACAGAGGAACTCTTTAGAAAGCAGTGCTGTGCCACCACAGAGTATAGAGCATAGTCACCTCTGATCAAGTCGTGTGACAGTGGCCACTGGGGAAGGAGTACAGTGTATGACAGTTAATGTTTGTTATCAACTTTATAGGGCTTTCGGGGAAGTGGGAAGCCCTTCCCTAAATGCAGCACCATTCCATGGGCTGGGGCCTTGGACTGCATGAACAGGTGCTGAGCACCAGCATCCCTCTCTCTCTGCTCCCTGACTCCAGGTGGGATGTGACCAGCCACCTCAGCCTCCCACCGTGTTCCTTCTACACCATGATGGACTGTGTATGCGTAAACTGTGAGCCAAGACAAACTCTCCTGCCCTTAAGTTGTTTTTGTCAGGAATACTCTATCAACACAACAAGAAAAGTAACTAATATACCATGTGTCCTCTTTTCTGAAATTTATTTGGAAGAAACATGGTTAAGGGGGCAGGGTGATTATGGCTGAGATGGTCATGACTCACAAAAGGACATAGATGGCAATTCCAGCTTCTTTTTCTGACTTGGGGACTGGCTAGGAGGGAAGAGGGAGACAGAGTCACACACACACACTGTCCGGCTCTGACAAGCTTGGTAGACAGTGTATAATATGACAGTATTGGGGTTTGACCATTGCATTGGATTGGCCAATGTAATTTCTGAGATGAGACTCTTCCTACCAGTAAATAGTACCAGGAGCCTCGGTTTCCATCCTTGATGCTCACTGAGGGAGCAGAGATGGTTCACAGAAGGTGGGAATAAGACATAATACCCTCCCTAGGATTTCCCTGAGTTCAATTTATTCAATAAGCAGGTCATCCTATTGTCCTTTCTGTTGCTGTAATGAAATGCTCTGACTAAAAGTGACATAGGGAAAGAAAAGGTTCCTTTGGCATACACTTTCAGGTCACAGCCCATCACTGAGGAAAATTAGGGCAAGAACTTAAATAGATTAAAGCAGAACCCATGGAGGGCACTGCTTGTTCTTTCTATCTATCTATCTATCTATCTATCTATCTATCTTTACATCTTTAGCTATCTTTTTTTTTTTTTTGAGCTGAGGACCGAACCCAGGGCCTTGCACTTGCTAGGCAAGTGCTCTACCACTGAGCTAAATCCCCAACCCAGCTATCTTTTTTATACAGCCCAGCCCAGGACCATCTGCTTAGAGATAATGCTCTCCATAAGGATGTGGGTCCTCCAAATGAATTATCAATCAAGGCAATCCCTCACAGACATGACTACAGGCCAGTCTGATCTGGACAATCCCTCACAGACATGGCTACAGGCCAGTCTGATCTGGACAATCCCTCACAGACATGGCTACAGGCCAGTCTGATCTGGGCAATCCCTCAGTCAAGATTCCCTCTTCAAGTGGCTCTAAGTTGTTCCAAGTTGTTAGCTGAAGCTGACTGGGACACTGGTTATATGAAGGTTTGGGTTCATGTTACCAACTTCTGGTAAGCATCAGGCAAAGCAGAGGGAAGTTGAGGATCCAAGGATCAGAAAAGCTCATGATGCATGGCAAGAGTGTTTCCTGAAGCTCACACCCTCTGTCAGTGGGTACCAGCACAACATCCAAGGACTACACAGTATCACTACTCCTGGGTAGGCTGGTCCTCAAGTACCAAAGGTTCAGCCTTCAATTCCAGCAGGCCAGTACCTTAAGGTCATTAGAGGATCCCTTCATTTACAGATCACTGTGCTACAGAGCCATCCATTAACTTACAGCAAAGTTCAAGGGGGTGGGAGACATGGAGAGCAGTTACCAGGGGCTTCAGTTAGAAAGCTGACATTTATTAAGCTTGGGAGAAGTCTCAGTTGATAAAGAGTTTGCTGAACAAGCATGAGGACCCATGTTCGGTTCCCCAGAACCCACATAAATAAAGCCAGACACAATGGCTTGCACCTATAATCCCAGAACTGGAAGACAGAGACAGGAGGACACTTGACACTTGGTGGCTGGTTAGCCTAGCTGAATCAGAGTGTTCCAGGTTCAGTGAGAGACCTTGTCTCAAAAAAAAAGTAAGACGGATTGAGAAAGTAAGACCAATTGAGAAAAACAGTCAATCTGTCCTACACATACACACACACACACACACACACACACACACACACACACACACACACACACATGAAAAGGCTAGTGTTTCTTTTTTCTATTTATTGGTAAGAGTTGATTTGAACTAGCAGAGATCAGAGATACCTTTTAACCTTTAACCCAAACCTATATATCATAAAGCATCCTCATTCATCTCCTTTTCATTCCCAGGAGTCAGGATAACAGCTGTCTAAAAAGATGCTGCCCAAAGAGATTTGCACCATGTTAAATTTTATAAAGCACAACAGTGTATTCATTGAGACTGTTTTAGAGTTCCTAAGAGCAAGAACAAGTGTTGGTCTCAGAACAGAAGAAAGGATTATCAGCAGAGAATTCAAGGGAAATTCTGTGTAGAGAGAAGTCAAGATGCTGGAGGTAGGCAATCTAGAGTAACAGTTCATTGTGGACACAGAGTTCTTGGTGTTTGCTTGATATCTCCTGGTTTTTAGTTGGTAAAGATCAGTTGAATGATTACAGACTGTCTCCCTAGTATACTTGTTGGAGCCATTGAAACCAACCATGTTTCAAGTTCAGAGACTGTCTTTGCTTCTAATTTCCCGCCATGTGGAGTCATGGTGCCATTTATTCCTAAGGAGGGGTCCTTCATCAAGTGTTTTTACCCTTTAAAGATCATTCTGTGCTATATAGTTAATGAGACTTTGACCCATCCTCTCTTTGTATTTCACTTACTGGGGCAGGTTGTATTTTTCAAACACAACCTCTACAGCATCTTGTGGGGATGTACTGGTTAGTTTATGTGAACTTGCTCAAGCTACAGTCATTGAAGAAGAGGGAGCCCCAATTGAGAGAATGCCTCCAGTAACATCAGGCTATAGGCAGAACTGTAGGACATTTTCTTAATTAATGGTTGATGAGGAAGTGCCCAGCCTATTGTGGGTGGTGCCATCCCTGGGCTGGTGGTCCCGGGTTCTATCTGAAAGCAGGCTGAGTAAGCCATATAAGCAAGCCAGTAAACAGCACTCCTCCATGGCCTCTGCATCAGCTCCTGCCTCCAGGTTCATGTCCTGCTTGAGTTCCTATCCTGACTTCCTTTGATGATGAACAGTGATGTGGAAGAGTAACCCAAATAAACCTTTTCCTCTCAAAGTTGCATTGGCATGGTGTTTCATCACAGCAACAGAAACCCTGACTAAGGCAGGAGGGAATACTTTTTGTCTCTTACTCCCCACACTTATTTACTGGAGCTCTTTTTTCCAGTTCAGAAATATTTGTAATAGTTAAAGAAATAATTAAGTTTCAGTGAAGCCATAAAGTTTATTCTGAGAGGGTTAGTGTCCTTATAAAAAGAGGGCGCCCCCAGAGCCATAAGGAAAAAAAGTGTCCCTGGTTTGCCCATATATCTGGTGCCTGGTTAGGGCAGTACCACCAAGGAGCTAACTTATATCCTCTGTGCTAGTCTTCAGAATGAGTCTCCCTGATCCCCTATCAGATCTGTGCCACAGTGGCCTCCCATGAATCTGAACTATCCTTGAGACCTTGTGAAATGAGTGTTCCAGCCTGCTCTCAAAGACACATTTGCTCAGCAGACATTCCCTCTGGAAAGGTGTCCTGTTGGAGCATGGCATTCAGTCTGTGATACAGCATATCTGAGCTTGTATCTGGGCACTGGCTATGGTGAGTCCAGCCTTCCAGCCATCCCATTCTTGGGGACAGGCATGAAAACTAGACAGTTTCTAGATGGTTCCTGCTTCCAGGTGGTGTGTCATGTCCTACCAACTCAAGAATTACACCAGCTGTGTGCTTGAGTATTGAGGGCAGGATGTAACAGCACATCAGGGTGAGTGGAGATACCACTGAGTAAATGGGGATGAGGGGTAAGAAAAGCCTTACTTTAAAAATGTTCTTGGTGGGGGTCCATCTGGCTAATCCTTTGAATTCTACCATCCCCTGTTTGCCAAAATGAACACAGAACTGACTTCCTGTGGGGAGCAAATGACAATTTTTGGTCCAAATAGTCTAGAGCTTTTTTTAAGAATATGTTCTTCCATCCAGTATTATTCTCAAGGATAACATTCCAAGTTGCTGACTTTGACCACAGCCTCTTCAACTCCCTAATTCTGCCTGTGCTCTGAAAACTGAACATGGCAACTTGTTCCAAGTTCCCTAGGCTGGCTCCTTCGCCTAAGTCCTTAGTCTCACAGGATAGGAGGCAAGATGTGTCTAGGGACTGGAGACATCACGTGAAGACAGGAAAACCAAGAATTGATTTGATTTCTTGAAGGAAAAAGGCACCTGAGGCTGAGGTCCTGTTTGTCCCAAGTCCCTTAGCCATGACCAGGATGCTGATTGTCTGCGACGGCAGATGCATATTCCAGAACATCCCATCATGCTGGAAGGTGTAGCAATTCAAGCCTCCATGTTTTTCCCCGCTCTGGTGGAGAAGGGTTGAGCTGAGAGAAAAGGATTCAAAAAAGCAAGGGAAGTCTCGGGGTGGTGGACGTCCTGATCTTGACCATGTTTATGGTTTCACAGGGGCCCCATGCATCTCCTGTATGCCACACACTGGCATCCCCTCTGTGTGTGCACACACTGACATCCCCTCTGTGTGTGCACACACTGGCATCCCCTCTGTGTGTGCACACACTGGCATCCCCTCTGTGTGTGCACACACTGACATCCACTCTGTGTGCACACTGACATCCCCTCTGTGTGTGCACATACTGGCATCCCCTCTGTGTGTGCACACACTGACATCCACTCTGTGTGCACACTGACATCCCCTCTGTGTGCACACTGACATCCCCTCTGTGTGTGCACACACTGGCATCCCCTCTGTGTGTGCACACACTGACATCCCCTCTGTGTGTGCACACACTGGCACCCTTACTAGGATAATAGTCTGGTGAGAAAGACTCAGTGGCAATAAGTATGACATCTGAGAGGGCAGGATGGGAAAGAAGGACCCAGGGCTGTGACATCCCAAGGGAAAGTGACCTCTCCCCCCAATATGAACACAGAAGGATGAAGATTAGAACTGTGCACTCAAAAGACCAGTGTTCCAAGCAGTATTTATTTAGGAAACACTCCAAATTGTCTGGTAGACCTACAGTTTTCAGAGCCATAGTATGAAATAGGCAGCATGGTGGAGACCAAACTCAGGACTCTGACACTGAGCTACACCCCCAGATCGTCAAAGACTTTTCCTTAAAGTAGATCACTTTCTTCCAACAAAACCCTCTTGGAATGCTAGGGTGGTACAACTTGGGCAATGGAGAGTCTATGAAGCCAAGATGAGGAGCCCACTCCTTCTAACACATCCCAGGTCAAGTCCTCGGCCAACCCGAGCAGTATCACTTCCCACCATACTGTGAGCTCATAAGACTCAGTCATGGTCCTGGACACTGGGGATAGAGTCCTTGCCACTGCCTGACATGGGTTGAACTACTCTGAAATACTTCGGACTAGGCTCATGATGGGTGGGTACCTGGGGATTTGTGAGAGGTGACGCCTTACCTAACCAGCATGGACACAGCAGCAGGAGGTAGTGGGAATGATCTAGCATGACACAGGAAAGCAAAAGGAGCCACACTCTTCTTAGCGATATGAGCTTTAAAAACCAAAGGTTTATGTTTTAAACCTTGGGTTTTCTGCATTAGCCCTGAGCCTCTGGGGACAGACATGAGGAAGAAAGATGTGATGCTGGTCTGCAGGGCAGAAGTCCCAGTTGGCTGAAAATGGAGGTCACCGTGTTTTAAGGGGCGTACACGCACACTCTTCCTATGTGGTTTGAAGTTGTTTGTGAAGCTGGCCCAGGCAGTAGAGGTTGGAGTCAGCTTGTACTGGGTCACAACAGCCAATTGTTAAATTGCCAGGAGTTTTACAAGCTGGTTGTTAAATCTGACAATTATTCAAGATGAAGTGGCGGAACTTGCAGTCATTTAAATCAAATTTAAAAATGAAGGCAACAAATACACCAAACTAATGACGTCCTAATGATTTAGCCGCAGCCTATATCTGTGCCCTTGAAGTTACTGAAACCTACAGCATCCTTAGTGTGGAACCAGGACTCCTCCATACTGTGCTAAAACCACTCTGCAGTAACAGGGTTGAATCCCTTCCTGACCTTGCAACGAGCGTCACGATGATACCTTGAAAAGGCTGTGCATCATGGATCTGGCTCTTGCTTCAGAAGGGGGTGTTTTTGTTTGGAAAACAGACCAGAAAATATTCCCCAGAGTGCTAGTGGCCCACAGCCTGCTGCTTGGACACTCGGGCAGTTAGTTAACAGCTGTGTGATCCAAGTAAGTCACTCAAATATCTGCCAGGTTTCCTCACATGGCTACTTTGAACATGAAGTAAATCAAAATTTGTGTTGCGCACCGAACCTCATCTGGCTGATAGTACCTATCACAGTCACCCCACTTACCTCCAAATCCCCCTTCACAACTTCAGTCAGTCACCTGTGACCAGCCATGGGCTCAAAAGAACAAGTGGGAATTTCCAGAAAAAGAAAATTGTAAATTCTTATTCCTGCATGTTTTGAGCAGTGAGTTGAAATCTTCACCATTCAACTACATCCAGTGATGGAGCATGAACCATCCCTTTGACCAACACATACAAGCTATACGTATTCTATGCACCCATGCTCACACAGCATCCCTCTGGGCTATCTGAGCAACTATCACAGATTCATGGTGCTTGTGTTCAATGAACAGTTTACCTAACCTTGGCTCTGAAGAACAACAGATGAGATGCCAGCCATTCAGCTGTGCCAAGGAAAAACCTTAAGATGCTTCCGCAGCAGTGGTTCTCAACCTGTGCATCATGACCCTTTGGGGGATCACATATCAGATATCCTACATATCAGATATTTATATTATGATGCATAAGAGTAGCAAAATTACACTTATGAAGTAACCATGAAATAATTTTATGGTTGGGGGTCACCACAAAATGAGGAACTGTATTAAAGGGGTCGCAGCATTAGGAAGGTTGATTACCACTGTTCTACAAGGAAAAGGTGAAAGTTCCCAATAAGGTAAGAAAAAAAATTATGCTGAGATAGCTGAGCTCTGTGGCAAGAAAGACAGATTGTATATGTAGGATTAGGTCCGATCCAGGATTTGGGGCTTGCACTGGAGTCTCAGAATGAACCCCCTGAAGATAGAGAGAATTATGCGATGCAGCTGATACTGTTGGCAGCGATGATTTTACATTTATTTGTGTAAATATAATGTGCATTCCCCTATATAAATGTCCGGCATCCTCCCAAGGATTCACAGACACTCAGAGGCCTGGCTTTCCCCAGTTTGTAAGTTCCTGTGTTTACAGGAGCCTCTCTGGCTCCTCCATAGCATCTATCACAGTGACAGCATCCCTAGGTTCCCTTCACTGTCTGAGAAGCTAAGTGTCACAGAACTGCTGCCTGAAGTCTGCTCAAAGAGACAGCAGATTTTGTGCCTGCAACAAAATCCTAGAGAGAATCAAGTTATAAGGATAAAAAGGTTTTAAGAGATTCAAATCCATGGGCAGGTAGATCCACTGCTGTCAGGGTTATGGTGGGGTGATGAGCGGCACTCACAGGGAATGTGTGGTAAAGCAAACTGCTCAGCTCCTGTCCAGGAAGCCAGAGAGGAAAGGACAGCCTTCCCATAGCCCCAACACAAGTACCTCACATGAGACTCCACACCAAAAAGGCTCTGCGGCTAATCAGTGGTACAGCCTTGGGTCAGCCTTCCACAAAGGCCACAGGAGAGTATGCAGCCTCCAAACTGCAACAGGGATCTAGCTACTTCCCTCATTTCTGTGCTCAAATAGCTGATGAGAAACAACAAGCAATGGAAAGGTCTATTTCAACTCAGTGTGATAGGATACTGTCCAGTGTGGTGTGGTGGGAAGGCATGGTGGTGGGAGTGTGAGGCAGCTGACCTCACATTGCCATGGCAGTCAGGAAGCAGAGAGCAGAAAGGAAATGACTCAGGGTTGGAGACCCTCAAGTCCCACCCCAGTGGCTCCACTTCTCAAAGGTTCCACAACTTTGCCAAACTACACTCCTGTCTAGCGACCAAGTGTTCAAACAGATGAGCCTGCGGGAGATGGTTCAAATTCAAATCACAAGAAGGAACCCACTCTGCCCCTCTTCCCCTCTGCCAGCTGACTGTGAACACAGTGGTGGGGTCTGCAGCCATTTTGATTTCTGAGATTGCAGATTCCATGAAGGAAGGCAAAGATACATGAAAATTGCCTGGGTCCCCAAGAATTCCATGAGGAAATAGCTCACACTAGTGTGCTTGCTGGTGAGGTCTTTGTAATGCCCTCTTGAACCGGCACTGTCAAGGTCTGTGTTTGAGCCTCCACTGTGAGCCCCTCCGACACTTACTTAAGACATGCTGAGATGGCTTTCACACTGGTGGGATCTGGTGGAGAAGCCTCAGGGTAGACAGGAGCAGTAAGTCAGCATGTGCTGAGGAAAATGCCAAAGGATGTGCCACAGCCCTTGTAGAGCTCATGCTTGGGAAGAGGCAGTCAGGGTTTTGCCCGGATACCAACAAGAGCGATTACATCAGCCTGACCCATGTGATGTCTGAGTCACAGAGTGAGCTTAACCATTCCTGTTTAGTCAGCCTGCATGCCTCCAGAACCTGCATCCTGGAAGAACAGTAGTGAGCTCAGCTCTTGTTTGGTGAATTCCAGGTTGGGGTTTGGGGGTCAGAAATTGAAAATTTGTTGTGTGGCTTTCCTGGGGAGCTTCTCCTTCCCAACCCTAAGTCTGTCTCCCCTCCTATCCTCACCCTAGTGTGTGTGTGTGTGTGTGTGTGTGTGTGTGTGTGTGTGTGTGTGCTCATTTATGAATGTGTGCACATGTGCGTGTACATGCAGACCAGAGGCCACCATCCGGTGTCTTCACTTTTCTCCACCTATTTTTTTTTTGAGACAGGGTCTCTCACTCCACCTAGAGCTCAGTCATTCAGCTAGGCTAGTTAGCCACTGAGTGCCAGGGTTTAAGCTGCGTCCAGCTCTCTAGTGTGGATTTACAGGCAGATACTGCTGTGCCCTGCTTTGTCTGAGGGTCCTGTGGATCTGACTTC
This sequence comes from Onychomys torridus, assembly GCF_903995425.1. NCBI lineage: Eukaryota > Metazoa > Chordata > Mammalia > Rodentia > Cricetidae > Onychomys > Onychomys torridus. The sequence goes on along the minus strand of NC_050447.1, from coordinate 124,784,034 downwards.
TCTGGTCCCCATGCTTGCCCAGCACGTACTTTACCCTGTCCTCTCTCCAGGCCCTCATGTTGGAATTCTAACAACACAATGCCCATCTTTCTGCCATCGCCATCCCTCCACCCCTCAGGCCTCCTTGTCACTGCTGAGTACACCAGTCAACTTGTCTTCACATAGGACCAGGGCCCTTTGGGTAGGCCGGAAGGCTCTGTGAAAGCCTGTGGGCCACTGAACTAAGCTGTAGACACACAGCTGTAAGAACAGAGCCAGTAGCCCCTAAACACACAGCAAATGCCATCAAAAGCAGGCAGGCAGGTGCTTTGGGCAGTACTCTCGAGTCTTGCTTTAATCTGTCCTCAAAATCTCCACCTACTGTTTAAGTGAATTGCCTGTGGCTCATTTTATCTGGTAAAAATAGAACTGGCTGTTTTTAGACCAGAATATGGGGCAAGAACAGATAATCTCTGTGAAGTCAGAGATTAAGTCGGGGCTGTTTTTATCTTTACTGGAGGACCTAGGTCAAAGCTTTTCATGAATTTAGGGTATGGCATTTCAGAGAAGAGTTGGAAGGGTGGAGGCAAGAACAGCTGGGGTTCTGTGCAAGTGAGGGCAATGGGGAGTCTGTAGCAGGAATGCAGCACCAAGTTGTCCACTGCCCCTGCGTCCAGGCTCAAACACAGTGGCTAGAATGTGAACCAGCTCCCAGTCTGGTCACATTGGTGGAGCTGGTTGACAGTTCTACATCACCCACAGTAGCATCACCACGAACTTTCTCTGTGTGGGTTGTGCCAGACAAGGACGAGGGAGTTGCCAGCCTTCTGCAAGCCCTGTTTGTCCTGTAGCTCTGACCTTTACAGGACAGCAAGCGGCACACTCCACCCCTTCCTGTTGGTGCAAGGAACACTCAGACATATGTTCTCTGAATGTCCTGTGTGAGCCTTAACTGTCCTGGCCAAACACAACGGAGGAGAGCATCCATGGGAGTCCCATGGCTTTAGCCTCCAAGATCCACCGGTAATCTAGTAACTGAAAATATGGTGTTCTGTATCCAAGGGATTCTGACACCACACACTCCCCAATAGACCAAGAGGGACTGAGACCTTCTGCAATGAGTTGAGAGTGTCTTTGGAATATAAGGTCATCTTGCAACCTATGTTCCAAGCAGGCTGCTCTCTTGCTGTGCCTAGCTCCTGATTTTGCCCCATCCCCAAGCCTGGGAGAGTCCAGCCCTCCCCATTTCATATACCCTGAAACATCCACAGCACAGAGACAAGAAGCATGGATCCCTGCTTATCCTAGTTAACTTTCATTGTTAAGTTGGCACAGCCTAGAGTAGTCTGAGAAGAAAGTCTCAGCTGAAAGATTGCCCAAAGCAGACTGGCCTGTGAACGTGTCTGTAGAGGGTTGTCTTGCTGTTAACAGATGTAGAAGGGTCCACCCAGAATGGGCTGTATCATCCCTGGGCAAGTGGGCCTGGGTTGTATAAGAAAGCTGTATAAGCATGAGCCTGTGAGTGGGCCAGCAAGCAGCATGCCTCCGTGGTTTCTGCTTCAACTTCCTGCTGGATTTCTGACCAGCTTTCTTCACTGATGACCCATGGTCTGATGTCTAAGCCAAATAACCCCTTTTCTCCTCTACGTTGTTCTTAGTCAAGTTTTATCACAACAGAAAGGAAAACCAGAAACTACCCAAGCTCTCCCAGAAACTCCAGTTGTACATGGCATCAGATACTGACACTTTCCCCCTGCATGGCCATCAGGGAGTCCCCTAGTTCCACACAGGGTTCCATGTCCTCCTGAACCCCAATGACTTTTCTGTCCTGTGATTTATTCTGTTATTGTGGCCCCTACCTGGCCTAAGGGCCAGACATGTCTACATGTCTCAATATGAGTTTGCATCCCAGCTGCCCTCTATCAGATGTTCCAATTTTAGCCCTGAGTTTTCTGGGTCAGCTGGCTAATAGACTCCATATAGTGGTTGATAACAACTGCTTTGTTTTTGAAGAGTGATGTGTTTGTATCCTGTGACCGACATAAGAAATCACCACTGGAATGCCTTAAAGCAGTAGAAATGTATCCCCTCTCCACCTAGAGGCAGGAAGGTGGGAACCAGTATCAGTAGGATACCTTTAGAAGATTCCAGGTCCTTCCCGGCCTCCTTTTCCAGATGCTCCAGTGGCAGCCACACTCCAAACTGCCTGCTTTCACATGACTATCCCTCTGTGTATCTGAGCCTTCAAGTTTATCTTGATGATCATTCTAGCCACCAGGACACTTAGCTACCCAGCAGACCCATCTTCACACAGGCACATCTGCAAGGACTCTTACAGAGTAAGGTTGCCTTCACAGCAGTTCAGGTGACATGGTACAGCTCAACAAGGGCTGCCGTGCCTGGCCTGGCGAAGGACCTGGGAGGTCTTCCTGTGCATCTTGAAGCATCCAACAGCTCCCTTGCTACCTCCAAAGACACAGGAAGTTGCTGTGGAAAGATGAACTACATAGCTGTTTTCTATGCACTGGGTTTGTGTTTTCCAAGGGAGAGACGGAGTCAGTCTCTTTCCCAGGGCTGCCAGCATCTCTGAATGAAAAACAAAGAAGAAATGAAAAGGAAAGGAAAGGACATAACTGTTCCTAGGTATGGTGGAGGAGAAAGTTGGTTGTAGATAAAAGGGAGAGCATAGGTAGAGACAGGGACATCTTGGAGAGTCCAGAGCCGACATGGCCATGCTGAGCTGGGCCATGTGGGGAGGGGGAAGGGGGGAGGGAAGAGAAGGGAACAGCAGCCAGGAGGGCAAAGGTAAAAAGGGGCGGGTAACCAAAATGTCTGCATTGTATAGGGAAGAGCCTCTGGGGGAAGGGCAGCCCGGTCCCTGGGCTGGAAAGTTCAGGTTAGAGGGTGGGGTATGCTAGCTATACCCTGTAGCAGGTAGGGACTGAAGGATTCTGGGAGAACCTGAGGCCAGGTCTACTTCGACAAGTTAAATAAGTACCTCAGCCATTTGTCCCAGGTTTGAAACTTAACAATCCCCAAGCCAGATTCCCTCAGAGCTGCAGCGGGGGAGCCAGGCAACCCATCCTGGAGGAGATGAAACCACAGCTCCTCTTTGCTAACCTCCACCCAGGGAACAAACAGAGTGAAGAACAGCTGGCTGGTTCTCATCGCAGGGACCAGCAAGCTATCAGCCCAGACCCTGGTGACAGTGGCTCCCAGATTCTCTTATGAGAAAAAGATTTAAAAAAGAAAAAAACAAGCAAATTGAAATACAAAGTAGGATTCCAGGCACCTCCAGAATGGAGAAAAAGCAACCCTGGGAAGTGCCAGGTACTAGAACTTGGCATTTCTTCCCATGAGCTTCATCATTCATGATATTAGGAGTCCTCCCCTCCCCCCCCAGCAGCCCCCTTATGAGTCCCTCACACCCTCATGCCTAGCATGTGTCCAATGTCATCCCAATAGACTCAGTCACAATGATAGTAGTAGCCACACTAGATAATCCTTTTTTCTAGTGCCTGGCTACATCTGATTGCAGTTCTGGTTGGGTGAGCTGGCCATGAGATTTCTGGCATTACTGAGCTCACAGTTCCTGGTGGGAGTGTGTGTGTGTGCCTTGTGTGTGTAGGTATGCACATGAATGTGTGTGTGCACATTTACATGTAAACATGTACATTTGGGCATGTGTTTGCATATGAGTGCTTGGGAGTGTGTGCATGGATATGTATGCACACATCTCTGACTATCTGTCTGTCTGTCTGTGTACACATATTTAGTCAACAGCCTGACTGGTGTGTGTATATATCTTTGTATAGATGAATGCGAACATGTACAAGCATGTGCATGCATACTTGTATGTGCTGAGTCAACAGCATGACTGAAACAGAGAGAGGGGTGGTGATAACTAGGTCAAGGGGAGATGACCATGGCCTGACCACATGCTACTGTACCCACCTGAGCCGGGAAAGTCACCTGCAGAGCATCCATTCTACTGTAAAACAAAGTACTGCCCTGAGTCCCCTTGGGTGGGGACTTGAGTCTCAGGAGAAGGGGTCAGAGATGATGGTCTAAGCTCCAGGACTGAAAGCTTCTAGAAAGGAATGGATAGGACCAGGAGAGGATGCCATCATTCATGCCACTGGATAGAGAGCTGTGCCCAAGGATCCTGTGCCCATGAGCCTATGGACTAAAGTGTCTGTCCGTCCTAGGGTAAGTGGCTCTTGGAGCCTGTAGAAAGCAGGCCAGGGCCTCCCAGAAGGATCCCTGGGTCTTGCAGAGGCTGATTAGGGAACTGTGGATTTTCACAGTGCATACCAGTACTGCGTGTGATGCCTCTTCTGTCTGAAACTGCGGTTTCCTTGGGAACTTACACAGACATTTACTAATGGCAACCTTACACTTATGTTCCCTGTACTCTTACTGGATGTCAAATTATAGCTAACACACCCCATTTTTCTCCTCTCACCCCAGATTCACTGAGCCCACCAGAATGGGCAGGTACCACTGCTGATAAACTCCAGCCCCTGGATCCTCTGCTATTTTGCATTAATGGTGAGAAAAGAAGAAGGAGAGAGAGATGGAATCTTGCCTATACCAATGCCTCACAAAGGGAGACAGAAGCCTGTCCCTGGTGGAGGGAAGGGTTGAGTATTAACCAGTGCCCACAGGTCAGCAAATGATGAAGGGGTGAGAAGCACTGGCCGGGGTCAGATTCCTTGGCTTGCACTGTGACAAACTACATCTTTGCTTCTTCTGTCCCTCGTTCTCAGTCCTGCTGTCCATCCTCCAAGGTCAGCACCAGCAGAGTTCCTGAGCCCTGTCTGTCTTCCTTTTGTCCATCCTTACCTGAGCAGCACTGTAGTGGACTGATGGGTGGCTGAGGAGATGATGCTGGGGAGGAGCTCTGATAGGAAAAGGTAGAGTTAGAGCTTAAGGAGCAAATGGAGGGTCAGTGAAGAGCAGCTGTGTTCAGTGATTATCAAGGTAGTATTGGGGTACTCATGCCAAGGCCTGGGAAGAGGAGGAATCTGAGGTACAAGGACCAGCAGGTGCAGAGGGTTTGATGGAGGAAAAGCTCTGTGAGCAACAGGAGCAAGAGACTGTGATACAGATTAGCCAATGGTCAGGGTGAGCTTGACCCAAGATGGACCAGTGGACTCAGCCACAGTTCCTGGTGCTGAGCTCATCCCAGATGGATACAATCCTCATCTTGTGACTGCCTTCTGAGATTGAAGCCAGTGGCTGGCTGGCCCAGAGCCTGTCCAACTCACAGCTGCCAATTGTCAGCCCACCAGGGTCTCTGAGCAATGACACCCCAATCCCACAGACCTGGAGATCCTGCCCAAGACATCATGGCAGTTTCTCTTTCCTCACTAGTGGGGTTCTGCAAGTCTCTGGTTTACTGACCCTATGGTTTCACATTGGCCTTGTGTGTGATGTCTTTGGGGCCTATCTCAACCCAGGAAGACATGTCCAAGACTTCAGAATACCTGCTGATTTTGTTGTTCTGGGGACAAAAAAGGAGAGAAAAGAAAAAGAAGGGTATTGGCTGGTTCAGTTTGATCCCTTTAGAATAAGCATTATAAATAGCATGGGGAGATGAGCCTGTTGTGGTTGAAATGATTCGTGTGTGTGTGTGTGTGTGTGTGTGTGTGTGTGTGTGTGTGTGTGTGTGTTATGTTTATATGCAGACATTTGTGTAGAGGCCAGAGGTTGATGTCTGGTGTCTTATTTTTTGAGCAGGGTCTCCTTTTGGCTAGACTAGCAGGCCCATGAGCCCCAGGGATCCTGCTGCCTCCATCTCTGCAGAGGCTGCTGAGATGATGAGCACCGTGAGCCACCGTGAGCCACCGTGAGCCAACCTGAGCCACCATGAGCCACCGTGAGCCACCATGAGCCACCGTGAGCCACCGTGCCCAGCGTTTTCATAGGACGCTGCAGCTGGAACTGAGGACCTGGTGCTTATGTCACAAACACTCTCCCACTGAGCTGCCTCCCCAGCTCTCATGTTGAATTTACTCAGCAGTGGGAGACATGGAGGTGAGAGGTCGGCCTGTCTGAGGTGTTTCCTCAGGATACAGTTAAAGCTAGATTCACTGATAAGCAAGGAACCCGACTCCAGGGAAGCGGCCACTCTATAATAAGAGGGAGACTTGAGCAGGGATGTACTGTCATCTGACTTCCTGACCCACCCCTGCTACCTCACAGAGCCCCCAGCTGCCAGAAGGACCTCACCAGATGTGGCCACACAGTCTTAGGCTGCCTATCTACCTAACCATGAGCCAACTAACCCTCCATCCCTCATCATCTGTGATGCTGAGTGAGAGCAGAGGAACCACACCCGCCCCATACAGGGGCTTGTGCAAAGCACCAATATCACTCCAGAAGCTGGGAGCAATATGGGTCCAACCTCCCTGACCCCAGCAATGCCACCCTTCTTGGGGTGACTTCTCTAGCTACAAGTACATTGATAGCAGGTAGGCAAGGAGTTAGGTATGCAGTAAGGAAGGGAACAGCGGGTGTGGCTTGGCAGCTGTCTCCCACAAGTCAGAGGCCCCTGTGCAGGTAGGCATCCTTGAAGCTTCGTTTAGGTTCTCCCCACTGTATCAAGAACTAAGACACCGGGGCACGTTCCCACCTGTCACCTGTGTGTACTAACAGAGGGTCTAAAACCTCGAAAGATTTGCCATAATGCTTTGCCTGTACTGTGGTTTTGATACACACACACAGACACACACACACACACACACACACACACACACACACACACCACCCACTTTGTGGAAATAATTTGCTCCCATCATGATTTGGGAGGGGAAATGTGTCACCTTAACTATGAATATACCACTTACTTTATATAGATTCCTTAAAACTTCTTCAAAACCGATGATGCAGACCTAATGGGCTGCTTCCCATACTTGGCAAGGCCAAGCTGATCTCTCTTTGGAGCATTTGCTTTGCTTTGCTAAATAAACTTCTGCTTGAGCTGTATATGTCTCTTGACTAAATTGGTTCCTAGAAGAGGACAAGATCTGAGAGACCCCTGTACCAAAGTTACCCATGAGTCAACCCCAATGCTGTGTTGAGAACAAGGCGCTACTTAGCATACTCCTAAACTGAGGTGTGTACCTGCAGCCACTCCAGCAATGGGAGTGCACTGCCACACTCAGGGTGGGTCTTCCTTCCATGGTGACACTGAGTCCAGTCAGAGGAACAGTAAAGAGTCTTCTGTGCTGTGCCTTCTTTGAAATGTCTTTCTGGAGAGATCGAGTCCCAGCATGCCTTGCTTTTCAGCTACTGCAAACTGGGTATATTTGACTTGTGCTTCTGGGAAGGTGCAAGAGATGGACACTCTCCAGTTCTTCCTGCTAAGTACCACTGGTGTCTGGCTAGCAAGCCAGTGGCCATCCTGTGAGCTGTGCTATGGAGATGCCACGGCTCCCGTCACTTATCCTGGCCTTCAATCCTGTATCAACAAAGAACAGAAGCCTGTCCACAGCCACAGGGGGACGCCTGGGGTGTAACTCCCCAGCAGTGGAAACATTGTTAAAGAGATACTTGTGCTGAAGGACCTCAAGGCACTAAGATCTCCTCAGGAATCCCATCCTGGGGAGAGAAAGGCTGGAGTCTGGAGAAGGAGAAGCTTGTCTGCCTGAAAGAGATTTCACACAGTGGGACAAGCTGTCAGGCCACATGCAGGGAAGACAGGAGCAGAGACGCTGATGACGGCCGACCACCCCTTGACAGACTGCTTAGCTGTGCACACCTCTTGACTTCCATTTAAACTGAAACCTTGCATCAGGTCCCTGAAGATGAACTTGGGAGGGTCACTGGGCCTCTTTATTTGTTCCCTTCTCAAAATGGCCACAATGAACAAAGCGCCTTTCTCTGCTTTCCATTATTATTTATCACTTTAATGGGCACTGTGGCTAAACCAGCTGGTTCCAGCTGCCAGCGCCCGGGCCCTGGCTGTAATAGCTCCAAGAAGAGGAAGAAGGCAAGAAATTGGCCCTTCCCCTAGGGAAGCTGGTGCCCGTCCCCTCCCCCATGCTGCTACTGAGGCTCCAACTGTGCAGCCACACAATCTGGGCTCCTGACCCTCCAAACTGTACTGCTTAAGCTCCTGAGATTTGCTATGCAGCAACAAGTCAGAAAGCCCATATCTCAGGTCCTAAACTGCTCAAGGAAACGTGTTAACTGACTACTGAATTCTCAGTATGATTGTATCATCACAATAAATGAAGAGATCTGTAAGAATTTGGCACGAAGTTCCTAAAGCACTGACCTTACATCATGTTATTAAACGAACATTCACCTTTCCTCCATACTTTTGAGGCGCCCTACTGCATCTTAGGCTCCTTCTGATACTATTTTTCTTAGTTGAACTAGGTTGGTGAACAAACAGAATAAAAAAACAAAAAACAAAACAAAACAAAAAAAACATTGGCGGCTCCTCTTCACCAAACCACTGGTTGTTAATAGATCCCAATTCTGTTTGCGGGTGGGGGTTGTATGCTCTGATGAGTCACCCCAGCACAGTTCTCTGAAGCTTTGAGAAACTGTTGTGCAATCCCAATGAGCAGCATCCCTCTGGGCAGAGGCTGAGAGAGGCAGGGCTCGGTGGGAAGTGGTGGCGCTCCCTGATTGTGTCCTCAGATGCGGTGGCTCTAAATCACCTTTTTCATGAGTTCTTCTTATGTCTTTGTTTGCTTTCATTTCAGCCACTTCCGCTGTGTTGTCAGGGCACAAATGGAAATGTACCAGTTGCTCCGTGGGCCTTTGTGTCCCCTGCCACCTGGGGGTCCACACCTAAGAGTTTGTGCACAATCCGCTTCTGTTTTCAATCACCTCCAGGCCAGTTCCAAACAGGGTTTTCGCAGAATTTCATTTTCTTCATTGTACAAATTTACATAACACAAACTCTACCTTCTTAGCTGTGCCCAGTGTTCAGCATCCAGCCACTAAGCCTGCTCACAGCACTATATACACATCACCATGCCCTCCCTCAGAGCTCCTTCATTTTACAGAATACAAACTCAGTATCCAAGTTCCCCACTCCCAGCGGCAGGCACCAGAGTGTTCGGAAATGTATGCCCAGGTGAGCTCAGAGGAACAGACAGGCTGCAAGCCTGAGACTCTGCATTGCCTTGTGGGTGCTTCTTAAGGGGCTTCCAGGAAGAATGAGTACATTATTTCCTTATGGGAGTAATTATTCCTTCTGCTTCCTTAGCATGGGTTTCTGGTGACTCAGATTTCCTGCAGGAGAGAGGGAATGAACTCCTTGGGAAATGATTGGCAGACCTAACTGGATTAACTAATGTTTGGAGTCTCCACCAAGATCAGAGGTAGATTTTAGATTCCATTATTTTGACCACGAGGAAATATCTTTGCCTTAATGGGCCTCAGCAAAGCCCAGGGATCTCCACCTTTAAGTCTGCGAGGTTAAGGAGTGGCAAAATTTATGTTTACCTCTTTAGTATTTGGGGTGGGGAGGATGGGAAGTAGAGTTCAAAGCCTCAGTGGCTTCCTAGGCTACTGTGACATCAAGACTCCAAAGACACACTAAGGGGGATCACTGATCTCTTTGCCCCTCTTCCCAAGTGTGACTACACAGAACAAATCTCCTTCTCTTTCTTTTTGCTAGGAATTTGGCTATTGTAATTGGCTTATGGCAGATGAGTGGCTGAAGCAGTCTTGACTCTGTAAGTCAGGTGATATCAACATTCCCTTCTTTTTCAGGACTTAGTAGTATTCCATTGTACAGACACTTTTTCAATCCCTTCATCTGTTGACTCTGGTTGCCGGCTGCTGACCACACATGCCAACGAGGCAGTAGAACATCCTGCGGCATGCAAGACCCCTATGGATTCACAGTGGGTTCTGAACACAAGTCCAAGACCTCTTCTCTTTGGCAGGAATGTGGGGTGATCCCCCTTAGTGTCACATGGTCCCACCAGCAGCTGAGGAACACGTGAGAAGAGAACTGAGGCAGAGAACAGCAGAAGCCTTCCTGGGAAAGCCACTTGCACGTAGGGACCCATGAGAGGCCATGGGCACAGCTCTCTCTTTTGGAGACAGGTCTGACCCTGTTCCAAGCTCTCTTTTGGTAACCATGTTCTTTTCTTTTAGTGTCTGTACATTTCTGTACAAGTCATTGCTAAAAACTATAAGATCCTGTGTATGTTTATGTGTATACTACTCCCATACATGAGCATGCACATGGATGTGTCTATACATAAGGAAGGCGCGTCTATATGTCCCTGTTCCTATATGTTTATACAGGTGCGTACGTGTACACACATGTGTGTTTTTTTTTCTGAGTGACTGCATGTGTGTTTGCATATGTATATGCCCAGTTTTTTTTCTGTGATTGTGTGTATCTCTGCGTGTGTGTGTGTGTGTGTGTGTGTGTGTGTGTGTGTGTGAGAGAGAGAGAGAGAGAGAGAGAGAGAGAGAGAGAGAATGCACCTGTGTATGTATTTCTGACCCAAGTTCTTTATTGGCACCAACCACATCAGGCACTGCTCTCCCACCATTGGCCACAGATTCAGAAACCTTGTGGGGAAATGGAATCTCATAGACTTCATTTCCACAGTCTCTCACACTCCTGATTATTGTGGATCTTGTCTCCTTATTCTTACAGATCTGTGCGTTAGATCCAGCTTCTGACTCCTCATTTTGATCACCTTTTATTACTGACGACATTCATTTAGCACTCCTGCAAAATGCCTGGAATGGACCCTCCCCACGAAGCTGCCCCTCCCCAAGTGAGTGTCGACAGATGCTCCCAGAGGTGAGCATTTAGAGCAGTGGTTCTCAACCTGTCAGTCATGACCCCTTTGGGGGTCACATATCAGATATTTACACTATGATTCATAACAGTAGCAAAGTTACAGTTATGAAGTAGCAACAAAATAATTTTATGGTTGAGGGGTCACCACAACATGAGAAACTGCACCAAAGGGTCACAGGGTGAGGAAGGTTCAGAACCACTGTTCTAGAGGTTGGATGCTGGAAAATTCCTTATGTGAGCAGATATCTGGGAAAGTTGTCTCCCACTGGCCTGTCTGGTCACCGTTACAGTTGTAGGCAGTGTGGCAAGTTTGGTGAGGGTTTCTACACTGACCTTCACCTTTATCTAATGTTCAGTGGAGAACACTGGCCCAGGGAACACAGGGCAGGCGAGACGTCTTCTACACTAACTACATCCCCAGGCATGAAAATATAAGTTCTACAGTGTGGACTTATGACCCCAGAGTGAGAACCACATGCTTGATAGGTGAGGGTGGGAACCTTGTCTTGCTGTATATTTCAAGCATTCCTTGGGTTCAGGGAGCTCTTCTCAACCCAAAGCACTGGTGTGCTGGGCTGTGAGGGCTGTTATCAAGCAGACCCTTGGGACTCTGGCAGCCAGAAGCTATGGTTAAATTGCAAAGGAACAGATAGGGATTTCTAGGAAAAGTAAAGAGTCACCAATGCCCTTCTATGTGTTCACAGTTCTCAAGGGCAAGGCAAGCGAAACCTTGGTAACTTAGGAAAAACGTATCAAATGTCATCCCCTGGAAGTTCCCTTAAAACGCACAGGTTGTTCTTAGATAAGGAAAGGGCCAGGACTGACCTTCAGTTAACCAAGGGCATGAAGAATAGGACCAGCTGCAAAATGGTACAATATTAACCCTCTTTCTGCTCGGGGCAGCTTCAAGCATCAGCCTTGCACAGTACACTGTAAAACCTCTGGCTTTGAGTCGTTATGTAACAGCCTGGCTCATTTCAGCCTGCTGTTTGATTACTCACTTACGATCATTGCAGATGTCTGTGGGGGTGAGAGAGGTACAGAAGTAGTTTGAGACAGGGTCAGATGCAGCCCAGGCTAGTCTTGATCTCAGGATATTGAGGGTGGCCTTGAACTACTGATCCTCCTACCCCCACCTCCTGAGTGCTGGGATGATAAACATGCATACCTCCCCTTTCTGTTGTAGATTTTAAAGGCATGTTGAAAGGTTTGGGGTTTAGAGTCCAAGGGGAATGCTGAGATACATTGCTTTTTGTATAAGAGATGTGTTAAAAGAGTTATTATTCCATGGGTGGTCAGACAGACAGACAGCATGGTAGGGGCTGGGAGGACAGAGCAAGTCTAAATGGTGAGGTGAAGGTAACTTCTTATACATTTTAGAAGCAGGAAGGTTCTGTGCCACATGAGTAATGGGGAGTCCACAGTACATACATCCTTACAGTCAGGCTGCCCCACTTCCTGTTAGCCTGGGGCCTGTGTGCAGAATCAGCTCTGAGGGTGGGAAGAGCAGGAATCCAGAAAAACAAGCTAATGGAAGAGCTCTACACATAGTGTGGCCCTGGTTGACTCCATGACACAACAGAGTGTGCAGAGTCAGAGCTAAACATCTGACTTATGAGCCTGTAGGCTGTGTGACCTTGGCAAAGTCACTTTCCTTCTTAGAGGAGGCTCATCAGCAAATAAGTGCACAGTTCTCATCCCAGATTCCAGGTGATCTAGTGGGATAAGGAAGGAGAACATGTCATGGCTGTCGGTACTGGTTATGATGTTGTCCATCGGGATGTGATAACCACATTATTTTAAACAGTTCTCTAACTCCAGCCCTCAATGCCGACCTCAGAGACCAAGACAGACCCATGAAAGTATCTGTCCTGTCAGAGCTGAATAAAAACCAAACCAAGTCTGTGCTGAGCTGTGAGGGGGACACCTTCCTCCCAGAGCATTGGATGTAGCAGTATCAGTCAGCCCCTTCCTTCTACAGGGGCAAGAACTTCAGGAGTCACATTTGACTCTTCAAAGTGGACCAGCAGTCACTCATCTGACTATGTCGCTGGAGCTGTCTGTGTCTGCCTGTACCCTGGTGTCTACAACGAGGCGGGATCAGCCACCCAATCTGACATGCCATCACAGAAAGTAGTAACGGTGAAAAACAAAGAGAGGAGATGTATTCAGTGTGGTTATGTCAGGAAGAACAACGAAGTCTAGTCAACCAAGTCCATCTTTGGGGTCCGGCCATGAAGTTTAGGTTCAAATAGAAGGCAAGAGGCATGTAGAGCTAGGCAGTCCAGGTCAAGGTGTGGTCCCACCCACAATCATCTCAGTTCCAGTGCCTTCTGCAAGGTGATCTGGCGAGAGGTCAGAACCATGTGACTGCTCTTCCTCCTGCATGTGATTCCAGTTGGGTTGTTGGGTTCCTTCATTTCAATAGTCTGATAGAGCAGGCATTGCTTCTTAGAGTCGTCCCCTCCCCCATGTCTGACATAACATTGCAATTGTGCATTGCTCAGACTGTTTTGCTGTCACCAAAACATGAGTCTGAACACTATCTTTCAACTTAAAATGCACTTCCCAAGCAAGTCACATTACAGATGGCTTGCTCTGTGAGGGTTTAATTTGCCATTTGGGGAAGATTCAGACATGGGGTCCACTTGGGTAGCTGTTGAATAAGTTTCTTTGCAAATGCCTGTTTGCATGTGCACAGTTGACAGAGGACATCAATGACTCATCTGGGTTGGAGTTAGGTTTTGTTTCTAGGATTTGGAGGCCTCTGGGAGGATGGGACTCACAGCATGTATGGCTAGGGGCCCTCCATTCTAGCTGATTCACCTGAAAGTGTGTAAGTCTTTCCTGTCACTATACCAAAAGATCTGAAGCTTGATGCTTTATGAGCAAAAGATGCTTATAGTTCTAGTGTTCAAGTATGTGGTCTTGGTGTCTACTTGACAATGGTGAAGGCTTTCTGGCTCAACATGATATGCAGGATGACACAAGAGGGAGTGATCACATGACCAGACAGAAAGCCAGAGGGATTCAAGAGTCAGCTTCCTCTTCACAGTAACGTGATCACATGACCACCAATGAGAGTCTTGAGATAAGTACATACAATTCCCTCTGAGGGAAGAACCACCATGATGTCACCCACTAGGGTTCGTAGTTATGATATCTTTAGTCATGGCTGCCCTCCTTGAAGGTCCTCACTGTCTCAATACCACCCCACTTAGGGGTCAAGTACACACCACATGAATCTTGGTGCAATCATTCAAACCACATTAGAGGCATGGCAATGGCTGAGTAACTCAGCAATCTGGAAGGATCCAGACTCTGTTCACTGGGCATTCTTTAGTCAGTCCTGTCTGTTCCACCCCAGGGCTCTGAGATGGGTGTTCAGTCAGGGCAAAGCTTGTGTTTGCATTTTAAAAAGAAGTGAAGGAAAACAAGGACAAGGAAAGTCGTGGAGAGCTGTTGCGAGATATTTGATTACACTGTGTGTAGAGCTATGTCACCAGGATTGTTTTACTAAAAAGCTAAATGGTCAATAGCTAGGCCAGAGGTGTAGCAGGAACTTCTGGACAGAGAGAGCTCTGGGAAGAAGAAAGGCAGAGCTGACAGTCCAACACAGAGGGAACAAGACATGCAGGAGGAGAGGTAAAAGCCATGAGTCACATGGCAGCATGTAGATGAGTAGAAATGGGTTCATCTAAGTTATAAGAGCTAGTTAGAAACAAGCCTAAACTATAGGCAGAACTTTCATGATGAATAACAAATCTCTGTGTCATGGTTTGGAGGCTGGCAGTTCAAAAAAGCCTGCTGCAGAGAGCTGTGACACAGGAATCTCCCTGGGACGTGACAATGATGGCAGCAGGAACAGAGCTGAAGGAACCTTTGTAGCACTCGCTAAGCCTTCCGGCAAAAACCAGGATCCAAGGAGTCCTGTTGTCATGGAGACTTGGACCACTAAAGCTGGTGGAGAGCTGGAGGTCTGGCTGCTGGGTAGTCCAGGCTTCTCATTTCTCCTGTAGGGAAAACTGGGCCCCTTCCTGCACTTACAGCCCTGTAGGACGGGTTGGAGCTGTTCTTAAGAATGGCCTCCAGGCCATCTCAGCAGCAGTATGACACTACAGTCCCACAAGGAAAATGACCTACAGACTGAAACTTAGAATCTGGGTCTGAATGAGCAAACACAGCTCTAGAGAGTGCTGGAGTACAGAGACCTGTAACATGGGTGGAGCAGGCCAGGTGGGGCAGGAGGTGGCCAATAGGCCAACATCTGGGAGGGAATCCAGATCCTGGCAGGTGGGAGGCCCAGCATGGTGCTGGTGCTCTCAGCTTAAGGCAGCAAGGCCCTGCAGGGAAGTCAAGGTGTCTTCACTGTCTTTTCCCTCCAGAACTCTGGATGGAGCCTCTGGTGTCTTTGTTGGGGGATATAGTGAGTGGTGAATGAGGATTCTTTATACAAACTATTTAAAAAAATCAGAAAAAAGCTTTCTTCGCTTTTCTGACAAAACACTCATCAACAGTAACAAAACTACATTTCCATCTTCCAGAGGGGAGATTCCTGCAATGCTGGGATTTCAGGTGTGTGCCATCACCTAGTTTATAAGGTGCAAGAGATCACACGCGGGGCTTCATGAATGCTAAGCAAGCTTTATGTCAGCAGGACTGCATCCCTAGCCTTTTTAAAGATATTTATTTGTTGTTATGTGTGTGTTAGGGCATGGATAGAATAGAATACACTTGTGCAGGTGCCCTTGGAGGCCAGAAAAGGACATACCCTGGAGCTGGAGTTACACAGACTGATACAAAGTCCCCAGCCACCCCAAATGGGTGTTGGGAATCAATCTCAGGTCTTCCGAAAAAACAATACATACCTGTAACAGCTGAGCCACCTCTCAAGCTCAGCCTCCCCTCTGGGTTATTTTTAAGCCAGGGATGTTGACTGGCTCCTTCTGAGAAGATGGAAAGAGACCGGAGGAAAGAAGCTGCTTTCTTGGTGACCAATATGTAGCTTCCTGCACAGTGAGCTAGCTTGAAGCACAGTGTTCCCAGAATACAATCTTAGCCAATATATGCAGAACCTTATCCCCATTCTCCAGTACAAGGAGGGCAGGTCAGGACAGAGCTGGCCTAGGAGCCAGTAAGTCCTTATGCAGGGTGGCAGTCGGTATCAGGGCAAGGCAGACTGTATGAGGCAACATGGCCTCCACAACCCCAAACACACACGCAATCTAAAAGATACAAACACCAACAGGAGTGGCCCAGGGGAGATGCTTATCTCTTCTGCAAACAGACACCCACAGTGACAGCCGCCTTCCATGCTCAGCATTAGCAGGGTCACCCAGCAAGTGGCGACTGGCATGTGGATACTCAGCCTTCAATTCTCCCAAACAAACCAGGGACTGTCCAGTGGCCAGCATGGAAGACCCTCTGCTGGGAAGCTGTCACCTCCTGGGAGAGAAAGATGGACCTCAGACTTCTTCACACAGAGAGAATCACTGGGGTCACCACTTGTGGTAGTTCTCATTATTAAAATGACAGTGCTGCTGCTAATAACAATAACCATAAAATTAAAACTAAAGCCCGCAGCTCCCCAGCCACTGCTGCAGCCTTGTGCAATGGGGAGCTGTTGACAGCCAGACATTGTTTACTTGCAGACGCTACAGTCTGGGTGCTTTGCACAAATATTTACTGAGTGCCATGGGCACACAGATAAAGACATAATTTCCTACCCTCGAGAAGTGCACAGTCTAATGGGCAGATGGACTTGTAAACAGACAGTTTCAACATGGTGCCAAGGTGTGGAACAAAACACAGGTGGGGGACAGTAAGGACACAGGGAGGGACTATCTGGGTCTATCCATAGGAGGGCACGTGTCCTAGGGAAAAAAAGCAGGTCCCAGGAGCCATTGCCCTGCAATATTCCAAGCAGGGGAATAACACCAAGAGCAGCTTTTGGAAGCATGGAGCCAGAACATTGATCTCACTGTAAAGGTGGCTGGAGGGGGAACAAGGGGTCAGAAGTCATCAAGAACCTTAAGCATGGGATGCTGATACCATGCACGCTGGAGTTTCCTGGTCTAGGACAGGTACAGATTGCAGAAGCCGTGTCAGAGTCGAATGCCCAGAATAGTCCAGTAAGAAGGAGGACAAACTTTGATCCAGGACCCTCACTACCACCATAGAAGGCCTGATCAGTAGAGATAGGGCACAACTCACCTCTATAACTATTCCTTTTTCTAACAGGCTTGTTAAAAAAAAAAAGTGTAAAAAGGAAATGGGAGGAAATAATGTTTATAATAAAAGCAACTCAACCAATGTACTCCAGACATTATCAACATAGACTCCACATTAAAAGGGTGACTATTTCAACTTTTAAAATTTTATTTTTAAAATTTTAATTATATGTACTCTAATTACAAGGAATCTTTAATTGTATGTTATCTGTGTGTTGGTACACTCCAGTGCAGTACCTATGGAGGCCAGAAGAGGGCGTCTGATCCTGCTGTTACCAGTGGGGGTGAGTTGCCTGACAAGGGTGCTGGGTACTAAGAGCAGCAAGTACTCTTAACCACTGAGCTGTCACTGCAGTCCCCAAACAAAAAATTTCTAATTCTCCTTTGCATATGATGTCTTCCCAAATTTGTGTATTCTTTTCCCCCTTATCTTCATCTACATTCAGACCAGCCACTTTGCTTGTGCTCAGTATCCACATGTGCCCAGCTGTGGTCACACAGGCCTGCCCAGATCTCCACTTTCCACAGTTTGTTGTTCTGCCCATGACTGGAGTGAACTACTTTCTTATTGATAGTTCTTTTCCAAAAGGTAGCTCAAAATGAGGGCCTAGAGAGATGGCTCGGTGGGTAAAGGTACTTGCCAATGAACATAAAAATCCCTAGAACCCATGTAAACAGAGTGCAGCAGCCTGAGTATGGACTCCCAGAACTCCTACACTTGGCTGGGGCAGAGATAGGGATCCCTGAAAGCTCAAGGCTCTATACCTTGCCCTCAGCAGCAGCAAAAGAAGAGGTCCTGCATGAAATAAGAGAAGGCAGCAGGCAACATCTGAGGTCATCTTCTGACCTCCACATGCATGCTGTGGTATGTGTGCACCTTCTCTCTCTCTCTCTCTCTCTCTCTCTCTCTCTCTCTCTCACACACACACACACACACACACACACACACACACACGCACGCACACATGCACACACCACAGATAAAAAGGCAATGCAGCAGTGTCCACTACCAAAATGCATCTGTTCATCTGAGGCAGAACTCCAACCCATCAGACACTGCTGCTGGGAAAGGTCACTCTACAGTAAACACATGCCCCATAATCCTCTTTGATTTTCAAAGCTAAAGAGGAGAGGGTGCATGGGACAAGCTGTAGTTTGATAAACACAGCCTCTTGCAACACAATTCTCAACATTCTTGATGAGCTCCTCCCAATAACAACAATTAGAGTTGGCCTGCTAGCCCAGCACTCTTCATGATAACTTGTTTTGACTGACAAGACAAGGCTGTTACCTAACTCACATGAGGCCATCTGGGGAACTAGGTTTATGCAACTTGTCTCTCAGAAGGAAAACAGCAGACCAGACCACAGAATGTCTTGGTATGAGGAGCAGGTCTACCTACCACCCTGAAGCCAAAGAGCCTAGCCCAACGACCCCAGGAGAACACCAACCTTCCTTTCTGAAAGTACAGAGAAATCACAATTGTGCAACAAGCAATTGTTTCCAGTCTCTGAGCTTGGCCATATTAATCTGTCATAGGTTGGAAAGTTCCAGTCCTTCCAGCCCAGGGCATGGAAGCCTGGGCTCCTGCAAGGAACTGTAGTGTTCTGAGTGCCCTGCACCTACCTCTCATCCTTCTTGTGCACTTTGCACCTGGCTGGTGGGAAGCTGCTGTGGAATAATCCTTTTGTTCACTGTGAATATGTGTTAATCTCATTGGTTAACAAAGAGCTGACTGGCTGCTGGCTAGGCCAGATTTTTGGGGCGGAGAGAATGCTGGCAAGAAGAGGTACAGATTCTGAGGAGTCAGAGGAGATACCATGAGACATGAAGCAAGCAGGATGGGAAGTATGCAGATGAGATAAATGAGTCTCAGGGTTGCACATAGATTAATAGAAATGGGTTAATTTAAGTTATAAGAATTAGCTAAAAACAAGCCTAAGCTATTGGCAGAGCATTTATAATTAGTAACAAATCCCTGTGTGGTTGTCTGGGAATTGGCTGTTGAGATAGAAAACCCCATCTACCTGGTACCTACATACACATAAGACCTGAGAAAGCGTTAAAAAGGTTCTAAACATGAAGCCAAATGTGGCTTACTGTGTCTTTCATGCCAGTAACAGTACAGAGCCTTATCTCTTGACAGATGCCTGTGGGCTTGAACTGCCAGTGTGAGCCTCACCAGTGTGCTGCATGGCAGGTTGGGGTTTTGCTCATGCAGACAGAAAAGGTTACAGATGTAAAGTAAAGACAGATCCAGGTGGAAAAAAAAACTCTAAATGGGTTACAGTGTATTTAAAATGTACATAGGCTTAGGAGAGAAAAGAGAAATGCTATAGATACATATAGAGAAAAATAGTTTAAAAATAATAATTTCTTTAAAGAAAGAATAAAGTAATATAAAGGACAAAAGCCACACAAAGATAAAAACACATGGGGAGTCTGGATTCTGTATGTTCTTGTGTTGTCTTTGAATTTTCTGATTGTTGATGAAGGAATGATAGCTGCTAAGTCACATTGGATGATGAAAACTGCTGAATTAAACCAACCTATATATTTTTTAAATGTCTTAACTTTAAAATGGAAGCCAAAAGATAGGTTACTTTGGGGAAGTGGTTGTGCTTTTATTTTTACAGGAAATGAGAGGCTTCAGGTTCATTCCAGGTTAATAGGGATCAGGTTTGATTGGGGAAGACCCCTGAAATCCTGGCTACAGACAAAAAGAAATAAACCTAGAAAAACTACAAAACATGTAACATGTGTTTTACCTGCTCAAATATAAGGCATAAAATCATTAACTGACTTGTACACACCACATATTCCATACTTGTAATGTATGTTACCTTCAAAAGTTTATATGTTTTCAGAACAAAGGGACCAAACACCAATGGAAATGGATAGCCCTGGTGATTCAACATTTCAGAATGCCACTGTTACAGTTTGTGAGTTCTGCATCCAGAACAGCTTCAAGGCTACTGGCTGAGATAGACTACTCCAGCCAAGACTTAACCATTATCCTTAATTTTCTCAAGGTTCCCCTAATGAATCCAACATCCCCAAATAACAGGAAGCAATCTAGAGAAAACAATGCTCAAATTCCCAAAAGATGGGTTATGGATGTTTGTTATCATTTAAGGAGAGTTGATTACAAGTTGTTATTGGTTATAGTCAAAAAAAGAAAAAAAAAAAGCTAAACAGAAGAGTTAAATTCAAAGAACTCTTTCTAAAGGAAAAAAAGGGGTATATGATAAAGGAATGACAGGAAAAAAGGGTAGATTATTGAATCTACTTTAATCCAAAAAACAACTATTAATCTCAAAATAGTTTACATTGGTATGGATTTTGGTTTATTGATATAATTTAAAAGTTAATTTTGTTATACTGTATGTATATTTCTATTCTTGTTTGGCGTATTGTGCTTATGAAATTCACTTAAAATGTAATTATAATTAAGAAATACAGGTTAGTAGTTGGTCATATATAATAATCAAACTTATAGTAATATTGGGTATGTTTTCAAGGTTAAACAGATATATTTAGATAGATAGATGACCTTCAAACACTTCAAAGAACTATACAATATGTCATTTTAATATGTTTAATAATCTAAAGCTTTTCATGACAGTGAGACATGGCTGCTCCTTGACAGCACCAATTTACTTCAAAAGAGGATGATGCACATTGAAGAACCTCTGTATGGAATTTTCTTTCTTTGTGGCAAAAAGCTGGCCATTTGGACAAAAAAAAATTGCCCTTGCCTCAGTTGCTGACAGTATACTGTCCAAACTGGTTCAGCAGGATGCAAAAGAAGGTGACTGCCAAAGTTGGCCAAGGCAAGGTAGAACAGTCCTTCAAGATTCCGTGCTTCTCAAAAACACCTGTCAGATACACTAGGCCTGTACATCAAAGTTGGATGCCCCAACATTGCAGAACTTTGGGTGACTATCCAGGCAGCCAGATGTCCATGTTGTTATGTAACATTATACCCTTCTGGGGTCTTTGATAGAGTTAAAGACTAGATAGTCATAGTTAAAATTTTCCTTAATTATGATAAAAAGTAAATTAGGTATAAAAGCTCAGACTCACAAAGATAAATAATAGAGTATTTTTTCTGATTTTGCCAAATACAAATGGATTGGGTATTGTAACTGTAATTCTTACTTGATAACTGTTTTTGTTGTATATAAAAGAGGGAAATGTTGTGGAAAAATCTTTATTCACTGCAAATTTGTATTACTCTCATTGTTAATGGAAAGTTGATTGGTCGATAGCTAGGCAGGATTTTCATGGCAGAGAGAATGCTAGGAAGAAGGACAGAATCTGAGGAGTCAAAAGCCAGACATACAAGAAGCAACATGGGAAGTTCATAGATGAGGTAAACGAGCCTCAGGGCAGCACATAGATTAATAGAAATGGGTTAATTTAAGTTATAAGCGCTAGCTAAAAACAAGCCTAAGCTATTGGCTGAGCATTTATAATTAATAATAAGTCTTTGTGTGGTTATTTGCAAGCAGCTGCTGGGACACAGAGGAACTCCACCTACAGGAAGCCTTATAACAAGTGCCATAATGACTTTGGCTCCTTTCAGTGCTCAGTATCCACAATAGCATGATGTGAGGTTTGCAAGATCCTTAGCCCTGCAGTGTAGCCCTGAGATGACTCTAGGAATATCACCTGGAAGAGATGCTCACTATCTTCCAGTCACTCTGTACCAAGCAGAGAGAGCCCAGTGAATGTTCTGTATGACCTCATAAAATAGGTATGACCATTGTCCTGTCATATAGGGAGCCAGTGAGTTAGTGTAGGCTGCTGTGACAATAGAGGAAGCCAGTAGTTACCAACTTCAAGATAGTCAACTATACAGCCTCCTTCATTTGGCAGCATGGTTTCTCATGCCCTGTATAGTTACAAAAGAGACACACTATGGTAGACAGAGCTACCCCCACATACCTGAGGGAAGAATCTCTAAAGATGATGTCACTTCTCTTTTCCTGTTATAAAGCAGCTCATGTCAATGACTTAGTCTTACTTAACCATAATTTTTCTCTCAAGTGGATGCTCATCTCCAGCTATTGAGAAAGATTTCAAGTGTCGGGGAACAAAGAGCCTTCTTACTGACCCATAGTCCTGACCACACTGGAGGCTGCAACGTTGGAGCAGGGCTGACCTGAGGGAGGAGTGGCTACAGGAAGCTGGGTAAGATGCCAGGAGGCCAAGCGGTGACCCAGGCAACCACCCATAAAGACCGAGCACTCATGGCTGGCAGGTTTGTCTGAGTTCTGCCCTGGAGTTCACTTCATGTATAACATGCATCCGGTGCAGAATCCTCCCCTCCATCCCACCCCTTTTCCACCTCTCTAATGGTCATCATCCCATCATGCACCTCTGTGTACATACTTGACAATAGTTTCATTAACAGAAAGCTATATACACACACCTGTCTAACTCTTTTTCAGGCGATTGCATGTCAGAGTTCTGAGAGGGCACAAAGTCACCCTAGATGGTTAAAATAAAGAGTCATTAGTGAAAAGACTCCTTCCTAGGTGGGGAGGTTCAAGGCTGCTTATTCACAGGGCATGTTGAGCAATTGTGGAAAGTTGCTGCCATTAGAGGGAAGAGAAAGGAAAAAGAGGAATTCAGGGAGACAGAGAGGCAGGGGGACAGGGAGGCAGTGGAGCAGGGAGGCAGGGGGGCAGGGAGGCAGGGGGACAGGGAGGCAGGGGGGCAGGGAGGCAGTGGGGCAGGGAGGCAGGGGGACAGGGAGGCAGGAGGACAGGGAGGCAGGGGGGCAGGGAGGCAGGAGGACAGGGAGGCAGGGGGACAGGGAGGCAGGGGGACAGGGAGGCAGTGGGGCAGGGAGGCAGGGGGACAGGGAGGCAGTGGGGCAGGGAGGCAGTGGAGCAGGGAGGCAGGGGGGCAGGGAGGCAGGGGGGCAGGGAGGCAGTGGGACAGGGAGGCAGGGGGACAGGGAGGCAGGGGGACAGGGAGGCAGTGGAGCAGGGAGGCAGTGGGGCAGGGAGGCAGTGGAGCAGGGAGGCAGGGGGGCAGGGAGGCAGGGGGACAGGGAGGCAGGGGGGCAGGGAGGCAGGGGGACAGGGAGGCAGGGGGACAGGGAGGCAGGGGGACAGGGAGGCAGTGGAGCAGGGAGGCAGTGGGGCAGGGAGGCAGGGGGACAGGGAGGCAGGGGGGCAAGGAGGCAGGAGGACAGGGAGGCAGGGGGACAGGGAGGCAGGGGGGCAGGGAGGCAGGGGGGCAAGGAGGCAGGAGGACAGGGAGGCAGGGAGGCAGGGGGCAGGGAGGCAGGGGGGCAAGGAGGCAGGAGGACAGGGAGGCAGGGGGACAGGGAAGGAGGATATTATTAATTTACAAGGGGAAATGGTAGGTACTATGGGTGGAGAAAAATCTATTAACTTCTAAAACCATCACCGACAAATTCCTAGGAATTCATTATTTAACATAATTTTTAAAAGTTTTGTGTGTTTGTGTGTGTACCCACATGTGTGCAGTGTTGGGTGTGTGTGCATGAGTGCAGGCTCATATCAGGAATCTTTCTTTAGGTACCATCTGCATTCTTTTTGGGGGGAGACTCTCTCACTGGCCTGAATCTTGCCAAGTATGCTGGTTTGGCTGAGGAGCAAGCCCCAGGGGTCCATCTGTGTCCTCCTCCCCAGCACTGGTTTTCCCACAGTGTGTACCATCATATGAATCTTTTTCTTTTTCCCCCTCACAAAACAAGGTGTCAGTCCTGGGGCTTGAACTCAGGTCCTCAGCCCTGCAAAGCAAGCACCTCCTCCAGGCCTTGATGTCAGTCCTTTTGCTTATTTAACAGATCACGTGTTAAGCTCGACTGCTGATGTGTCAATCAAGAGAATAAATGTTACTGGTCATTTGCTGTCATTTCAACAGGCAGAAGAGTGACCTATGAGGAAATGGACCAGACCTTAGCTGTGTCGGAACTTGAACATTGGCTGCTGACTTGGGCATCTTGTATGGAGTGAGGATGACCTGCCTGCCTTGGTTTCTTCTAGAGAACATGTTTCACACTGTGCTTAGAAAAGAAAGGAGAGACATCCTGGCTTGCACTCCTCCACCTGGGAAATTCCTGTCTTTAAGAGAGCCACTTCTGAATGGCTGACAGTTCACATTTCATGTAGAAATGTGAAACAAATGTGTGAGACTTAGAAAGAGGATAGTCAAGGGCCAGTCTCAGAGAGGTGTAAAATGTGGTTCTGGGTGGGAAGGGATGGTCTCACATCACTTCATGGGCTAAACGTGTTCTGCTCTTTCCAATGGATAAAAACAGGACTGTGCACTTAGGGAGCCAGTGTGTACCACTTTCTTGGCTTGACCTTTTGTCTTGGCAATGGGCAAAGTTGGCTTGGAAACCTGGATGGATTTCACACTTCCAGGGTTGAGATGGAAGCTCTTGACCCCTGCTTCAACTCTCGGGCCAAGAGTACATACAGAGGCTATGCTGGATTCTGTCACTGATGAGAATCAGAGACAGAGGACAAGGAGGGGAGAGCCAATGAGACTCCAGCAGGGAGCTGAGCTTTCTGAGAGCAAGGCCATCACAAGATGATGTTGTGAGAGGTCCAATCCCAATCTAAGTCGTGCTGAGAGAGGTGATGGGCATCCTTCTCTCCTTTCTTTGTCTTAACCTCATCCTAGAACTGCTGCTTCTGGTGGGGCACCTACCCAGGGTACCACAGGAAGCATTTTCTTGCCAGACACTGCACAACTCCCCACTAGGATGGATGAAGGTGATGAAAGAGTCTAGGCCTCATACACCCAAGGCAGAATCTTCTAGATTCATTGAGTGACATGGTTAAGAAGGGAGTCACTGAAGTCAGGTCTCCAGATAGGACCTTTTTCTTCTAGTCCTGCAACACCCACAGCGTGTGTAGACTCATTGCACAACTTCCCACCAGGACACCTTGTTCTAAAGACACGGTGGCTGAACACAGGAGCCCAGGAGATTGACAACTGACGTGATCCAAAGGTTGTCACATGACTCCAAACACTGAAACAAAACAGAAACGTAATCTGTCCGGTTCATATAAACCCAGGGGGATTGAAATACATGAAACTGGGGCCACCATTCAGTGTTTGTCGTGGCTTTACCAAGTGAAACCACAGCAGCCTGCATGAGCATGGCACGTGCCCCTCGGGTCACATGCAAGATTCTCACTGCTTCCAGATCAGCACACAGGAAGAGCAGGGAAGGAAAAGCTCCTACCACAAGGGAAGAAACAGTCACAAATAAGAGGAATCAAACAGGGCCACACAAAATCAAGCTAGTCAAAATTCCAAAGTGGTTGGGCCCCAGAGCCCTACTACTGTTGGAGAAGTGATTGACAGTTGATTGCTGCTAAAAGGAGAGACAGTCGATCTCTTTGGGGACATGACTGTTGGTAGGTTTCTCATGCCCCAGTGGGTGGCCATACACCAGGGGCAAATGGGCAGCACTAATTGTACTTGAGGGGCTGTTAACAACAAAAATAAACAATATGAGAAGGACATGAAGTTGGGAGGAACTTGGGTGGGGTACTAAAGGGAAGTTAAGGGGAGGTAATTGTAGATTATATCAATATAAACTGTGTAAATGTATGGAACTATCAGATTATAAAGTACTATTAAATGGAAGAGAAGTGTGGATTTAACAAGACAACAGATATTCTGCTAAAAAGGTAGAGGATGAGAAGTGGTTAATATGTCAGAAGATAGCAAGCCATCACTAAATGCTGAGCCTGCAACTGGGGCCTTTGTAACTATTGCTATTATAGGTACAAATGGAAAAGGTTACATTTCATGGGGCATCAGTATGCTTTGGCTATGGGCCAAATGACACAAGCAGCAGACACATATTTCTCAGTTTTAGAGCCCAGGAGGTCCAGGATCAAGATGCCCAGGAAGGAGGGCTCCTACACTGATTGCCTGACATCTTCGATGTGCTGATATGTGGGAGAGGGAAGAAGCAGTTTCTTATAAGGATGTTGCTTTTGTTGTTCCAGGGAACTGCTTTATGACCTTGTGTCACTGTAGTGACCCCCGTAGAGGGTTTGTTTCTAAACACAGCTGCATTGGAAGTTAGGGCTTTGATACAGGAGGTTTGCAGGTGTTGAGACGTTCAGCCTACAACACAGAGCTATGAGAAACAAGATCCTCACTCTGTAATAAATTAAAGAACTAGTGAAGGCAAACCCACTGTTAACATGTCGTTCTGCAGTTAGGGACACCAGCAAAGAGGAAAGGCACAAATGGGTGGCGTATTGTTTGGGCACAAGACAGTGGTTTTTAAAGTCCCCAGCCATGAGAAACTTAGCCCAATGTTTTCCACAGCCTGGGACCCCAAAGAGTTACAATCTTCACACTCTTCCCCAAGTCCCCCACTCTGTTGGTTAAGGATGCAAAGCCTTATCTGATGGATATACTGGGGTTTGAGAATGTCCCTTCTCTGACCATGGCCTGAGTCACATAGGAGACAGTCTACAACTTCCCAATTCCCAGAGTTATGAAACAATCAAGACACCAGGCACCTGCTAGAGCAGAGAGGAGCCTTGCACCTCCTGCTTATCTCTGGCTGTTTGGTAAGCTCTGAATGCACCTCTTGCTGATTTATTTCTTACAGAGGTTGTGACCAGTAGCATTAATCTCAGATTACCAGCGGTAGCCATCTTAGGCCATGTAGTAACACTTCACAATTTATTTCTAGGAGTCAAGGTCAACAAGGCAGCCATCATTAAAGAATATTTATTGTGTTTTATAAAATCTTAGGCTTGAAGGGGATTCTGTGGAGACTAGCATTTTAATCTGGTGGAGATGGTGGCTGTCTTGCTAGGGCAGTATTCTTCCACAGCTACTGTAACTGGGAACTCCCAAGGAAGGCAGGACAAAAGCCTAAACATATCTTCAAGCCCTTATGCCTGCCTGATGGAAACTATCTCCATATTGCCTCCTGGCTCTTTCCATCAAGTTCCCAAGGGTGTGTGTGTGTGTGTGTGTGTGTGTACACATGCCTGTGTACAATTCAGAGAGACTGAATGGCCAGGAGACCCCAGCAATCCAATCCTCCTCTCTCCACCTCCCCAGCAATGTGACCGCAGGGCTGCACTAACATACCCAGCTTTTTGTTCATGGCTACTGGGAATCGAACTCATATCCTAATGATTACAAGGTATATTTTTCTAATTCATCCATCTTTCCAGCTCCAAGGTCTTAATTTTTTTTTTAAGTAAATGACTAGAACGATATGGTATGTCCCCAACCGGTTTAATCACCTAGTTAATACTAACACTGCTGGGATTATGTACACTAAGCCTTACCCACATGCCACTGTATGCTAAGTGTAAGAATGAGAACCTTCATCCCATAACTGTCCCAGAGGACCTTTGAGATACAGGTAGAGTTCCTGGCAATACAGAAACCTGCTAGAATATGTATGGTTCACGAACATCTTTTAATAGAAGCTCCTCAGAAGAATAACAGTCCAGGTATTTAGAGTCTCCTGAAGTAGCAGCAGGGGTGAGAACTGAGAAGGACCTGCTACTCAATGGCATGTACAGGTTCATACTGAGGTAGCTTTCTTATATAGTCTAGGCAAACTGCCTAGGGAATGATGCTGCCCACAGTAGCTTGACCCTCCTACATCATTTAAACAATCAAGACAGTGCCCCACAGGCCAATAGGGAATTCCCCAAGTGAGGCTCTCCTCTTAGGTACTTTCTAGGTTGTGTCAAGTTGTATTAGTTACAACTAACCAGGACAGTACACACACACACACACACACAAAAACTGTATAACTCAGTTATTATATCCACAGTTAATAACATACTGCTTATCATGTTCAGTAAACACTGTATCTATAGATCTTTGAGAATGTCTGAAGTAACCTCTTGTTGACTTTCATAGGTACTCAGCCAATTACCATGAATATTCCTAATGGATCAGGCTGCTAACAAAACCAGGCCAAACCTAAAATAGTCTCTTGTAAGTATTCTGTGCAAATAGACGAGTGACTTGTGAGGACTCAGGTTTCAGAGGGGTCCAGCCAGCTTACACCTCACCTTGCACAGCTCAGCTGCATGTCCCTTTTTCTGGGTAGACCCCCAAAAGCCCCACTATGCTCATAGTCTCATGAGACATCTTCTCATTCTGATTTCAGACTCAGCAAGAGACACCCAGAGCAGAAAACTTTCTCAGCCACAGGAAACACTTTGAACATGTTTACATAACACGAGGTTCTCTAAACATGAGGCAGGTGTGTCAGGGGCTAATGGATCATCTGAACAGTTGATACAAGAAGGACACACAACTTTATACCAGGGGTCCCCTGAGGTCACACAGCAGCATTTCCTGTGGTTGTGTGTAAGATGTAGGATGCTCTCAGCAGGCTCCTAGCAAAGAAACCTGTTTATCCTATTAGCCAATGCAACTGAACACACTTGACCTCATAACCTCGCATCTTATTTTTCTGAAATTCATGTTACAAACTCATATCAGAGGCATGCATTGTGGGATTTGCTGTGTTACACACTTACAAAATCCTCCAGCTTTGGGTTCCTGGAAGCGAAAATCCAAATCCTAACACTCTATTAAAGTTCCCACTGAGCAGAAAGCTCCAAATCCTGAATTCTCCTCTTTCTTCTTTTAATGTATTTTGTTGTGTGAATGTGTTTGCATGTTTATGTGTGTGGGTGCATATGTGTAAGTCTGTATACACAGGTAGAGGTAGAAGCCAACCTCAGATGTTGTTCCTTGAGGAACATCTGTGGGAAATGAGACTCACATTCCCATAAATTAAAGAGACTAAAGAAAACGAAAGAGTTTTTAATATAACATTCTGAAGAAAGGGGTGCCAGCATAGAGAAGGTAAAAACTACTCCCAGCCCCGTTTTAATTTTTCACAGGGAAACACCAAGCAGTTGAAGGGTGACCATACACTTAGAAGTTGAAAAGTGCTCACATACGTTTTTGTTCACATGTACAACGGCCAGGCTCCCATTAGATAGTGACTACACCAGCAGCTGCTCTCTCCCACCAGGAGACAGGTGGCTGAAATGACATGCAACATAGTCTCCTGCCCAGTGCCACCAGGGATCAAGAAGAGCAGCTGTGGTCCATTCCAGCTCCATGCTGATACAACTCAGAGGCATTTCTGGAGTATTCTGTAAGTGAGTCACTGACTTCCCAGCATCTGGGGATAGTGACTCTGCTCATTTCCCTAACAGACATTGTACCATCAGTCAGTTTAACCCTGTTGTGTGGCAATTTCCTCTGAATTGAAACAGTCTCCCCAGGAAGAATTCAGGAGGCTCATGAGACTCAGAAGGTAAGCAACTCACAAGTGTTAAGGATATTCCTGAAACTAACAAGATTTACAAGGTCCTGACCTAAAGTTTTAGAAGCAGAAAACAATTTGTGGGGACAGGAGACTCTGAGAAATCTAGCTCTCTGAAAGTCACATTGGGAAGTTCAGGGATAAAGATTTTTTGAGTCTTCATATATGCTGGGGTGTGTTGTCTTTCTTTTTTCATGATGAAGCTGCCTTTAAGTCATCCATGCTCTTGTAAGTAACTCCAATAAACTCAATGGTTAGCCAAGTTGGACCTCAGTGGAATCATTACTTTGGGTTTTTTTGTAAGTATCACAAAGAGTGAAAAGACATGTATTCATATAGCCCAAGGAAAAGTCACATGACAGATCTGAGAGTGAAAACTCACTCTTCTCATGGGTCACCACCAGAGAGTGGAAATGTGACCTATTCTAGCCCGTTAGAAGGAAAGCATGCCATTGTGGGTATTTCTATCATGGCTAATGGTTTTCTCTAGAGTTGCTGGAAAAGAATTCAGAGACAGAGGTTTATGGATCAGACAATTTATTTAAACAACAATTGTAAGAGAGGAGAGAAGCATCACTGAAAAGACGAAGACCCTCAGCTGCAGTGTCTAGCAAGTCTCTAGCAAGGCTTCAACCACTCAGATCTAGGCTGAAGGTGGCCTTCAGGGGGAACTACGCATGGAGTCATTTTCCTTCTCTGTCTTTGGACATGGCTGTTGTCAGTTCTTGAACACAGGTGCCTTTGGTAGGGTAGAGGGTGCACTGATGTAACCCATTCCTGGAAAATGAACATGCCTTGGGTCTTGTGACCCTCTCCTCAGGAGGGACTTCTCAGCTGAGCCACCAGCAGTCAGTACTTGCAGCAGCTTGGGGAAGTGAGAGCACTGTCTGGGTAGTTTGTGGGTACCACAGCCCAAGGCAGTGCCCCTATCCTACTCAGCCTCAGTGGCTTAGTGAAGGTCTGCTCTGTAAGCATCTGCATCTCTTCCTGCACTTTGGAGCTGAGAAAGATTTGTGGATGGTGCCATGGCTGGAATCTCAGCCACTTGTCTCCAGGCCATACATATGTTTCTCCCCTCCCTTCCCGCTGTCCTTCCTAGATTCTCCACACTCATGTCTCATGTTTCCACTGACTTAGATGATGGTGGTATACAGGTTAGTCCTCTGGCATGAGTATCTATTTGATCACTGCATTGCCAACAAACATAAAGGAGAACCAAGCAGAAGCTGTGGCAACCATCTAGAAGCCAGGCCCTTCCTTCCATGCACCACCAAACTTGCCTCCTCTAGAAATCAAGAGTAATTACTTTTACAGGGTACTGTCTCCTTTTCATGCTCCCTGGTTCATTTGCCTAAGACTTAGATTGGTGGGGCAGCTGACAAGCCTTACTTTTGACGGACTCTTGTTATATATGACCCATGATGGAAGTATTCCCCACTGTGGAATGGAGACCTCTAAGTTCAAAGACACCAAAAATGCAGGAAGGGAAGTGTGAATGATTCCATGAGTGGGGAATGGAGTAGGGTATGAAAATCTACTTCTACCTTCCTCTCCATCTCTTGGTACTGTAAAAAACAATGATCCTCATTCATGAAAGATTACTGGAGATTCAAGCAAGGAAAACAAGAAGTTTCTTTTATAACTTTGCAAGATCACACATCAGCCTAGATTGGCAGGCTCTCCAATGGAGTGCAGAGAACAGCTTTTTGACCCCTTGCATGACCTTTGTCCCTTTCTACTCACTGTGGAAACAGGAGGTACAATTTTACATTTCATCTGGGTCTCTTCTCTCCTTATGTCTCTTATGTTTGTCTTTTACTCAACAAAAAGTACATGGGCTCATCTCTACGTCTTACCTCCTGTTTATTTCCAGGTATATTAGGGCTGGAAAGATGGCTCACAGGTTAAGAGTGCTTGCTGCTATTCCAGAGGACCTGAGTTTGATTCCCAGCACCCATGTTAGGCTGTTCATAACTACCTGTAACTCCAGCTCCAGGAGATCTAATGCTCTCCTCTGGCCTCCATGGACATCCACACTCACATGGCAGATACATAGATATAAATCACAATTTTAAAATAAAGCTTATTGGAAGCATGACCTTGCTGGCAATCCTGGCTGTTAGTGATTTTCTAATCTTCAATTTGGGTGAGGGGGTAGCTTAGTAGATTTTAGAGGGCAGCTAGACTAGGAGGTACTAGAAGGGATCTGATGTTTTCTGTTCATTTGCAGTTGGACCTAAGCTGGCTCAAAGAATCTCTGAAAACTAATCATTGACTTTATTTCTCAAAGTACCTAAACTTGAGTTCCTTCTCCTGGGAACCTAGTTCTGTGAAATAAATGATCATGGGCTTTGGTTATCCACTTCGATTTTGTGTGTTTGCATAGCCCAGAATTAACTCCAAGTCATTACCAATGTAGGCCTTGTCAAATCTTTAATTCTGCCATTTGGTCATTAGTTCTGCTTTTTGTAGTAAGTGAAGGCCAGAGGACTCCAGGTTTGTGCCCACTGCCTACTCTCCCACTGTTGACCGGGTTTCTTGGTCAGAGGAATGCACAGTTATTTCTTGAAAGTCATAAAATCACCTTGCTGGGCCAGGTCTTACAGTCAGAAATTCAAACCAGTAAGTAGTATACAGACCAATATCAAACAAGAAAGGTCTTTCCTTCTTGGCAATGGATCAAATGCTTTGACCTGACATCAGGTGACTATCTGGGCTACCTGAGAGATGATGCTGTGTTCTAGCATCTGTTGGTGTTTCACATATGTGGAAGCTAGGTCACCTTTAGTTAAAGGTCAGTTACACTAGGTTCATGTATAAGCTTTTTATTGTGACCTGCCCCAAGCTCTACAACATGTCCTTTTCTATACAGGTATGGCTGGCGTCACCTGTGAAGAGGGGTGTGGGACACATGTTCTAAGTGACCCATCATTCTGCACCTGCTAAAAAGCCCTATTCTACTTTAGGCTTTATTCACAGATGTCAGCCTTTTGTGCCATTCAGGATATGGATCAGTAAATGATAGAGCTAACATATGCTGCCTCCAGAAGCCTATTTCTTTGGGCTAAGGCTAAATGTCAATAGTATGTCTCTTTTAGGAGTTGTCAGATATACCCCATACCACTGGGAGCTGGGTTTACTCATCCTCTGGGTTATGTTTGTCTTGCAAGATCCTAGGCATCCACCACACAGTTTGTTCATTGTGGCTGTTGAGCCTGGTGTTAGCAACACAGCAGACCTGAGTGGGCCTCTGTGCACAGCTCCAATGGGCCAGGTCCCTTTGGACTCTATTAGTAGAGGAATAAGGAAAGTGCACTAGTTAACTTGCTCACTGTTGTAAACAAAATATCCATCAGAAGCAATTAAGGAGGGAAGGTTAGTTTTGGATCACAGCTCCAAGGAAGTCATGGCAGCAGGAATATGGTGGCTAGTGACACTGTGTCCACAGTCAAGAGGCAGAACTAGATGGAGGCTGGTGCTTATATTGATTTCTCCCACCCCACCCCCTTTTCAGAGTAGCATCCCCAGAACATCCATGGGAGGGTGCCAAGCTACCAGGAGGAAGGCTGGAGAAGTCACAGGCACTCCCGGAGGTGTGTCTCCAAGGTAGATCAAAGTCTAAGCAAGTTAACAACTAAGGTGAGCCATAGCAGAAAGCAAGAGCTATGGAGCATCACTAGTTATTTCTGAACTTTGTTCATAGGAATGAAACAAGAGAGAATTCCTCAGCACAAATGCTGAATATGGAGATATATGCTTGATACTGCTTCATCTGCTCCGAGATTAACATGTCTAACCTAGTGGCTTCAGTTGGGGCAGTCTTCTGGTGGAATGTGGGATATCCCTCCATCATGTCAGGAACTCTCTGGGGAATTAAATGCTCCCCTGAGAGTGGCCACTGCTGTGCATCTCTGAGTGTGACACCAAGCGCCATTCTCCCCAGGTGTGACAGACACTTGCTGTCCTATTTTAAATATGGAGGAATCATTGCAGCCGTGACTGCTTGGCTTTTATATCACAAACTGTCTTGGTTAGGGCTTCTGTTGCTGTGATTAAACACCATGACCAAAAGCAGCTTGGGGAAGAGAGGGTTTATTCCATTTTATAGCTTGCAGCCCATCAAGGCACTCATTCAAGGCAGGAACTGAACCAGAGGTCATGGAGGGATGTTCTTTGCTGGCTCGTTTGCCATGTAGCACCCAGGGCCACCAGCCCAGGGGTGGTACCACCCACAGTGAGCTGAGCCCTCCCACATCAATCATCAATCAAGAAAATGTACCCCAGACTTGTCTACAGGCCAACCTGGTGGGTCATTTTTCCTCAGTTGAGGCTCCCTCCTTTCAGATGACTCTATCTTGTGTCAAGTTGACATAAAACTAACCAGCACACTAACCAATGATCTAATGTGAGGATTCTTTCCACCATGCACCTCAGATATGCCTTCAGGGAAGGGATTGTGTAATACTCACAGATGGAGCTCCAGCCACAAAGCATAAAACCTGGCTGGA
The DNA here is from genome assembly GCF_903995425.1 of Onychomys torridus. Lineage (NCBI taxonomy): Eukaryota > Metazoa > Chordata > Mammalia > Rodentia > Cricetidae > Onychomys > Onychomys torridus. The sequence goes on along the minus strand of NC_050447.1, from coordinate 124,750,185 downwards.
TGAGGCAACCCAGTAGGAGGCAAAGGGTTCCACAAGCAGGCAAGAGTCAGTGACACCCCCACTCCCATTGTTAGGAGTTCAACAAAAACGTCAAGCTAAAGAACCCCTCCATATATGCAGAGGACCCAGTGCAGACCCAGGCCAGCTCCATGGTTCCCGTGCTAGCCTCTGTGAGCCCCTATGAACCCTGCTTAGTTGGTTCTGTGAGCCAAGTTCTCCTGGTGTTCTTGACCCCTCTGGCTCCTACAATCCTTCCTTCTCCTCTTCTGCAGGATTCCTCCAGCTCTGCCTAATGCTTGGCTGTGGGTCTCTGTATCTGCTCCCATCAGCTGCTGGAGGGGGCCTCTCTGATATACTCTTACACTTTTAATGGTTCGTGTTTGTTAGAACCCTCAGCTATTTCAGCTCCAGTGTCTTCCCTGCTATACAAGTGACCCCTGAGACTTAAATCTTTTGTGTATCCATGCTGCTAAGCTGCTAAATGTCCTTCCCTGCCCTAGCATGTACTACTATACTAAAAATTATTGCATGTGTGTCTAATATAGTGTCCGGGATCAAGTCTTTGTTCCCAGAGACAGAACCTAGGATTCCTAGTGAGTCCCCACTGAACCCTGAAATCTGTCTATCTGCCACTATCAAGGAGATAGGGCCTTTGTGCCCCAGTGTTGGAGCAGGTTCTGATTCAAGACAGTTAACATTGGATCCCAGGAAGGAAAGCAGGCCCCGATATAAGACAGTGTCTTTTGAATGAGAGAGTTTTGTGGGGGAGGCTCTGCAGTGAGCTGCCATCAGCCCATGCTCTGGGCAGTGGAAGATGAAGGCTACCATCCTGCAAGGTAGCAGCTGGGATGCCTCGGTGTCCATAGGAAGTCACATCAAACTCTTTTCTTCCTCTGGAGAGCTTTGTGTCTAGGGAGGGTGCTGGGAATGACCGGAACCATGCTGAGCCTAAAGGGAGCCTCTGAGGGCTGAGGGAACACAACACAGATGTGGGGACAATAAACTAGAAATCCTGTAGCCCTCCGATCTATTGAACTTCTTACTCAACATTGCTGGGGCTGCAAGGCCCGTTTTAAAGCAATCTGAGCGGGTTTTCTCTTTCTTGAGAGGATGCCATTGTGGCTGACACACTACTTGAAAATTGAATTTATGGGACATTCCAGGGATGGATGGAGGAAATGGAAGGAGAATAGGCAAGACTGATTGGATTTCTTTTTCTAAGCATGGGTCCACTTTTTCATAAATATATAGGATGTAATGAAATAGGGAGAGTATTGCAGAAATATATTAGCGTTTGTCTCCCTCTGTTTGTCTGTGCTGACTGCCCTATTCCTCTGCTGAAGCATTCAATTGCTTCACTGATGTTTAGTTCTGCTGCCCTATTAAAAGGAAGAAAGATTCAATATTATGATGTCCAGAATACGGCAGATGGGTCTACAGCAATGCATTCCTCTTATAAGGCAAGGGGCTTTCATTTCTTATTTTTAAGTTTCCATTAAATGTCAGGTGCAGACCACAAAATATTCATGTTTAGCATTAGCTGTGACCAAAGAGAGAAAGATAGTTCCTAAAGTAAAACTGTCCTTCAGGTAATCAGAGCAGGGAGGGGGTGGGGGAATGGACAGACGGGTGCACACGCACACAGTCAGCACACAGTCAGCTATCCTTCATAAGGTGACAAGCCAGTCAAGTTACAGACAATAGGCACGTCGAGAGGAAGTCAGAGCTTTAGAGTCAGTACCACTGTGTGCCCATGCAGAAAAGACGTGCTTGATGCTGTTTTGATGGGTAGCGAGACTCAATGGTATCCCCGCCTCCTTGTCTACCAACAAGTGACCAGTTGGCCTTTTTTATATCCCAAAAGGTAATGATAGCCGGGCAGTGGTGGTGCACGCCTTTAATCCCAGCACTCGGGAGGCAGAGCCAGATGGATCTCTGTGAGCTCGAGGCCAGCCTGGGCTACCAAGTGAGCTCCAGGAAAAGGCGCAAAGCTACACAGAGAAACCCTGTCTCAAAAAACAAAAAAAAAAAAAAAAAGGTAATGATAATAAAGTAGAAAAATTATAACCATATTGCTATAGTAAACACTTTTATTTCAGGCTATTATTAAGTAAATACTGGTTTCTGGAACATAATCATTATGACAGCAATGAAGATGGCTGCTGGATGACTAATGAGTGTGTAGCAGATACAATTTGAATATAATAGGATAAATCATGTTCCAGATGGGAAAAAGAAGGGCTATGCAAGATTCCATATGTTATGAAAAGCAATATGTAATTGAAAGTTTATAATTTTTGTCTAGGATTTTCCACCTAATGTTTTCAGACTACAATTGGACCACAGGCAGATGAACCTACAGAAAGAGAAACCATAGACAAGGGGTCAAATTCCTCCTCTTCCTGTGCCCTGAATGTACACGAAACCCAACTTCCTAGTGAGAAAACTGAGACTCCATTAGGACCTGATAAGCTAGACAGTTTAGAGCTGTATGCAGGGGCAGGAGTTCCCAAGGAAACTGCAAATATTTGGTAGTTAGAAAATTGATCACAAATCTACTTTGCCTCATCAACCCTACACCCTATCCTTGCAGGTTACAGGTTAACTAGACCAACTCTTCATGGGCATCAAGCTGGTCTGGTCCACCATTCTATCCCCTGGAAGGGCACCTCTCTCAAGCTCTCACAAATGGAAAATGTTAGCAGGCTTCCATGGGTTTCATTATGTGTATGTGTATGGTTATGAAGGCCAGCAGACTATCCAGCTTTCATTCTTTTCTTTTCCTTGTGTTTTTGAGACAGGATTTCTCATTGGACCTGGAACTTGTCAATCAGGCAAGGGCGAGGGTAGGTGGCCAGAAAGCCCCAGGGATCTGTCTGTCACTGACTTGCCAGCACTGAGGTAACAAGTAAACATGTGTTTACCGTCATGCCCCGCTTTCTTCCTTTTCTTTTCTTCCTTCCTTCCTTCCTTTCTTTTTTTTTTTTTTTTTTTTTACATGGGTTCTGGGATCAAACTCTCAGGTTTTACAGACGTTTCCAGCTCCTTTGACTTGTTTTAATTGGTGCTTCCTATGATTGTTGATGTCATGCCTTTCTGTGGGAGGCCAGCTCCCACCTTTTAAAAGGGTTTCTATGAGGAAGAGAGAGGGATACGAAACTTTTAGATAGAAAGATAGCAAAGAGGAGAAAGACAGAAACACAGGATAGCTTTGGGAGGACTTAGATCAAAACCCAAGGCCCCTTCTGCCTCTTCAAAAGGTTTTTTTTTTTTTTAATAACAATGCCAAGGGGTGGGGCAAAAGACCTACTCCTTGCTAGATCAAAGCACACCACACAGTCAGGTATAGACTTGGTAACCATGCCTGTGGTCAAACATCTCCTTATTCAGCCCTGCTGGGTAAAGCAAGCTCAGATTCTTCGACCCTGAGTAAGTTCTCACTAGGAAACTTCTGTGGGTCTCTACACCTTTCTTTAGTTTTCTTTGTTATTTTATAAATAGTTAAATGCCATGATGGAAAATAAAAGCAACCAATAACTGCATTATACTCTGGACTAAGAAGGATAAGATTCATTGATACTGGATACAGGATCACGGTACAGGGCAGACAGGTGATAAAGCAGGTCCTCAGCTCACATGGGGCATCATCCTTATAAACCCATTGTAACAACACTGAGCACTGGAGGGTGGCAGATCATCACCCTCATGATCCTGTACTGGCTGTTGCTACTGCAGGGCTTCATGAATGAGGATGGTACTGTGCACTGCGAAAAGAGCCAAACTCAGAATTCAAAGCACACTTTCTTCTGGGCTAGCCTCACTCTCATGCCAGCATTACATTGAAAAATCCTAAGTCACGCCAACTTCCGTTAGGCACTAGCTGTGTGGTAGTAACCGAGGGCTTGGGTAAATAGGAATATACTGAGATTATCTCAGTCATCTGTTATGTTTGAAACTTCTCATAACAACATGCTGGGGTGAAAATCAATGTCGTTCAATGTTGTGTTCTTTCAGATGGCACAGAGAACCTATCCTGTTGACAGGAAGGGGATAGCCTTTTGAAGAGAGGTGGGTCAGGTACCCATGGGGAGCTCATTGTTGCCCCATGTTCCTCTTGAGTTCTCAGGTTCCTCTCTGAGGAGATTTATAGCCAGCAGACTCAGCTCAAAGCCATGCAACTCTCAACCAGCTGGCCCGGCTCTGTCCCATGACCCCCACATCTCATTGCCCTACTTTTTCAAATGCCACCTGGAGTGAGTACAGCCTGGCAGGAAACCTTCCAAACGTGTTTTCCATCTATCCGCCTCAGCAAGAGGTAACTTCCGATCCTGAGGCAAGGCAGGTTATTGTGCAGTGCATTTGCTCAGGAAAGGGATCATGTCCAGTGTAAACCTGGGTTCTATTAGATGGATATACCATGGCCATGAGAGTTGCAAAAACAATCTGGTGAGAGAGCAGTGAAGGCTCAGGGTGACATGTTTGGAGAGTAGAACACTGAGGCAGAAGACAAGGAGAGGGGACACCATTTACCTAGAAGCACCAATGATTCTTGAAGCTACAGGCCTGATGTTATAGTAGCTTTTAAAGAGACCCTAGGGACTACAAGAAATCACTGTAGAATGTCACTGCAAGAAAGAAACAGCCACAGGCACCAAGAGCTGATGTGTGCTTAAAGGGAGAGAGAAGATCCCAATGCCCACCCCAGAGCTCCCGATTATAAACAGCTTGGGGTTAAAGGAAAAATAGTCATGTGAACCAAGGGATGTCAGACTTACAGGGAATATACAAGATGATTGTGAGACAGCTGGATCCCTGGGTGGCTCTCGGTGTCTTAGGGGATGACTTGTATATACTATGGACATCTTAACCTCCATAACGTGGATCCATTCTTCATCTTCCTTCCTTCTGCCCTAGAGTTTCTCCATGACCAAATGATTCTCCAGCCCCGCTTGACTGGTAAAGACCATCTGCAGGAAATGGCTCTTCTGATCTGGGCATCCTTTGTGTGGAACAAAGTGAGGATACAGCCAGAAGACAATGATCTCTGAGGGGACTATAGCTCAAGTCTCCCATCACACTGGAGAGAAAAGTAGGGAGCATCTAGAATCACCAGCTGCCCACTGGGTAACACTGAGGTCAACAGCAGCATCAGGAAGATGGGAAACATGTTTTAGGGTCTCCTTAGGCCTCACTTTGAGCCTTGTAATGGATTTGTGAGAAGTTCCACCCATCCTGTCTTAGATGCAGCAGACTGTGCCCTGGTCACTGCTGGCCCCTGCAGAGCATTTCAAGATATTCCAAACACACATTCCAGAGGGAATAAAATAGCATTCTAGCTCACAGTTGAAGGCACAATCAATCGTGGTGGGGAAGTCGGGCCACCAGGAGCTGGAAGCAGTTGGACATATCACACCCTCAATTGGAAACCACAAGAGGCAAACATATGCTGCTATTCAGCCTCTTTCTCCAGTTCTACAGCCCAGAATGGGCCCACCCACAACTCAGATAGTGCTTCCCACAACAATTAGCATAATCAAGATCATACCCCACAGGTGTGCCCGGAGGCTAGTCTGCTAGGAGATTATAGATCCTGTTACAATCATCACTCACTATTGCAACATGTGTGTGCATGCGTGCATGTGTATGTGCATGCGTGCATGTGTGTGCATGCATGTGTGTGTGTGTGTGTGTGTGTGTGTGTGTGTGTGTGTGTGTGTGTGTAAAAAAAGCAGAAAGGATGTGAGAAGGGGTGAAAGATGATGTCACTGGCGAAGTAAGTGCCTCAGCTCAAGCAGTTAGACTCCCCAGGTAAAAGAGAGAAACGGACTGCTGTTCAGTGGGGCCCAGCCCTGCTACTGAGAGCTAATGTTGAAGTGAGAGAGGGAACTGTGGTTTGATTAGGATACAGACTCTTCAAAATAATAGTTTTAGAAATTTTCTTGAGAATTTCAAACATGCATACAATGCATTTTTTAATCATATTTACCCCTACTCCTTTCCATAACTTCTCCCAAGTCTACCCCCACCTTCCCAACATCATGTCCTCTTTTTTTAAAAACATATATATAACTTAACAAGTCCCACTCATGCTGCCTATCTGGGTGTGGGGGCATGTACCGGTACATGGTCAGCCTACTAGGGGTAAGTTTACCATATGGAAAATTGACTCTCTCTTCCCCAGATGCTACCAACTCTTCATAGGTCCTCAGAGGTGGAGGCTCATGAGGGCCTCTCCACTCTCTGCTAATATGTTGACCAACTTGATCTAATATAAGTAAGCACAGCTGCTGTGAGTTCCTGATGCAGGGGTCCTGTCTTACTTGTTTCTGATCACCCAGTAACACGTATTCTCTGCGCTTTCACTAGTTGTGAGTTCCTCCATTAACCACCATCCACTGTACTAAGAAATTTCTTTCATGAGTTCTGAGAGGCACACTCATTGATAGGCAGGAAGACACAAATTTAGAGAGCAGTTTGATATGGTATCTGTTTAGCAACATAATAGCAGTAGGTTCACCTTGGGGGCTGTGAACTCCCCAACTGTGGGTTGGTTTTTTTTTTTTTTTTTTTTACTAAATCCTTCTGCATTTCCTTTTGCAGAGTACGCTTTGAGTCCAATCAGAAAGTGGTTGCTTATCCTGATAATATTCGTACCACTATCATACCCACAGGCACATCTCGCAATGGCTAGTCATTATTATAGGTCCACAGCTTTGGGAGACTGTTGTTGACTTCTTCCCCACAGCAGCTTACATAGCACTTCCTGGTACTATGAAAGCTAGCCATCAGGGAGGAAGTTTCTTGGTCAATACCAACTTGATTTCTCCATGTCCTATGGCCAAAGTGTGTGGTGTCTTCAGCAACAGGGTCTTACCATCAGGCTTACACACTTGTGTGGCAAGCAGTTCACCCACAGAGCCTGCTCACAGTCTCTCTCCTATATCTGATAAGAATATCCATTTCGGAGCTTGACACGATTTACAAGAGGGTGAGTTACGATGGTGAACAAAGGACAATGGCAGTAGCCTGTACTGTTTGGGGATGTCTCTGGGACACTCCTAAAAAGCAACTTTGTGGGGCGATCCCACACTTGGCACTGGCCTTTTTATTTGGCAACCTGTGGCTTTTGGGAGTAGCATCATCCTCCATGTAGAGGAACTCCAATTACACACACACACACACACACACACACACACACACACACACACACGAGATATAGATTCTTAAAGCAGAATTTGAATCTTCTGAGTAAGATCAGGAGCACATGGACACACACTTTCATTTCCTCATCAGATAATATAAACTCTTATCACCAAGGACTCCAGGACCCAATAGTGCTCAGCCTTAACCCTGCTGTTCACTTTTCCAAAAGCCCTGGGAGAAACATAGCTTAGTGTAGATGCTGGACTGATTGAGCATGCTCTGTGAGATACCCTGTTTTAATCCTGGATTGGGCTGTCCCTCCTGCGTTCTGTAGATGAGGAAGCATACATAGCCTTTGATTTCCCCAAGGTCTAGCTTAGGTCAGAGGCAGACTGGCTTGCAAGCAGCCAGTGCAACTATCTATCTACCATCTACCCTGCTTGTCTCTTCCTGGAAAAGACTGCTTCCTGGTATGCAAACACCAGGGGCCTGGGCAAGTGCTATATAGCCCTTTACTCTGAAACCAGAAAGAGTCACTACCATGCAGAAGTCTTCCTCATGTTCTGCTTCAGCTGTATTCATCTGCACAGCTCTGAATGAGATGTTTGCATCCTGTGATTTTTATGGCAGTTGACATGTTTTTGCCATTTCTTAACAATTCTCTTCTAGGAATAGCTCATTCCCAGAAGCACTCTCTCAAAGAGCAGCCAAGAGATGAAGATCTCTGCTCATCACCAAAGCCCAGGTTTGAGAAAGTTTCTTAGGGCTGCTATTCTTTTCTTATTATTTATACTGTTTATATTCCAACACAATGTGCCTGCATTTTTCACAGTTTTAATAATAAAGGAAATAATTCACCTCATCTTATAAAGCAAATAAAACCCAGAAACATAATATTCTTATCAGAAACAGGAGGGGCAGTGAGCCTAGCACCCTGTAAAAGGCAGATGTGGCAGCATGTATCTGCTGCTTCAGTGCTGGGAAGCAGAAATGGCAAGATTCCAGGCACTCACTGGTCATCCAATCTAGCCTGAATGACAAACCCCAAGTTCAATGAGAGACTTAATCTCAGAAAATAAGGTAAGGAATGATAGAGTAAGACACCTGATGTCAACCTGTGGCTTCACACGCGCGCGCGCGCGCGCGCGCGCGCGCGCGCACACACACACACACACACATACACACCACACACATACATACACATATACACATACCACACACATACACATACATATGCACACACCACACATATATACATACACACATCACAAACATATACACACATACACATACATACACATGCATATATACATATATACATAACACACACACAGGAAAATGAGCAAAGATCTTGCTTAGGGAAGTGTATGAAGGTACAAAGTTTGGGAAGACAGAATTCTGCAGCTCATTGTAAAGCTAACTCCTGAGGACAACTTAGGTGTATGTCAGAAATATAAGAATTGAACATGCACCAATATAATGTTCCATGTCAATAATTATGAAGCCTTCTTGATATCTTCCTAAATTCTGAGAAGCAATGATGGGTGACCTAGTTTTTTTAGATCTAATCCAACCCAATGGAGATAATCCCTCATAGAAGCTCTTTTCTCAGATGAATATAGATTATATCAAGTTGAGTTCTAATTATCATAAGACCTGGTTTAGCCTTACCTGTAAAATATTGCAGATGATTGTTAGACACAAAACAAAGACATTCAGAGGAGCCAGAATACTAACTAGGCTTTGCAATCCAGGAGTCATGGGCTGTGTGGCCTTCACCAAGTGGTCTTTGCAATCATGAAACATGTAAGTCTACTCAAGAGAATCAGGATACATAGAAAAAGCTCATGAATCCTTCATTTCCAAATACCAGATAGAAGGTGGGACAAGATAGTGATGTTCCTCCTGACATTACTATTTAGGAACACCTTGGTGAATGAAGCACAAGTCACTGTCATAACTGCTATCAAGGAAGATGGAATGCATGAAACTTTCAATCAGCTTGAATGTCTACCCAGAAAATTTGAGAAACTTAAAAATCTTTTTGAACTGATGTAGTGCATGGTCTTCAATGAAACAGGCAAGTCCAAGAGAAGCATAATGGATGGCCCATCCTTACTGCAACTTGGCTGCATTTGCAATTACTTAGGGACACACCTTTGCACGTGTCTGATGAGATGGGTATTTACAGAGATTTGACTGAGGAAGAATGATCCTGAAGAAAGGAGGCACCACCCCATGGAGACTGAAGTCCTAGACTGAATAAAAAGGAGAAATGAAATAACACCACCATTCATCTCTCTCAGCTCCTGACTGCAGAGGTGGTGTGAGCCGCTGCCTCACGCTCCTGCTGTCACACCTTTCCTGCTGGGATGGATTGTGTGGACCCTTGAACTGTGAGCTAATAATAAACCCTTTCTTTCTTAAGATACTTGTTGTCATCACAGTAGTGCAAAAAGTAACTAATAAACATAAGTTTAATAAAAAAAAATAGATGTGTAAAGGAATCCTATCCATAGTAGCCATGAATAACACAGAAATTTATATAAAGAGATCACCAGTCCCTGTGGCACCCTGAGCCTCCTGTGCCACTCTGTGCCATCCTGGCTCAGTGGCCTGGGTTCTGGCACACAAGAACTTTTGTGGATTTGTCTGAAGTGTCCTTGTACTGGCTGGTTTTGTGTGTCAACTTGACACAAGCTAGAGTCATCAGAGAAGGAGCCTCAGGTGAGGAAATGGCCCCATGAGATCCAGCTGGAAGGCATTTTCTCAATCAGTGATCAGTGGAGGAGAGCCCAGCCCATTGTGGGTGGTCCTGGGTTCTATAAGAAAGCAGGCTGAGCAAGCCATGAAGAACAAGACAGTAAACAGTGCCCCTTCTTGACCATCAGCTCCTGCCTCCATGTTCCTGCCCTGTTTGAGTTCCTGTCTGACTTCCTTCAGTGATGAACTACAATGTGAAAGTGTGACCCGAATAGACCCTTTTCTACTGAACTTTCTTTTTGGACACGGTGTTTCATCACAGCAATAGAAACCCTAAGTAAGACAATCCGCAACTTGAGAATAGGCCTGGCACAGAGGGGTACCACTGCTGTGCCTACAGCCCCTAATTGGAGCATAGCTCTATCCAATTCGCTGAGTCCATTATCTGGGGACATCAACATCTCCATGTTACAGGAGAAGAGGTGATTCATGGATGGTGACCACAGCCATGAGACTGGAGTGGGCAAAGGGTCTTCACTTGCTTCTTGCCTTGTGATAGCTGTTGTGTCAGGCTACACAGAATCTAGGAGTACCAGCAGAGGGACCAGCTGTGAATTGGAGGTGTGCACTGATTCTTTCTCATTGTGTTTTTCTCTCTTGGACACCTGGGTTCTGGTTTGTGTCCTGTGTCCCCTACCTGGCTCGGCGGTTTCCTGATGCTGTCTTGAAATTAAATACTCTAGTTTTGTCCTTCCATGGTAGTACTCTGAGCTCCCTTCCTAAGGGACAACCTGAGTTACAGGGAAGACACTGGAAGGTCCTAGAGAATTCTGGCATGTTCTGGAATAGGTCAGGAAATCTCAAGGGAAAAATGAGGTGAGATGCTGGGATTGAGGATCAACTCTCTTTAGCTGAGAAAGGTGGAAAAAAGTGTTCTTCCAAAATATTTACTCCCCCTGTATGATGGCTGTTCTTGCTTGTCAATTTGACCATATCTGGAATAAACTACAATCCAGAAATGAAGGGCACACCTGTGAGAGATTATTTTTCCCTGGATGAATTTACTTCTAGTTCAGATCTTTGAGGTAAAAGGACACTCACCTTTGATCTGGCTCTTGAGGTGGAAGGACACAGGTCTTTGACTCAGATCTTGAGGCAGGAAGACACACCATTACTCTAGGCCACACCTTCTGCTGGAAGCCTATATAAGGACATGGAAGAAGGAAGCTTTGCTCTTTGCCTGCTTGCTCTCTCACCTAGCTAGCAAGTGTATTCCTTTGCTGGCATTAGAACATACTTCTTCAGAATTCCAACGTCTACTGAAGACCAGCTGAGACACTCAGCCTTAGACTGACCAACTTCTGAATTCTTGGACTTTCTGTTCCTAGCCCTCCATGGTTGGATTAGTTGGGCCATAACCTGTAGGTAATTCTCTCTATACATACATACATACATAAAGAGACTCCTTGTATAAGCTTTGCTACTCTAGAGAACCTTGGCTAATACACCCTATTATGGTGTGTCAGGGAGCTACCCACCTGTTTGCTCCTTCCCACAAAGCCTGGCATGGTGGAATATGCTTTTAATCCAAGCACCCAGGAGGCAGAGGTAGGCAGATCTCTGTGAGCTTGAAGCCTGTCTGGTCTACAGTGAGTTCTAAATCAATTAGGGCTACATGGTGAGACTTAGTCTCAAAAAACAAACAAAACAACTATACAAATCCTTCCAAGAACATGAGTCTTTTCTACGTTTATTCAGTGCTGTCTCTCTCATGTGTGTGGGGAAGAGCCTGGGCCCCAAATACCAGCCAGGCATCTTTCCTGAGACCAAGCAACACCAAGCTTTAGGTATTTAAGCTTCCCCAAAGGCACAGAATCTAGGGCATCCTAAGACCTGTAACCAGTGCCCCAAAGGCTTCCCCTCCCTCTTCACCCTAAGAAGCATGTGCAAGATGGACACTCCCATTCATCTGAGGCTTAGTCTAGATCAGTGATTTCAATTTACAGGAGAAAGAAACAGGCCCCAGGACCCTTGATCCACTCTCTTGTGCAAAGCTAAGGTCTACAGCCAGCAACTCAGCAGCCCAGGTGAGAGGGAGCCCTGTTAGCTGAGGGAGACAGAGTTGGGAAGGCTCTTTGCCTGCTTGCTCTCTCACCTAGCTAGCAAGTGCATTCCTTTGCTGGCATTAGAACATACTTCTTCAGAATTCCAATGTCTACTGAAGACCAGCTGAGACACTCAGCCTTGCCAGTTGAACACCTGCAGGTCCTGAGACACAGGCTCTTGAGCTGCACACCCATAGACCTAAGGGTTTAGAGCTCCCCACCGTTCCACCTCCCAAGCCCCCTGGTACAAATATCTAGAAGTGAGTACTGGATAATGAAGGAGGCAGAATATTTCTGGCTGGGCCCTGTTAAGTTGTTTTATTTCTAGGGCTGAAGATTGAACCCAGGGCCTCAGTGTGCTAGGCAAGAGCTCTACACCTGAGGTCATCCATAGCCCCACCCCTAGCCCCACCCCAGAAGCATTTTTGAGCCACCATGCAAATGCAAAGGGCAGCTGGCAGCTCCCATTAGAAAGAACAGAGGGAGCCTGGATAGGGCGCACCTTCCCAGGCCTTCACTTCCCTCTAGCCTCTCCAGGCTTCTTGGCCTCCAGGTTTCTTGGCTGAAGGCAAAGGCTTCATGTCACCTCACCCTAACTCTGCTGCTGTGACATCTGGGCTTTGGGACCTGACTGTCACCCACATTAGTTAGAGTTCCAGCTTCCCAATGTATCCTCTTGTTTCTCTAAGTCTCTCTGCAAGAGGAATTAACACCCTGAGTCAGCACAGTTAGGTCAGGGGATTGGGTGGGTTTCTGCAATTTATTGATTTACATTTCCTGGCCTCAGAACCTGCACCATTTTTGCTCTGAAAAAGAAAACTCTACATGCCTGCATTCTTCAAGTAACCCCTTGTTATTTAAGGAGCCCCAAGAGTGCTCAGGGAGTGTGGGTCTCCAAGACTGAAGCTGGTGGGAAGAACACAGGCTTGATCCAACCAAAATAGTACATTTTGCTATTTTAAATCTTTCCCCCATCTTCGGTATAGTGATGAGTGGCACTCAGATGAAGTTTTTGTTTACCAAAAGTTCCTCCCAAAATAGAAACTGCCCACAATGTTTTTCTTGGGGAAGATATCTGGTCGGCTATGTTCCCTGCTGGTATTTTGAGCGAATACTGACCATGTACAAAGTAGAGCTCCAGAACCACCTCTGGACTCGTCTGTGGAGGCAAGACCTGTATCCTAAGCAACCTTGAGACACTCAGCTGTCAGCTCTCTGGAATGCTTCAGTCCTGCACAGTCTGGTCTGAGTGGGTTTTTTGTTTGTTCATTTGTTTGTTTTTTGTTTGTTTTGTCTTTTTTTTTTTTTTAACTTAAAGCCTGTGCAAGCTGTCCAGCTCCTTCCGTGCTCCAGAAACCAGCAAAAAGAGCACTATGACAGGGTTCCTTGGGTGAGGATAGAATTTCCAGCGAGCTGGTCTTTTAGGAGGGTCTCCCATCTAGAGATGACAAATGGTCCGTTGCAAAGGCAACAGCTGGCCCCACTGTCAATCCAGGTCCGGGGTCCTTTGAAACAAGCATCTGTTGCACAGGAGTCACTGCTGCAACCCTGCAGCTGTGGGTGCCCTTTGCAGCGTGCCTGTGTCAACACACACAGTGGGCCTGGGCAGTGGGATGCATGCGGATCGGATGATGAATGCATTTTATTACAGCGCCTGCTGTCCAGCAGAAAAACACCCTGTGTGATTTAATGGGATCATTGCAAATCATAACAGCAAAACATTCATTTGGCAGAGCTCACAGACCCTCATGCAGCCAGGTTTCTATGGCGATGATGTTCATTGTAAGCACAGAACAAGCACCAATTCACAATGTCCAACAGAGACTGTAGTCGCCTCCACCCTCCTGCTTGCCACAGACAACAGTGGCTGGGATGCTAAAAGTGTACCCTGGAATGAAATCAAGGCCCTTTGCATTCTCTGTTGTCCCCCAGCCAGGAGTGGAGCATACAGGAAGCAAGAGAGATACTAGCAGGGCAGCTGGTTAGACCCCAATAGACGGGTACCATGCATCTGTTCAGCTACCACTGATTTACAATCACTGTTTTCACCCCCTTTATTAACATCGTTGGGGGAGCATACCACAGCTCATGGGTGGAGGTCATAGGACAACCTATTAAACCACATGGGTCATTTCTCTTGTTTGAGACACTCTCTAATTGTGCACTGCTGCATACTCCAAGGCTAGCTGGCCCTCGGGCTTCTGGGGACTATTGTGTGTTAGCCTCTCATCTAAGACTGGGCTTACAGATATGTATGTTACCATGTCTGGCCCCACCGAGGCATCTTCCAGTCCTGTTAACATTTTTGTTAGATTAATTTCCAGATGGAAAAGTTATATTAAGGAATTTGTTCTATAAGAGAATTTCAGAGCCATTTCTAGGTACATTGTGATTTAATCCAGGGCAACCTTGCAAACAGGGACAACAAATCTCTGGCAAGATCTCCATGTGATCATCCAGGTCTCAACTGCTGCTTGGAAAATCCTGGGAAACTGGCCTTTGTCAGAAAGAACCAAGCACTGAGCCAGTAGCAGACCCTGACTCACAGCTCTGTTCAACACTACATGATAGCCCAGCAAAGTGGTGGGTTCTCAGCTCTGCTGCCATGGCCTCCACTGTATGACAGCTGCTATGGACTCTTCTCTGTCACAGATGTGTTATATAAAGCTGACAGGTCATCCACAGCCTCTGAAATATCCCTGTTCTCATCATCAACACCATTTTATTAATAACAACATTAAAAGACTCCTGTTTTTTACAGTGAAGTTCCTTTCTCTCTCTTAGGCGTCTTCAGCTCATCTAGGAAAAATGAATTTTAAAATAATGTGTTTAAGTATATGTGGTCTACTTTGGTAAAGCTGTGACTCAGAGCAGAACTGGACAACTCACCCCGGTAAGATAATCAGCTCTGTTCCAGCACTGCTGCTGAGGGCCTGAGGGGAACAGGGATCTGCATGGGGCAGGAGCATTTCCAGGCAAAGGGACTCTTGGCCCAGAGAACATTTGATCTCAGAAGGTCAGCCTTCATACGCACAGGCAGAGGGCAGGCTGACGTTGCTCCCAGGTTTGAGCAAGTGCCTTCCAGGAAGTTGATTTGTTATTTTAGGCAGGGACAGTGGGTCTTGCTTGATGTGTGTTGGGGTAAAGTTTCCTGCTGTGAGGGTTCTGACAGTTCCTGATATTTACATAAACAAGTCTTCAGATATTGACTAACAGTGGTGTGAAGGAGAGTGGCTTTCAACCCCATAGCGTCTGGAAAGACACAAAGTTGGGCAGAAGGCAATCCCCACACTGTGGCAAGCAAGGGAACTCGCTCTCTGCCCTTTACTTCCCTGCAGAATGAACTTGAGAGAGTGAGAGCAGAGCTCAGCTTACATGTCCTACGGCAGCTGCTCCCACATGGCCCAGAAGCAGGGACTAAGTAAGAAACTACTTACTTTTCAACATGAAACAGAAGCTTCAGAGCCATCATATATCCCTTGTTCTTTGCATAAAACTCTTCCTGTAAAGTGATCAGAGATGATAATAGGCACAGTCGCTGGGGCAAAGGAGGGCAGACATGGAGGGGACAGTCTACAACAGCCAGTTATTTACTATTGCTTTAAAAAAGGCCAGAGCATGCCGAATAGATACTGGCTGAAATGGCCGCGTAACAGGAAAGCCGGCTTCCCAATTTGTACACAGTAAACCAGCCCTCCACCAAAGAATTTTCAAAACCGAGCTTGTGAGTACTGTGACTGACTAAAACAACTAGGAGATAGTTTGCTTTGCCCCCCAGGCCCCCCCCCACAAAAAATAGCCCTGCAAACCTCAGGAGAGCCCCCTAAAAGTTAGCAGTACAAACATGGCCCCTTATAATGGAGCCAGCAAAGTGAGTGTTTGTTTGCCTTCTCAAGATTTTCATAGGACTTAAAGATTTCCACTCACTGGTGTTCACAGCCTGGGGGCTGGAATTCTGACACTGTCCCCCAGACCATGTGCCAGCCAAAGTTCCTCTCTTGGAGATTTGACACCAGGCTATGACCTTTCTGTGGCTGCCCCTGGTGACACCCAGATCCTTCTCAATCATCCTTGCTCTCAGGTCAGAAAGACAAGTGGGAGGTCTCCTTAGTCCCCAAGTCTTCAAATACAGCTGCCCCCAGCCAGGCCTGAAAGTGAAAGTTTGTTTCTGAGAACTGTTCTTACCTACAGGAAGGAGCATATGTCGGTCATGACCTCAGGCACTCAAGTTTGCTGCATAACTGAGTGTGTGTGTGTGTGTGTGTGTGTGTGTGTGTGTGTGTGTGTGTGTGTGTGTGTGTGTTTCTGCATCCTGGCCTGCCCTGTGCATTTTCTCAAAACTGATGGGACTGGCTCAGCATTGTCCCTCTTATTGGAAGAGCAAGGAATCCACACAGCCCGTGAGGTGCAGGGGAACAAACAGCCCTGGTGCTTTCTGCTTGGGTACCTCTCTCTGGAAGTTGCTTAGCTTGCAGAGGCTGCCCCTAGCCAGCTCCAACATACCTCCCAAAAAGTCAGACCGCTTTCACAAAAGGCAACCCACACAATCCATCAGATGTTGTAAGCCAGAACCTCTTTGAACTCCTACTGAGTTCAGCTAGGGAAGTTCTGGTGACTATGATCGCTCTCCTGACAGGCAGGACTATGCTGGTCTTGGGCCATCATGTCCTTGCTTTCCTTTGAGGCTCAAAGCTCTAGGATCAATTTTAGCCAGAGTAGCACCTGCCACACATCAAAGGACACAGCTCAGCACAGACTGGTGAGGTGGAGAAGCCCCTGGACAAACCGGTTTTCTCTGCAACAAAAACTTCAGCCAATGCAGATCAAAGAGAGACAGCATGTGTTTATGCTGCCTGTGTGTACACACTATATGTGAACACACATACACACACACACACACACAAACACACGCATACACACATGGATGAGTGCCCGCCACTTTACTGTTAAAGATGCCCCAGGTTCAGGAAGCCCTAGATAGCAATCAAGGCACTCACTAGGTCTCATCAGGCAAATACATTTGTTACCCTGGCACCCAGGACAAAACCTTCCCTCATTCCCACAGGCCCATTCTGAAACCATACCTCCCTTCCCAGGGAATCATGGGGCTAAGCTTATAGTCACTAGTGAGGTATTTTCCTCTGATGCACCACTTCCTGCATGTGCATTCCTACACAGTAGGTGTAGTTTTGGGTTCTTCTTGTTTTTACTATTCTGTGTAAGCCACCAATCCTCCACACCAAATGCACATATAGGTATACACTGATATACATACATGCAAGCATACATCTACCCATGCCATGACTATTGCTAAACAACACCAAAACTCCCTCTCAATCACGCCTGCACATTCATACACACTCAGTCATATACCTACACACCCACACACAGTCATATATCTGCACAGTCACACATACATGCACACCCCACACACACTAGCAGCTACAAACCTCCATATTCACATTGCATGTACAACCCACAACACTCATACTTAACCAATCACATACCCATATACTCATTCTCACATAATAATATATGCTCATGAACTCACTCATTCAACATACTTCTTAACAGCCCCACCTATGTACCCACCCACACCAACATAATCTCCATATATGACTGCACATACTTCTATATACATGTACATACACCTATTAACACAAGTGTTCATACAATGACACTCCCTCATTGAGTGACACATACACTCATGCACTCATTCAGCTATTTTCACACATGTTTACACATGAACTCTTGCACACATACCTACTTCCAACTCAAAACTTTTCCAGCCCTTGCTTTGGCCAACCCCAAGAGAATGCACTCTCTTAGCATACAGTTTCAAATGAGAAGCCATAAGCTCCAAGGGCTGCAGAGCTGATGGTACAGTGGCCCCCAGAATGGGTCATGACTGTTTCCAGGGATGGAAAAAGAGACTAGGCATGGGAGATGGGGCAGATTCCCCTCACTTACTTGGTCTCACCAGACAAGAACCACATGAGTGATGTGTGCAAGCCTTCCATGTAGGACACAGAACAGCATGGCAGCCCATGACCAATGAATGACCTAGTCTATCACATGACCCAAACTGTTATATGGTGGCACCCAAAAGGAAACTACTGTCTTGGGTGCACTTCTTCCACCAAAAAGAGTTAACTAGGAAGGGTAAAGAGGATAGAGACTGGAGGAGAAGTGGGAGCTGTGTGACGCAGCTACAGGACTTTGGGAACCAGTGTGGTGTTGGGTTACTACAAAAAAGTCACACTGTCTAATGCAGAGAACAGATTCCACTAAAAAACCATGATGCTTTGCTCTGCTCTCTTCCCAGGGACTTTCTGTTTCACAGTGTTCCATGCCCTGTGCAGCTGGTTAAGCTTGTCTTGGTGTGACCACTCTTTCCTCCTGCCATTTTGGTCACTGGCCTCACACAGTCACCTTGCTATCAGTTAGCTTGAGCACATGGGGATAACAGAAGTCAACAAGTGTGGCCTTTGGCTCTCCAGCCAGCTACATTGTCTCACCCCAGATTGAGAGCATGCAACTGAGCAGGCCACATGCTCAGGTCACGTGGGCAGAGCCCGTGCAATCCAATCCAATGCCTGTCTCTGCAGGGGCTTGAGCAAGAATGGCTCCTATTGGCTCCTATTTTCAAATATTTGGTTGAAGCATGATCCCAATTAGTCTTATCAATAAAAACCAGGAATCACATATTGGGGTTAACAACTGAAAGATCAGAGAAGCAAAGAGCAGCCACAGTCACTTCTTATCTCTGAATCCTCAGACTAAAAAGGGGGGCCAGCATCCTGTCTCCACCAACCCTATATTCATGTCTTCACCTCCCAAGTGCTGGGATTAAAGGCATGAGCCACCATTGCTTGGATTCTATGGTTAACTAGTGGCTAGTTCCACCCTCTGATCTCTAGAAGAGCTTAATTTGTCGGAACATAAACAAAATATTGCACAAGATTTGGTCCCTAATTGGTGAGACTATTTGGGAAGGATTAGGAGGTGTAGCTTTGTTGGAAGAGGTGTGTCACTGGTGGCAGGTTTTGGGCTTTCAAAAGACTTGGGGCATTTTAGCTTATCTCTACCTCCTGGTTGTAGATTAAGATGTGAGCTCTCAACTGCTGCTCCAGGTACCTGCCATGGTCCCTTGACTCTGCCATTATGCCAGAGGACTCTACCCCTCTGGAACCAGAAATCCAATTAAACACTTTCTTTTATGAACTGCCTTAGTCATGGTGTTTTGTCACATTAATAGCAAAGCAACAAAGATAAACCCCTTGCACTTGGGAGCTGGGCATGTGTCCACTCACAATGGCTACCCATGGGCTAAAACCTGTTCCCATGGGAGAGCCGGGAGGGGCCCAGTCTTCTGCTCTCCCATCTGTCCTGCACAGGGCTTGACCTGCCCCTAACCCTCAGACTGAGAATTGGGGACCCACTTTGGACAAAAAAAAACTTTTATTGGCTCCACCTCCACCTCCTCACATATCCCTTTTATCCAGTCTGCACTCCTTATACATCCTGACAAGGGAAATATGCATTGTCTGAGGACTCACACCCAAGGTGACTGCTGACCCTCTCCTTTCCTCCATGGCCCAGTGACCCTTGGCTCTCTTTCCAACCATCTTCTCCAAGGAAACCCATGTCTCTGTCCCAAAAGAGTCAAGCAAAATATGCAGATAGACTGGGACAATCTGGGCTTGTAATTCTTTCAGTGTTTCCATACCACAAAGAATGCCCTAGAAAATGCTCTTCATTGGTTCTGGCGACAGGGTATCTTGTAGTTCATGTACTTCAAACTTGGATGACTCCAGTACTGCCCGGCCCTCGTGGCCCCACATTTCAAGTAACAGGATTCCAGGCATGCCCAATCATGCCCAGTAGATGTGGTGCTGATATCAAACCCAGGGCTTTGTGCATGCTCAACAAGCACTCTACCAACCTAGCCGCAGTCTCAGTCCTGATGATATTCTTTTAGGTCAAGAGAACAGGCAGTTGCATAGGCTCCTGAAGGTGGCTTGCCCACACACTGCCATGGCCAAGAGACCTGTGGGGAGAAACACAGGGAGAGCAGTCCTCATGACAGCTCCAGGAACTTCACCAATAGTTGACCCTGTCTCTGTCACTTGGGAGTGGTCAGGGTCCAAACACACTTGACCTCCAGAGACCAGGGGTTCTCCTTCAGTGTCAGCCTCTCACTAGAAGTGCACGTTTGAGTTGTTATCTGGCTCGTGAGGTCCATGTGGGTGTAAGGGCTCCTTCTATTACACTTTCTTTAGTAAAGACATTCAGTAGTCCGGTGGGGGATGGGAGCATAAAAGGATGACATGGCTAACTTGGGACCTCCAGAGGCTTGCTCTCTGGTAGCCATATGCAGGGCACTTTGAGAACATAAGGCCTTCGGGCATTTTCCTGGAACAAGCAACTGATGTTTT
This sequence comes from Onychomys torridus, assembly GCF_903995425.1. Taxonomy (NCBI): domain Eukaryota; kingdom Metazoa; phylum Chordata; class Mammalia; order Rodentia; family Cricetidae; genus Onychomys; species Onychomys torridus. The sequence continues at coordinate 124,729,796 of NC_050447.1, read as the reverse complement.
GTGTCCCAGCCTTGGTTCCTGCTCTCCTGGTGGGAGAGTGAGTAGATGAACCAGTTCATCAGATGGTGAACGCCCAAAGCAGGCTCCAAGTTCAACAACAGCCACAGCCTGGAGAGCTTCATTAGACCTGAGAACCCAAACAGGCCTGAACTCCACAACCCGCTCCCAGAGTAGGCACAAGAGACTGGCAGAGAGTTTCGAAGGGCGAGCCTGTCAGAACGTGACCTCTCTGAGTTCATACACACCCAGAGCCCCCAGGCTCAGTCTTCATTATCTCAACAGCAACAACAAAGGCAGCTTTGTGGCCTCTCTCCCCAAGCACCTCACACATTAAGTTGTTCATGCTAATACAGCCGGCCTCTCATCACTCATGTTAACACAGATGGCCTCTCATGTTGCATATGGGAAAACAGAGGTGGAGTTCCCAAAAGAAAATTGCTACTCTCTTTACAGTGATTAGACATGGGGCAGGGCAAGGTGGCACGTACTTGTGATCCCAATGTGGAAGCCTAGAGCAGGAGGGTTCTGATTTCCTTGCCAGCCTGGGCTACATTATAAGGCCCTGTATCAAAAATAAAATAATGAAATATATTTCTTAACATGATCTTAAAAGCTAGTAGTAGAATTTCGCAAGGACTAGGGTGAAGAGGGGGCTAAATTAGTAAGGTGGTTGCCATTCAAATTGAGGACAAGAGTTGGAGCTCCACCAACCATGTGAGAGCTGGGTGTGATCCCAGCATGCAGAAGGGGAGACAGGCAGATTTACTGGCCAACCAGCCTAGCAAATTTGTGAGCGTTAGGTTCAAGGAGAGACCCTGTCTCAAAAACTAGGGCATAAAGTGACTGAGAAAGACTCCTGATATCAACCTCTGGCCTCTACATGCACATACACATGTGTGTGTGTGTACACATGTATACATAGATACACATAGGAACATGGGTACACACATGAGAATTTTGGAAGCACTCATGTACCGCCAATGCTCTCCTGTCCTGGGCTTTAGACTATAAGAGATCAGAGTTCTGTTTCAGTGACACATATGGCTTCTTTTTATCTAACTGGGACACAGTGGAAATTATACTGACTTTAACTTGGTTGGATGTGGAAGGCAAGCCATCTCTACTTTCTTTGAGACCAGTACCACAGACGCTGGAAAGCCTGTTTTAAATCCCCTTGACTGTCTTCTTCAGCCTTCCATCTGTCTTTATCTCTCAATTCTCCAAACTGTGAACTTCTGTAAGCATTCTGTGTCCTGTAGAAGAGGACAGGTCTAATCTGTATCTAGAGTTTTCCTGCCTGGCCCACAGGCAGGACAAATCTCTCTCACCCGCCAGTCCCACAGTCACTCAGACCCAACCAAGTAAGCACACAGAGATTTATACTGTTTACAAACTGTATGGCCATGGCAGGCTTCTTGTTATCTAGTTCTTCTATCTTAAATTAACCCATTTCTATTAGTCTATAAGTTGCCATGTGGCTCGTGGCTTACCGGCACCTTGCATCTTGCTTGTCATGGCGGCAGCTGACAGTGTCTCTCTCCGCCTCTGCCTTCCACTTCCCAGACTTCTCTTCTCTGTTTATCCCACCTATACTTCCTGCCTGGCTACTGGCCAATCAGTGTTTTATTTTAACCAATCAGAGCAACACATTTGACATACTTGAACATCCCACAGCACTAATCAGATATTAAACTATTGAACTGACAATCAGTTTGATGCTCTCAAAGGGGCTGGTGATAAGGAAAGGATATTAACAAGGTTTAATAAAAAATGAAAAAAGAAAAAAATAAGTAAATAAAAATTAAAAAATAAAAAATGAACAAGATGAATGTATTAACAAGCACTTACTTTGGAAATCCTAGGTTAAATACAAATGAGAAAATGGAAAACAGAACTCTGCCCTCCCTCTAAGACAGCAAAGCTAGGCTGAACTGCTTAGCTTTCCTGAGACTTCTGCCTTTTCCTCTTTTTCTGCTCATCTCCTTTGAAAAGTGACCATGGATATCTATGTCATGTAAACAAGATTGTGACGATATCTAACCCTATATAAGCCATCTTAGGGTTATATAGGGTTAGTTTGGGTTTTAATTGCTGTGAAAAGACACCATGACCATGACAACTCTTATAAGGGAAATCATTTAACTGAGGTGGTGGCTTACAGTTTCAGAGGTTTTGTTCATTATCATCATGGTGGGGAGCATGGTAGCTGGGAGTATGACAGCATTCTGGAAGAATTCTACATGTTGATCCCAAGGCAATAGGAAGTGAACTGATACACTAAGTGTGGCTTGAGCATGTATCAGACTTCAAAGCCTGCTCCCACAGTGATACATTTTCTCCAACAAGGCCACACCCACTCCAACAAACACACTTCCTAATAGTGTCACTCCCTTTGGGGGCCAATTTCTATCAAACCACCACATAGGCTATGGAATGTTTTTGATTACCACCTCTTTGAGCAAAAGCTAGAGGTTTCAGTAACATCCTCAAGTAAAGAGTTTCTTCTTTTAACCTCTGAGAGCTGTTGAATATCTCTCTGGGAGGGATAATCCTGGTTAACACTGGGAGCCTCATCTATGTTCCTACCTATCTAGGGCAGTGGTTCTCAACCTTCCTAATGTTTAATACAGTTCCTCATGTTGTGCTGACACCCCAACCATAAAGTTATTTTCATTGTTACTCCATAACTGCAATTTTGCTACTGTTATGAATAGTAAAATAAAAATTGGATACACAGGATATATGATATGCAACTCCTGGAGGGGGTCTCTGAGAACTGCTGATTCAGGCCTTTGCAGGCCTGTGGAAATGTGGGGGAAGGTCAGAGTCAGATGCTCTGACCAAGGTTCAGTATCCCTTATTCTGTGTCCATTTGCCCTCAGGCCAGAGGTTGACAGGGTGAGTGGGCAGGAGAAGTAGGGGGTGTGGAGGCAGAGGGGCTGCAGGAGCCCTGGCAAAGAGAAATCAGGAGAGATAGGGAAAAGGGCTGGAGCCCAAAGGACCCTGTGTGGACAGAGGGATGTACAGGCGAAGACCTTAGTGCCCATTTGAAGCCTGGCACTCCTTGTTGGCTCCATTCCTGTGAGTATGCATCTTTACTACTATCCGTGGGAGAAACATCAGAGGCTCAAAGACAGAAGTTTGATCTCACAGTTCCTCTAGAGTCCAGGTGACAAAAGGGATCGGAAGTTGCCGTGGGAGGACTGTGCAGCAATTCCTCTGAAGGGAATGAAGGGAAACATTCCAAGGAGGCTCATGGGGAGGATCATAAGACCCAGGAAGAAAATACATTTCACATGTCTGGGAAAGCAGAAAAAATGCAAGAATCTCAGGGCCCTTGCCCAGCTTTAAAGCAGCAGTAAGCAGCTGCTGAGGAGGGTGGGGGCGGGAGGCGGGGGGTGGGGGCGAGAGGCGGCGGGGGGGGGGGGGGGCAGGCGGACTGCCTGCCTGCAAGTTGTGCAGAGATCCGGGGATGCCACGTTTGTAAGTTGTCACCCATGCCAGGGTGGGCTTTCCAGTGGTGCACTGCCTTTGACTTATCCCTGCTCCTGTAAGAGACCCCTCATTCACACTCCTGAGGAGAGTGTATGTAGATGTAACCATCTTGTTAAATAAGAAACACAGAGCCAGTTGCAGAGTTAAAAGCCAAGAGGTCAGAGCAATAGCTGAGAGCTGAAAACCTTACCCTTCACTGATGCTCTGTCATTCCTCTCCACCACAGAGCTACTTCCTGTGTCCTGTCTTTTATATAGACTTTCTGTTCTGCCTTCTCCTTGGTTGTAAACCCAGCCGCATGACCTCCTCGTCACTGCCTGTCTGTACAGACCTCCAGGTCTTCTATGGTTGGTATTGAGATTAAAGGCACGTGTCTGCCATGCTGGCTGTGTCCTTGAACACACAGAGATCTACCTGGCTCTGCCTCCCAAGTGCTGGGATTAAAGGCATGCACCACCACTGCCCAGCTTCTGCTCTGGCTTGCTCTGACCTCAGGGCAACTTTATTAACATGCAAATAAAATCACATTTCAATACAAATAAAATATCATTATAAGAGTACCCAGTGTTAGTCTCCCCAGGAAGTCTCATACAACAGGACCTTAAGGAGGTGGACCTACCAAGAGATGTTGAGTCAGTGAGGGCTTTGCCCTGCAGGGGATGGTGGGACCCCACCCATCCAGTCTTTCTCTTCTTGCTCTTTATAGGCTTCAGGGCTCTGCCTTGGGCTGGTTGACTGGGCCCTGCCCACCTGTGATCTCAACATAACCTTTTCTCCTTAGAAGCCTGTTATGTTGGTATTTTGTTTCAATGTCAGAGAATCACTAGGTGTCCTCAGCACAGTGTGAGGCCCAGAAATTATCATCAGCACCCCTATATGTAATGAGATTGGATTTCTTACCAGTTTGGTGGGACTTAAAATGTGTTGTTGGTTGTTGTAGGGGCAAGAATGTGACAGTTCTTGTATTTGAGCATAGTGGAGTGAATTAGCTATGATTAGATTCACCCACTTAAAACAGAAATGCCACGACAGCAAGTTAAAGAAGGTAGGGAGTATTTTTACCTCACATAAACAAGTCCTAAGAAGGCAGTTCAGAAGCTCTGCTCCTGCATGCTTAGTAGATGGCTTCCAATGAGGCAACCTCATGGTTCAGAATGACTGCTGGTGCCCAGCCATCACGGATGCATTCCAGAGACAAGGTCAAAGATCACAGAAAAACGAGCTGTGTATCTCTCATCTAAGGTGCATCTGAAGCAGCTATTTCTGCTGCTCACATTTTCTGTGGCTAGCACTGAGCCACTAGAGCCAACTTTGACAGAAGTCAAGAAATATTGATGGAGACTTAGGGACGTAGCTCAGTGGGAGAATGTTCACCTAGCTTGCTTGATGCTTGTCACCCTGGATTCAATCCCTAGTGTAACAAGAAATAGAGATGAGACAGAGGGAGAGAGAGAGAGAGAGAGAGAGAGAGAGAGAGAGAGAATATATGGAGTTTATGTAACTATATTATTATTATTATTATTATTATTATTATTATTATTAGCAATAAAGTAAGACTTTTGTGTTTCAGAAAGGGGGGAAAGACAGTGGCTGACAAACGCATTCTCTGCCTCAGCCTGGAGGTGAACGTCGGTATTGGGGCCTGCTTTCAGATGTCTGCATCTAGTCTCAGATACTCCACAGTCTGTTTTAGACTAGAAGAGAAAGTCCTGACCTCACAACAGACATCTCTCCATTGCCTGCTTCATTTTTATTTCAAAGCTGCGTAAGTCAAGGTGTAGCTATTAAAAATAACAACATGCATTGAGCTGCTGCCTGGTGGGAACAGCTCCAATGACTCACCCAGAGTATCTCCAAGATTCCATAGTCCTTAAGTGGATGGATGGGATTACCACTGACTCAGCCCAGAGCCAGGGAAGCAAGGCCTAGACACACTGGATAGCCAATATTTAAGGGAAGATACTTTCCTTCAGTGATAGCAGCCATAGTTTTATTCACAGGGTGTCAGGGTGATGTTTCAAAGAGGAAAACTACAGAAAGAAAGGATGAAAGAGGATACTTATGCTCAAGAAAGTTAATTGGGCCATGAATGATGTATCCCAAATCACTTCAAGATGCTGACACAGGCAAGGACTTTCTAAGAGGACTCCAAGGTGCTGGAGAGATGTTCAGTGGCTAAGAGTATTTGCTGTTCCTTCAGAGGACCCAATTTCAGTTCCTGGCATCATACTGGGCAGCTCACAACTGCCTGTAATCCCAGCTATGGTAGATCTGGTACTCTCTTCTGGCCTCTGTAGGTGCCTTCACTCATGTGCCATACAGACACACAACACACACACGAAATAAATAATAACATAAATCTTTAAGTAAATCATAAAAGGGACTCTAATAGCTCAAGAAATAATCCTAAGAATTGACAGATAGGACTGCATGAAAATAAAAGCTTCTACACAGCATAAGAAATGCTCATCGGAGTGAAGGGACAGTCACGGAATGGAAGGGATGTTTGCCAACTCCACATTCAGCAGAGGAATACACATACTGAAGAATTTTGAAAAGTTAAGCATCCTTCAGCACGTAGTCATTGGAGATATGGAAATGAGAACTACACCGAGAATCCCTCTCACCCAGCAGAATGGCCATCATTGGAAACAAGCGCCAACAGCCCTGGCGAGGCTGCTGAGGAGGAGGAATCCTCATCCACTGCTAGAGGACACATTACTGCAGTCACGATGGAAATCTGTGCGGAGGTACCTCAGAAATGAACAGCAGTGCTCTGACGTCAGCCAGCAGGCTGTACCACTCCCGGACACATACTCAGAGGACTCTCTACCCTGCCCCAGAGCTGCATCCACACTCATCTTCATTGCTGATCCACTCACAATAGCCAGGAAATGGAGCCAGCCTAGGTGCCTGCCAACTGATGTATGAACTGATGACTAATGAGCAAAGAGAATGTCCTCACAGTCCTCAAGGTTGGTTGTCTCATCCAAAATTGTCCTTGACTTCCTCTGTCACACAGGTGCTCACGGAAATGATGTCATTTGTGCAAATGAGCATCTACACTCATGCCAGTGGGTTGCAGAGTGTGTGTTTTCACTTGTGTTTTTCCTTACTGTGTTCTCTGTCTCTCTGTCTCCCTCCCTCCCTCTCACACACAAACTTTTGTATATGCGTGTATGCACATGTGCATGTTTGTATGTATGCCTGTGTATGTGTGCTTGTGTACGTAGAGGCTAGAAATCAGCCTCATTGTCAGTCCTCAGTACCCACCCATCTTCTTTCTTAAGACAGGGTCTCACTGGAGGCTGGGGATCCCTGTTTGGGCTAGGCTGGTTATCCAGTGAGCTGTTGGACTCTACGCGTCTATACCTCCCCAGCACAAATGCGCATGCCCAGCCTTTAGATGTGTGCTGGGGCTCAAACTCAGGTCTCCACAGCTGTGAGACAGGCAGTTTACCAACTAGAGTAAGTGGTCTCCAGCCTCTGCACTCGTGTTTAATTCTGAGACCTAGCTCTTCACCTTATTCACCTCTCCTTTTTTTTTTTAAATTGAAGATGATGAGGGGCTGGCAAGATGTCTCCGTGGTTAAAAGTGCTCGCTGCTCTCCTGACTCTGAACTCAAAAACTCAGCACAGGTACTTTAAATTTAATCAAGATTCTTAAAAGAAATCACATCTAACTACTCCCTTCAAGTGTTCACTACACGTGCAGGAAGAACTCTGAGTTTTTAATCTCTTCATTTTTTTAATGTAAAGGCTGGCTTTCCCACAACCCTGAGTGTCTCGGGATGTGTCAAGCCCAAGGCTTCAGAACATGAAAGGTGAATGGGTTTTGGTTCCAAGGCAGCAAACAGCTGCAGATGCCTGGGGGGAGTGCTCCCGGGTTTAGGGGCATTTGTGCTCAGCCTGTGTGGCTGTATTGTCAGGAGCCCAGAGACAGTGAGGGAAGGTGATTCCAAAGCCCCAGTATCAGAGAAAGCTGATGGGAGGGTACCTTTGATTACTGGAAGATATTTTAGAAAGTGTCAGCTGTCTGTGCTTTGGGAAGAGGCAGATGACCTCAAAAAGATCAGCTGGGGTGGACTGTTGTCAGGAGAGAACATGAACTTGGTTGATTGATAGATGGGGTAGGGGAATGGGACGGGACTCTTTAGAAGCTCAGCCGTGAAATGACAGAAAAATGAAGTCAGGAAAGGGATCCAGTGCTAAGCACAAGTTGTTTTTAGTGGGTAATATTAGAACTTTCATTTTACAACTTCAAATGAAATGGGGAAACCTAACTCTCATTAAGGTATTTTCTTTTTCTCTTCCGAGACAGGGCCTCTTGCTATGTAGCCTTGGATAATCTTGAACTTGTAATCCTCATTACAATCAGCCTCATTGTTGCTGGGTGAGTGGTACACACCAGGTCTCCTCACCTCCTTCTCTTTAAAGATCATGGTCTCAAGGGGCAGAGACCTCTCTTGTGTTTATTTCTCTCACTTGACTTGTTTCATGAAACACCTGGGCAGAATGTCATACTTGTAACTTCGTGCTCTTCCTAGGTCCTGCCTGAGCCTCCATTCAAATCTTGTTTGGAGACCCAATGACTTTAATTGGAATTAATTACAAGAACATGGGGAAGGGTGACTGTGGTGGTCTGAAAGAAAATGGCCCCAAAGGGAGTGGCACTGTTAGGAGCTGTGGCCTTGTTGGAGGAAGTCTATCATTCTAGGGTAGGCTTTGAGGTCTCTTATTCAAGCTTCCCTCAGTGTGACTGTCCGTCGACTTCCTGTTGCCTGCAAGATATAGCCCCCTCAGCTCCATGTCTGCCTGCTTCCTGTCATGATAATAGATGGAGCCTCTGAAACTGTACGTGAGCCACTTCAATTAAATGTTTATGGGTTGCTGTGGGAATGGTATCTCTTCACAACAATGGGAAACCCTAACTAAGACAGTGACTTCCAGGACCTTGGATAGCTTACACTGAAGAAAATATTTCTCCCAACAACTATTATACTTGCCGATATTCACAGAGAGGGTTGGGGCCTCGTGAGTCCCTCCCCGTGGTGGAAGACTAATGGGCCCAACTCACTTCAAAGGCAGACCACATCTTGCTCAGAGGACAGCATTCCACAACACTCTTCTCGATCACCATCACGTGGGACAAATTTTATTGCTCTGTCTTCAAGCCCATCGCCTGGCTCACAGGACCAGAGAGACCTAAGCCATTCAGAGTACTGCCCATCAGAGAAGCATGACTCACCTCAAACAGAACAATTTGGTCCTGTTGACTGATGCTTTGCAGTGAAAGAAGGCCACCTGAGGCCCAAGCTGAGCAAGGTTTTACAGGTGGCCATGAGGGAGCATTGGGACTTGTCTGCGATGGGAGTCCTGAGAGGGTGAAGGGAGCACTGTGTGTGTTACCAGGTGTAGGGAGCACTGCCTGTGCCCCAACAAGCCAAATTAATAGCAAAGAGTAGACAAAGGAGATTTATTCAATGTGGTCACACTGGGAAGGGGGGCAAAGAGATTCAAGTCCCACAAGTCAGTTTGGGGGATCCTGACATGGAAGTAGAGTATACATAGAAAGCTAGAGATGTGCTCATTCAATAGCCCAGCAAGGGGTGATCCCCTGCCCACTGTTTCTGTGCTCTAAGTCTCTCCTGCAAGGTCATCCCATACGTTGTCAGTATTTCTCCAGGAGACAAGGTCCTCTTCTGGCTGAGTTCAGGCCTTCAGCCACCTCTTTTTCCAGCAGGGTACTCCTGCAGAAACACTAGTTTGGGAGGTGCTCTTTTCAGTAGTCTGACTTCCCTTCAAAGAGGGAGCCCGAGATCTGTCTGCACATGCTCACTCTGCCAGACAGGCAGGTGCACATGCACCACATGGGTCCTGCCCATGCTGCTTTATAGCTGAAGGAAGAGGAGGCATCCTTCCTGTTGTGGGTATTCGGAGCCGAGTTTTTCCACAGTGCTGTGCATGAGGTCCTGGGTATTAAAAAGGCAGAAGAGCCTACCCAACTTTTTGGTCCTGGGACCCACTTCATCCTTCTGAGAGTTCTGTTGTTAGAGTAGTACAGCAGATACCAGAGCAAGAGAACAGAGTTTCAGTGAGAGTTTAAAAGCCCAGGATCCAGCATGGATGCTGAGAAGGGAAGGGTACTCCCTAGGGTTACAATGCCCAGCGTCTCTCAAAGGCCATGTGTTGAAGGCTGGGTCCCCAGTGCAGGATACTATATGAAGGCAGAGGAACCTTCAGGGAGTCACTCTAGTGTCACCATGGAAACAGAGTCCTTTCTGTAGTTCTTAGTTTCATCAATAAAAGAATTCAGAGGGCTAGAAAAAAGGCTTAGCGTTTAGGAGCACTTAATGCTCTTGCGGAGGACCTGGGTTCAGTTTCCAGTACCTGAATGGTGGGTCAATCACTTGTAACTCCAGTGCCAGAGGCCTCAGTGCCCTCTCCTGGCATCCTCATACAGTAGGGACACAGAGGAGAGAAAACCATGACATTTGCAATAGAGGTTGACATAAGCAGCCACACGCAAAAGGAGAGGGAGGCTTCAGAGAAAGAATGAAAACCAGGGAAGCCAGAGCAACTTCAAATTCCCAGAGCCCATGGGAAAGCTGGGCATAGCCATACATGCATGTAGCCCCAGTGCTGCCTAGCTGAAGTGGGGAGCTCGATTGGTGGAAGTATTAAGGCAACTCCACATAGTTAAAAGGGAGGTTTATTACATGGAGTAACTTACAAGTAAAGGGATAGGTTACAGGATCCAGGAGAGGTGCAGTCCAGCAGTGTTCTCTGGAGAACTCTGCTCGGTCTACCTCCAGTGTCCAGGATCCAGGAACCAAGAGAGCTGGTACATCCGGATCTCAGGTCTTAAGGGCTCCTGTCTTGGCCCAGACTTGTAGGTGTGACAGTTACCGGAAGCCTCAATGGGTGTAGTACTTCCAGGTCAAAGCTGGAACAGCTACCCACTACAGAGCTCCAGATTCAGAGAGAGAGACCCCCCACCCCTCACCCCTACACACACCAAGATGGTTAGTTTTAATTACTAACTTGACACATTCTAGAAAAGCCTGGGAATTGTCTAGATCAGGCAGGCCTGTGGGTGTGTGTAGGGGGGAAATGTCTTATATGAAGTGAGGTTGAAAGACCTGCCCAGCTGTTGGCAACCATCCCTGGACTAGGGAGGCTGAGCACAAGCAAGCATGCGTGCATTCCTGTTTGTCTCGACTGTAGGAGTGATGCCACAAGCTATTTTAAGTTCCTTACACCTCAACCCTGCAAAGGTGGATGGTAGCCTGGAATTAAGAGCTAAAAAAAGCCAGGTGGCAGTGGCACACGCCTTTAATCTCAGCACCCAGGAGGCAGAGCCAGGCAGATCTCTGTGAGTTCGAGGCCAGTGTGGTCTACAGAGCAAGATCCAGGACAGAAACCAGAACTACACAGAGAAACCTTGTCTCGAAAAACCAAAAAGAAAAGAAAAAGAAAAGAAAAACATCATTTTCATTAATAATGGATGAAGTAATGGTGCAAATCTGGGAAGCAATGTAGGAACATCTAATACAGAGTCCCCAAGCTAAGCAGCTTCTGAGGGTCTGGCAGAGCTGCCCATTGCCTGCTGGCCATTGCTTACTCCTGATGGTATGAAAAGCCATGGAAAGGGCTCTGGAGTCAGATTGCATTCTGCCACTGATGGTACAGGTAGTAAGAGATGGGTTATGTGGTAGTATTGTGTACCCTAATAAACTTATCTGGGGCAGAGACAGAACAGCCACAATATTAAACATAGAGGTTAGGCAGTGGTAGCACACGCCTTTAATCCTAGCATTCCAGAGGCAGAAATCCCTCTGGGTCTCTAAGTTCAAGGCCACATTGGAAATAGCCAGGCATGGAGACACACACCTGTAATCCCAATAAGTGAGGCTTTAATCCCAGATAGTGACAGCAGAAAGAAAAAGGGTATATAAGGTGTGAGGACCAGGAACTAGCAGCATTTGCCTGGTTAAGCTTTTAGGTTTTTGAACAACAGTTCAGCTGAGACCCATTTGGATGAGGACTCAGAAGCTTGAAGTCTGAGGAAACAGGATCAGCTGAGGAACTGGAGAGGCGAGGTGGCTGTGGCTTGTTCTGCTTCTCTGATCTTCCAGCATTCACCCCAATACCTGGCTCCAGGTTTGTTTTTTTTATTATGAACATTTAAGATTCATGCTACAGGATTAAGCTCCATGACACATGCTGGACACGTTTGTGTAAACTATACCCTCCAAACTGCTGGGTACATCAAACTCCAATGAGAACAAAAGAGAGGCATCTTCACCATCTCTTACTCCCCTTTCTGCCCCAGTCTAACCCATCTCCAGCCCCACTGTTTACCCACAATGCTGATGTCAAGTGCACTCACTGCTTCCCAGCTCTAACTACATTCTTTGTTTCACGCTGGGGCCTCTACACTAGCCACCCTCATGGCCATCCTGCCTCACTCCTCTTCTTCAAAATGTTTGTTCCTACTGGCTGTGCCATAATATTTTAGACATAATGACAGTCTTGCCACACCCTGACTTAAAGTCTTCCAGATTTGTCTTCCCCACTCCCAACTCATCCCCCTCTCCTTCCAGTTCATGATGCTCAGACACATTGGCTCCCTCCTATGATTCCTCTTCCATTCCAGAGTAGTGACTCTAATGAGAAGCCCCACCCCACTTCAAACACATTCACGAATCTGCCTCCCACTTTAGCAATCCTGACATTTTCTCACTGTCTATGACACCTCCTCCCTGTATACCTATCACTGATCTGACCTTTCCTCTGGCCTTTCTAAATCTCACATCCCTTTATTATTTGACAAAACGATTCAAGGACATACCACAAATGGAAGGCTCACATCATGTCACCTCTTCTTGGGTAACCATGTCTGACTGCTGCACATCTCCAGGCACACAGTAGAGGAATGCACATGAAGATAGGCCGTCTGCTCCTGTGTAGCCTACCCTGAATGTGGTAAAGCATCACATGTAGGCACAAAGAGATACATAACTTTGTGGGAGAAGGCACTTTGCATCTAGGAACTGAGCAAACTGAGCCAAGGTTTAATCCAGAAACCCATTCAAACGTCCTGAATAAGGAGCCCAAAGGTGGAAACAGCTTCCCCACCCAGTGACATGATCAGACAGAGAAAAATAGTCCCTCAGGACCACAAAACACTATTTGTTTCAAATACAAGAATATTCTGATGCACACACACACACACACACACACACACACACACACACACACTGGACCCCATTCCGTGTTCTGAAACAAGCTGGCAACAAATCCAACAGTTCTGTAGGATTCCACTTACGTGAGGTCCCTGGAGTAGGAAGTAGAGCCAAGGGCACTGGAGGGGAACTCATACAAAATACATGCAGTTTCTATTTTGCAGCTTAACAAAGTTCTAGAGATAGCTGCATGGAATGAGACTGTCCTGGACAATACCAGGTCACATGAGATAGTAAATTCCATGACAGATAGATTTTAACACAGTGAAAAATGAGGTCACAAGGCCTGATGACACAGGAAGATATTTTGTATAAAACGTTAAGATCCATGTCTCATGAATTGCAGAAGGAAAATTGGAAGAGGGTCTTGATTTGTGTCTCGACTTCTATGCTGTTTAATTGACTAAACTTTCAATTCTTTTCTTTTATTGAAGAGTCACACATAGAGCCACAGACCTTACATGTCAATACTGGAGACAGAGTGGGTGAGGACAATAGGGTATTAACACTTTCCCTTCATCCGCCTCAAAACAGATGCACTCACTGAAAAACTGGTGCAAGAGAGCATCCAATAGCATGGAGAAGATTCTGAGTCTTAGGATGCTTCTGCGGTCACATATGCTGTGGGTTCCCTCCAGCAATTACTCAGGGCCTCTTGACCTTGTAGAGACAAACTACTGTTCCAAACTCACTAGGTCTGCGTCTAAAGGAAGAAGACAAGAAAAATAAGCTAATGTAATGCATGGTTGGTAGACTTGAGTGTGCTGGATACTGCAAAGGGGAGGGGGGAGGATAAAAGCAAAGGGAAGGTACAAGCCAGTTCTTCCTCAGAACACCCTTTTGGGAAATTATTAAATTACCAAATAAGTATTCCTGAGGAGAAGATGTGTGGGGAATAGAAGGAAACACAATGAAAGACCTGATCCCACACAACCCTAGTAGACTGGAATTGGTGAAATCTTTTTCTGTCCTACAAATAGAAAGAGAATAATGCACAAGCTTAAGAGACAAACTTGATGCTCCTGGAGCCTAAACATCTTTAGAGAGCAGCCCTCCCGTGTGACTGGGACTGTTAGAAATGTCGAGGGGAACTTCTGCACTGCACAGTCTATCTACCAGTGTCTGCCCATGCATTGTTCTTCAGGGAGCACCAAGAATTTACAGAACACTTGTCTTGGAGGTGGCTGTATCCAAGGCCTCTGCTGCCGCTTATGTGTCTGTCATTTGTAATATTTGGACTTATGTTAGGGTAGTTAGAGTTTCTGAGAGGGCAAGGGCTCAGCCCTCTGGCCAGGCTTCCTGGGATCAGCTAGAGTGCCTGGGAGCTAGGAGAGCTCTGAGCTGTCACAAGTCACTCACATCCATGTGAATCTCCAAGCAGAGGAGGATGAGGCCCCCTGACCTGTGATCCGCGGGAGCTCCTAGATGCCGGGCTGGCTCCCTGCAACCCTGCTTGAGATCTCAGCAGAGTTACTTCAAACTGGAGCCAAGTCTCATGTAGTCTTTTTGGAAAGACAACCAGATAAATGAGACGTTGGGAATGAGAGAGAAAAGGAGACAGAGGCAGCTGTGTGAGAAGGAGAGAGGGATGGAGGAAGGAGGAGTCAAAAATTAAATCTCGGCACATGTGCAGGGAAAAGCGCTGTAATGGAACAGTGAAACAAAACTGAATTCTCCCTCTCTAAATAGCTTTACAGTTGACACAGCATGAAGTCCATCCATCCCCAGTGCACGGCCCAGTGGTTTTTAGTGTATTTACAAAGCTGTGTGGCGCTAACCTCGCTCTAATTTTAGAACACTTTTACCACCCTCCCACCCTACCCCACCAGGAATGGGGTTGCCCCTGAATGGTCCCTCCCACCCGTCCTCCAGCTCAAGCAGGTGCCAGCAGCCCACTTTCCTTCTCTGGATTTACCTACTCAAGATGTTCCTGGAAAAGGAACCTGCATCAGTCTTTCCCATTGGCCATGATGAATAACGCTTTATTGATCTTCCCCCACAGGCCTTTGTGTGCACAGCTGTTTAGTTCCCGCTCTTCCTGTAAGGGCTGCCGAGTCCCAGGCTGACCAGGCTTGAGTTTTGGAAGAACTCCCATCTGTTTTCCTAAGTGGTCCTTATGGCAAACACAGTCTGAAGCGGGGTCTGGGACTCTGGTGAGATGTGACTGGCGCTCCACCTTAGAAAGCACTGACTTGAGCAGAGTCATCATGAAAGGAGGCCAGGCCACACTCTGTAGGTCCCTTGAGAAATTGAAATAACTTCCACAGGAAAATTTGCACGTGAAAGTTCCCAGCAGCCTTGTTCATGATAGATGAAAAGGAGAAGCAACTCAGCTATCCATGAGCTGAACTCGGATAAGTAAACAATAGTATGTCCATAAATAGTGTGTCTATACAATAATGTGTCCATACAATAGTGTGTCCAAAAGAATTGTTACATGACCATTAAGAGGAGTGAAGCACCACTACCTACTGTGATGCAGGTAAGAATTGAAAAACAAGATAAAGGAAGGAGGACCTTCACCAAAACCCACAGGCTATCTATCTATCTATCTACTCATCATGAGAAGGTTCCAGAACAGTAAATGTGTGGAGAAAGAGGTGGAGCCATGATCACTCAAGATTGAGGGATGAAGATAATGCAGCATGGAAAATGATGGCCTTTACTAGTCATGCACATATGCAGAGAGAGACAGAGGCTGAAATAGAACACACAATTTGCCCTATTGTAGTTTGAATGAGATTGGCTCCCACAGGCTCATATGTTTGAATACTTGGTCTCTGGTTAATAGAACTGTTTGGGAAGGATTAGGAGGTATAGCCTCATTGTAGGAACTGTGTCACTGAGGCATAGTGCTTCATTGTAGGCAGAAGTTTCTGTCCTGCAAGCCACTCCCAAGTAACCACACAGGGGCTTAATATTAATTATAAATGCTCTACCAGTAGCTCAGGCTTGTCATTAGCTAACACTTACATTTAAATTAACCCATATTTCTTATCTATGCTTTGTCATGTGACTTGTTACCTTTTCTCAGAATGGAATGCCCATCTTGCTTCTCTCTGCATCTGCTTGCAAATCCTGACTCTGCCCTTCTTCTTCCCAGAATTCTCAGTTTGGCTATTCCATCTAACCTTATCCTGTTCAGCTACTGACCAGTCAGCTTCTTTATTAAACCAATCATAGTGACATATATTCACACAATGTAAAGGAATATTCCACTCTTCATCAGCAATAGAACAGTGACTAAGGCAGACTCTTAGTCATTTCTAAGTTTGCAGCTTGATAGCACTGGTTATATTCAGTGTTGAACAACTATCTATGTTGTCTGTTCACAGAACATTTTCATTATCTAAGACAGAAGCTCTGTGCCCCTTAAGCAATCGGTCCCACACCTCCTCACCAGGCCCAGGTAGTCTCTGACCCACTTTCCATCTCTATGTATTTGCCTGTCCTAGATAGTCCATGTTGGTGCCATCATCCATCATTCCCCTCACACCTGGCTCATTTCACCCATCCTTTTGCTGTCAGAATCCATCCACATTGTTGAACACTCTGTAACTCCATCCATCTTGTGGCTGAATTTAGGTACACATTGGTGTTGGGTGTTTCTTGTCAGTCCACAAAATGGGGCTCTTCCCCATTTTGGCTGCTGTTAATGGTGCTGCAATAAATATTGTTACACATTACCTACTCAATCCCCACTTTGAATTCCTTGGGGACCCACCTGCGAGAATCGCTGAGGTGCTAGAGAGAAGGCTCCATGTTTAAGAATGCTTGCTGCTCTTGCAGAAGACCTGAGTTCTGTTCCCAACACCCATGTCAGGCAGCTAATAGTGACCTATAGCCCAGCTCCATAGGATGAGACAGCACTTTCCTCTGGCTTCTGGGAGCACCTGCACACACACATACATGAAAAAAAATAAAATAAGTCTTAAACAAAAAGGAATTGCTGGGTCTTACACTAAATTCTGATTTAACTTTATAGGCAAATTCCACACACCATTCTACATTCCTTACCTTTACCACCTCCTTTTATTTTATTTTAGTGACAGTGATATGAGTAGGCTGAAGTAATTTCCAGTTATGGCTGTGGTGTGCATTTTCTTAATGTCTAAAATAATGTTGAGCATATTTTCAGCACTGGATGTTCTATCTGCTTTGGAAAGTGTCAATTCCAGTCCTTGCTCATTTAGTTCTCTCTCTGTTTCTTGGTTATTGAGTTATGGTGTTTTACCATACTCTGGATAGTTGCTTTTATACTACAGCATCCATACATTTTCTCCCATTCTCTGGGCTCTTTCCACTACTTTAATAATATACTTTGATACACGGAAGTTTTTCTGTTACTTGTGCATTTGTACACGTGTTTACAAGCATGTATACATGTGAAGGCCATAACACCTCAGATATCATTTTTCAGGAACCTTCCACCCTTTTTATGTTTGTGACAGGATCATTCACTGGCCTGGAAATTGCCAAATGACTACAATGGCTGGCCAGTGAGCCTCAGGGTCTCCTGTCTCCACCACCACAGCACTGGGATTGTAACTGTGCAGCCCCACACCAGGGTTTTTGTTTTGGGTTTTGATTCTAGAACTGAGATCTTCATGCTTTCATCAACCCACAAGTTTCCTCAGCTCTGCCATTGTCATGTGTGGCATATATCATGTCCCTAAACCCCTAAGGTCATACAGACCTTGCATTTTCTCCTGTTTCATTTAGCTTATAGTTGGGTGGCTGATACACTTAGAGTTAAATTTTGTTAGCGCTATGAGGTAGGTGACAACTCCATCTTTCTGCATGTGGCCATCCAGGTGTCCAGGCACTCTCCTCTGAAGAGTATATTCTCCTTGCTATGAATGGACATGGTGCAATTCTGAAATATCAACTGGCTGTACTTGTAAAGTTTTTTGGTCTCTGTCTGTCCTCGGGTACATATTCCATTCTTATGACCAAGCCATACTATTTTGATTACCATAACTTATTATTTGCTTTTGTTTTAGATACAGGGTCTCATATATCCCAGGCTGGTCACCAACTTACTTATATAACCCAAAATAATATAAGCCTCTGTGTTTACTTGGAACCAAGTGGCTGCAGGATGTGAGTGGGGGAGATTCATCAGACTGCAGGGCTCCGGACAGGACTGGAGAAATTCTCGCTACACGAAGGTGCAAGTGGCATGTGCCGGGAAGGTGACCAGATCCCTGGAGGCTCCACAGGCATAGTCTAGGGCGGCCATCAGCTTAGCTCTCTGCTCCATACTCTTCTCGGCCACTCATTTTGCCCAGCCTTAGATCACCTTATGCTTGCCTAGCATGAACTTTAAGAGTTCATTATAGTTCCCAAGGAATCATGTTTTGTTTTTTTTTCCATGCCCAAGCATCCTGGTGTAGTGTACCACACAGTCTCATTTTGCCTATGGACAATCCCAAAGTCTTCATTTGCACTCTACTAATAGTAATGATGGTTTCTGAGAAAGAATGGGAGACAGGGACCTCTAACACACTGGCAGGGGTTTGGCGACTTTGGTATGGGATTATAAGAGTTCATTATAGACAGATAGCATGCAATTATATCATTCTTTATGGCTTCAACAGAAACTGTAAATTGCAAAGCACCTCAGGGGCTAGCAACAGAGTAAACAATTGATCACAGTAGAAGAAGAATGCTTCCCATCCTGGCAAAAGATCAACTGTATATATGTCAAGGTGGTTTGGGATAGACACAATGCAGGGATAGAGCATAAGTAGGCTTACGAGGCTTTCAACTTACTAGGATGTCACAGCTAACTGGATTAACAACCCCCTAAAGAGCTACATCACTCATACATGCAAGGTTTCTGGTATAGAAATGAGTGTTTGGTCTTCAGGCTCTTACTAGAGAGATGGTCTTTGGGTGTGGCAGACACTGGGACAAGGGTTCATGGTGGAGCTGACAGTAGCACCAAAGGTGATAATCTGGATGTCACATTGTTTATCTGAAGCACAGGGAGGAACCAGGAGACATTCCAGGAAAGCTTTACTGAGGAGAGAACACCTTTTCCCAGAGTAGGTAGTACCATCCAACTGTGGCCCAGATGTAAGAAGATCCAAGGAAAAGGTACAACCATCTGCCTGCCCACCTTAGCTTCTTACTGCTGAGTGTCTGTGTCTGCTTCTTGCTTATGCAAGCTTTCTGTGACTTTGAACCTTCCAAACTGCACTGAAGACCAATGACCCTCTAGAATTCCTCAGGTTCTAGTCTGGGACTGAAGAGGCATCTAGCTTGCCTCATGGACTGAGCAGCTGCAGGGTTCTCGGCCTTTCCTGTGGGCAAATAGGCATTGTTGGGCCACCTATCCTGTATCCTGTAAGCCAACTCAATAAGCGCGCGCGCGTGTGTGTGTGTGTGTGTGTGTGTGTGTGTGTGTGTGTGTATGTGTGTGTGTGTGTGTGTGTGTGTGTGTGTGTGTGTGTAGAGGTATATGTAGATCTATAGATAGTGACAGAGATAGACAGTGATAGAGATATTCATTCTATTGGTCCTGTCCCTCTAGAGACCCTTGACTAATATAAAGCATTTTAAATATAAAGTATTCTAATGATTAGAAGAACTTCCTAATCCCACATCCAAATGGCTTTATTCTGACAGACCTAAGTCCTTGGCTCTTTTTGGAAAATATGACTATTGTTGTCAAGGGACAGCTTGTAGCAGCTTTGCCAGGAGACTATGAAAGAGCTGCAGAGCAGAATTCTCATTCACTCCCAGGTCTTTGTTCAGGTAGGACAGGGTAGTTGAGCATAGACCAGTTGTGAAAATATCCAGCAGGCCACAGAGAAACTTGAGCCATGAGGCTGGGACCAGGTCACCAATAGCCCTGCTCAGTCTCCTTCCTGCTATCAAATGGTCTTGTGGTTCCTGAGGCTCAGAAAGACCACTCCTCAGCCTTCCCTGGGAACGCCAGCAGGCTCTCAGAAACCTTTTGTTTTGTGTCTTATCTTTTCTGCATCTAGTGCCCAATGTTAAGTGTTTTGCAGCAATTTAGAATGGTTTCCTCTTGCTTAGTCTTTTATGTGAAACAACCACGGATCCCCTCTGATTGGAGATTTCCACCCCCTCCCCAGAAGATCCTATAGCCACACGTCTCCTCTTCTACTCAGGCAGCTGCCTCACTTCTCTGAGGCTTCTGTTTGCTTTGCAGAAGGTGTGGGCACAGCCGTTCTGTCCATGGAGTGTCCAGACTGATGCCAGCTCTGCTTCCTACTCTCTCTCAGGACCAGGTCAGTGCTTCCTGTTTTAGACAATGTCATCTGGTCTACCTTTCCAAACAAAAGAAGAAAGTGGGCTCCAGTTCCTAGGACAGCACATCTAAGTGATGTCACTGGGAAAATCGAAAGATGCCCTGGAGGTACTTGGACCCAATTGATGCAGAAGAAGAGCGGGAGGAGGAGGAGGAGGAGGAGGGGGAGGAGGAGGAAGGGGAGGAGGGGGAGGAGGAGGAGGAGAAAGGACCACAGTGAAGCCAGGCATGGTTTCATGTGCTCAGCTGTACCTGTTATGTGGTTGGATTTTTTCCACTAGACATGTCTGTGAGCTAAAATGAGTGCATGTTAGGGTGATCATGGCAACCTTTCTCAGAGAAGGCCTGTCTCACGTGTTCTCGCTCTTATTGCAGGAGCATCATGAATTCCACCTCACTGTCTCTATTGCTCACAAGGAAGAAGAGGGGTAGAATAGAAACCAGCTAGCAGCCTTCACCTGCTGTGAGCAGCATAACTGGATGAGTCCTTTATCAGGTTACACGGGGTGGGTAAGGCAAGACCAACGTTCATTGAGGGACTTGGTTTGGTTTGGGCTTACTATTGGTTGTTGTTCTGAGGATTGAACTAAAGTCTTGCTCAGACCTGGCACGCTCCATTCGCCAGGTTCTGTGTTGAGTCAGGCATGCTCTGAGCATTCCTTTGGATACATTCTTGTGGGTTTCAAACTACACTTAGCAGACAAGGGGACTCTCAGCCTTGGAAAGGGTGAGGCGGAGGAAGGCTGAGGAGTCCACCTTCCTTTACCATACGAGTTTCTTACTCTAGTGCTGAGGAGTGCTGGCTACGGTCGGTCACCCCGTCTGGGACCCAGCGCCCCACCTCCTACCCTGCACAAAGTCAGCAAGTAGCAGAGCTTGGAGGAGCCCTGTGATACCCTGCAAGTAAGGCACCCCTCGGTGACCTCCATTTATACTTATCTCAGCCCTTATGCCCATCCCTGAGCCCCTGGCCCTGGCTTCTGTCCTGCCTCTGGACCTCTGGCTGCTCACTCACTCTGTAGGCTCCTTGTGCAGGGCTTGGGTTTTTTTGTTTTTTGTTTTTTGTTTGTTTGTTTGTTTTAATCTCTCTTTCTGTTGGAGAGGAAAGCAGTTTCCTCCACAGCCAGAGCCTTCCTGTGTTGACTTAGCTTCAGCCCTCTCTGTGTGCGCAGCCTGCTTTCTCCAGAGCAGGACACCCTCCTTTCCTATTTCCTCTGCTTCAGGAGTCCTGGCCTCTGAGTTGCCCAGAGCATGAGCTTTTCTAGAAAGCTGGATTATAGAGGGCTCAGGTAACCATAGTATCTCTAGTGTATCTGGTCTCTTTCTCTAAGAGGTGTACGCACATTCTGTGTCTGCAGCCACATTAGCTTCCTAGTAGCCAGCAATACAGCAGCTGCAGGTGTTTATGGAGAGATCATGGGTGCTCAGCCACGCTGAGGACATGTGATCAGAGGCTGAGCCGTGGGAAGTGCAGGCTGTAACTAGAAATGCTTGAGTCGTGGGAAGTTCTTTTTCCACTGAATAGATTCTCAGAGCCCTTGCTTTCATTTTCATAAACAAAAGGGCATTTCCACCATCAGGGGGTGCACATCCTGAAACCTCCAGGGGCTCATGGTGGGGGGGGGGGCTAGAATCAAGCTTGTTTTCAGCCTGCTATGCTGGACAGACCTCTTGTTTGCCAGCCCCCCACTCATCTCTGGAACTCTGCACTGCAGAGGAACTGTTCAGAATTCTCACCCCAGGGTTTGCTTCCCAGCATTCAGGAGCCCAGCAAGCGCCTGTCTGTCTTCCAGCTCCAGCTCTAGTGTCATGGTCGCTCCCTTCCAGTCTCGTTTCTTTCCACCTTTGACCTACGTACATCATAGGTGAAACTGCCGGTCTGTGAGAACGAAGGTGTGGATCGTTTAGAACAGCTAGCTTTACCTTTCCTTCCTGCAGCTTCTATTCTGCTCCTTGGTTGTAGCTGTGAAGCTGAACACAGAAATCCTGCCTTTGTCCTCTCTCTCTCTCCAGCCTCAGGGGTTTTCTTATAGCTGGGGCACCAAAGATCCCAGGGTTTATTTACTGAGAACCACCGCTTAACTTGACTAGATCTGTAAATGAGGAACTCGGAGGTGCTAGTGGGAAAAGTCTAGCTTAGGCCTTTGCATGGAGCTGGAACAGACACTGGCTTTGTGGGCTGGCCCCGTGGGATGGCTCACTCACAGGCTAGGATTGACACGGGCATTGAGTACAGCTGCACACCCTCATCTCGGGGTCTCCAGGCTACGAGCATCTTGCATGGAGCCTGACTCACTTTGTGCCAGGTCTCCAGAGAACCAGGCATGGGTGAAGTTCTGCTGCCTGCTTTTGAAGTGCCACTGTGATATTTCCACTGTTCTGTGATCAGAAGACAGCCTTGGTTCCTGGGTGTGTATGTGTGTCTGGTGGGGTGGGGGTGGGGGGGACAGTGCTTAGAACTTTGCTCCTGTTGATGACTACCCTAAGGCCATTGTACATACACAGGTCCAGGACAGCCTTCTTTAGACAACAAACCTCCAGCAAGAGGCTTGGTACGATAGTCCTTGGTAGTCACTCTCCAAATAATACTCATTGGTCATTGGTAGCATGTTCTCTGTCCTTGATCCTCTGAGAAAAATGGATTGTAATCAAGCCTGGGCGTTCCAGCTTGATCTGTGACAGCCCTTCTCATTTTAGGTTCCTGATTGATCAGAAACCTATGATGGTGGGTAACAAAGAAAGATTTTCTACTCATTTCAGGCTCTTCAGTTAGAATCTCTGATTATTTTTAAGTAAGCCCCAGGCTGGGATCATTTTAACATACAGGCCTGGAAAGCTGGGAAAAATCTCATTGGGGGTTGGACTCATCATCTGCTGCTGGGTAGAACAGACATCTAGAGCTTAAGTCATGGAAACTAGGAAGCATTTACTATCTCAAGGGTTCTGTGGAAAAGGAGCAGGCTGGGAATGGTTATTTGTCTCTGACTTGCGGTTAGCCCCCAGGCTTCCATCAAGATACTGGCCGGTACTGCAGCTCTTTCACGACTTGCCTGGGGGGCTGATCTGCTTCCTTGATCACTGTAGCTTCTGCATCCTCTCCAGGCTCCTCCTCAGGACCAAAGTCACGAACTCTGTGAGATACAGGCATCTTGTGATGAAGTGGTGTACTGGAAAGGAAGAAAAGCACTCCGAGATGGTAACCGTGCCACAGAACAGAGAGGAACCCCAGTGCAGTGTGATATGAAGAGGCTCCACACAGGGCTCTCCCTGTGCTCCTGGGCCCTTGTTCCCCCATCTATACACATGAAGCAGGGAAGAAGCAGTGAGAAGGTATGAGAAGGGACGCCTACCTCACAGCAGGGATACTGAGAACATGGCAAGGACACTGACCACACTGCAGAGGTACTGACCACACCAATCCCACTCATTGTCAAGGATGATAAGCCTTGGTTCTGGAGAGAACTTTACTTTTCAGTCAGTAAAATCCTTGTTTTACAAATATGAGGATCTGAATTCAGATCCCCAGCACCCAAGGGGAAATCCAGGCACAGTTGGCTGCCTGTAATTCCAATGCTGGTAAAGCAGGGATGTGAGGATGTCCTGGCTTGCTTTCAGCTAGTTTTCTCCTCTCTTATATTGCTCAAGACCCCATGCCTAGGGAGTGGTGCCACCCATAATGGGCTACATCTTTCTGCATCAACTAACAAGATAATCCCTAAAAGACACACTCAGAAGCCAGTTTAATTTTGATGAATCTTCATTAAGACTGTCTTCTAAAATGATTCTAGGCAGTGTCCACTTGATAGTTAAAACTAACCAGTACGCATACACACACACACACACACACACACACACACACACACACACACACACACACACAATCACTTAACCCCAGAAAGGAAACCTACGTCAGACCAAAGTAATGAGTATACCAATAACAGAAGTATGAGTGAGGAATTTCTTACAAGGAGCAGGGTCAACTTCAACAAATTGAAAATAGACAAATAAACCTGAGCTTCATTACTGGAAAGCCCACTTCAAAGTGGGTGATGGCCCAGAAAAGCTGCAGCCCTGGAGCTCTCTGCATCTTGCAGGCAGCTCCACAGTTGGAATGTCTGTTTCTTTTCATGAAGTTTGCTGGCCAGAGTCCCTTCTTCTACCAACTGCTTATTCTTTCTCATACTTCTGTTCCGATGCCTTCAAGAATAGTCCAAGTTTCTGTTTTTCAGTCACCTGACCTCTGGTTTACCTCTAGAGGCTCAGGGCCTTCCCTGTCCTTGGCATGGGCATGTTTCAATATGGAGGGAATGCTGTATTTAGGAGGAAAGTGCTGCATAACAGTTCACTCCCTCCTCTGCTCCTAGATTCTTTCCAACCCCCTCTTCCACAGAGCTCCCTGAGTCTGGGAAGAGGTGATATAGATGCCTATCTATGGCTAAGACTTGGGCCCCTAAGCCACAGCAAGTCCCTTGTTCTCAGGAGCCTCAGCAGTGGCTATCCGTCTTCATCCTGTACCATTCGTTGGGGGGGGGGTTGTTTTGATGACATTTGGGGCTGACAGCAGCAGCGATGGATGTTTGCTCTTCCTCCCACCATCCATGTCCCAGGTACCTACAAGGATTGATGGGGTTCCTTCTAACCTTTTGTCTGGCTTAGATGTTGATTCAATTGGTGGAAGGGGCTCAGTGGCTTAAAAAAGCACTGTCCCCAGTACAGCCTATATGGCATTGGTGGCAGAGCTCACACACACTACACCACATTGCTGTAAATATGGACACCACTTTTACAAGGTTTGATTCTGTTCCACCCCAGAGAGGCATGGCTGGAAGGCTTTCAATCTTACTCATAGATGCATAAGCTCTTTTGAGGGTGACTGGGATGGCACCAGTGATGGACTTTGCCAGCTGCAATGATTTATATACAGGTAGCTGTTGCTGTTCCAGGACTCAACACCAACTTCTACCACCTTCCACACCTGGAACCAAAACCCTGTTGGAACTGCTTGCTCAGATTTTCTACAATAGCCCTTCTGAGTTTCTAGTGATTCTAACGTGAAGGGACAGTGGGGTGATGGAGTACACAGCTGTTTAGCCTGTCCCACAAGGGTCTAACCTGTTCAAAAGCCTTTTGAGCTTTCAAGCTCCCAATTACATTTTGGAATTTATAAAGCTGTACAGAAGATGAGCAGCTAAGCAAGATAGGCTGTGAAAATCCTCCACTGGAGCCCCAAGACCTGCAGCTCCCCTGCATTTACAGGCACTGGCTATTGTGGGGGTCTCTTCAGTGACTCATGAGCTATCAAGTGTGTCTTACAGTACTGCAACACTCTCGGGAATTTTACAGCTGTGCTTGGCCTTGCATCGTGTGTGGTGGATTCATCTTGTGCCCTCATTCTCTCAGGGGCACCTGGAGTCCTTCACATGCTGATCTCTCAGGGGCACCATGTCCTTTGGACGTCACTCACTTAGGTGCACCTGTGTCCTTTAGACTCTGTTCCCTCAGGCACACGTGTATGTTCTTTTAGATGCTGTTCTCAATCTGCAAAAACACTCTGGGGGTAGCAATTATGTCATTAATATAATGAATCCTTTTGACAGAGGGAGACAGGATAACAAAGCAAGGTCCATAACCACCAACCAATGACAAACAGTGGGTACCGTGAAGGTGACCTTGGGGAAGTGCTCTGAATGTCCACTGGCAACCATTCCATGTGAATACAAATGAGTCTTGGGACACAGCTGTTAAAGGAATACTAAAATAAAAATCAGCAAGGTCTAGCACAGCATGGAAACACCTCATTGCTTGCACCAGCTGTGCAGTTGAAAGAAAAATATTTTGTACAGAAGCATGGATGGGAGAACTACCTTATTTAACTATCTAGAATTCACAATCATTCTCCAGGAGCCAGAGCTTTTTCATGGGCCACACTGAGTTATTGAAAGGACTCTGAGATGGACAGATAATCTCTACGCCTTCTAATTCTCTAATAGTTTCTGTAATTTCATCATGGCCTCCCAGGTAGTCTAGACTGCTTGGCCTCCATCACTCTACTTTGCTTTAGGCAATTTTACAGGTTCCCATCTTGCCCAACCATGCACAGCTGGCTTCATCATCTGCATCCCTAGGCAAAACTCTCCAACAGTTATATACAGGCTATGGTCCAACAACATATCTACCCCCAGAATGCTCTCTTGCAGTGGAGGAAGCACACTGTACTGGGGTGGGATAACTCCTCATTCCAAGAACAAGCAATCCCTTTGCCTTCATATGGCATGTGCCTACATCCACCCGTGGTGGCCCATTGTCCCTGGTGCTTTTGCCATGAACTTAGGTGCTCTCAGCTCCAATATCCACCAAAGCCCAGATAATTAACACATTAGTGGGGGGGGGGCAATAAGTCTGTAATTCACCAGAGGCCTCAGGTCTCTGTATGTCCCTCACTCACAGGCAACCTTGGCTACCCCAGCACAGGAATGTGTTTGGCGGCTCCCACTCCAGGGCATCTTCTTGCATGCCTGTACCTCCCTACCTTCCATTTCCTTTCACCATTTGCTGAGCTGCTGCTCAGGCGTTAAGGCCCTCCAAAGATCCACAAGCACAGATTTTGGCTTCTTATAATTTCCCTAGAAAATCTATCTGGACACTGTTCTTACTACATTTGCCTTTGAGTAATTCAGAGGGGACCCATTGTCTGCTCACGCCTCTTCTCCTCCCAAGAGCTTTATCACTTTACAAACTTGACTTGCTCTTCTAGATTGTTCAGAATGCCAGAGCCTCTCCAACCAGACCATACATCACCATAAGACTCAATATAGCCACCATGGCCCCATACCAATCCTAACAATCATGTTGAAAGAACTTTTGCTGTTTGTCTCTTAAGCATCCTGTGAACATAGTCCTATCAGGCCCACTGACCTGAGGACCAAACACAGCTCCTCATATTCCTACGTCTGGTAGGAAAGCCTATCATTCCTCTATTGTTTTCCATTCCCAGATAGTTTACAGGGACTTCCAATGGAGATAACCAAGTAACCTAATGGCTCTGATAAGCCAGTCTATCAGGGACTGCTTTCCCTCACAGTCTCAGGACGCAGCCTGCATCTTGAGGGGTGGGTAGTACTATTGTTAAGTTGTAGTGAAATGGTGCCTCCACAGCAGCCAGACTGACTCAGTGCACTTCCATGTCCCACAGCCTCACAAGCCAGAACCTGACAGTCTCTTTCATTGCTTGTTAAAGGACTTCTCCAATTCTACCAGTTCAGGCACGAGGGCTAGACCATTGTGAAGATGGATGTTAGATCAATTCCTTTTTTCTATCAAGGTCATACTGCGTAGGTATCTCCTCATCATTTTTACCATATTCTCCCCGCTCTGGTTCAACCAATGAGAAGGCAGAACAGAAAGTCTATATAAAAGACAGGACACAGAAAGTAGCTCTCTTGCAGAGAAGAAAGACAGAGCAGCAGTGAATGGTAAGGTTTTCAGCTCTCAGCTATTGCTCTGACCTCTTGGCTTTTAACTCTGCAATTGGCTCTGTGTTTCTTATTTAACAAGACGGTTACATCTACATCTCCCTACATTCCCTTGTCACTCTGATTTCTCCTTTACATAAACAAGCTGCTGTGTGGCTGCCACTTGGACCTCGGATGCATTTCTTCCAACACACAGCAGCGGCCAGGCAATCTCAACCCTTGCATGCTACTCTCGAATGCCTCAAAATTTCCCCTCAGCCTTTAACTGTTTGAAGGGCATCTCCATAGTCACGTCATAGAACTCACTCCTCAAGCAGGCATGCCACATCATACCTCATAGGCAAAGACTGCCATCCTCAGACTACCTCCTCAGACACTCCAACCTGCAGTGGCTCAGCCTAGTTGCATGCCTCACTACCTATAGCAAGAACCATGCAACTGCTGCCTCTACAAAAGACGCGCTACCACACATGGCATGAGGAAGGGTGGCTGTATCAGAATTCCCTCTCAGACGCTCCAACTTCAGCTGCTCAGCCTCCGTCGCCAACTCTGATCCTGTCATGTCCCTGTTAGAGGGCAAAATGTTGTATGACTGACTTTTCCCAGGGAGACACATCACAAACACGTTTGTTCACCCTAGAAAGGAAGTACATGAGAGACCAAATTAATGAATACACAAGGACCCGAATGTTCTATTTGGTGAGACAATGGAGTTTTATTGGGTTGATGACCAGGAATATTGATGAGAGGTTCTGCACAAGGTACAGCAATGACTCTAAGGAAAAAAAGACATTTCTATCACCGGAAAGCCCACCCAAACTTGGGTGACAGTCCACAAAGGCTGCAGACCTGGGGCTCCCTGCACAGCTTTGCAGGGGCTATACAGTCCAACCCTTTCTTCTCTGTATTTGCACCACCCAGAGCCTCTTCCTTAAGCTATTTGGAGGGAAATGCCATACAACGCTTTCCTCCAAGAGCCTTCCTTCGATGTATAAATCCTGAGGTATTCAATTTACAACCATGGAAGAGTGATTTAGGCCCCAGTTTTTGAAGGTTTCTGTCCACCAGTCTCCAACCTGTCTAGGACTCCACAGCACCTTGCACACCATACCTAGCAGCATGGGTCTAGTGAACTGGCACCTCTCATTTGCACTTCCAAAGGTACAAGAAAGGTTGATGTGCTGTGGCCTAAGATACAGCCACTCCTCATTCGATTACGGCAGGACTCGTCAGAGGACCCTGTGGCATAGGTGACTCCGAACTGTGCACATGCAGCAGCAGTATAGAGAGAGGGGAACCCTGTGGCTCACAGGATTCCTGGAGGAGACCCACAGAAGACCTAGACGGCTCCGTCTCTACTTCATTGTCTTCATTCCTTAGGACGAAGGGTGGTTGGTTTTTGTTTTTGTTTTCTTGGGTTTTGTTTGTTTGTTTTTCCGGGGAAAGTTTCACTAAGCAAATGGGGTCTAACTCAAAAAAGGCAAAGAGGATCAACCTCACACTGAGAGGAGCTCAGAGTTTGGCCAGTCTAATGATACTGTTTCCCATTTGGGCTGCAGGCATTCCAGGGAGGGAAGAAACTTGAGACCTGAGCGAACATGCCCCACAGAGAGTGTCCTGAGGCAGCAGAAGGGAGCCGGGGGAAAGTGTGGAGACAGTGAGCACCTCCTGGACACCTCTGTGCTCTGCAAGTGGGGAGACAGATCCCTGCAGAGAAGAGAGAAGCAGTACATGGAAACAGCCATGCACTGTCACACTCATGCAGTGCAGTCCACGATTCCCTGAAGATGAGGGGTCCATTGTGAGCTGGGAGCCGGGCACCATCCCTGACATCAGGCCCTCCTCTTGTGGGCTGAGAACAAAGGGAAAAGCAGTCCTCACAAAAGGAGGTTTCACTTCACCGTGTCACTTCCCCTGCAGAAAGAATGGAGAGAAATGGGGAGACTGGATCTGAAGGCCAGTAGAGACACAAATTCTGTGTACTTTCTCCTGACGCTCTTCCCGACATGTCTCAATAGCGTTTGCTCCCAGCTTCAGCGAGTGATGTGGACACAGCTCACCAGGGGCTCTGACTCCCCATGAGTCCTGTGCTCAGAGGGACTGCATGAATCCAAGTACCCACAGGGGTGCTGTCAGCCACAAAGTGGGGCAGCCACTTTCCCAGGTGGCTCTTCATCAACATCACTTAAATAGTGCTCTGTGGCCTTAAACTGTGCATGGTCGGGAATATACTTCCCTCCTTCACTGAGCATTCTTAGGAATGGGCTGCTCATCTGTGAATAGGTTTAAGTTCCCTACATAAAATCCCCATGCTCTCTTTAGAGGAGGACATCAACTTCCAAATGACTCCCAAGAACTCCTTACCTGCTGCAAGTATTCAATCTTTCCATCTTTGTGTACCACCATCTGCCTGATTTTTTTGGCACTCATGGACATGAGAGCCCTTGGAGTTCAATTACAGTGTCTTCTAAACCATCCGGGTAGTCACTAACAGCTTGCATCAGCTACTGTGTTCTGTGTTTAGTTAAAACTTGTGATCTCAAAAGCAGCCTGACTGAGCTGTGGCT
Source organism: Onychomys torridus (assembly GCF_903995425.1). Lineage (NCBI taxonomy): Eukaryota > Metazoa > Chordata > Mammalia > Rodentia > Cricetidae > Onychomys > Onychomys torridus. The sequence continues at coordinate 124,699,732 of NC_050447.1, read as the reverse complement.
CCTTCAGGGCAGACCAAGTCTTGAGAAGGCCAATGAGAGATTGTCCATATGGATGTTCTCAAGTTCCTTGTATTCACATTAGCAGTGTCCTGGGACAGGAGGGAGAGAGACACTGCCCTTCCCCAGGTGATCTGTCCAGAGGGCAGGCACAGCTAAACATCGACTTTGCGGGGCTCAGCAGGGGACACATTCTTAAACCCTTTCAAGGTTGTCTGGAGAAGCTGTATGTGGGAGAAGAGACAAGGGTGACCTTTCTGCTCTGTGAAAAATGCAAGCAGAGCTGAAGGAGAGGGTTTTCAACAGTCAGACCCCATGTGATGCTGCCCAAGGGGATCCTGTTGCAAGATCCTAGATCTTATCAAGGATGGGAGAGGCCACAGTAACTGGTGTCTGGGAGAGCAACTGTTTTGTCCCCTCCACAGCACGTCCCTGTCTTGCAGGCCCCTGTGAGGCTGGGTCGTGTTCCAGAGCCCTCAGGAAACCAAGTATCAAGTCTCTCCAGTGAGGGAACCTAGATGGCCCTCTGCAACCAGTGCTAGACAGTGCCGGCTACCAGGTCAAGGCAGTCCTGGCTACAGGTTCCAAGGTCTGGCCTATTGGCTGTGAAAGAGGAAGAATATTCTGGACAAATGAATAGCCTGGCACAAAGTTCCATGTTCCCCAGGACCGAGTCTGCAGCCTCTGCAGAAAATATCAAGTTCATTTTCATTGGTGTCAGAGACTAAAGAGAGGTAGGTACAAAGCCTATCTCCTTCCTTTGTGACCTTCCCTGGGGAGGGACGCCAAGCAGGGCCTCTGACTCAAGGGTTGAGCTTGGCCTAGCTGGCCCTGATCTTTCTCCTCGCAGCAAACTCTGGGTCAGATGGTCAGAAACAGCTCCCCACCAACATGTCACCCTGGGGCCTCTATCCTCCCACTCTCCCTCTCCCTTCCACTTGTCCAGCCGAGACAGAGTGAAGAGAGCTTCAATGGTGAACACACCAGTAGAGCCAGCAGATCCGAGACCAGAAAGGAAGGCCATGGTGGATCTCTGGAGCTGACATGTGAACTCCCAACCCAGCCTGGGACCACAGAGGATGATATAGCTAGGGCCATATGCCTGGCCCAGAGATTACACAGTGACTGACCAAACTTGTTCTTTCCCCAAGAACAAGCTATCCTATGCTTCTGAGGAGGTCCACGATGTTTCCTCCACCCGGAGGTGGAAGGTGATTCTGCCACTCCCTTCAGCATGAGCCGGTGCTCCACGATGTTCTGGAGAGAGAAGTTCAGAGTGATGACCTGCTGCCTACACAGCACAGCACAGCACACCTGCAGTCTGCGGGCTATACTGAACAGCGAGTCTGGACAACCGGATACCCAGTAGCTGCTAGTGACCACACTGGCTCCGACTGGCAGGGTGAGGAAGTACAGACAAGCAATGAGCAGCGTGTGGGGAGTCAGCCCTCACCTAATTCTCTGCTCTCAAGTAGCAAGCCAAAGGTCTGTCTGGAGAATGTGCAGAAAGTTTATGGGCCCCCCTGGACACCCCTGTCCTCTGCCACTGGGAAGGACGAAAGGGAGAAATAATTTACGGAATCAGCTGAATGTCTTCACACTTGAGAACTGCCTTTGGCCCAGACCTAAAGAAGGCTCCATCCTGAGGCTTGTGGCCATGGGCTGGGTGCCACCCACTGAACAAGGGACCCTTCCCACAGGACCAGAACGAAGGGTAACAGCGGCCATTGAAGTAAGAGTTTTCAGTAACATGCCAATGTCCTATCAGAATGGGTGGGTGGAGTGCAGAGCAAGTGAGGAGGCCTGAGGGACAGGAGCTCAAATTCTATGTTCTTCTGCAGTGAATGGTTCCTGATGTTCCTTGACTACAGGGAAGCATGTCCATGGTCATGACATAACAAAACATGCCAACCCCCTGGAGAGCACTTCCGTACAGCCCAGAGGATAACCCTCTCTCCCTTCTGGGACCTGCACCTGGTGCTGGATTCCCTTACTCATTCCCAAGAGGGCAACAGAACCCACCCCGCTTCCCAGCCCTGGCTTGATTAATCCGAAGAAGCAGCAAAGGTCTGCCTCAGTGAACACCCACACACCCAAAACCTGCTCTGACCCCATGGGCAAGATGCTCAGTGTCACTGGCCATGTGTCCCATTGTGGGGGCATATGGTAATCACATGGTGGTCAGGTCCTAGAGCGTGATGCCATGCAGTGGTTGGCAGGTGATAGCATGGCCTTCATGCTGTGCTAGTGAGGAGATGGCCACTGTGACCCAGTATTCCACCGTGGTCTGGAGACCTGCTGCGTGGCACAACAGATCACACCTAGCCACACCCTCAGCAGTTTCTCAGTCACCCTAAGTTCTTCAGAAAAGAAATCCAGTGACATCTTTCCCTCTGGTATGGGGAGGATGAGATCAGCCACCCGATCTCCCCTTCTCTTCACTTGGGCAGATGTTAAGACAGGATGAGGCTTCAGACACATATCTTCTACCAGAAGCAGTAATAGCAGAATTAACATGATGTTTAGTGGCATGATCCCCGAGGATTAACTCCCCTGCTGACTCTGGTAGCCGATTCCTACCTGGAAGGTGCCCAGGAGAACACTACAGACACCCTACCCAACACCTAGCCCAGCTGGGATCTATGCAGCATCAATAGCCGACATCAGCAGCTACACAGTGATCAAGATTTCCTTTTAAGCCTGATCCGTAAGACACTGGGCACAAAGTAGTCTCACAGCTGCCAGCCTTGTGGAAGCAATGCTGGGTCCCAGGTCTAAATATCTACTTACCTTGCCTAGGTGTCACAGAAAAACTCAAAATGACAGTCAAGAAATTCCTCAGTGGGGTAGGAAAACTTCTACCAGTTTCTGGAATCCTGGGACAGGAGACCAGTGCCTTTAGTGCTTAGAGGAAGGAAACTGTGAAAACAAAGACACAAATGTTACCAGATCATCCCAAGGTAGGAGGAGAAGGAGGCATCAGTGAAGGTTGGGGTTTCCCTTCTCTACAGCCCCACCCTGCCTCAGCACCCCAGGGCGGGAGCAGCTTTGCAAGGCAACATCCTTCTAATGCCCCTGGCACATGCTGGAACCCACCAGGAAGAAACCCTCCTTTCCTCGTGGGTCCCTATGAGGGCATGAAGGCCATAACACTTGCAGGAACCCCCACAGGTACCCATGCCCTGCACCCCTAGCTCTCCTCTTCAAGAGAAGTTTGCTCCTGTTTTTCGGTGGCCCCTGTCCCAACCCAAAACATTCATCCCTTCCTCCCAGCTGCCTGACTAGAATTTCCTCTGAACAGACAGTCCGCCTTTTCCTTCCCTGTGCTTCATGCCCTTTCCGCCTCTGGTCTTCCCTTTCTGTCTTTCCCCATGTCCCATTTGCCCCTCTGTCCTCTTCTCTCTGCCCTTATAGCCAGTCATCATCCTGCTAGGCTTACACAGTTTCTGCAGCAGTTAGTGATAATGTTGGTGAGGATGAGGGGACAAGCTGAAGAAGGTCCTTGAGTCCAGTGAGGCACTCAGTTCTCTCACTGTGGGTGTTCCATCCCACCTATACTGGAGGAATGTAGCTTCCTAAGGTGGAAGCCATGTTGACCACATCCTTCTTCAGACAACAGTGTTGGAGACCCAGTGAACTAAAGGAGGCAGGAGCCGTTAGCTCAGAGCCGGCAGCTAGGGAAGGGGTGGAGGAGCTCATGCCCTGATTCCCAGGGGAGTCTGTCTGGCAATAGGCATTTAAGCATACAGTCTCCTCGAGTCCTGGCTTGGCTCCTTCCTGCAGCTCTCAGTCCATACCAGGCTGACCCCAGCCCTGTGGTTTGATGACCACAGACCTGGGGCTGTTTCTGCCCCTTGAAAGAAGACACAAGAAAAGGACTCTGTTAGCGAATTTGGCACAGACAGGACTTTGTACTGAGCTACTTTGCTCTACCATAGCCCTCCACCTGACTCCCCATTCCACCAAGCCCTCCTCCCTCCTTCCTCCTTTGTTAGCCCCTGGTCACATCCTCTGCTGTCTGCTGCTAGCTCAGCTTCCCCAGAATCCACACAGGGGGGATGCAGGAAGTAAGCTCCTTCTAAGGGTCACAGACATCTTAGGATCTGTGCACCTAGGCATGGGTGCAGCCAGACAGTGGGAAGGGGCATTTAAAAAGCAAAGATCAAATGCACAAGTGAATGTTGGTGGCCATGCCTATGCTGCGTTTCCTACCAGAACTCATTCTTCTGGTTGTTGTCTCTTACCTGGGAAATGCACTGTTTTTCTCTAAGATAGAAAGGCAACAACATGGAGTATGAAGCAAGTGAACAATCTGCCTCCTCTCCTCCTTTCAGCTGCTTCGTCTAATGGTATTGGAGGTTGTGGGTGCCACCTGGGGCTGGCGATCGCTGATAGGACCCAGTGATGGTTCCTCAGGGGACCTGCCCAGTCATTCTCATCTTTGGTTTTCCCATCCTGGGGAAGGTCCATGGAGGCTTTATCATCAGGCGATGTTTCACTGAATCTCAAGTCAATGCTGATCTCCATAGCACTGCGGATGCTACTGGCATCCACAGCAACATCTTGTGGGGCTGGATTAGAAGGACAGGTAAGCTAGACCTTGAGCAGCCCTTGCTCCTTCCTTCTTCATCCACCTCTTGCAGTTGGCTCTTCCAAGATGAGATGAAATGAAGAGGGAGGAGGAGGGGAGAGGACCTGCAGGGCCCATGTTTGAATGGCACTTCACAAACTTTCCTGTTTGATGAAAACGTGCCCATGGCTTAATCAATATTTCAGTCTAGTGTGTGCTGCTGGGACTTCATTGGGCTTTCTCTTTCCTACAGGTTCCATGATTTCTCAGACTTTGTAGCTCGTGGTGCCCATGGCTTCCACAATCTTGGTGATTGGAATTACTGGGATGATTTCTGTGAGGGACTAGTGACAAAGCTTCAGCACAGAGACATAGCCATAGGTGCTCCATGAGTTGGCCTATGGTTATCCTGTCCCAGAACTTACAACAGGCAAGTAGGATATAAAAGTTTCCCAGTTTTTCACATGCTTGGTGGCCTTGAGTGCCTGTGATCAGCTGGTACAGATCTGAAGGGTTTGGTGCCTTGAATAATGTGAACCCAGTAACCATAATGTAAATCAGTATGCCGAGGCTTCATGTGTTGATGGGAAGTCTGTGATACCCCAGGCCTCCAATACCTCTGGTGCTAAATAAGAATGTATGCAACAGACTTCTTTTAACATCTTGCCAGTGGTGACTTCTATGGCTCCTCTCAAGCCCAAAGGTCATCATTTGAATACTGACTTAATCCCCCATCTATGAGTTCCAGCAAAGATCTCACCTTTCTGGGAGGTCTTCTGTGTGCTTCAAACATCTCTAGGTTTCTCAGCAGTATTTAATGCTAGGATTGCCCTCGCCCCAGGGAGTCCTTCTCTGTGCCTTCCTCCCAGCAGACAAACATGTCATCAGTTAGCCTTACATCGTGTTAGCAAGCCTCTAGACTCAGCTTATTGGCAGAGAAGGTTTATTTGGGCTCAGAGCTTTGGAGGCGTCAGTTTATACACCACTCTTGCTATTGCTTGAGGTCTGGAGTGGCACATTATGGCCAGAGCACACAGCAAAACAAAGCCACTCACCTTCACAACCAGGAAGCAAAAGAGGGGTGAGGGGTGGGGAGAGAGAGAGAGAGAGAGAGAGAGAGAGAGAGAGAGAGAGAGAGAATGTGAAACATTGGGATTCCACAGTTCTCTTCCAGAGAACTCCCTCAATGACTCAATTACCCCAAAACCTTTCATTGGATTCCCCAACTCCCAAAGGCTCCCCCACCTCCAAACAGCATCAAATTACTGACCAGACTTCCAATACTTGGACTGGACGAGACATTCTACGTCTAAGCAGTAGCAATGAGTCATGGGAGATGGATGAGATGCCCACCATTCCTTTCTCCCTGTGCCCTGCACTGTTATAACAGGTAGCCCGACAGCTGAAGTGGCAGCTGTGTGCATCTGCCGAGGGTATGGTGCTCACTGGCACCAAATCCAGGAGGCAGGTAGGCTCTTGGCCTGCTCCTCTCTTAATTCTTTACCCACAGAATCCTATGCAGCTGCCTTTGTAAAAGCCGGAACACATCGCTCTAGGCCTCTGTCTTTTGTGTGACAGATTGTGTTTTATGTCCATTTCTTCTTCCCTTCAGGGCACTTGATTTGCCCCAAATAGGAAAGCTGAGGTTGATTCTGCTTTAGACAAGTGAAGAATCAGTTCCATGTGTACATTGCCATGGTCAAAGGAGCAACAACCAGAGATGTGGTACTAAAATTCCATCAGCAATGAAAACGGGTCAACTGAGGGTTCTCCTGGCTCATACACAGTGCCGATTTCTGCTTGATATGGCTTTCCACTGGGGAGCATGAGCTGCTGAGTCAGAGACAGTAGTCTGTGTGTGGTTCCCGATGCCTGGGGGTGGAGAAAATGCCTGTTTCTTAAACTCTCTATTCCCAGGACACACATTGCTTCAGGCCCCACTGAGTCCAATAGGACAGCTGGCGCCATAGTGTTGGGCCATTCCACTGGGACAGAAATCATGAATTAAGGAAACAGAACACTTGCATTGGCCTAGGGACAATCCTAGGGACTATCCCCATTCTAGTTCACCCCCTGCATGGAATGGAGATACTTAACGGCACTCTCAGCCCCTCTAAAGACAAGCACAAGGAAGAGACAATTGTGGAGTCAAAATATTGCACAATGGGGTTGGAATATCCACATACACACGTAGCTGTGTTTTATTACTTTCATGATTAAAGAGAATTGATTGGGTGAGCCCACTTGAGAAGTGACCTGATACCATGGGAACACAAGTTGAAATGAAAATCAGCAAGTAGGCTGCAGAAGAGCTGGGCCTCAGCTCTAGTCTTGCCTGGCTGCTCTGCTCCAGTGCTAGCTAAGTGCAGCCTCTCAGTGCCTGGTTTTCTCAGTGTTTGGTCATCCTAGCCTTGCAGCACCTGCAGTGATTGTCAGCTCACCTGAAGTGGGCTCTTATGGCTTGTGGCTCTAACACTCAAGTTCTGAACCAGCCCCCATTTCCCAGGGACAGATCTCATATCCACAAGTGGTACTCTTCAGACTCTTACCAGCTACCCAGGCAGCTGACAAAACAGAGCACTCTGAGTGGTCCCCATCTTGTCTCCAGTGTCCTTGACCTTCTCCAGAAAGGACAAGACAGGAAGTAGAGGCTCCATCCTCACAGTTGTGTGGATGAAGACCTGCTCCTTTGCACTGGAAGCTGACCTGCACCATGGAACTTCTCTCTGGCCAGGCTTCCCACTGGTGTACACGTCACCTAAAAGTCCTTGTCTTTTGGACCCTCTCACTAATTGTTTGCTATTCTGGGTAGCTTCCAACAGCCAGGGAACATGGCTTTTCACCAGGTAGGAGCCCATGAAACCCAAATTTATGTCATTAAGTGATAGAGAAGATGTTCAGTTGCCCCATCTGGATTCTGACCAGCATAGAGCCCTAAGGGAGAATGAGGGTCTTTGCTGTCCAGTGGAATATTGTGTTTGGAACAGTAACTGAGGCCAGTGTGAGTGGAGGCTCTGGACTTCTTGAGGAGGGATGCCTCTGTCATAGGGAAAACATACTGGCCCAGGTTTCAGATTTGTGGGTCCCAAAATGCTGCCATGAATGACATGGTAACATACCCTTGATGTCGAGTTTGGAGAATTGGACTGCCAAGCTACCCCACTGGGCCAGCCTGTGTCAGCACATGCATGCTATGTTCCTCCATTCTGTGACAAAATACCTGAGGCTCACAGTTGGAGGAGATACAGGCCACTGTTGTGCAGAAGTCACGTAGGAGGGAGGGAGGAAAGACACCACAGTAAGGGCAGGAAGCCAGCAGGTCACACTGTGGAGAGAAGACCCTCAACAGGAAGTGGTGCTGGGTCATAAAAGCTCAAAAGCCTGCCTCAGGTGACTCATTTCCTCAAGCCAGGATCCACTTCCTAAAGGCTCCATAACCTACCAAGTAGCACCCCCACAGGAGGACCAGATGTTCAAACACACGAACCTGGGGGAAAGTTCAGTCTCAAGCCACCCCAGTGTCACCTTCCTGGCTTTGCTCCTCTGTTGTAGATGCAGTTTAGCTCTCCATCCAGGGGCTCAAGGCTCCCTACAACACAGCTGGGCCACTAGAGCAGAAGACCAAAGAGGAGATTTGCAGCCGCGGCAGCACACTGTAACATTCGCCAAGCAGAGCCAAGGAACCTCCTGGGAGGGAACACTCTTACCCGAGTGCCTCCTGCTGGAAGCAAGTTCTGTGGAGGGGAACACACTGTGCAGGGTCCCGCCTGCAGGCCGGTCACATCCTCCTGGGAGTCTCACATCTCCACCCATCAGCTTTAGTCCAAGAAACCAGACACACAAGAGCACAGAAGGGGCTCTGTGGACCCACTGCTTGCCGGGTGTGTGCAGGGGGTTGGGGGAGGGAAGCATCCAGAGCTTCACCTGCACACTAGGGCAGGCTGCACTCAGGGAGCTTGCAGTGTGGAGCAGAAATGGGATTCACTCACTAGTTTGTCAGGAAAAGTAGAAGGGAAAGTTCCCCTCAGAGGCCGACTTGACAAACATCCCTCATCCCTGCTGCTTATCTGCAGCCAGAAAGCAAGCTGCCAGCTCAGAAGAGAATACTGCATGAGTGCTGGCCATTTTCCATTCTGGCAGTAAGAAAAGGAGGAGTACCCTAAGTGCCTTTAGGCCGCACACGCATGCCATGTGTAGTCAAGGGCCCATGCTGTTAGCAACAGGAGGAGAGACGTTTTGTGCTGGCCTGAGTTAGGGCTGGCTCAGCCCACCCCTGTTCTGAGGATAGTTAGGTCAGAGCACAAGTCCCTGGGCTCTGTCAGTACCACTTCACTAGAAGTAGGCACTGTCTTCCTCTCAGATGTGTGTGTGTTTGCTGTGCTCTGCAAAGCCTGAGAGGCAAAGGAATGTTCTAGTGTGGGCTCCAACTTTCTTTACTCTCTTCGAAGCCCTGTGAGGTGTGTGTGTGTGTGTGTGTGTGTGTGTGTGTGTGTGTGTGTGTATGCAGATGTGTGTGCATGTATGAGTGCATGCAAGCACGGGTACATATGCATGTGTATACATGTACATATACTTTGCATACGATCATATTTGTGAGTACAGGTGTGCAAGTGCCATGAGACATGTGGATGTCAGAAGACAACATCAGTTGTTGTTAGTCCTCACCTTCCACACTTTGTTTGAGGCAGGGTCTCTTGTATGCACACACACACACACACACCACTGCACACACCAGGCTACCTGAAAACAGATCCATTATTTCCTCAAGAACTGATGTTCTTCAGTTTGTGATAAGGTTCTGTCTCTATCACCTGAAACACCACTGTGGCATGGGATGACAGAGCATCAGTTGCCCCTCTCGTGGTCATAGAGCCAACAACAAGCCACAGCTCACTGCCTCTGGCCAACATTACAAGAAAGGATGATATAGAATATTCGTATCTCTGAAAACACAAAAATTAAAAACCTGAGGTATGGTTTCTCCTGGTTGCCTATTGCTTTTTACACCATCTTGAAGTCAAATGAAAAAAAATAATAACTTTCAAAACCATCATATGCCAGGAAAGATGGGCATTAATTGGTCCCTTCCAGGTGGCAGCACCGTGCTGTGGTGTGTGGGAATAGACCAGGGCAAAGGGCAGATATTCTGGAAAGGAAAAGATAACACTAAGGATGTTCATATATGAGATCAGAGAGAATAAACATTTCAGGAGTTCAGCAATGAGGAGAGAGATTTAGCTAGAAAGATATTTACTAGGGTTGACCAAAAGGCTGGGGCAAAAGAACTCTAGGGAGAGTTTGTGGGTTCCTGTATGCAAAACTAGACACACTTAACACCGCTGACTCAAGAGAGAATATTGATGAATGGGAGGTCAAGGGGACAGATCATAACTTGGCTTCCAGGAATGAGGGGGTCTTCAAAATAACTAAGGTGTGACTCTAAGCCAGTCAGCCATGAGCTATACAAATGTGGAGCTCTGAAGATTATCCCAGTATGATCATAGAAATATGTGTGTATTTTGCAAATCAGTGGTGTGTGGAGCCGAAAGAACACAATCATATCTACCCATAACCAAAACTTCAACCTGAATTGAGGTCAACAATAAAAGAATTCACTATCTCACAAAACAAGAAGCATGGCCTTAGAGCCATGAAAGGTTGACTTATCTCACTATGACACAGACCACCCACCCTTCTAGGGGAGCACTCCCAATATCTTGACTAAATTTGTAGGGTGCTAAGGTAGTGAGTCCTACAGTAGTCTGGGAGCCCTGTCTCCAGTCAAAATCAATAAAAGCATGTAAGAAGTCCCTAAGGTCTCTCTTATCAAAAGAGGAACAAAGCCCAGAAAACCCACTCAGCAGAGGAAGTTGGAGCCATGCAGGGATGTTAACATTTCACTGACTGGTTTGTACCCTCTAGGGCTGGTTGCCAAGCCACGTGAAAGGTTGGACCAGTCTGGAACCTTGACAAAGAAGAATAAGGAAATGACTGTAAAGGAAATTGCTTCATTTCAGGTGAAAATTCAGAGGTAAGAAAAGAGAAGGCCCCAGTTAATGGAGGTCTTACAGGTCGAACCTGCCAGGGGACTGAGGTGTGGCCAAAGTACAGGAGGAACCAGGAGCTGAGGGCAGATCGGGCTTCACCTGCTGTTCTCATCTGCACAGAACTCCGCAGAGCGTTCATGCAGAGCATAGAGGCCATTAGTCACCTGAACCACGGGTGTTTTAGTGGCACAGTGCCAGCAGAAGCTAGATTACAGTGATGGCAGAGTGAGAGGGAAGTAAAAAAACTGGAGACAAGTGTAGGCAACCCCTGTGGGAAACCCTGCACGTGCAGAGTGAAGGGCAGGCAGGAACGGCAGCGTTTGATATTTCTGCTATATTTTAATTTTGTAAGAGACTTACCGTACTTCACAAATTACTGCAGGAACCTAGTACAGAGAGGGAGAGAACTAAACAGGAAGAAAAAGAGATGGTGGATGGGATGGAAGTCTTCTCATCCTGCAAAGATGAGAAGGACCCAGGGTATTTGGGAGAGAGTCCCAGGAGCTGGCTTTGGGTAGGAAGAAATATCTCTTCATTCAGCAGGCAGTCAAGAGTGAAGGGCAGGCCCTGCAAGGCTGTGAGGGTTAATGCTGTCAAGCTGACAGGATCCAGAGTCTTCTAGGAGACAAGCCTCTGGGCATACCTGTGAGGGAGCTTCAAGATTGAGTTCAGGTAAGATTTGCCCTAAATGAAGGCAGCACCATTCAGTAGGCTGGCATCACACACTGCATGAAAAGGACCAGAACTTCTCTCTCCCCTCTCCTGCTCTGTTCTCTCTCCTCCTCTCTCCTCTCCTCCCTTTCCTGCTCTTCCTCTCTCCCATCACCTCTCTCTCAATACTGATGGTGTCACCATATTGTGTCACCTCACACTCCTGCCACCATGCCTTCCTCACCATAATGGACTGGATCCTCAAACTGTGAGCCAAAGCAATCCTTTCCTTCTTTAAGTTGCCTTTTTCAGGGATTTGCCACAGTGAGGAGACATGTAATTAATTTAATGAGCGTGAAGAAATGACAGGTCTTCAGGGCATGAGTGACTCCTGTGCAGTGGTTTGTGTTCACCACAAGGGCTGTTAGGCACTCTGTCCACGTCTCTGTCCACGTCTCAGTGGCTTAAGGTGTTCAGTTGAAACTGAACAGACTCAGCTGGCTTTCTAGAGTTCCCATCAACTGTTGCCCCCGTTCCCACAGAGACCCCTAAACCACCTGAGAAGGAAGCATTCAGAATCAGCATTGGAGCAGGAAAAGCATGTGTATTACAGAGTTGGCTTAGGGAACGAACGTGGCATACCTCTGCAGCGGGGAGGGCTCACTGACACTCATCCTGAGGATAACCGACCAGAGGCAGCTTGGTTCCGAGCCCACAGGGCCTACCAGGAGAGACAATGGGTTTAAAAAGCACTTGACCCTCAGGATGAACAGATAGGGCTTTCTCAGGCAATGACAAGAGCAGGGAAATCTGGAGTCTCCACGCCCTTAAAACGACCATTCCAGGTTAGACCACTCTGTGACCAAGACTGAACCTCTCTTCCTGGATCCACTCCCCTCACACCATGCCCACCTTTGTCCAGTTGCACATAGCAGGAGTCCTCACTAAGCCTTGATGGAGAAGGCAAATTACTGAGGCCTTTGCAGACTCCAGAAAGAGTGGAAGTTCAAAGGGACATTCTCTCTAGTTGCTGAGTTCCCAGGAAGAGAAAGCTAAGTCCTCTGGCAGCTTCAAATTCCAAATTCCTGAGAGGGTTCAAAGATTTCTTGAAGGACACAAGTTCACTTCAAGAGAAAGAGATAACACAGGGGGCCCCTCAAGTGGAATATTGGTTCACCAGTAATTTCCAAGAAACATCTAAGGAAGACAGGATACTAATTTTCCATACCCTCCTCCAGAAAACAAGAGCCGTGGGATATGTGGATAGGACAAGAAAGCAGAGCTTTCATGACTGGGATTAGGGCCTCTGTGGGAGATCTCAGATCATTAGGCCTGGTGGTGTGGGGTTTCAATCCCAGCACGAGGGAGGCTCAGACAGGAAGCTCAGAGGTTCAAGACAAGCCTGGGCTATACAGCAAGACTCAAAAATATGAGTTCTTTCTGCCCTTGTAGCATACAAGTGAGAAGGTGTGATCTCCCAAGCCCACAATCACCTTTGTCTTTGACTTTCCACTTGCAGAACTGTGAGAAATATGGGCTGGGGAGACAAGCCACTCAGTGAAGTGCCTACCCGACAAGCATGAGGGACCTGTATTCAGTCTCCAGAGCCGGCATGGAGGCAGAGGCTTGAACTCCCTGCGCTGGGGAGGTAGAATCAGGCTGGGGCCTAACCAGTGAATTCCAGGTTAAGTGAGAGACCTGACCCCAAAACCAAAGCAAGCAAACAACAAAGAAAATCAGAGGTGCAGGGCTCCTGGGAAAGAGACCTGAGGTTGCCCTCTGGCTTCCACATCCATGTTCACACATGTGCATGCACATCTGCTGCGTGCATAGGCTATCAGGAACACAAGTACACACACACACACATAATCATAAAAAAATAAATAAGTATGATTGTGATGTCTAAAAGCCATCTTGTGATGTTTTGTTATAGCACTATAAATGAATTGAGGCAGTTGTCCAGGCACAAGCTGGTATGGGACCATATCTGTGCAGAGGCTACAAGAGGCTGGACATCTGCACAGGCACTGGCAGACTTTCCCACCCTGCCTTGGTGCTAGGGATTGTACATGCTTCTTCCCTAGAGTCTCAGTCCTCCCACTCCCCAAGCAGACCAACATTCACAGTTCCTAACCAGCTCTAATTAGTAGCTCTTGATCCTGGAGACACTAAGTTATAGAAAAATGGCTGGTGCCCTGGCTATTTCTGAGTGCTCTGTCCCAGAAACTTCACCAGTGAGCTGTTTCAGCTAGGTCCCATAAATAATGGGTGTGGGAGCTGTAGGGCTAAGACAAGGCAGACCACAAACATCAGTTCCTCAGGGAACCAGCTGCGTTGCTGGAAGCAACACCCTGAATTCTCTGAGCCCCTGTCCCCTGTATATAATAAGAGGCAGTCATTGACCTTATCTAGTGTCGCTGACAATTAAATGAAGCTAACTGAGACAGCATGTGCCCAAGTTCCCTGACAGCACAGATCTACGAGGGTCCTCCTCCTCCTCTTCCCTCCCCTCCCCTCCTCCTCCTCCTCCTCCTCCTTCTCCTCCTCCCACTCCCTCCTCCATTTACTTTTCCCCTCCATGACTAAATGTGTGACTTCTGTGGCTCTGAGAGACTTGTACCCACAATCAGAGGTGCTCAGAATGTTCCTCATTGGTGATCTCGGCCCTCACAAGGTGACCCCAATAAGGGCCAATGTACTAAAAGTCCTATTGTAAGCTGTCTAGAGACCACTCTTTGGGCAGAGAGGTAGGACACAGTGATGGGCAGAGAGGTAGGACACAGTGGCTGACATCTGTAACTGAGGGAGATGAGGATGAGAGACTACTGTAAGGATGGTGGGACTCAAAGTAGAGCCGAAGCCAGGAGGTGTGAAGAGGTGAGCTGCCAGGAGGGGTGAAGAGGTGAGCTCACACACATGTACCTGATACTAACAGCTGTCACAAAAGTCTCTGCCAGAGCCACAACCAGTGAATGCTGTCTCCTTGAGGTGAAGTGTTGGGGTTTTTTTTTTTGGTTGTTGTTGGTTTATCAACTGCATCTAAATCTTCTGATATTTTAACTACCATCTGCGTCCCTGCTACCCTACCCAACACCCCAGCTTCTGCGGGTCAATGCCCCACTGCTCAGACCACAGCCTGGTGTACCACTGCCACCAAATGTAGTTTTTGACTAAGTCTCTGTGGTTCTATTTACCAATAAAGACTTAGGAATCCAATGTTGGGGTGAAAACCTGCTAGCTCAGAGGGGCTGAGAAGCAACCAGCTGACCTTCCTTGTTGGCCAGAGACCCAGCAAGAGAGTGTCTCTCCAGCTGTCCCAAACCAAAAGATTGCAAAAATTTCAAGTGACTCCCTACTCCTTATGTATCTCTCTATCTGTCTTCCTGGCTTCTCTGTACTGTCTATGGATAATTCCTGTCAACTAGTTGCTGGCTCTGCCCCCATCCAAGGTTGATATTATTAACACAATCTTCGGGTTTCACAATTTGATCAAATATTCCATGTAACACTGAAGCCCTGGCTCCACATACCTTGACTGTGGTGGGTATTGTGTTCCTTGAAATATTGTGTGTTCCCCCAAATAAACAAATCTGGGGTCAGAGAACAGACAGCCACTAGAACAGAGCCAAAAATGGTGGCTAGAAAATGGGAAGAGTAAGCCATAACAGAAGTTGGGTGGTGGTGGTGCACACCTTTAATCCCAGCATTTGGGAGGCAGAGCCAGGTGGATCTCTGAGTTCAAGGCCACTTTAGAAAAAGCTAAGCATGGTGACCCACACCTTTAATCCCAGAAACCCAGCCTTTAATCCCAGGGAGTGACAGCAGAAAGAGAAAGGTATATAAGGCGTGAGGACCAGGAACTAGAGCAATTGGAGTTAAGCATTTAGTTAGTTAAGCATTTGGCTGGATAAGCGTTCAGGCTTTGGAGCAACACAGTTCAGCTGAGATTCATGTGGAGGAGGACTCAGAAGCTTCCAGCCTGAGGAAACAGGATCACCTGAGGAACTAGCAAGGTGAGACAGCTGTGGCTTATTCTGTGTCTCTGATCTTCCAGCATTCACCTCAATAACTGGCCTCAGGTTTGTTCTTATTAATAAGAACTCTTTAAGATTCATGCTACACTTGACAGCTAAGAATCCCATCTCTTGTAAATCTAGCTAGAGCACTTGATATCACAATGCCAGGAAAATGGGATTTTTCTTAGTGAAATTAGACTCAGCCATGCCTCAGCTGTGTGTGTAGGGCATTTTACCGGCCTGCATGGCTGCTAATTCACAGCCTACCTCCACAGCCTCTTCAACTGCTCCAAGATGACCACTTGTCTTCCACTAAAAATCGGCGCCCACACTGTCATTAAATGGAACCAGGAGCATTTCTGCTGGCAATGCTCCCCTTGCTCCATTCCCCACCTCACTGGGTTTGATGAGAGAAAAAGAGGAGGAAGAATTAGCCCAGAGTCCTGCTCTTTTGGAAAGACCGTAACTTCTGTCTCCTTGGGCAACACCCCAGTTTGAACTCTTTTTGTGAGGCTTGAGCCTGTGACTTCTGGGTCCTGAGTCCACAAAAGCTTCCCCTGCAAGCATCCTGTAGACTGTAGAGCAGAGGAGGGAATAGGAAATGGTGCCTGTCCCCAGCTCCACAGCTGGCCACCTCTTCTGGAACCTCCCATCTCATGGCTTGGTGTTGAAGGCTCTCAGCTCTGGTGTGTGCAAAGGTGCAAGAGTCACACCAGCTTTCTCTCTCAAGACTATTCTTTGGGCTGTGAACATAAAAGAAGTAAGCTGGGAATTCCAGGGAAACTGCAATTGTGTCATATGAACAAACATTTTTATTAAAGTACCTTTGAGCTGAGTACGGTGGCACAAACCTGAGATCCCAGCCCTCAGGAGACAGAAGCAGGAGGGTCTTCATGAGTTCAAGATCAGCCAGGGCTACACTGTGAGACTCTGTCCCAAAATAGGTAGGTAGTAGGTAGATAGATAGGTCGGTAGGTAGATAGGCCAGTACAATGCTTGCTGAACCAGCACAAGGTCATAGATCCTCAGTGCCCGTCTAAAAGCTGAGCATGGCAGTACAAATCTGTAGCCAGTGTGATAGCAAGCAGAGACAGGAGGATCCCTGGAAATTACTAACCAGCTAACCTAGACACTCTATGAACTTCAACTTTGGTGAAAAACCTTCTCTCAAAAAAAAGAAAAAAAGAAAGATGAAGAAAAAGTACTAAGCACTGATCATTGGCCCTTACAGGAAAATATCCTACTCAACCACGACAGAAAAGCAGTCACTGTGTCTCCCAGTCAACTGGCATCATCAGGAATGAAGCAATATTGTGGCACATAATTAAATCCAGAACGTGCTAGCTTTGTGGGAGCTTTTTGGAAACAGGCACTGGACAGAGGGATGGCTAAGAGGGAGGTGGCTCAGCTTCTCCTTCCCCACCCGATTCTGTATCATCTTGGTGGCACTGAACCCCTGGTGATGACAATGGCTTTGTTAGGCTGCAACCTGGGAGCAAAGCTGGTGACCTCACAAGTATAACAAATGGCCTGATGGACCCAAAGGCCAGAGCTGACAGCAACCCTGCTTCTCCCGCCCAAGACAGTCTTTACCAAGAGAAGACTACCGTCCTATGCAGTCCTGCAGTCAAGGTCCCTGAAGCCAGGCCTGTCTTCATGAGTCAGTGAGGCGCAAATGGTTGAACCCCTGCAATGTCCCTTTATTGCCTGGATTTGATTTTCTTTTGAAACATGGTCTCCTGTAGCCCAGGTTGGTCTCAAACTCACTGTAATCGCTAAGGGTGACCTTGAAATCTTGATCTCACTACCTGTACTTCTCCAGCACTGAGACTATTAGCATACGCACTCCACAGTAACATTCCTACAATCCCAGCCCAGTTTTGCATTCAGAGCCTTCTAGTCACTGCTGGCCCCTCTGGTGTGTGGTCACTTCCACCTTGGCCTCCCCAGACATGGCTGCATTATCTAGATGGTCTCCCATCTTGGAACCCCCACGAGAAGAAAAAGTTCCCTACACCAGAGAGTTACCATAGAGGAGTGTAGGCTCTACCACATAGCACTGAGTGTCCCAGTTGCATGGGGCCTGCTCAGGTCTCTCTTACCTTGAATCTTCAACATGGGCCAATCCAATCAAACAGCAGCGACATTCTTTCCCTGTTCACATTTCCCTCACCAAATCACCTTCTCTGTGTGTCACTGGTCTACATTAGCCCCACCTCCTTAAGAATGCTTGGTGGGGAAGTTGGATATCCTGCAAATGGGGACTCAGCATTCCTCACAGAAAGTCTCTCTGGCACCAACTCCATTGTCTCTGACCTTGGTAGAAGGTCAGGGGATGTCATGACAGAGAACAACATCACAGGGATCTGAAGAGCTAGCCCAGGAGGATTGGTAGAGACAAGAGAATGGAATGGAGGTGGAGAGAGCAAAGCTGTGAAATTTTTCTAGGAGCAGCCAAGCTATCAACTCTCCCAAGAGCTTGAGTTGTAACAGCTGCTGTTAAGTAAGTGTCCTCATGGAGAGTGAAGGCTTTGCTGACATCAGCTCAGAGAAGCTGGGTTCTCTCATCCATGCATCCCTGTATGGGACAGCAGAGCTGTCATCCGCCACAGGGATAAGTAGGGTGAGGTGTAAATGTGGGAAGCATCATGTCACAAAGGCCCTTTTAAATGGACAGTGATGGATGGAGTGGCATGGCTCCAGGAGCCAGAGACTTCCTTGCAGCATTGACAAGAAGCACAGAAAACCCCAAGGCCAGCTCGCCACACAAAAGTCAACACACTCTCCTGCCAGGAAGCCTGCGCTGTGTCTACGGATTCCGAAGCTCACACTTCTGCTGTGAAATTATGATTCTAATTTTAGCTAAGTACAACCACACAGTAAAATCAAAGATCTTTAAGTAGCTTATGCTAAAAACTCATGGGCCTGGTGCCCAAACCTTCCCTACATCATAGAGGAAGTCATTGTCTGCTTGAAAAGATGACTTTCTGGTACTTACTTCTTTATGTCTACACAATATACTATTCTGATGCCTTCTTATCAGGAGACATATTAGCATAGTTTCTGCTGTTGTAGCCAAGTTGTTCTCTCACATCCCCCCAGCTCCCTGCACCCTCTTCCCACAGAGTCTATATTGGTAAACTGAGGCACAGATTGTTCATGCTGAGCCCAGGGTCCTACCACCCGCATAACCCCTTTCTCACACAACTTTCATGCTGGCTTGTTTTTCCAGGAGTTGAGAGTTGTCTTATATTTTTATTTGTCCAGTTTTCCATGTATTTCCTGCTAACATTTCCAAAAGTTATGGTGGTGGTTAAATGCCTCAAAATTTTTCCAAGTATTCAGATATCTTTATTTTCTCTTGTAGATTTGTGATCCTTCTTTGTCTCACTGGAGTTCGGGCCCCTGCTTCAAGGATCTGATTTTGTAGTTTTCTTCCTTATTTTTTTTATAGTATAGTACACATTAATTTAAAAGGAAGAGCTCAGGAGAAAGAGAAGAAATGTGAACATAGTTTGATGATAGACAGATAGATAGTAGGTAGATTAATCTTGATAGACAGATGATAGGTAGTAGGTAGCTAACAGATTATGGAGGAGAGATAATCAATAGGTAAATAGATGCTAGATGATTAATATATAGGTAAACAGATGATAGCTGGAAGGTAAATAGTAGGTATTATTTTCATGCTTAAAAATATATTCTCCTTCCCTCTTGACCAACACTGAGCAATTTTCCTTTACCCTCCTTCTTTTCATTTCCTGTGGGAGCACTGCCATCTGCTTTGACAACCACACTTCTAGGTGTCCAGACCCTGCTCACTCCTCTCCTACCACATACCTGCCTTGCTTTCCAGTTTGTCCTTCCACATCTTAGTTTTCTAAGAGATGCTCCCCAAGCATCCAGTGGTCCTCAGCTGTCCATTCCTAGTTCAAAGAGAGGCGTTAAACATTGCTTGGAACCTGAGCAGGTAGATGTCGGGGTAGGGCTTGTAGTCTGGTAGAAAGGGACCCAGACTCTGGTGAGGAGGCATCTGATGGCAGCCCCTGGTGTCATTGTCACTGGGGACTGTTATCTTTCCAGTGTCTCCCCAGGAGAATGCGGGGAGGCCTGGCTACTGTCTGGGTGAAGTGAAAGCCAGCCCCCTCTGTCTGGCCTTCACTGACTGTCATCCCCAAAGACTGTCATCCCCAATGCTCTCCCTGGCCTCTGTGAGGTCCACTGTTCCCAACCTAAGGAGAATTTGCTGTTCCACCAGCAGGTAAATGTCCCGCCTACATATAGGCTGAGTGGTGCCCTCCGCCTCAATTTTCAAATGTTAAAGTCCTAACCTTAATGTGTCAGACGAAGGCTGTAGCTAGAGACTGGGCCACTGCAAGTGCAGTTAGTGAAGGAGTCACCTGGCTGGGCCCCAACTCTGTCCTTACAGAAGAGGAAGTTTGAACATATACATACTCAAGGTCAGAGGACGCCACAGAGAGATTGAAGACCCACTACCGCAAGCCAGAGGCCTAGTCCTTCAGGAGTTATTCTTCATCTTGGAATTCTGGCCCATGGAACTGGGTGATCCTAAATCCCCATGGCTCAGACAACCCAGTGTGGTGCTTTATGCCAGGCAGTCACAGATGGTACAAGCAGAAGCAGGAACCACCAGGCCACAGATCACCCTTCTACAAGCCTCTGGTGACAGACAGCCACCTCCAAAGGGACAGCAGGACCCCGTTAATGTCTGCTCAGCTGCCTCACTTACAAAATATTAAGATCTTTCCTTCGCATGTCTGCACTTCTCTCTGGTTCATAGGTAACTTCAGTGGGGATATTTCATTCAGCTCCCATCACTATGGAAAATGTCCGCAGTGATCAGCCTCTCTATTTTGGCTGACCATTCTAGAGGTTTTATCCATGGTCACTAAGTCCTGTGGCTTTGGGTCTCCAGTGGCACAGTGCCCCATGGTGGAAGTCTGCCTCATAGAGAAAAAGGAAGGTCCAGAGCCCTAGTATCCCCCTTAAAGGGCACATGAGCAGGTGACGGCCTTCCTTCCAATGGACAGTACCAATACTCCCCAGTAAAACCATGGGCCGGGACCAAATACCTTTAAATACATGGGCCTTTGGGGACATGTAAGCTACAAGGAGCTTGGAGAGAGAGGGGAGGCACCTAACTGTAGTTCACTGGTCTCTCCCTAACTGGAAGTTCCCTTGGGTCTATGCAAATCAAAACCTCCCCTGATTCAGTTAGACGCCTCCCCTGAGACTATGGCTAGACAGCAGGCAACCCTTGTTCCCCAGACTGTCAAAGATATTAGCATTCAAAATGTCACCTTCCCACAAATGAAAAGACAGCTAAGATAAGTTCATGATAATCAAACATGGGATGTGAGCAACATTTCCTAATAACTAGGGTGGTACAATATACCATCCAAACTCCTCAAGTCTCCCCCGCAGTAAGTGGAATTTGTCTCTGCCCTTCAGGGTGGGCATGGATCACTGCTTCCTTCTGACCAATCCATGAAACAGTAAAAAATAATCACCTGTCAGCAGAGAAACTGAGCAGACACCACTGGACCAGGAAGAGATGGAGGTCAAGACCTCCAAAAGTCAGTTGGGAGTGCCACATGAACTGAGTGTGAAATAAGGAGGGGGCTCATGTCTACGTTCCTCTCCCCAAATTCAGAACTGCAACTCAGTGTAAGAAACCACCAAGCATGCTCTGCCGGAGTGGAATTCCACAGGACCACGGGCCCAAAGTGCTAAGGATAAGGAAGAGAAGCAAAAGCACAAAACTGCTGCAGACGCGGGGAGATACTGAACTTGTGATAATCTACCAGAGCATGGAAGCCTTAGGGAAGAAGTGGGAAGACTCAGCAGAGCCTGCAATCCATCCATAGGATTTCAAAAACCAGGAAACACTCAGATCTTTGCTTTGGTTTGGTGTTTTTGTTTCTTGGGTTTTTTTGTTTTTGTTTTTGTTTTTTGGGGTTTTTTTTTTGTTGTTGTTTTGTTTTGTTTTGTTTTTTTTTGTGTGTGTGTGTGTGTGTGTGCATGCATGTGGGGGCAGAGGACAATGTTGGGTGCCAGCCACAGAAGTGCTAGCCATCTTCTTTGGCACAGGATCTCTCACTGGCCTGAAGCTCACCAATTAGGTTAGGCTGGCTGGCCTGTGTGTCCCAGGGAATGTCCCCATGTGTACCACTGGAACGACACATCACCTGGCCTTTCTTGTGTGGCACTAGAGACCAAAATCAGACCCTCACCCTCTCCAGGCAAACACTAATGAACTGAGTTACTCCTCCAGCCTCTTTTTTTTTTTTTTTGAAGTTGATATTAGCATATACTAACTATACATTGTAATATACTACGAGATTTTCACACATGTATATGTAGTATTTTGATCGTTATTACCCCCATCTTTCCCTTTCCCACTGATCCCCTCTTCCCAAATAGTCCTCCCTCTACTTCTATGGGGATTTGTTTGTTTCTAGTGAACCAAAGAGTTTAATGAGGGTTACTTACAGGAGCGTGGGTGAGGGATTATTTACAGAAACATGGGCAGTTTACTTGGGGACTACAACACAGAAGAAAAATCTCTCTCTCCCAACATACAGTAACTGCCACTGTCGTTTGATCATTGGGGAAGGGTTAGGCCTTGTGAGCCCTTCCCCCTCCAGGACAGAATGCTGAAGGGCCCAATCTTGTGAGGGTCTTGTGCAAGCAGGCACAGCTGCTGAGTTTTGACAAAGCACCCAGTTTTGACTGTGGCTGTGAGATGTCTTGACACCAAGGAAAGCAGGGTGAAGTCTCCGTGCAAGCACACGTACACACGCATATACCTGCAAGCTCTGTTCTTCAACACTTCCACAAGCTGGAGGGCTTTTCATAATGTACTGTTGGGAAATGGCCCTGAGACTCCGGCCCTCCCTCCTCCTCTTGACAGTTGAGATGCCTCTTCCCCCACAACCCAGCCCCATCTTCCTCCCTCACACATCCACTCAGCCAGGCTTCTTGCCCCCGCTGTGAGCTCTATGGGCACATGTTCGCTTGTGGGTGCAGAGTTTCTGGTGCAAACCCTTTTGTGACCATCTTCACAGGGGAGATTTACACGAGAGGCGAGAGGCGAGACCTCCAGGGTCTTCTAGCCTGCCTCCTCCCACTCGGGGCTCCACTCCGCATCCTGGCCACTCCCTCTGCCTCTCTCCCACCTCCCTGGTCATGAGCTACCAGCTGCACTCTTCCTGGGTTCTATTTCCCGCCTGTCAACTGTGTCGTGGCATCTGCTGTCATGCTCATTCCTTAGCGTATCTCCTGTCCAGACCCCTAAGCTTCATGAGAACAGGGGTATCCCCTCTGCCTTCACAGGGCCCCCTCACTCCACCTTGTACAGTGCTTGTACTCTGGGTGCCAGAAGATGTGTCGAGTGAAAAAGAGTCAGTGGCCAGCGCTAGAGGAGATCCTCTCATTCCTTGTGCTCGCTCTCTCGCTCTCTCTCTCTCTCTCTCTCTCTCTCTCTCTCCAAAGCTCACTCCGGATTTTCTCAGGAATCCCTCCTATGCTAAAGTGTAAAGTCTGTCATCAAGGGAACAATGGCAAAATGGAGGGATCTGAATGCGGACTGTGTGCACATGTAGAATGTAAGTGTGACATGTAATATGTATGGTGAGCAGTGTGTGCGCCTGTGGAAATGGTCTGTGGTACATGTGTGTCTGCATTTTATTCATTATGTGCATGGTATGTGAAAATTGATATTTATAATACTGTGAGTTGTCTGTGTGGCCTGTGTTGAACTGCTTATTGTGTGTCAGACATGTGGCATGTGTGGGGATGTATGTGACGAGTGTGATATGTAAGTGTTGTTGTTGTGTGTATGAGGTATCTTTGTGATGTGTAGTTTGTGTGGTAAAGATGCACATACATGTGTCCTTGGTCTTTGGTATATGTGGATGCAACTATATGCACACACTTATACACACACACACACACACACACACACACACACACACACACACACAGAGGATTTTGACCTGGAAGAGTTAAAGACTGAAACTCCAGGTGGTAGCTGCTCCTTCCTGGAGGCCTCTGGAGATAGGACAGGTGGGCTCTGGGTGAGCAGACAGGATGAGCCCCAAGGAGTTGAGCAATCCTGTCCTCACTTCCGACTGTGCCTGAGACCGTGCACCCAGAGGTGAAACCCTCAAGACTGAGCCAGAGGGAACAGAGAGGCCAGTGGGCTCAAGGCCTTTCCCACACTGTCTGCAGGGGTGAGGTTGAAGACCTGCAGACCCGATGGCTTCTGTGAGGCATGCTGACAAACACAGCCTGCTCACACACTGCCATTGCCCGGTCTGATGTTCCAGACAGCTGCTCCCAGAGGTAGAAAGTGCCACATCGAGCAAATATGCTGGCCAGGTTTCCGGAGGTCAGGAAAACGGAATGACACTTATCCCCAGCCATGGCTGAGTACTGAGTCAGTCTCTTATCACTCAGAAATACCTCATGCTTTGTATGACCAGAAGTGCACTATAATGACGGTATGGACAATGGCCAGCCGTGGGTGCTGGACACAAAGTGGCTGGCCACTTCAACATGACGTGCTCTGAAAAGTAAGCCATTGCAAGGTCAGCAAAGGTAGGGCTTCTTGTGTCTGCAAACAAGAGTGTCTGGATAGAGTCCTAGAAACAGAAAGCCCAAAGACAGTGGGAAATGTGTTTCATTATTAAAAAATAATAATAATAATCAAACCGCATCTAAAATGTAGAAAAGTATTGTGTCCCCTTTAAAATCTCTTGCGCCCACTCAAATATAAGTATCCCCAGCATCTTTCACTCTCCTTTCTGAATTTTCTTCATCATGCTAGGGATTAAATCAGGCCTCACACATGATGGACAAGAGCTCTACTGTGAGCTACATCCTCAGCCTGCTTTTTAATATAAAAAACCTTTAATCTCTGTGTGTGCGCATGTGTGTATGTATGTGCGTGTACATGCGTGCATGTGCATCCACATGTATATGTGTGCAGCTCACGAGTACAGGCACACATGCACCATTTTAAACACCTCATTTGAAGTAAGATCTCTTGGTTGTTCTTCCTGAGTGTCTCAGGCTATCTGTCCCATGAATTTCTGGGGATTCTCCTGTCTCTACCTCCCCTTTCACTGCAGAGGAACACGGGACTACAGATTCCCACACTACCTATCTGGTTTTCACTTGGGTTCTGGGGATTTGAACTCAGGTTCTCACATTTGTATGGCAAGCACTTTTTCCCACTGAGGAATGCCCTCAGCCCTTTTTTACTTTTGGAAATTTGAAACAGACTCTCTCTTAGCACCCAGGCTGGTCGTGAACTTGTGATCCTCTGCCTCAGACTCTCAAGTATATGAGATTATAGGCCTGAGCCAGTTTTCCTTCTAAAGAAAAGTAACAGGAAAGAGAAAAGAAAATTCTACTGTCTCATTGAGAAACCCTGAGTTGCAATCTCCACAGTGGCCACTGCCCCGCCTGCCCCACAGTCCCAATGGACCCTGGGCTGTGTGGAATTGTCTTGAATTTTTAAGAATTTTTTTGATGGTGCTTTACCAAGCCTGACCTTTGCTCATGATGTCGGAGGAAGAATTCAGGCATGTCATTGTCCCCCAACATGGTTCCTCACACTGCGCTGCCCTATGAAACGCCACCCTCAGACAGCATTCATGAATGTTGACCAGAGTCACAGGCCTACCGTGGAGGCCATGCTGCCCTCTGATTTCTCCTCAGCTCTGAAGGACTGAAGCTCTGCCCCTGGCATCATCACAGGTATTCTCAAAAGTAGGGCAGAGCTCTGCTAGGAAAACTGTTTCTGGGCCACTGTCCCCAGGGTGTCTATGAATGTGCTGCCATGTGCCGCTAGCTGCTGCTGCCAGCAGGTACAGCAACTGTGGATGCAGCCTGTGTGTGAAAGGCAGAGCTGTGTCCTTCCTATTCATGCTCCCTGCTGTCTCCATTCATGAAGATGTTTCATGAATGGGGATTGGAATAGTGGAGTTCAGAATATGAGGCTTGGCTCCCTGTGCCCCAAGACTCTGTCCTCACTCCCAGAATGAGGCTAGATTTGCCACCCATGACTATCACAGCAGAATATCACAGGCTAGAGCTTAAGTACTGAGCATTCTCTTTCCTTCAGTTCTGAAGGCTGTGTGATCCAGGATCAAGAGACTGGTGTGGCTGGGCTCAGGTGAGGCCCCACTTTCTGAGCAGAAGATGGTGGCTTTTGGTTATTTCTTTGTGTGATGGGCTGGGAGACAAAGAGAGTGTGCTCTGCTATCTTCTTTGTTATAAAGGCTTTTTATTTAGGAGCTGGTAAGGAGATTCGGTGAGTAAAGGTGCTTGTCACCCAAACTTGGTGACCTACATTTGATCCCTGGGACCTGTGCAAAGGTGGAAGGAGAAGACTGACTTCTCAGAGTTGTCCTATGCCCTTCACATCTGCACTGTGACATGCTCATACCATCACCCCCTAATCACTCTCGTGCGCGCACGTGTGTGTGTGCACATGCGCGCACACACACACACACACACACACACACACACACACACATGAGTAATGATACATAAATAAGTTCTGTTATTATTGTATTAACTATACATAGTAGTCAGTTTCATGTGACATTCTATAATGTGTACAACGTGTTTTGATCACATTCAGCCTACCCTTTTGTGTCTCCTTCACACTATGTACACTAATGAAAACATGTATTTTTTAAACAGATATATGAATTCTCATTATGAAAGAGGCGAAGAAGGAGAGGCAGGAGATACAGGCTGCCTGGCACACCTTCTGCATGACCGTGCTGCTGATCAGAAGAGGAGCAGGCAGTGAGAGGGTGAACCCAGGAAGAGGGGAGGGCCTTGCTGTTAAGATCTCTTTAAAGGGCTGGGGAGACAGTTCAGCAGGCCAAGGCCCTCGCTGCAGAGCTTGATGACCTGAGTTTCACCCCTAGAACACAAGAGGAAGAAGGGGAAACAGAGAGTGTGACCTCCTCAGGCAGCATGCATGCATGCATGCACACACACATAAATAAATAAGCCTGTAATGAAACAAGGTGTAGCTCTGGAGGCCAAACAGTCTCTGGATGTGAGCTATCAGTGCCTGGCTCTCTCTCCCCCACCACAGGACTTGATGTGCGCCAGGATGCTCTGCATCGCACTCTACACAAGCATTACTAGCTTGGCCCGGAAATCCTGGGTGGCTCTGCTCCTCCCCACGCACTCACCCCTGAGGCTGTGCTGCCCACCTCCCCTGAGTCAGGCCTTGATATGGAGTGGGTGAAAGCAGCATGAAACAGGCCCTGGGAGCCAACTCTGTAGAGTGCCTTGCTGTGTGTGGGACTTGAGGGAAGGTGTCCCTGAAGCAGCTGTGTGAGAAATGAGACTTCAGGGAAGGATAGAGCAAGGTGTCAATGGCACCTTAGGAAGGCACATACCAGGCTTCCTCTACTCCAAGGGGAAAGTCTCCTGGCCATTACTGCCAACAGCAGCCAAGGAGCCAAAGGCAGGGTAGCAGGAAGGCCAGCCAGCCGGGTCTTCACAGCTTGATGATATTCTCCATGTGACAGGGAGGCATCAAGAGGATCACGCAATGGAGAAGCAAGTGGGTAGATGCACTAGCTGTTGATCCAGACAAAATGTAGTTCCATTACCAAATTAGGGGTCACAGCCTGTACCCTAAGAAGACAAGTTGGCTACCCATCCCCCAAAATCCAACTAAAACATCCAGATGAGCAGTAAAAAAGCAAAAAATAGAAATTTATTCAGTAAGGCCACATTGGGAAGAGGAACAAAGATTCAGTGACCCTGCTTGATGTCCATCCTTTAGTTCCCGAACTGAGGTTAAATTTTAAATAAAGGGCCAAGGATATGCACATCTAAGCAGTTCTGGTTAAGGTGTAATCCTGCCTACCATTAACCCACCATTGTCCAGGCTTCTTGTCCTATAAGGTGATCTGAGAAGTTGTTAGAACTGTGTGAAATCCCAAGATAAAAGCTACTCTCCAGGAGCTGGAGAGATGGCTCAGAGGTTAAGAAGACTGGCTGCTCGTTTGGAGGTCCTGAGTTCAATTCCCAGCACCCATATGGTGGCTCACAGTCATCTGTAATGAGATCTGGTGCCCTCTTCTAAATAAATAAATCTTTTTTGAAAAAAAAAAAAGTAAGAAAAAAAAAGCTGCTCTCTAGTTGGCACCTTTTCCCTCTCACGGCATGGGATTCCAGGGGAATTCCCATTTCTCTAAGGCTCTTGTTGCAATGGTCTGATAATCAGACTGAGCGACACAGGCGGTTCTCTAGAACAGTGGTTCTCAACTTGTGGGTCATGACCCCTTTGTGGATAGTATATCAGACATCACACATATCAGATATTTGTATTAGAATTCATAACAGTAGCAAAATTACAGTTATGAAGTAGCAATGAAAATAATTTTACAGTTGGGGGTCACCACAGCATAAGGAACTGTATTAAAGGGCCACAGCATTAGGAAGGTTGAGAACCCCTGCTCCAGAACAACCTTATTTTCCACACAGGTTATGGTATTTTATGAAATTTGGATGGTGGTGTTGAAGGCAGGCATGACAGACAGGGCTAGAATGTGGCATGAGGGCTATAGAACCAAGGAGGAGCAGAGGAGACTTCTTGAGGTAGGCTACAGAGCATTTCCGGTCCAGATCTATTGTGCCGATGGCATTTGTATAAGCTGTGTAACACCGGAAAGAACGCATACATTTACACACTTATCGTGCATACACAGTCACTAGAATGCATCAAGCACCTCACAATTAAATTTCTAAGAAATCTGAACTTTGATGAGAATCATCTCTTTGATCTTGTGGGAGCTATCTCAGGCAGTTGGATGGGGAGGAGTTCAGGGGAGCCAGACTCCTGTATCCCCATTCTAGTAGACTCCTTTCATGGCTAACTTGAAATAAGTTGGGGATCAAAAAAATCAATAAAGAAAAGAAGATACAGGATGCTGCATGCAGTAAGTCCTGGTTAGTATGAAGGATGCTAATGGAGTCACTGGAGCTCTGGGTTCAAAGACAGGTTCCTTGAGCCCCCCACATAGCATGCTAGTAATGCAGTGACCAGCTTCACAGAAAAGAAAGACCATCCACTCATAAGGTCAACATGGGGAGGCAGGAGCCTCCAGCCTCAAATGCTGAGAATGGGGGTCAGGGTTGTTATGGGATAAGGACATGGGGGTCTGAGGCAGTGGTGAAGAAAATCACTGATCAGTGGTCAGCACCACTTCCTCAGATTCAAGGCTTTTCATTGGGTGCAGACCCTGGACTCATACCAATAAAAACATGATATCTTAATGTTTTAAATCCAAACTATTAGCAAAAAAATTTTTTTCATTGGAGGGTAGTTTGGAGCACTCTGATGTTGAAAGCTTACACATTAGACATTTGCCAAGCCAAAGAGAATAGTCAGTGGCTTCACCACGCTGAACTGCCTGAGTTCCCACAGAACAATTAGGCGACCCTTACTGTCATGCCCCTGTCAGTTAGAGGGGTTACCTATGGCAAAGCTAATAAGAGTATTGCTTAGCAACATGATCTCTAAGAGTTGGTGTTAGAGGCCACTGAAGCCACAAGCTTACTTCCCTTGGTTTCTTGGGGATTGTAGATCAGGACAGCTGGATGAGGCTGAACCGCAATGGGATAATGCCTGTCATTGTCCAACCACCCCAAAGGCCAGTAGCAGTATGGAACAAGGTTGGGGGCAGAAGGAGGCTCCAAAGCATCATGATGTACCCATGAAAGACAGCAATGGTAAAAGAGACTAGAAACCCTTCCAGGCCATAAAGCAGACAATGCTTGCGAACAGCCTGGGACCTCAGATGCCCAAGGAGGTGGGCACTATGCAAACCATCCACGTAGGAGAAGGCAGACACTATGCAAATGGTGTACAAAGGCTTATGACTCCCCAGGCCCAGGGCCTTTGAGCTTCTCATCTTGGCCAGCTCTCTGGCTTATTTCCATTCTAAGGAGTACATTCTTCTCTCTTAATAAACTGTCTCTATTTTTAATCACTATCCATGCATCCCTGGTCTGATTCTTTGTTCCAGGACACAATAACCTGGAAATCTCAGCAGAGGCTCCCTGGATTCATACCAATAAAAACATGATATCATAATGTTTTCAATCCAAACTATTAGCAAAAAAAAAAAAGCCAATCCAAGCCCAGTATGGGAGAGAAGATGTTAGGAGGTTTTCACATCTAGGACACCACCCTATGAACAAGACATGGCTAAATCCTTGCCTTCCTTGACAGCCACCTCTGCATTCAGAAGCATGGCTAATGGTGTGGCCACAGGGACTCAGTCATAGCACTGTGGGAGGCAGGTCACAGAGGGCCCCCACATCATTTGACCCAATTATCTCCTTTCACCTGTGTAGAAAGTTGTTTAGAGGCCATGAGAGCCCCTTGCTTAGTAGGGGACAGGTTCGAAGGAATTCATTCCTGAGTTCATACCAGTGCTAAGGACACATTACTACCAAATAAAGAGAGATTGGAAAGAATTAATTTTACAGATTGTATGAGACCATCCCTGAATTAATCATTCTGAATTTTATTCCCTTATTTAGAAAGAAATAAAACTAGAATGTTTTCTCAAAAAAAAAAAAAAATCCATGTGTTTTCCAAGCAACCTTAATACAGGAACTTGCTTCATGAATTTTATTTTTTATGCAAAGCCTGGAAAAACTCCACAGAGGAAAAGAGCAACCACACCCAGGGGCTCCTGTGGAGGGTGTGAGGTCATACTCTGATAACTGCTGCAAAGGAGGGGGAGAGAACAATGCCAGAGAGAGTACCCATCTACCTCCTCCATCAGGAGTCTGGGTCCTGCGCTGACACTCGGAGACGTCACTGAGGCCCACGGGAGCTTGACCTCTCTCTGATGTGTATAGTCTATAGATGGCTCAGCATGGACTCTGAAAACCCAAGAACAGTGGTACGGTGTTTTTTATGTAAGCATGGGAACCTGAGTTCAATACCCAGGACTTGAAATGCTTAGCCTAGTGGTGTGTGCCTGTGATCCCAGAGCTGAGGGGACAGACTGGAGGATCCCCGTCTCATTCTGACAGCCAGTCTAGCTAGATTGGTGACCTCCAAAAATCAGGTGGAGAGGGATTGAGGTAGACACTCGACATCAACCTCTGCCTCCACGTATGTATCCACGCAAACACTCACATATGCAAAAGTAAAAGAATGCATGATGGGGAGGGTAATGTCATAGCAAGCATGTGTGCACCCTCCTTGTCCCCAGTTCCTGGCACAAGGCTCTTGAAACCCTGGGCATCTCCAAAGTGTCTTGTGTGCTAGTGGAGCAATGGTAGCTAGCTTCAGAACTGGGCCTGGTCAGAGGAAAGCACAGGCAGGGTTAAAAGCTGCCATTTCCTACCTCCAGGGACACAAAGGAGACTGGAGGTTGTGCTGATCACCAGCGCCCACCAATGCACTCCCACCTCATCCATGTGGTGAAGCTTCCTTAGAACCACAAACGGATAAGATTTGTACCAAATAAGCTCCTGGAGGTCCCTGCCAGGTACCTGCTCAGAGAGGCCGGGGGAGTCTCCAAAGCCGTCCTGCTCATCTCTCCATCACTTGTAATGACAGACCCTTATGCCTGCTTCCCTGACTTGTGTGGGATGATGCAGCAAGTATTTGACCCCAGGATATAATGAGAGCGCCAGCTTACGTCTGGAGGTCAGATGCCCAGGTCAAACCACTGGTGGGGGCAGTGCTGGAGGGTGAGCCTCCGCCTTTGGGATGAGAGTCTATCTCTACGAGATAGTGTTAAAACAGAACCAGTTAGAAGATACCCAGCTGGTGTCTCTGCTGCTGAACTGATTGTGGGGTGTGAGGGAGGGGCACTTAGCTGGTGTCGGAAATGAGTAGTCAGAGTAGAGGGAAACAGTTCATGTCTTGTAATCTGAGCATTGGGGAGGAAAGTGCAGGAGGGTCATGAGTTCAAGGCCAGCCTGGACCACACTGAGAGAAAGGAAGAAAAGGAAGCGAAGAGAGGAGAGAGGAGGTGAAAGGATGGGAAAGATGTGTGTGCTAGTGAGGCATGATGGGTGGCTGGGGCCCCTCAGAAGGAGCCCAACCCCATGAAGGGGTGTGGCCACAGTGGTGACCCTTTCTTCTGAACTCACTTGTGCCAAGGATGTAGCATGGATAACCGGACCTGTGTCCTGCCCCTGGACTCAGCCCCTCCTGTGGCCTTTGCAGACAGTGTATGTGCATGCCATAACCATGCCTTCAAGGGTCACACATCTGCCTGCACAGCATCCTTCTGCCCTGATTAGCCAGCCCTATGTTCTCAAAGGCAGGCGTTGGAGGTGACGGGAACATCAAATGAGTAGGGGAATCTGCAGCAGGCACAGGGAGCCCTTCATTCTGTGCTTTTGTTGCTGAGACAGGGCCATCTTGTGTAACCCAGGCTGGCCTCAAGTTTGCCATCTTTTTGACCCAACCTCTCGAATACTGGAATGGCAAGTATGGAATGACTTGACTGACAGCCAGCTTCTCAACATTCCTCCAGACTGTGATCTCTCACACACAGCATCCTACCTGAGTGACTGACAGCTGTTGGCAACCATGTGCTTTACCCAAAAACTGCCCTCCTTCCTCACCACAGCTTCTATAGACATGGAGTTGACTAGCCACAGATGGAACATTTATTAGGGGAAGAAAGTTGTGTCTAGTATGGTGTTCCAAACTTCTAGTCCAAGTACTCAGGAGGCAGAGACAGGAAGGTTTCTGGGAGTTTGCGGCTAGCCTGGATATATAGCCTGTTCCTTACCAGCCAGAGCTACACAGTGAGACTTTGTCTCAGAGAGAGAGAGAGAGAGAGAGAGAGAGAGAGAGAGAGAGAGAGAGAGAGAGAGAGAGAGAATGTCTACATTGAATATGTGCAGATCTTTTCCTTGCTACTGATCCTTAAATGGTATAGTGTAACCATCCACATAGTATTTACTTTGTATTAAATACTATAAGCAACCCAGAGAAGGTTGAAGCAGAGGAGAGGATATGCAATATCTGAGGATTCTGGGGTTCACGTGGATCCTGGGAAATCCTACATAAGTACCAAGGGCTGGCTGCATCTTTCTCTCTAATCCATTCTGACCAGGCAGGGGAGGGTGACAGAAGACATGTTTAGAAAAGCATCTGTGACAGTGTGGGAGACAGGGCTGACAGTCATCTCGGGTGAGTAGCAGTCAGTCTCCAGGGCAGGGACAAGCTCACAACTGCCAGCCAGGTGGCTCGAAGTCCACAGAAGAGAAGGCTGTGGCAAGTGAAATAGAATGAAACCAGCCTGGGGAGATGTAGATAGAGAAGAAAACCGCAGGGGAGCAGGGAAATAAAACAAGGAAAGTCATTTTCATCAGTAAGGAAGTTGTGTCTGCACAGACTGGCAAACACACAGGCAGCCCATCTGCCTCTGATCCACCCTGCACTGCAATCATCTGGAAATGATGGAGTAGGGTGGTCCTGTCTTCCCTCTCAATGAGGCCCCTCTAACTCCCAATGGGACTCTTTATCTCCCCCAACGCACACACACTGCCTTGCAGAATGTGAAAGGATACCCAGCCAGCTGAGCAAAGTCCTTTTTCTAGAACTGATAAGCGAAGATAAAATATACAAGCAGGAACTAATTACACTGGCCCAACAGGAAGAGAGATGAACAGGAAAGGGAAGTGCCAGTGACCTTTGACCTGGCCTTAAATGCAGAAGGAAGACAGGGCTCTGTCTCCTCCATAAGATGGAGGGTCGGGGTGCCCCACTCATCAGGTGTCAGGGTGCCTTCCTGATGCAATTCAAAGGCCGTGATGGGGGAAGTTGCAGGACTCCACCTGGAAGCCTTAGCCCCTAAGCAAAATCTGTCTGTTCTCATGAGCTCACAGTAGCAAACACCCAGCAGCTGGAAGAAGGATGGACAGCCGCGTTGTTGGCAGAAGCCCATGAAAGAGACTGAAGTTTGTTAGCATAAACTTAAACCCTCTGGGATCTGAAGACGGGGTCCAGCCTCCAGGTGTCTGTCCAGCCAATCTCCCCTGACCTTTTTCTCATGACACAAGTACCAAGAAAGACTTGCCCAGCACTGACCTAGCATGGCCTCCGAGGCACCTAAACTGACTGGGAAGATGAGGGATTCATTTGAGAAGATACAGCGTTTCCCTCGAGTCTCTTTGCTGATGGCTGGGCAGTGAAAGTGACATGGACTCCAGTGGTGACCAGACCTCCCCTCCTCTCCACATCTTCACAGGAACACACACACACACACACACACACACACACACATACACACACACACTAGTGTAGGGTGCCAACACTCAGCAAGCTCTGCTTTGGGAAATGATGGCCAAAACCATCCTGCTATAGTTTAGGTGTACAATGTCCCAGAGAGGCTTATAGTGAAAGATGTGCTGCTGGTCAGTCTGTGGGACAATTGGGAGAGGGTGTAACCTTAAGAGGTGGTGGGTCCTAATGGGAGGAAATTGGGTCACTGGGATGCACCCTTGAAAGAGAAGGGGAATGTTGGGGCTCTGGTTTGTCTCTGTCTCTCTCTCTCTGTCTCTCTCTCTCTCTCTGTCACTCTGTCTCTCTCTGTGTGTCTCTCTCTGTATCCTATCTCTCTCTGTCTCTCTCTTTTTCTATCTCCCTCTGTCTCTTTCCCTGTCTCTCTGTGTCTCTCTGCCCCTCCCTCCCTCCCTCCATCCCTCTCTCCCTCCCTCTCTTCCTCCCTCCCTCCCACCATCATAAGGTAAGCCACTTTGTTCTTCCACACATTCCTCTTCACGTGGTCTTCCTTAGCCCAGAAAGCATGAAATCCAAGCAGCCATAGACCGAAGCTTCTGAAACGAAATCCTGAAGCCAAAGTTAACCCTCCCCCTTTAAGCTGAGTAAACCCAAGTGTTTGTCACAGTGGCAATGCCATCTACCACAGCTTCTGTTTGTCCTGGAGGGTCCCAGAGCTCCCGCTGCTAGGCATTAGCTTGACCTGCCCTGAACTTGTGTGCCCATGACTTTCTGAGTGTCGGCCAGCCAACTGTAGAGGGGAAACACAGAACACAGATCCCTCCCCATCGCCCCTTGCATATGTTTTGAACTTCCAACTGAACTCTTCCAGTTTATCCACTCATGCCCAGTTTCCCTCACAAATATTCAAGTCCCCATTTCTTTATTTCTTATCACTCTAAGGGACAGATCTATTTGTCTGCTCAGAAAACTTAACAAAGACTACATATTATTAATCATGAAGTGCATCCATTCATGCCTGATGTACAGTCTGTCTTCTCCCCCATGGTGTTCATAATGTGTGTGACAAAGGATCACCTCATTTATGAAAGCTGCAGAAACGTCTGTTTCCTTCGGAATGGACACCTGGTGATTTCCATCACAGGGAGCTCATCCTCACACCCCACAGACAGAAGGACCACGAAGAGGGGATGAATCAGCCCGGAGCCCTTCATCCTTCCTGCCCACAATCCTCCCACTGCCTCTCGGGGCCTCCTTTCCTCTCACCAACACCCTAGACAAGACAAGGGCTCTCACCCACAGGTGTGCAGGAAGCCCCGGCAGGTTCCACCCTCCTAGAGAGTACAGTCTGGCCCCCGGTGCTGATGGGAGTCTGTTCTTTGTAACTAAGCAACAGCTTGCTCTTCTTCCTGTTCATTTTGAAGACTGAAAATGTTTGTTGGGAAATGAGAGGACCAGGGAGGATGAAGAGGGAGAAGCCTGCAATCCCAGCGAGCTGACTGCCAAGCAGCCATGAACCTCAGGCCTGAAGTCACGGCCAAGGACAGTGTGGCTTACTGTCCATGTCCTTGAACTGTCTTTGTCCTGAGTCCTCAGTGCTGAGCAAGGTACCATCCCCTATAGCAGGAAATGTCACCACAAAGCATGTAAGGGTCGGGGACAGCATGAAGCAACCCTGGAAGCGAGAGCCTGGTATGATTTATGTTTTTTACATTTTAGGAGAATAAATGGAAACATGGGTCACATACAACATTTTAGGGGTGTGTGTGTGTACACACCCCTATATCCTTCCTCCCATCCTCCTCTCTTCCTTTTTTTTAATTTTTAGAAATTGTATATGTATTGAGTAGTTAGTAGATACTATGGGAACACACTAAGAAAAGGATCATTCCAGTGCTGGACAGAATGGAATAAGATCATTTAATAGTTCATCATTCTACTCAAAAGAGCATGGAAATTAAAACATGAATTCCTCATTTACAAAATTATCTTTTTAAATTTTTATTTTCTTTTTAACTATGTCTATGTGTGTATGGCACATGTGCAAGTCCACAGAATCCAGAAGAATCCAGAACTGGAATTGTAAGCGGTTGGTTGTAAGTCACCTGACACAGGTGCTGGGAACTGAACTCGGGTTCACTGCAAGAGCAGTGAATGTTCTCAACTGCTGAACCATATCTCTAGCCCCCATTGCTAGAATTTTCCATTTAATATTTTCAGTCCTTAGTTGACCTCAGATAACTGAAACCACAAAAGAGAACCACTGTATTTCCAAAGGAAGTGAGGGGATGGTATAAAGCATACATGTTCTATTACTGTGAGGATTAGGACAAGCGTGAACACACTAGGCCTCTTGAGAACAAGACTGAAATAAGAGAAGGAAACTTGAAGCAGACAGAGAGGGGTGTGCTCCAGTTTGGTGAAAAGAGTATCTTATTTGCATGTGTGTGTCTGTGTGTGTGGAAGAGTGCACATATGTGTACGTGAGTGTGGAGGCCAGAGATCAACCTTGGATATCATTCCTCAGCCACTATCCATTTTCTTTCATAGACAGAGTCCTTCCACAGAGCCTAGAACTTAGCAAGTGGGCTAGACTGGCTGACCAGCAAGCCTCAGGGATCCACCTATCTGCTTTCCCAGACCTGGCCACAAGTTCACACACATCTGGTCTCTTTTACATGGCTTCTGGGGATAGAGCGTGGGCCCTTGTGCTCACACAGCAAACACTTTAACCAACTGGACGATCTCACTCCAACCTAAGAATGACTGTCTTTGGATGCAAATAAAGAGAAGATGGCCTGTGACTGTCATGAAGGGGGGTGGTCATGGGAGGTCAGCAGCTGAAGACTTCTAGGTGGACCTGGGTGGACCTGGGGGCCCGGGGAAGGCAGGGAAGGTGAAGCTGCTGTGTTCTGCCCTTACTTTTCTCCCTCGTTTTTCAAGCCTGTACATGTACTATCTCCATGAAAGACAGGATACCGGCTCTTCAAAAATACAGCCTGAGAGTCGGAAGAGCGGCGGCCTCGGGGTGGCTTCTGCAGTGACTGCCTGCTAGCCAGAGAACAAAGCGTCCCCTACCTGGCTATGAGCAGTGAGGCCTCGACCTGCTCTTCTGTGCACTCCACCCAAGTGGGTGTTTCCAGTTTAGAGTGTGACAGGACTCCCTGTTGGGGACTTCTGTCAGGGAGGCAAAGGTCACTCCTCCTTCCTGAGGCTCAGAGGACAAGCTCAGCCAGGAGAGAAGCAGCTGAGTGGGAGGTCACAGCTTGCAGCAGAGACAGTCACTCAGACCTCAGACCACTGAAGTCTGAGGCCGTGATTTCCTCATTCTTTTTCTGCTGCGAAGAGTGATAAGGATGACAGACACACAGCTGCTACATGGAAGGGGACAGGCAGGCGAGAGCATGCAGGGACAGTGTCACATGGCTAGAGGGTCACTGCCAAAGCCACTGGTGACCTGACATTTTCTGAGGAGAATGCTTTATTGTCTCTAAACAAGATAAACCCGAGTCCTTAGTGGAAGCTTGTCTATCAAAACCCTGAAGGAAATGGCTTTTTTAAAAATGTGCTCTGGCCTCTGTCTCCTTGACCCAATTCCTAGCTGAGTATAGCAGGGTGTGCCAAGCATCATTGCTAACCAGGGCATAGGAAAATGATGCACACACATGCTACCCACTTCTCCCCAGCTCGCCAGGGCCACAAACTCACCCAAACCCTTGACACCTCATTGTCTCTACTGATAAAAGTAGAACTCAAGGGTCACTCTTGGGCTAAGTTGTGACATCAGAGACTCTGGACTTAGTCATCCATGAAGAGCTGTGTTGCATGGTTCCTCCCTGTGATTCTCAGGTGCAGAGGGACTGTCTAAAAAGTCCATAAGCAAAATCCCCTTGTAAGTGGCAGTTATGAAGCTTCTGAGATGGGAGCTGCAATCAGACAGCTTCCTACCAGCCCAGGGCCTGTGCCACACTGAGGCCACTGAACCCCAAGCCTGGATGCTCCCGTCTCTATTGGATCAAGGAACTTGCCAGCTCCCATGTTTAGGCCTGCAGACAGAACAGTCAAAGGAGGAGAGGCCGGAGGAGATGGAGGAGGAGAAGGAGGAGGAGAGGGAGGAGGAGAGGGAGGAGAGGCAGGAGGAGAGGGAGGAGGAGAGGCAGGAGAGGGAGGAGGAGATGGAGGAGGAGAAGGGGGAGGAGAGGGAGGAGGAGAGGGAGGAGAGGGAGGAGGAGAGGCAGGAGAGGCAGGAGGAGAGGGAGGAGGAGAGGGAGGAGAGGGAGGAGGAGAGGGAGGAGAGGCAGGAGGAGAGGGAGGAGGAGAGGCAGGAGAGGGAGGAGGAGATGGAGGAGGAGAAGGGGGAGGAGAGGGAGGAGGAGAGGCAGGATAGGCAGGAGGAGAGGGAGGAGGAGAGGGAGGAGAGGGAGGAGAGGGAGGAGGAGAGGGAGGAGGAGAGGGAGGAGGAGAGGGAGGAGAGGGAGGAGGAGAGGGAGGAGGAGAGGGAGGAGAGGCAGGAGAGGGAGGAGGAGATGGAGGAGGAGAAGGGGGAGGAGAGGGAGGAGAGGGAGGAGGAGAGGCAGGATAGGCAGGAGGAGAGGGAGGAGGAGAGGGAGGAGAGGGAGGAGGAGAGGCAGGAGAGGGAGGAGGAGATGGAGGAGGAGAAGGGGGAGGAGAGGGAGGAGGAGAGGCAGGATAGGCAGGAGGAGAGGGAGGAGAGGGAGGAGAGGGAGGAGGAGAGGGAGGAGAGGCAGGAGGAGAGGGAGGAGGAGAGGGAGGAGGAGAGGGAGGAGGAGAGGGAGGAGAGGCAGGAGAGGGAGGAGGAGAGGGAGGAGGAGAAGGGGGAGGAGAGGGAGGAGAGGGAGGAGGAGAGGGAAGAGGAGAGGGAGGGGGAGGAGAAAGAAGAGAAAGATGAGGAGGAAGAAGAGAACATTGACTATCCCTGGTGGTTGTGGCATTCAGTGTCCTGAAGGTCGGTTGCTGTTGTTGGTTCAGACTGGCCACTGCAGGCTACCCAGCTCACTTAGCCAGAAGGACCCTGCAGAAGCAGAGCCACAAACGTGCTCCTTGGAGTCAGAGGTACCCAGGCTGGAAAACCGATTCTCATTTTCTTGGTGTAAAAGAGTGTACAGATATCCCTTCCCTTGTTTGCAGCAAGAGCTCCATACTCACCCTGTGGAGTGAACAGCTACAACCAGGGAAACAAGAGGTTCAGGCTCTGGCTCACAGGAACCTCTGAACACTGAGCAGATGTGAGACCTGGGAAATGGGATGAAAGAGGCCCAGAACCCTGCAGAGCATAGTGGAGGGGGAAGGGCGGCATTTAATAAATGCTCCATCAAATTTTCTAAAAGTTCCAGCTGGATGAAATGAATTAGAAGAAACAAAATATGGTTGACCTCTCTCTCTCTCTCTCTCTCTCTCTCTCTCTCTCTCTCTCTCTCTCTCTCTCTCTCTCACACACACACACACACACACACACACACACACACACACACACCTCTGTAGATATGCATAGATGGGTCATCCCTCTGATATTTACATGATGCTTCTGATGTCTTTCTTGAGTTGCCTTCAACTTTGGTACTTTGTTCAAAAGATTGTTTGGAGCACATATCTAAGAGAGAGAGGCCTGAGAAGTATTTCCTACCTTGGCCACTAAAATTTACTCCAAGGTGAAGAGAGCCACTGCTGTTTGCTTAGTTGAACTCTGCTTTCACCCTGCCACAGTGGGAACAAATCTCTGCTTCCGCCAGAGTGTTCCCTAGCTCCTAAGTACATTCCTCAGATGCCTGGGTTTCTGCCTTGGCCCCTTCCAGGTGGACAACCTCATCCTCCAGGAGCGAGCTGTGAGAACACCAGCTAAGTTTAGCTGGCAGTTCTGTGAATGTGCAAGACTTCTATTATTAAACTGACAAGAGATAAATATTTCCCCCGTGACATACAGCTGCTCCTGGCATGCAGAAACTCCTGTGCCCAGATCCATCCTAAATAGGGAAGCTCACAGATCACTTTTGAGCTGAGGGGATCCCAAAGAATGCATGGATTGGAAAATATCCAGCTCGTGTTTGAAATGCCTCTCCCATGAGGTACGGAAAAGGAACCCTGAACTCTGAAATGAAGGATCCTGTGACCACAAAGACACATAGGAGCTGATGCCCACATAGTTCTCTTGTGGCTCACTGGCCGAGCATGGTTGCACACTATTTTCCCAGCTCAGTTCCCATCCACACAGTTGTTCTCAGAGAAACATATTTCCAGTTTCAGCTGTCAAAAGCCCTAGAATTCCACCTCAGAAACTCCAGCTCATTTTGAAACCCAGGATGGGTTTCTCTGTCAGGAAGACTAATTAAACATTTCAGAGAGTAATGAATCACCTGAAATTTCATGGACTTGGAAGCAGCATGCGAGCTGGTAACTGCTGGTGCTCACTCTGGCTTGAGCACTGGGTTCAGATCATGGTATTCCACAACTCAGCAACACAAGGATGGTTGCTAGTTTAATTTTTCCCTTATTTCCTTACTGACAAGATATATTTATTGCCTACTGCATGCCAGTCATAGTTCTAGATGACAGACACTTAACCAGATGATGTCCCTCTTCAGTGAAGGAAATAAATAGTCTAAAGTAGGAGAAGAACCATAGCAAGGTCGCAGTAAGGGAAAGTGTTCTGTCCAGTAAGCTGAGTACCTCAAAGAACGACAGAGTAGGGCTCAGGGTCCACGAGAGACAGTGCAGAGAGGGACTTTTGAGATGATATCTCAGCATGGACCACAGAACAAGAAAGACAGGCAGTTGGGAGGTGAAGAAGCTCTACAAACAGGCACAGGGATGAATGTGCCTCATGATAGGAGAAGCAGAAGGCTTTGAGCGAGGGCTGGATTCAGTGCTGAGACATGGTGCAGGTGGGTGAGGCTAGGCTGTCCCAGCCTGACAATCTAGGCCTGGTGGGGATGTGTGACTTCCTGGACTTAGTTTAAGTGCCAACCAACACAGGAGTTAGTACACTCTCCCCTTCCCATCTCCAAATGTATTCTTTTTCTCATTGTTGGGATCAAACATCACAAACACAGCTTACGGGTGGAAGGACTGACTTTGGTCTGTGGTTTGAAGAGTTTTACCATGATTGTGCTGGCAAGGATTAGGCAGCAGGGGCATAGGACTGTCTGCTCGTATCTAGGTAGACCAGGAAACAGAGACAGAACAGGAAGTGGGACTAGTCTGTAAAATCCCAGGGCTCTGAGAGGAACATTTCATACTCAAACCACGATACCATCCTGTGCCACTCCATTAATTAAAGGCTGATCAGATGTCACAAACCAACTTACTGATCTGTTAATACAGTCAGAGGCACACAGTTTCAAGGCAAACCCTCCTGGAGAACCCTTCCTTCTGAATTTCTGTCTGTCACCAACGTATAATCATTAGGGCTGGAGAGGTGTTTCAGAGCACTTTGCTGTCCAATCATGAGGACCAGCCTGAGGACACCATGTAACATGTAACAAGCTTGGCAAACATTTGTAACTCCAGCTCTGAGGGATACAGTATTTTCTTCTGGCCTTTGCCCATGCACAAGTGTGTCAGATGCACACATACACTTATTTACATGTGTATACTCACACAGATACCCAGATACCACACAAAAAAATAAATGCATTCTTTTGGAATTGTAGCCATTAAGAAAGAGCCAGGGAAGTTGCCTATGTCCTCTGCACAGGTAGAGAATTGACAGAAGAAATAAGCTGTGATAGAACCAGAGAGTTGAAGAGTGAGTATCTTTTCCCCTCTTTCTTAGACTATAGGATGTATCAATGGTCAAAACAACTATGCATAGCAGCCACAGGGACTTTGGGATGTGCCAATAAGCCATGAGCTATCAGACACCCAAGCCCCAATAATGGAAGGCAGCTAACTATGGAGTAGAAGCCATCTCCAACCCAGCCTCTATGTCCACTCATGATCTTATGATTGCAATCCCAGGCATTGGTTGGTGCACACAAGGGGATGAAAGAATTTGGATCTGCAGATGCTCTTACAAGGAAATAGGCTCCCTCACTTGCTACATTGCCATTGCAGGCTCCTCTTGTCTCAAGTTGGCACTCTTCCCTGTGTCCCCTGTTCAGGGTGTAAGAAGTCACACCCTGGAAGCCTACGCTCCAGCAGAGTCATACTGGAATCCCTGAATAGACAGGCACAGCCTCCAGACAGGATCTCACAGGATCCAATGATGCCACTTCAAATCATCATCTTCATGAAAACCTGGTTCTGCAATTTCCCCCCAAACTCATTTCTGTTTTTGAAAAGCAGCCACTTGTCAACCAGCAACTTCTTTATCTCAAATACCAGGGTCCTCAGGTCCTCCAACCTAGAGGACTGAGAACATGCACAGAAAATCAGTGGATAAACCCAAACTCAT
The DNA here is from genome assembly GCF_903995425.1 of Onychomys torridus. Classification (NCBI taxonomy): domain Eukaryota; kingdom Metazoa; phylum Chordata; class Mammalia; order Rodentia; family Cricetidae; genus Onychomys; species Onychomys torridus. Next base: position 124,657,749 of record NC_050447.1, on the reverse strand, counting down.
ACTTACCCCAAAGGTGCCCTGTACCCAAGGAATCTGCTCCATGCGGTCACCTGTCCTGGAGGCATGCCAGGGCTCTGTTGGCCAGACAGCCCCTACATCAGGTGCTTTGCCACAGCTACATCACAGCAAGAGGTGAGCTGTCCTCGGGATCCATCTATAGACAGTTTATCTATACTAGAGCTTTGAGACATAGCTTCCCTTGGTTACATACATGTAGAGTCCAGCCTATATTAAGCCTGGGAATCCCTTCTTCAAACTACCATCTAGACAGTTCAGACTCCCTCGGTTTTAATATTTCGTGTTGCATAGAAGGACCAATGCACCACTGGGTGAATGCTGAAAGATTCCTGCACTATTCAGAGCCCCAAAGCTATGAACAACTTAAAAGAATTGCTGAGGCATTCAGGGGATGCTATTACTGCAAATGTCCTCCCTGCAAGTCCAAGAAAGTAACAGAACAACCCCACACTTCATCATCTACTAAGACCCTAGGAGAATAGCCTAATTTTCCCTGTGACAGCGAGGGAGGCCTTGTGGGATGACAGGTCCCTGCCTGCTGTAAGATGATACCTGCAGAGAAAGAACTAGGAGGATCGCTTCAGACATCTGCCTATCTTGTTCTGGAGATGGTACTCGGTCCTGCAAGGTCCTTTTTAGACACATATTTTCCTGTTTAATGCTTTTACCTACTTCTTTAGAAAGTTGGTTGTTGTGGAATATTTGTACACTATGTGAAGACGTGTTGCTGTGATTGGTGTAATAAATAGCTGAACGGCCAATAGCTAGGCAGGAGAGGATAGGCGGGACTTCGGGGCTGAGAGACAGAACTGGGAGGAGGAATCTAGGCACACAATTTTGCCAGCAGACTCGGAACAAGTCAGACGTGCTGTACTAAGAAGAGGTAACCAAGTCGCAGGGAACAATGTAGATTTAAAAAATATGGTTAATTAAGTTGTAAGAGCTAGTTGGGAAAAAGCCTGAGCTGAGGCCAAGCTTTCATGATTAATAATAAATCTTCAGGTCATTATTTTCAGGCTGGCAGTCCAAAGGTACCCAACAAGAAGGCTTACTATAGTCGGTTCTCTGAAAGTATCTAAGCCTTCTCTCAGTCAGATACCAAAGGGTCCATGTAGCATGGAGTTTATGAACTAACTCTCCTTGAATCTATGTGTGTGTTACAAATGTGCATCGGTACACATGTGGTCACATCTTCACTCTGTACACCTTTCTGTATAAACACAGATGGAATGCAGAGGACTGTGTGTGTTCTCTGCCCTTCCTCTTATGCTAAGAAAAGCACCCTAAGAGCTTGTAGGGGAGGTATATCTGGTAGTGGTCCTGGTGGTATGCATGAGTTCACAGCTATTCCATCCCATCCTTCTGTGTAAGCACTTCACAGTACTTCATGGACAACAGCATCTGGCCTGATCATGTCTTTCCCAGTCCATTGTCACAATGGGCATGCCCAGCAGTGGCTCATGAGTGGTTAAGAAAGAAACACCAAAGGTATGGATAGAAACTGGATATACTCATGAGGTCCCTCAAGACAAGGAAGAGATATGGAGCTAGGGTAGCAGAAGATGTCAGACACAAAGCCAGGCTTTAGAGATACAAGATTCTCCTGGCCTCAATCCATCATGGATCAAGCAAGATGCCAAGAGCTCTGAGGAATGTGAACGCAACTTGACTTTCAGCCTTGACTATGACATTGTATATTTAGACTGTGATCTGACTACTTGGATCCACCATTCATAAGTTGAAGCCCTAATACCTATCTATCCCTCCCTCCCCCCTCCTCCCTCCCTCCCTCCCTCCTCCCTCCTCCCTTCCCCCTCCTCCCTCTCCCCTCCTCCCTCCCTCCCTCAGTTACTACTTTCATCAGTCCTTCCTCTACGGTGTTAAATGCCCGCTGGTGATCCCACGCAGCCTGGGTATTTGGCTATGGCAGCCCCTACTCAAGACAAATACAGTGACCAAGGCAGGATGACAGGATGCAGCTCACCAGGATATTAGATTCATTACATTGCTGCTTCCAGGGACTCGGCTCCTTCTCCTTGTGCTCTTGCTTCAACCCAGTGAGGTGCTCAGGGCCAGGTTATGGGTGCACATGCTCTTCTTCACTTGAACCCCCAGAGAGACACTCTAAAGTTTTCTTCAAGGTCCTTTCAGTCTTCTCAAAAAGTTCTGAGATGCCTCTGCGTGGTGGGGGATGTGGGGAGCAGGAGCTGCTGTATGCAGTGCCACCCTTGGTCTGTATCCCTAAACAATGAGAGGCTGGCATGAGACCAGATCCCAGCTCAGGAAGGTACGAGGTTGCTGAAGACCCCAGGGGAAGTAGAGAAAGCAAGTTTCTCTCATCCTCCTAGCCATTAATGGTAGGACAATCTGCCCACTTTTCCAGGAGGCTTCAAGCTGCATCCAGGCTGAGCCATGCATGTAGGCATGGCCACAGTTCCCTGGGAGGCTGGTCTGAGCTGGTGCAGCCCTGCAGACACCCAGACTCAGCCACCTGGCCTGTACAGCCAGAAGAGAATGAGAGAGTGCATTTCTGTTGCCTTTTCAAGCTGTCCAGTGTGTGGTCCTCAGTTACAGAAACACTAAGGAGTGAGTGCAGAAGCCACCCACAAGCATGCCCATACTTCTATCCCCATGGATTTTCCCTACTCTTTGCTGTGGGTAGTATCAAAATGGCAGTCCTGACCACACCGTCAATATTGCTTGTAACTCTGAAGGCAGAGCAAGCCCTGGCCCCACCCAGAGCCACTAGTCCCAGCAGTTTGAGTCATCCAGAGCTTCCAAGAGATTCAGATCCTGGCTCCAGCCTGAGCACTGGGGAGAAGGAACTATAGAAACCAAGGGGATGACTGACAGAGACCAGAGGATGGCCAGACACAGATAACTGCTGCTAACAGCTGGCCTCCCTAGATTGCCTTGATGGGATGTGACAGAATGCAAATCTGCAAAGTGGAACAACCCATCCAGCAGTTATGAAGATAATTCTAGAGACATTGTGCTCCTCCTTCTGGCTCTCAGGCTGTTGAGACAGATTCCGGAAGGTGAAACTTCCCTGGGGGTCTCACGCTTGATTAAGGAAGAGGCTGGAGTCCAGGTGCCAGCCAGAGGGGGCCCTTGTTACTTAAGGAAGAGATCTCACACAGTTCAGACAATTTGCCAGACCACCTTGCAGGAGCGATGGTCATTGTCAGTGATGTGAGGGGCCACATGCCAGCCAAGCCTTCTTAGGTGTACATACATATCTCTTGCTTTCTGTTTAAGCCTAAACCTCAGGTCAGGATGTCAATGACGGACTTAGTCCCTGGACCTGTTTGTTCCTTTTCCCAGTGTGACCACAGTGAATGAATCTCTTTTCCTATGCCTTTTACTATTACTTGTCTGTTAAATTTTTAAATTTATTTTCTGTGTGCATAAGAATGCAGGAACAGATAGGTATGTACATGTATGTGTAGGTATGTGTACATATGCATGTGTGGAGGCCAGAGGTCAACTTCCAGGTGTTATTCTTCAGAAGCCAGCCACTTTATCATTTGGGACAGGGTCTTTCACTAAGATGCGAGGCTCAGTAATTAGGTTTGCAAGGCTGGTCAGGGAGCCCTGGGAATTCTTCTCCACCGCCCCAACTCTGAGATCACAACTGATGCCTGGCTTTTTACATGGGTTCTGAGGAATGAACTCAGGTCCACACTTGCATGGTAATCACTTTACCGACTGAACTCTCTCCCCAGACATTTCCTTTCTCTAAATTGGCCGGTTGAGGATAAGAGGCCAAGCCTAGCTCCTTAGGGCTGCTGGGGCCCAGACTCTGACCCTTAGAGCCTGTAACAATGACAGGGCTTGATTGAGATGTGCTTGGTACCCAAGCCTGAAAACTGACACTTGCCCTATTCACACCCACCTATAGCCAGGTCGTCTGCTTGAGGATCTCTTGCTGTCGTGGATATCTTCAAATAATCCCACCCATGATCGTTCAGCAGGGAAGGCTGCTGTGAAGCCAGATAGGTGTTTCACAGCCAAGGGCAGTGCTGGCCTTCCACCTATCTCCCATAGCTTAAATCCCAGAGCTCTCCCAGCCCTGCAACACAGTATGGCAGCCACGCTCTCAGCTGGCTTTCAGGGAATGTCATTCTACGTGGCTCTATATCTCTACACAGAGCATCCTCTCTTTTCTTTCCCTGACTCATCCTCTAATGCCATGTCCCAAAGACAGCTCCCTAGACCTGCCTGTTCCTCTCCCATCTTTACCCTGTAACAGCATTTGAGACCAGACTCAACGGAACCATCTACACATTCATCTTTCCACTAGAATGTGACACATCCAATTTGTTGCTGATTATAGCCCTGGTCCTTACAAATCATAGCACCTGCCCAGTTTGTCACACAGTTATCAAATTTCAGGATGACACTCCAGGCATGTGCACATCCCAGGGAGAGGTTGGTTCTCACTCAGGCCCCTGGCTTACCTTTCTGAACCCTCACTGTCTCTTCTCTACTCTTTCCTGCAAGGTGGTCTGATAAGTCGTCAGAACTTTCAGGAAAGTGCTTGCTTGCTGTGTAAGCATAAGGACCCGAGTTCTTTCCCTGGAACTCATTTTTGTTCTGGTTTTGTTTGTTTGCTTGTTTGTTTGCTGTGGTGAAACATTCTGACCAAAAGCAGCTTGTTGGAGGAGGGGGGCGGTATTTGGCTTACACTTCCAGGTCATCAATGGGGGAAGTCGGGGCAGGAACCAAGCAGGAATATAAAGCAGAAACCATTGAGGAGCACTGCCTTCTGGTTCTCTCACTGACCCATGCTTAGCTAGCTTTCTTATACAGCCTAGGACTATCTGCCTAGGGATGGTGAAGCCCACAGTGGACTGGGCCCTCCTGCATCAATTAACAATCAAGATTATCCCCCAACAGACATGGCCACAGACCCATCTGATCTAAGCAATTCTTCTGTCTTAAGACTTTCCTCTCAGATGGCTCTAGCTGTGTCAAATTGACAATTCAAGCTAACTAGGACAGCCCTCCACTGGTTCTTCTCTGAAGCCTAACTCCTTCTAGGCTGCAGAGCCCAACCTGTGGATAGCATTCTTTCCTTTCTGACATCCTCTTCAATTTCTTCTTAGCACAGCATAGGAACAGAAAGTGAAGTGTCTCATCCGGGCTATGAGTTTGAAACTTGTGACTCCAAGCCCCTCCTCCTTGAATCCTCCAGAAGCTGGACACAGAATAGATGCCAATCCCCGCCCTCAGTTCTTAGCCATGTGACAAACCCAGCCCCATCACAGGACTGGACCCAGCACCAGAGGAGATCAGCACAAAAATACTGAAGCATCCTCTGTAAAACATACAGCCATGCCCCTGTAACAGCAAGCCCGGGAGGCTGAGTTTTCCATGCATATTCCTCTGACACTTTCTTTGGTCCCTTCAAAGCAATGAGTTTTGTTTTTTAATCAAGAAGGAATACCCAGCAACAAGCAAGGCTGTTAAAATGTCCATGAATGAGTGCTGAACTGGGATGTGATGCTGGGGACTAGGACTCCACAGAGCGACTTCTGTCTGGAGGAATCTTGACAGCAGGTGTAATAAAACCAATCCCAAGTTAGGATGAATGGAGAAAGGAGCCCAAATCCCTACAGAAAAGGCAACTACAAACTCAGGTCTCAGGAGGAAATTTCCTACCTGCACCAGCTTATGGGGAAGAGTTAGCAGACAGACAGCATCACCAAATGCAGAAGTCTTCCAGGTGAGTCAGCTCAGGTTAGGTGCCTGGAAATGCCTGCAGATGCAGCTGGACATCTGGAATCAAGACATCAGCAGGGCTGGTTCCCTCAGAGGAGACTCCATGTCCTCACAGAACTGTCCCCTGAGAGTCTGCATCTTAATCTTCTCTCTTTCAGGGCCAGCCCTCCAGGCCCCTCTTTGACCTAATCCCCTCTTAGAACTCTCTATCTCCAAACATTTCAAGGTCATGAGGACAAGATTTCAGTGTGTAATAGTAAGTGGGTGCATCTTGGCCCATAACAACATCCCAACATGCCAGCTGAGGGGGAGCATGTCTCCCATCACTGAGGTCGCCCTGTCTCCCTAGGTGAGGAATCCGGGTTGGGAGGCCATCCTGGAGCTGAGCACATGCAGAAGATGAGTACTTTGACCCTAGGCCAGACCTGCCTTTCGCTTCAGAGCCAAACACTGAGAACTCTGCTCTGCACACCATGTTCCTGGCTGCAGGGCAGAGGTAAAGAAGGACAAACGGGGTAGAGGGATAGACCAGAGGCTCTTTACAAACAGGAGACTTGGACAGCAGGGGAGTCCCCTGAGGAACTGCACCTACTCTCAACCTGCTAGGCTGGCCCCTTCCTCATCAGAATTAAATCCAACACACTTGACCTACCAAACAGGCCAAGCTGGAGACAGAAGTGAGTTCCCTTCTGAGAACTCCTGACTAACGAGAACATGCATAGCCACACATGTGTTTTATCAGCTTCAGCCCGAGAGCAGAGACAGGGGCCTCCTTCCTTCTTCCTCTCATGCCTGTGGGTCTGAAAGCATTCTTGAGAGAAGTCAAGCTTAAAGGGGAGGGAGAATGAGGAGCAGGGAAGAGAGGAGGGAGAGAGTGAGGCGGGGAGGAACAGAGGCATGGAATGGAGAGGGAGGGGAGGAGAGAAAGGTATGGACAAACTGACAGAATTAACAGCTGTGGAGATGTTGGGGAGGGGTGGGTGGAAGCAAGAGGCAGGTCCTATCCAAAAGATGGAAAGGGAGACCCTGGAGTTAAAATTCAGGTGAGGAGGCAAGACCTGTCCTGGTCCCCCATCCTTCTTCCAGTGAGGAAGGGGTTTGGGTCCAGAGTGGGCAGGGTCAGTTGGGATACCTCCCTGGAAGGCATCCGTGGCTTTGCCTCTCTCCCAGCTCATGCTTGTGATGACAGATGTACGTTTTCCTCTCTGTGTCCCCTTCTCTGAGCCCAACCAGAGCTATCACGTAAACCATGCCATCTTGTCCACCAGTCCTGCCATGCTGCCTTAGCAGAACAGAGGCCCATTGTGCCAAATGTCCCCGCACACTGGTCACTTCCTACCCCTGGGTGAACCTGAGGCCAGCATCTCATGAGAGCGAGCTTCAGCCCTGTGGTGGTTCATCTTTGATCTACTTACTTTTCTGTTGCTGTGCTAAAACACCATGGCCAAAAGCAAGTTAAGGAAGGAAGTTGATTTGGGTTTATGGTTCCAGAGGGGTAGACTGCATTTGAGTGGGAAAGCACAGCCATGGCGGTAGGAGCTAGGAGCTGGGCTGAAGGAGAAAGACGGTGGCATGGGCAGGAAGTGGGGCTGTGCTTTAAACCTTCAAATCCCACCCACAGTGGCCTTCTTCCTCCAGCAAGGCTGTCCCTCCTAAGTTCCATAACCTCCCCCAAACAATGCCAACAACTGTGGATCAAGTTTGCAAATGCCTGAGCTCATAGGGATTTCTCTTTCAAATATAACCATCTTGTTTGATAACTTGATTAGAAATAGAACCAGCCACAGACTAGTCTCTGAGCAGGAATGTGAGGGCATTCCCAGGAAGAATGGGCGAAGAGGAGAAGCCCCTCCCTCAGAGTGGGTAGCACCCTCAGGCAGTCCAGACAGGAGGAGGTCTGCGGACAAAGTGTGGCTGCCCGCCTGCTGGTCTTCACTCTGAGGTGAACGAATCCATTCTGTTGCTGCCGCCGCCACCATCCTTCGCTGCCATCACAACCCAGTTTTTCAGGCCTTCTGATGTGGGCTGAAGACCAGCAACCCTCCAGGAACCTTCTAGGCCAGGGGTTCTCAACCTGTGGACAGAGACCCCTTTGGGGGCGGGGTTGCGTATCAGATACCCTGCATATCAGTTGTTTATATTACTATTCATAACAGTAGCAAAATTACAGCTGTGAAGTAGCGATGTAATACTTTATAGTTAGGGGTCACCACAACATGAGGAACTGTGTTAAAGGGTCGCAGCCTTAGGAAGGTTGAGAACCTCTGCCCTCGACCACCAGTCCCTGATTGAGACTGCAGAGGCCCCTAGCTTCAGGAATCGAACAGCGGCCAGATTCTCCATCTCTCCAGCATGCCGGTGGCAACTGTTGGGCTATCTCTCCTCTACCACATAGGTCAGTCTAGTAAATTCCCTTTTAATATATATCCATTCTGTCAGTCTGTTCCTCTGAAAAGCTCTGACTAATACACACACAGGAGTTGGGAAAAATCAATCACCAAAGCCCAGGGCCTTCCTCTGAAGCCTCTTAATGCCAGGGCTTCCTGCCTCTGGAGACACTGGCTTTCCTAGTTAGTCATTTGCATGTACTGGACACTTGAAGGCTGGACATCTTGGGTCTGAGGTGGCCCTTTGGTGTCTCTACAATTAGCAATTGATCTGAGAGGCTCGGGTTTGTAGGGAAGAAACCAGTTCTTATGAGAAGTGAGACCTGCTGGTCAGGGAAGAACTTCCTGGTTGCTACGGACACAAATGCCAGCTAGCCTCTTAAATCAATGTGACCTTCAACCACAGTATAAATCTAAACAGGCCTGAGGTAAGGGAGGTCATATTTAGGTCTTCACAGAAGCTTGGCAGTCACAGACCAGGAAACGGGGTCATGTGCACCCAGACTTGGGGACCAGTACAAACAGGATGTGAAACAGGACATGGCCAAACATGGACATCTGGCTTCTGGCTTGTTCTGTCATCTAATTATCAATTATTGCACTCAGCTCTGGGAGGCATCAACAAGTACTCAGCCTGGACCAGCTCACTGTCAGAGCAGTCAGGTCTTGGCTCATCTTTTGTTCTAATGACTAATAGTTTCCTTGTGTGTGCCTGTCTACCTCTGTGTGATGGAGTGATGGATGTATGGAAGCAGATAGCCAACTTCAAGTGTTAGCTGCTCAGGGTGCTGTCCAGCTTGTGTTTTAAAACAGGGTCTCTCATGGACCTGAAACTCATCAAGTTGATTAGTTTGGCTGACTAACCAGGCCCAGGAATCTGACTGTCTCTGCCTCCCCAGGGATGGGATTAAAAGCATGAGCAACTTACCAGGCTTTTTTTGTTTGTTTATTTTCATTTTTTCTTTCATTTTTCTTTATTAAGAAATTTTCTATTCACTCCATATACTATCCACAGACCCCACTCCTCCCACATCCCACCCCACAGCCCTCTTTCCCGAGCCACACCACATCCACATCCCCCAAATCGCGATCTCCCATGGGGAGTCAGCAGAGCCTGGCACACTGAGCCTAGGCAGGTCCAAGCCCCTTCCCACTGCACCAAGGCTGTGCAAGGTGTCACATCACAGGCACCGGGTTCCAGAAGCCTGCCCATAGACCAGGGACAGATCCAGATCCCCCTGCCTGGGTGCCCCCCAAACAGTTCAAGCCAAACAACCGTCTTCCATATCCAGAGGGCCTAGTCCAGTCCCATGGGGACTCCACAGCCACCAGTCCACAGTTCATGGGCTTCCACTAGTATGGCCGGTCATCTCTGCATGTCCTCCCATCATGACCTCAGCATCCTCACCTGCAGTATCTCTCCTCTCTCTCATCTATTGGATTCCAGGAGCTCAGCCTGGTGCCTTGCCAGGCTTTTTTAAAGGTGAGTTTTAGCAACTGACTTCTCATGGTTGCGGGGCTAGCTCTCTACCTAATGAGCCATCTGCCCAACCCCTAGTATTGACTTTCTGAGCAGCCAGTCTCCACACTGTTTTACTTTCCACTGTGCCCAGAGGTGGAGGATTCAAAGCAGTGCTTCCTTCCATCCAGAATGTTCCGGAGAGATGTGACTCTCAGAAAGCAGCATTAGTGAGGAGCTGTGTGTCTCTGTATGTGGACAGGCTGACAACACCTCTCCCTCATGCATTCTGGTAACAAATAACCATTTACTAAATAGAGTGGCTGCAGAGGATGCCCCTGTGGGAGATACCAGGTATTTGTCACATGAGTGGGAGAGGAGGGCCCAGGGGTGGACAGGATCTGCTGTAACAGCTGTGTTCTAGAGAAATAGAGGTGACAACCAGCTCTGGGGACTCTAGGGAAGATAAAACAAACCGAAGTGATCTCACCTGCCAAGGCAAACACTTGATTCTCTGGAACTGCACACCTTGGGTCAGTATCCAGCCAGATCAACAGAGTTCATCTCAGAGGCCTGTGAACTCACTTCACTTGTTTGGGGCAGAATCTCTCCAGGTTTCACCATAGCCATGTCCTCATTCCTGAAGCTTTCACAAGACGAAGGATTATTTGGTCCTCAAAGAAGCCTACAGGCCCTTGCTCAATTCACCACCTCAGGGCCCTTGAGGAAGAATTGAGGAGGGAAACACTCCTATTTTAAAGATGAGGATACTGAGGTCCAGAGCCATTCAGGCATGGCTGGGAGCAGGAAGGGGGTGGAGACCAAGGAGCAGGAAGAGACAGAAGCCAGGACTCAACCAGTATTACTTGATCAGCTGTGTGCTATTCTGAGAAGTACCCATTCCAGGGACACACCAGCTGGGCTTCCTGTCTAACCACACCACACCCATGACACTGGGACCCACTGTGGGGTGATAGGGAAATCATCTTGTACACACACAGCACAGGCCAGGCCTGGTACTACAAAGGCCTGGTGTTTCCCTTATAGACTCTGAGACTTTTGGGTTCAGCCCCTAGACACACAGGAGCAGACTAGACGTGCCTCTCTCTGACTCTCACACTCGGAGAGGTGGCCCCAGCAATCCATGTGGTCATAGACCTCTGGTGTTGAAAGAGACAGGCCAGCCCAGACCTGGGAGAGAGCCCACTGCTAGGTACAAAACACCCATGAAAAGGTTCAACCAGCCAGGGTGCGCCCTACACAAGCCTTTCCTGCCCTGACTCCTAGATGTAGGGAGCCTGATGGTCTAGTGTGTGGAGGAAGTGGAGTACAGGAAGATGGAGAAGCTGAGACCAGTGTCACCTCAGAACTGGCTACTGGTACCATGCCCTGGCCCCAAAGGGTAGACATCAGCCACCTGGCCTCAGCTGGGAACCCTGGATCCCTTCTGCTCCATGCAGTACACATCATGGAATGTATGACAGATCATTCCGGAAAAGTATCCTTTCTAGTTAGCCACTGTGAACCTCAAACTTCAAAAACAAGATCCTAAATATAGCCCTGAGGGAAGTTGGGAAGAAAACTGTGGGCTTTGCACAGGAAGGCCTAGGGCCTGGGCAGCAGGGTTCCCATGTGACCTTCATGTAAACTACCAGCCTCTCTTGGCACCTGGAAAGCCCAGTGGGCAGGATGTTTAGGGATGTGGGGTACCAGCTGTATGTTTGTTAGTTGGAGCTTCCCAGTAGCTCATTGTGTAAAGGCTTGTAAACCCCTGCATTTGGTTGTGAGCCGAGCCTTGAACGGCTGAGCCATCTCTCCAGCCCATAACCCCTGCATTTGGAACACAGGTATTTTCCTGTGTTTGAGAACTGGTGTGTGACACATATCTCTGTGAAAACTCATTGGTACAAACTCTGGCATGTGACAGCTTGGCAAACCTAGACTTATTCTTCCTCAAAGGGAGCCTTAAACTGGAATGCCGTACAGGGAGCTGCCTAAGACCCTCAGGGGGCAGAACGTGCATGTCCACAGGGCCCAGAAAAGCAGAAGCCTGTCTCAGACTCCTAGAGGCCTGCCAGAGTCCCGGGGTCACAGAAGCAAACTAGACATGCATCTCTCATCACCTCAAGGATGGGATCCTGCAAAATCCACCAGGAATTAAAAGCCTTAGTATTCAGGGACCACTGCAAGCCAGGGGACTGACTTCATGAGGTTTCTGGGGGTCTAGAGGTACAGCTGCTAGCAAAGCAGAACCAGGAAAACAGGGCATTGGATACAGGGCACTAAGAGCCCAGGCTAGGAGCCAGCTCAGAGTTCCTGTGAGTATCTAGACAGAGCTGAGATGCCATGGTTGGTTGGGAGCCTTGAGGTGACCATGACACCCTGAAGCCACCCGTGTCCTGGTTTCTAAAAACCTAGAGAGGTTCCTAGTCAGAAGAGACCCTCCTGAACTCCTAAGAGAGCTCTAAAACACACCAGTACTGAGCCCCACAGCAGCTGAGGGATCTCCTGTCCTCTAGGGAGACAGATTCAGATAATGGGGAGCAACACAGAAGCCAAAGAACCAGGTTTCAACCCAAGTAACCAGAACACAAGGTGGAACCAGGCAGGTGAGCCACCGTGGGGAGACACCAAGCCAGCCTGAGTCAGGGCCTCCTTCCTCAGTTGTTTTCCTCTTGTTTCTCCAACTTACCTTTCTCATGCTTGGGAATTGTTCACTATGTGGAAGCATAACTCTGCACTGCACAGAACATCCTCCTGTTCAGTACAGGAGGGGCAAGTTTATCATGTCTGTCATTGTGTCAAGGATGCACCCACATCACTGCCACCTTACCCATCAGTGTCCCGAGGATACCTCTACCAAGACTCTTCTCCCCAGAGGGACCACATTTCTATCTCCCCCATGGAGCATGGCTTTCTGACTTCTTAGCACAGATAATGTTTTCACATTTATTTATACTTGTGCAGGTATGCACAGGTGTGTGGCAGCATGTGTGATGTGCTGCATTGTTGGCACTGCATAGAGTTAGTGTTGCATCATGTCATGCTTGTTGGGCTGCATGGAGATGTGTTCAGTTGTGATGTTACACCACGTAGTGCTGTATTGAGCTGGGTTATTATGCACTGTGTCATGTTGTATTATACTGCCTTGTGCTGTACTCTTAACAAGAAGAGAACAGGATCCAAATGAACACATGCACACACTACGATGTCTTCCCCTTGGGTATTCTTAGTGGTCAAGTAAAACTCAACTCTCCTGTCCCCAAGCAAACCAAGGAAGGGACCACTATGGACTGGCCTGAAAGTCATCAACCAGAGGCCTGACTGTTTTCAACAGTCTCAATATATATCCACGTTGGCCTTGAACTCATCATCATCTCCCTCATCCTCCCCAGGCCGGGATTCCAGCAACCAGAGGGCTCTTCCATGGCATCGGCATGCCCTAGAAGTTAGTACATTTATGTGTCAAGTCTGAAAACACTTGGGAACACCTAAGGAAAGTGACATCAGGAACTCAGCTCAGAGGGATGAATCATTGTGTGACCAAGGCTCAGAGTCACAGAACTGGCATCTCCATCCAGTGTGCCTGCTATCGCTGGTGATCACACACAGCTTTTGACCATTACAAACTCATCATAATAGACAAAATTAATACATAGTCCCTCTGCCTTGCACACAGGGAAGAATAAGCACCCTAGCCCCTCACTGCTTGAAGTCTAGAGGAATCCCTTCTAAATATTTCCTGTGATCCCAGGTCCACTTTCTAGGCACCATGCACCCACTAAAGGCCAGGCCCTCTCTTAGAAAACTATCCTCCTCCTACAGCAGCAGCTTGTATCGAAGGCCATTCATAGAGTTAGGGCACCAAAAGCAGCCTGGTCTCAGATTGAGCAGATTCTTCTTTCGTAAGAAATCCCTTAGTGGAACAGAGCCATGCAGCAATGGTCTGAGCATAGTGTGGGAGAGCCACACAGGCCAGCTAAAGATGCCCACAGCCTAGTAAGCAGAGTGTGCTCAGGAAAATGAGACTATGGTCACTCCCAACCAAGTCCTGCCCTACCAAGAGGGCCCTATACCTTGTGTGGAGGTTGGGAATGTGCACAGAGCTCTTCATTCCCAGTTCTCTCCTAAGGGTCTGGTTGACAATCACAAAAGCATGCATCTCTTGAACATAGATACTGAGCACAGGGGATCACATGCCCAAAGAAGAATTTCTCCCACACCTTGTCTTTGAAGCCCTTAAGTAAGTAAGAGCACACAGCTGTAGGGTGAGTCCACTGCAAGAGAAAATAGTTGGACAAATACAGCACCTGCCACCAGCACACAGCTCAGAAATCGGGCAGGAGTGTCCATGGGCATGGTTGCCTACCAAGCCACCATCACTGACACCCAATAAGGCTCTAGCTCTACAGAAAGAAAGGAACCCTGCCTGCACACACCTCAGGCTCTGTGGCTTACTGTCACCTGCAGAGAAGCCCAGGGTTGGCTCCCAGGAATAAGGGAGAGAACAGAGCTGGAGAACCCAGGTTGACATGTTCTAGTGTGCTCCTCAGACTGAGAGACCATGACTGAATGAATAAAGAGGAAGAGAGGTCAAGGATGATTTCTCACATTGACCATATGCTCTTAGATGTGTGGCCTTCCAATGGATCATTGTCAACTTATTAGGGGCTACACTCTTAAAGAAAACTGACCTTCCTTCTGCCAGAAGTTATCAGTTGTCAATAGCTCCTTGGCAGGGGATGAGACTTCATACTTACCACTTCCTTCCATGCTAGGATTTGGTCTGGCTTGAACTTTCAAAGGTCTTGTGCATGCTGTCATACAGCTATTAATTCATAAGCACAATTGCCTGTTGGCTGTGGAAAACTTTGCTTCCTTGTGGACATCCACTGTCTCTGGCTTACACTCTTTCCACCCCTTATTCCCTAATAATTCCCAAAACCTGGAAGGAGGGGTGTGATACAGATATCCCACTTAGGGCTCAGCATTCCATAATCTCTTTTTCTCTGTACCTTGACCAGTTGTGTGTCTCTGTGTTAATCCATCTACTATAAAAAGAAGCTTCTCTGATGAGGTTTGAGAGACACATTAATCTGTGGATATAATGGTAATACATTAGAAGTCAGTTTAATACTATGTCCATTTTTCAGAATAATAGTAGTCAGCTGTCCCCAGGGTCTATGACCTGACTGGTCACAGATTCTTGGCCCCACAATGGTGTCAGATATGGGTTTTATCTTGTAGAGCAGGATTTACATCTAATCAGAAAATAGTTGTTTTCTCCTATGATGTCTATGCCACTACTATACCATTGGGCATGTCTTTCAGGCCAATCTTTATTGGAGCTTGCAGGAGTCACAGCTGGGTACGATTGATGATTGCTTTTCTTCTCTGGGAGTGTGTGTACCAGATTCCAGCACTATGAAAGCCAGGCAGTAGGGATGAAACTTCCAGATCAGTACCAGCTTGATATCTCTATGTTCTGTGACTCAAGCATGTGATAACTTCAGCAATACAATCTACCATCAAGTTCTGGAGCACAGTCAACAGCATTGCCAATGTTATGTGGGGAGACTACAGGACCTCACTAGTCAACAACTCCAAAGGAGGTAAGCCATTCCGGATACTGGCATTTGTATTTGTTACCCTGTGATATTTAGTAGAGGCACTGTCACTCTGTCATAGGAAAACTCTACTTTAACCCTCCCCAACACGCCCTCTCTGTATGTGTGTGGGGGCGTGTTTGAAAAAGCATCTACAGTAATGGGCAGGTTTCCATATGACTTTCTAAAGGTCTTTAGTGCTATTTACTTCTCCCCATACTCTCACCTGTCTTCCCACCCACCTCAATTTAGCCCTTTCCGTTCCACTATTTCCCCTTTATACAATTTTGTTCTATTTCCCCCCTTAAACCACACCCCATGTCCCTTTTAATATTTTCCTGACTTCTATAGGTATTCCAAATGAAACACACACATCTGAAGATTCGAAACTAACGTCCACAAATGGGAGAAAACATGTCATTTCACTTTCCTAATCTGAGTTAGCTCACTCAGGGTGATTATTTCACGCTCCATCCATTTACCTGAGAACTTCATATTTCTCAATAGCTGACTAGCATTCTACTGTGTAAACACAGCACACTTTCATTGTCCATTCATCAGTTGATAAATAGAAGCTGAGACTCAAATGTGTATTCTCTATATTCTCTGCAAGTACACAGGCAAGTACTTATCATCCCAACAAAGCTGGTTCTTCACTTCTATCTCTAGTAACCTTGTGCCTGCCACCTGCCCTTGCCCTTGCACTTAGCAATGCAGAGAGAAGAGAACAGCCAGAGAGCAGGGGTGAGACTGTCCCTTAACCCTAAGCAAATATTCTCAGTTACTTACTGTGAGAACTCTCCCTAGAACTGAGATGGCCCTGCCCTTCCCTCACCCTAACATCTGTGTGCAGAGGGGTTCACTGAATGGACATTTCAGAAGAGAACACCACGGGCAGTCTTCCCCTACAGGACCCAAGGCCATGTGCCGCTATAAGCAGCCCTTCCTCCTTCTTCATACAAAGACTTGTGTGCTTGGGAAGACACATCAGAATTTAAGACGCTCTTGTCTTCTTCTGGAACTCTGTCACCCAGTCTCGATTTCTGGAGACAAGGGAGTTTCTGGGGCCATGTGACCTTTCATTTCATTGGATCTAAGTATTATATAGAGGCAAATTCTTCACAACCTCCTGGGCTGCTTGGGCACACCCTCTCCCAGACAACTCACTCCAGTCTGTGACTCATTGGCTCTTGCCTGGAATTGTTAGAAAGTCTTGAGGGGTGTTCTGCTCTCTCTGCTTTCACTCAGATTCCATCTGTGGTGGTTTGAATAAGAATGGCCCCCATGGACTTATAGATTTGAATGCTTAGTCAAAGGGAGTGGCACTATTTGAACGAATTAGGGTGTATGGCCTTGTTGGAGGAAGTGTGTCACCAAGGACAGGCTTTGAGGTTTAAAAAAGCCCATGCCAAGCCCAGTGTCTCCCTCTCTGTCTGCAAATCAGGATGTAGCTCTCAACTACCTCCCCAGCACCATGCCTGCTTGCATGCCACCATGTTGATAACACACTAGACCTGTGAAACTGAAATCGTGCCTCCAATTAAATGCTTTCTTTTGCAAGAGTTGTCTTGGTCAGGATGTCTCTTTACAGCAATAGAACAGGACTAAGACACCATCCTCACTCTTCCCTAAGGATCTCTCCACCTCTTCATGTCCTCACAGGCTTCACAAATGATGCCCCAGGCACAGCAAGGCACTGACAGTGGGAACTGACATTGCACAATTACAATTCTAAGCCAAGGCCTTGACCCCTTCCTGCAGAGAGTCCTTACTCCCCATCAAGGTGGCACCACAGGAGGACAGTGATGCTCCAGCATTGAGTCTTAGGACCACATTGCTTCCTGCAGTCATGCTCTACGATCTGGCTGCCTTGCTCAGCTCCAAATGGCATCCCTGGAGTTCAAAGAGGGCCACATAGAGGCATACTTCTCAGGCTAGCAGGAACAGGAAAGGAATGGGGGATCAGAGGCCATACCGAGCCAGGACAGAGGTGGAGAGAAAGAATACACTAAGGATAAGAGCTCTTGGCAGCAGCTTCAGGCTAACTCCACAGTAATTCAGACTCAACTGGCCAGAGGCCAGAGGCCAGAGGCCAGAGCACTTCCCTCAGGAAGTCTGGGAGGCTCCCATCAACTAGATGATCTTGTTTCTGAGGAGCTAGCGTGCGTGTGCATGAGCTCCCAGTATGAAGAGCTCAACTGGAGGCTGTGACAGAGATATTCCTGAACCCCATCCCTACTCCTTGCCTGTTGATGCTTAGAGCAGTCCTATACATCTAGGGGGTCAGATCCCAGGAAGGGTGGGATCTAGGCCTAGCATCCCAGTACCCAGGCTATGTCCTGCAGACAGATGACACCAGGAAGCCTCTGCTATCTTCCCAGAAACTGCACAGGCCCTTTCCATAATGACAATATTCCAGGAAAGACAGAAGCAAAGCACACAGAAACCCTGCCAAGGGTCAGATGCTGCCACAGGCTCTCCACCCCATTTGGTGGATCGTCTAACCTGAAATCAACCCTCCTGAGGGTGCAGAGCCTGGCTTCCTTCCACCCTGGAGAATTATTAACTTTGGGCTTTTAGAGGCAGCTGCTTACATTCAAGCCTAAGAGGCATCAAAGGCAGGAAGGCCTCTAGTACAGACTACTGTTGGTACAGGTCACATGAGGGAAAGCAGTTTCAACTCCAGGGATGGAGCTGCTGTGGGCAGATCCATAAAAGTGGGCCATAAAGCGGAAGGAAGCCTCTGGGAGCAGCCAGGTGGCTGCAGTGTTAGGGAACCCAGAGCAGACAGGGAGGGGGTGTCCAGGAAGTGGGTCATTCTGTTGTTTATGCTGTCAAGTTCTCATGTGTAGGGGCCAAGTCCACCCCACCAGGCTTCTTGTAAACCTGGGAGCTCACAAGTGTAAACAGTCCAGACCCAGGTGTCCTGCTGCCTCACAAGGTCACAGGCACCCCCCCAACACACACACACACACACACACACACACACACACACACACACACACACACACACACACCATGGGAGGGCTTCTCCCCGTGTGACTCCCACCTCTTCCTTGGTACACTCATCCTCGAAGTGGGATCCTTTTCCAGTAGAGCCACCTTCACCATGAGTTGTGAGGGATGTGTATTCTCAGGGCTGGAGACACAGCTCAGTGGGTAGAACCCTTGTCTCATGTGGTGATTGATATTACCAACTTTGTTTTCTAAACTGCGTGGATGAGACGGATGGGCATGTCTGTGAGGGCATTTGTAGACAGGGTTAATTGAGATAAGAAGAGTCGACACCGCCATTCCCCAGGCTGAAGGAAAGGGAGGACAGAAGCTGGGCACCAGCAGCCAGCTCTGTACTTTGTTGTTGTTGTTGTTGTTGTTGTTTTAGTTTATTTTGTTTTTCCAGGGCACATTTTTCTGTGTAATCTTGCCTATTCTGGAACTCACTCTGTAGCCCAGGCTGGCCTCAAACTCACAGAGATCTGCCTGCCTCTGCCTCCCAAGTGCTGGGGTTAAAGGCTGAGCCACCACACCCAACTTGCCCTTCTTAGTTGTACATGAAATGTGAGCAGCTGCTTCATGGTACACACCACCCCCCGCCACGCCTTCCCACCACCATTTTCTATGCGTTCGAATCATGAGCCAAAATAGACCTTTTCTACCTTAAATATCTTTTGTTGAATATTTTTTATCATATCAGTGAGGAAAACAATAAATACACCATGCAGACCTGAAGACCTGAATTCAGATCCCCAGGAAGCACATAAAAAGCTGGGCACAAGACATCATACCTATAATGCCCGCACTTGGAGAGGCAGACACAGGTTTCCTGGAGCTCTCTGGCCAGCTACCTGAGCCTAATTCATGAGTTAAGAGGCCCTGCCTCAAAATAAATAAATAAATAAATAAATAAATAAATAAATAAACAAACAAACAAACAAATAAATAAGGTGTAGAACAATTGAGGAAGACACTTGGCATCCATATCTGACCTCCATACACATGTACCTCACACACATGGGCACACACTCACATGAACACATTTATGTCTGTATACACACACCAGAAAGATCTAGAGAGAAGAAATGCAGGTTCTTGGGGTCTCACGGTCTACCCCTACTTTGTCTGGAACTCATTATGTAGACCAGGCTGTCCTTAAACCCCCGAGATCTGCCTGTCCACCTCCTAAGTGCTGGGGTTAAAGGTATGTGCCATCACACTGGCTCAGACCTTTTTTGACCCCCACAATGGGAGTCCCTGAGAGACAGAGGGCTCCCAACATGCATCACAGGTTCTCTGGTATGCTCAGGAATTTGAAAACCATAGTCTGGTGTCCAGTTCTCTGTTTGGTTTTGTTTTTTTCTGTTTGGGTTCTTAGAACTCTGGAAATTGGTCTGGAATACACCAAGTGCTATATGTGTGTTAATAACTCATCAAAATGAGTTCAGATTTATAGCCAATATTGACTGAACACACAGGAAGGTTATGCATTCACAGAAAGTCTCCTGTGGATCCTCTTGTCACTGGGTGGTTTCTCCACAAAGTGCTCCACTTCCAGATTCACAAGCTGAAAGCGCTTAGTCAGTGCATCGCAGAGACTGACCATTGGCCTTGATGTGTGACCACAGGGCTGACCGGGGACTGAGGCTCACTGCCTCCGCCCGGCTCTGCCTTGGTCTGAACTCTTTAGAGTTCTGCTCAGATATCACCTGCTCTAGTAACTGCCTCATGGCCCCTACCTAGCACTGTCTGCCTGTAAATTGGGACCTCGGGGGCTACTTCACGGAACCTGCAGGGAGCTGAAGAAAGAACCAGCCATGGCTAAGCACCCCTCCTCAGAAGCCTGGTGTGTAGCAAGCATTGAGAAGTGTGTCCTTCTTCTCCAGATGTTTCACTGGAGCCAGCACTGCTGAGCCACCGCCCTAACCCCACACTGTAAGGGACTGGCCACCGCCTCCTCTGCCAGAAGTTGTGGGGCTCCAGGGCAGGGGCTCTATCATTTTATAGCCTTGCACAGAGCTGTTCTCTGTTGATGTCCACAAGACAATTGCTCAAGGTAGATGTGGAGATCAGAATAAGGAAGGTAGAAGCAACTCTAGGCCAGTCATTCCCAAGCCTTTGTCTGCACAGAACCCCTGAAGAGCTTGTTTGGACCCAGATTTCTGACTCGGTGGGTCTGAATGGGGCCAGAGGCTATCACTGTTGGTTCAGCAGCTCTTCATGAGAGGCTGTGCTCTGGGGATTGTCTGTGACAAGTCTCTGGGGGATATACCCTGAAAGGGGGGTAGGAAAGGTGAAGAACCTTTTCTAGCCCTATGTGGTGGTATGTATACACCTATAGTCTCCATCCCACTATGCCCTCTACAGGGGATCACTTCCAAGACCCAAACCTCCCTCAAACCAACATAGCAAAAATACCAGCTTTATCTCCTGGGCCTCAACAAGCAGGAAGCTCCCAGTTTCTCTTCCTGGGATAAAAACACTGACTAAAGGAGCTTAAGAAGAAGGTTTATTCGGTTTATACTTCCAGGTCACAAACCATCATTGAGGGAAGTGTATGCAGTAACTCAAGGAACCTGGAGGCAGGAGTCATGGAGGGATGCTGCTTGCTGACAGGTTGGATAGCACATGGTTAACTAGGTTTCTTACACAACCTAAGCCTACCTGCCTAGGAAACGGTGCCACCCACAGTGGACTGGGCCCTCCTACACCAGTTAATAAGTAATGCAATGCTCCCCAGATGTGCTCACGGGTCAATGTGACCTAGGGATTCTTCAGTTGAGGCTTTCCTCTCAGATGACTCAGGCTGTGTCAGGTTGACAATTAAAGCTATCCAGAACACTCCCCAAGTCGTAACCAAGTACAGCCAATGCCAAGGATCACAGCTCTTTCCCAGAAGAGGCCACCTTACAATGTGTGTGGCAGATCAAGAGGCCAGGCCAGGCTAGAGGTACACAGTCCTCAGTAGTATACCATTTCCTCCACACATAGTGACTAAAGGGAGCAGTTGTGTGGATCCACAGCAGCACTCACAGGACCCTTGTGTGTGTGTGTGTGTGTGTGTGTGTGTGTGTGTGTGTGTGTGTGTGTGTATGTGTGTGTGTCAACATGAGACAAGTTGGATATCCCTTTTACAAACAAAACATCGTGACCCCCCATGGCAACATGGTTCTCACTGTAAAGTGACTCAGATGTGTGACATGGCAACATCAGGGAAAGACTGTGCATATTTTTACAATCTCTAACCAACTGTAAAGTCAAAGTAATTTTCTGATGAAGTACTTTAACTCTGCAAACCCAATAAAATTCAGATCTACCTATTCATTCAGGTGACAGGTAGTGGTGTCTTGTAGACACTCACTTGCTAATATTCAATTTAGAACAGTAGGCAGCTGCCCCAGGTGGGCTTTGTGGACAGTGTTTTAACTTCAGTAGAGCAACTGCAAACAGTTGTAGTCCCCTAACACATGCCAGTGACTCATCCAATTCATTTGCTGCTTCAGGATGACCGATCCTTCCAATTCTGTGTGGAGTCTCAGCAGTGGCTTTCTGGTCCTCTGTGTCTGATTTCTGGACAGGGCTGCCTCCTCATGACCCCGCTCTCTCTTTCCTGTGGTCAGTTCAAGGTATTTCCAACCCACACCTAATTCATTTTCTACAAACACTGCTCCTCTATCACCATACCTCCTTTGGATTTCCAATGCATTTTGAATAAAATCAGCTATAGAATTCATGCTACCCAGGCCCCTGGGCTGGATCACTCGCTACCTGCTCTTCTCTGCTCCAGGTATTCTCTGAGCCTTCTTTTCTGCTCCTCACTGATTGGATCCATGCACATGTCTCCCCTGCTCCAGTTGTCTTCCTCCTGACTTGTCTGCCCTCTGTGCCTCCTGTCAGCTCCATTTGACCTTCGAGAGATTTCAGGCACTGCTTGGCACCTCTGCCATCTATGCAGCTTTAAGCTCTATTGTGTTCTCTGTCTTTATTGCAGTTAGTCTGGGTCACAGAAGCTGCTGTAACAAATAAACCCCCACCCAGGTCTTTGTAGCTAGCCAGATCTGTTTTTAGTTGACTTTGAACTTACAAAAATAGTCAAGATTGCTCTTGATTGGCAAATGGATTGCTTCCACCCAGTGGCCCAGTGGCTCCTCTCACCCCAGAGCTACTGGACCTTTGTGTCAAGACTGCTAGAGGATGCAGAGGGGGAAGATGGATGCCACAGCTGCCCTCATTTCTGAGCTGAGTAAGCCTGTATCACACTACTGTCTGTCACTCCCTTCACTCAGGCTGGCCATTTCGCCTTCACTGAGTGGAGCTATCAATCATCAGCCACATGGTATGATGAGGTCTAGGCCATCTCTGATAGGCTTATGTTAATCTTAGACAATGATTATCACAGCAGAAGCCCAAGATGGCAGTAGAGACAAGTATAACATTCAAACATAGGTGGGGTAGGTAAGTCTGACCAAAGGTGACCCACAGAGGGAGGTTGTGTAGGCCTGAGGAAGCTGGGGCAGATGGCCAGAAAGGTGGCACTCTTGTGTGTATGATGGGGGAAGGTTGTATGTGTCTGTGTGTTTGGCTTTTTCGGAGTAGTCCTGAGTTGGAAATAAAGACAAGAAAGTGTTCAGTGATTAAGCAAGTTTTGACAGCGCTGCAGGGAAGGGCTGCAGCATTGCAAGCCCCAGGAACTATGCGCCAAGCTCTACTTCTGTATGCCATCTGTCTGTTTGCGGTATTTGTTTACACTGTGAGAAGATGTGTCACTGTGATTGGCTTTAAAAAGAGCTGAGTGGCCAATAGCGAGGCAGGAGAGAAGGAGGGACTTCCGGGCAAAGAGAGGAATTCAGGATGAAACTAGGTGAGTGAGAGATGCCGGGGAGACACTGAACAGACATGCGATAAGAGGAGAGGCAACCGAGTCACATGGCAGAATGTAGATTAATTAAAAACAGGTTAATTTAAGTTATAAGAGCTAGTTGGGGAAAAGCCTAAGCTAAGGCCCAGTTTTCATAATTAATAGTAAGTCTCTGAGTTGTAATTTGTGAGATGTGACCCAGAGAAAGTCTGACTACAATCTTCCCATTGTCTTTCATGTGTTCGGTCTATCTTTTTTTAAGGTTTCTTGTAGCCCAGCTTGGTCTCACATTCACTATACCCTCCACAGCTCTGGGGTTCCAGATGTGTGCAGCCAGGCCATGCTTTTTAATGGGCCCTGGGAGTTTGAATTCAGATTCTCATACTTGAGCATCAAGCATCCCTTCCCTTTGAGCCATCTTCCCAGCCCAGAATTTATCATCTTAAGGTTCTAGAGGTCAGAAGTCCTAGTTCCTATACTAGCCCAAGATGCTGAGGCCTACACTCCCTCTGGAGGCTGCAGTGGAGGCTCCCTCCCACCTTTCCTTTTTCTGGAGAACTCTCACCCCCTGTCTGGCAGTCAGCCTTTTCCTCTGTCTTCAGAGGGCACCCAGCCTCTCCTCTGCTTCCTCTGAGGTACTTGCCTGCTGCCTACCTGCCTATTTGCCTGCTGCCTGCCTGCCTGCTTGCTTGCTGCCTTCCTGCTTGCTTGCTTGCCTGCCTGCCTGCCTGCCTGCCTGCTTGCTTGCTTGTTTCTTGTCTCCTGACTTTAACACTGTTGCTCCTTCCTCTTTCTTATGAGGGCACAGATGATATACTGAATTCACCCAGATGATCTGGAATAGGATCCTTTTGGAGGGGAGGGGTAGGAGCTGTGGGAATGTGTGCGCATGCTCCTGTGGGCGCGTTGCACTTCTGCATGCATATGGAGACCAGAGTCAACTTCAGATGTTGTTACTCAGAAGCTGACTGCCTACCTTTTGAGATAGACTCTCTTGATGATCCTAAAGTTCAATTTTCAGCTAGGCTGGCTGGCTAGTAAGCCCCAGAGATCCAAAATCTTGGCCTCCTCAATGCTGGGATGATTAGCTTGTGCAGCACACTCAGCTTTTTGCACAGGTGCTGGACACTGAAGTGGAGATCTCGTGCTTGCACAGCAAACACTTGATTGACTGAGTCTTCTCTTCGGCCCCTGTCTCAGGATCCTTGAGTTAACTCCACCTGCCATGGAAGTTTTGTATGTCAAACAGCATAGTCACAGGCTCTAGGGATGAGGGTGTGAATGTGCCTGGGGTTTTGTCTTATTCGGCTGACATTGTACTAAATACCAAACAAGATGGGAATGGTTTAAATCAGTGTGCACCTTTACTGGAAGTCACTTTTCCCTGGAGACACTCAAGACTCCTGGTGGAGTTAGGAGTAAGGGTTTTACCCCTGGCAACTGACAGCTCTACACAGAGAGTGAAAATCAAGAAAGGCGTGGGAAAGGCTCTGAGGTCTGGTGTCCCACACTGGATCCCAGATGTGCTGGCTGTGCACCATGGAAATATTGTGTCTTCTCCACAACTGCTAAGGTTACACCTGCTGCATGGATTAAGCAATGGCTAGATTTCCCTGGACTTGGGAGCTTTGAAAGTCTTCATTAAATAGATGTTTCCATCTATTTAAAATGGAAAAGAAGAGACTTTACAATGGGCTTTAGACAAAAGCCAATGACGACATTATTGGGGACATTATTTTCCATCCCTCTATTTGACCTGTCCCACCCCAATGGATGGCTTCCATCTGAGGATTTAACCACCTCTGAGTTTTTACCTCTCAGAACCCCAAAGGAAGCCCCTGTTGCCATGGCTGAAATGGCTTTGCAGTACCAGTTAATGCCATGGTGTCCACAGTCACTGTTCCCAGATACCATGACCAGCAGCCATCAGATGTGTCCAGAAACTCCAACATGGAGGCATGCAGGACCCCTGTGCAACATCCCTCCTACATGTTCACCCACTCGTCCTTCTGCCAAAAGCTCAGCACCTTTTCTTCACTCCTCCAGACTACAGCTCCCTGTTTCTGATTTCCTGTCACAGCCAGCCAAGCTACACTGACCTCTTCAGACTCAACTGGCTTCCCCACACTCAGTCTCCTCCTTGCCTTCAACCCCATCCCTTGAGTGAGTCTACAGGGCCCCACCAGCTCCTTGAATAGCCACCATCTCCCCAGCTCCCTCCCCATCCCATGAGTCCATCCAGCTCCCCAGCTCCCTCCCCATCCCATGAATACCCTTTGCTCCCCAGCTACCTCCCCATCCCATGAGTACCCTTTGCTCCCCAGCTACCTCCCCATCCCATGAGTCCCTCTATCTCCCCAGCTCCCTCCCCATCCCATGAGTCCCTCTATCTCCCCAGCTCCCTCCCCATCCCATGAGTCCCTCTATCTCCCCAGCTCCCTCCCCCATCCCATGAGTCCCTCTATCTCCCCAGCTCCCCTCCCCATCCCATGAGTCCCTCTATCTCCCCAGCTCCCTCCCCATCCCATGAGTCCCTCTATCTCCCCAGCTCCCCCCCCCATCCCATGAGTCCCTCTATCTCCCCAGCTCCCCTCCCCATCCCATGAGTCCCTCTATCTCCCCAGCTCCCTTCCCATCCCATGAGTACCCTCAATCTCCCCAGCTCCCTCCCCATCCCATGAGTCCTTCCAGCTCCCCAGCTCCCTCCCCATCCCATGAGTCCCTCTATCTCCCCAGCTCCCTCCCCATCCCATGAGTACCCTCTGCTCCCCAGCTCCCTCCCCATCCCATGAGTCCCTCCAGCTCCCCAGCTCCCTCCCCATCCCACGAGCACCCTCATCTCCCCAGCTCCCTCCCCATCCCATGAGTCCCTCCAGCTCCCCAGCTCCCTCCCCATCCCATGAGAACCCTCATCTCCCCAGCTCCCCTCCCCCACCCTTACCCCATAAGCATCTTCTCTCTCCCCAGCTCCCCTCCCCCAATCCCTCCCTACCAGCTTCCTCCACTCTCCCACTTCCCTCCTGTTTTCTGTGCTACTCCTCATCCCTCTGTGACCTGGACATGCAGTTTCTTTCACACTTAAAGGCTCGAGCTGGGCTGTTCCCTTCACTCCGGTACTTTCCCTTTGCTCAAGCTACATCTCCACAGTGTATCATAGCAGCCTTCTTACCTCCCCTGGACCACAGGAAGCATATAGTCTGTACCGTGCTTCACTGCACTGGGCATGTCCTGCAGGCTTTTCCTCACACTCTCAACCCTATTTGTGCATTTGCTGTTCTTACATATTGACTTCTGTTTCCCTCACTGGGCTATAATGAAGGGGCTACTGTCGAATCTCCCTGAACCACTCTTGGGGCTCCAGAAACCATTGGGGACACTGAGGCACTCTGCCTCTCCTTGCATGCTATCCGTGGAGAAGAGGGGCTTGGAGAAACAGAGATTCTCACCTGATTACCCAAGGATGGAAGGCCGATGCTCAGTGCCACTTGCTTCTTCTGTGGGTTCTAGGTTGGCCCTATGTGGCAAGGCCAGGGCTGATGGGCCTTGCTGGACACAGACTCCGGAGCCATACTCCAAGGTGTGCCAGGCATTATGTTTTGCTCAGGTACTGTGAAACTGTCACTCATGCTGCTGTATGGGGACCAGTGACTGTCCCATGCAGAGGCCAGGGTCCAATGTACACACTCAGGAACACAAGTCATCCCAACACAGCATGTGCGGCAACGCCTTCATTCCCTTTCCCCAAGTGAAGGCAAGCTACAAGGGTCTTAAAACATGGTGACCTCAGGAAGGGCGCCCATGAAGGAAGAGGACACTTCCTCAGGAGAACAACTGCCACACACTCTGAGAAGGACTCTGAGCTTTCGGTAATGACTTCTTAGGATCCCCTGAGGCCAAGTTGAAAACCATGGGGCCTATCTTCTCATCCCTTTAGCCAGCTTCACTGTGGTGGTCTGGACATGGTCACATTGGTGCCAGTTTCTCAGAGAAAAGCAGACAGATGCTTCCTTAATTGCCTGCCCTCTAAGAAAACCCAGCTCCCGATGGATAGCCACTAGCCACCATGTCATCGGGATTAGGAATTGACTCTTGCTGAGGCTCCTTTCCAAATTATTAACTTCTTTTCTCAAAAACCTGCACCTGTGTTTATGTGCCAGATACATCTCCCAGACCCCACCCCACCACAGTCGCCCCCAGACTGTGATATGGTATGGTGTGCCATGAAAACAGACCGACATCCCTAGGTGAGAACACGCAGCTGCAGCATCCCAAAGGCATCGTGAATTCCCTCCGTGGAGGAGGTTGCCACAGCTGCCAGGCATGTGGTATTTCGCTGTTGTGTCTCTCAAACAAACTGATTCTGTAGAATCACTGCCAGAATAATTCCTCTGTGCTCCTCACTAGCAGAGGCAACTGGAGACCTCACACCACGTGACATCAGGAGCCGCTCCTTCAACTTTTCACAGATGATCTTACTGTCCCTGCAAAATGCTGAGCTACTGTCTAGTTCAACTAGTCAACTAGTTGTTGACTGTTTTCCTCACACATTCCAAAGAGTGATCATGATGCTCTGCAGGGCTAGAGAGAGGCCTTGAGGAAATGGGGGTGTCCCCAAGGGACAGGGTGTCTGAGGTCACAGTGGCAATGAACATTGACACAGATTTTAGAAAGCAAGGCTTTACAGCATAGAACTGCCATTATCTCCTTCTTGTGAATAATGGGGGAGGGCAATAGTGCTGGTATAGCTCTATATTTTTAAGCAAAAACAGTGGAATTTGCCACTCACTTGAAGAGGGTTCCCAGGAGAGCATGGTGTTAAGGAGAATTGCCTTAAACAGACACTCCACCCCCAGGCCCCTGCAACTCTGCTCCAGGAACTAAGAAAAGGAAAAACATTTCCAAGGAACAGCTCCGCCTGGCAGAGCAGGAACCTCAGATCCTGGACAGTCAAAGATGAAGAAACAGCCTTTAATTCTCTTAAATTCTGTTTAAATATTTGGTGATAAGAAGTAGTAAGTATTCTGTGACCTTTGGAGAGAGGGGGCTGCCTCTCCAAAGCTGCTGGGAATGGGAGGGGGTGGCAGGGGGGTGCACAGAGATAATTAATAATGGGCTGTCAATGCTTTCTTCCCAGCATTCACTCTTCAGTCCAGCTCCTAAGCTTGCAGAGAGGCTCATGGTCTAGTACCAGTGACCCACAACAGGCTGTCCACAATGATGCCAACAGGACAGACAGCTGCCCAGTGGCCCTCAAGGACTAACAGACTCTTCCTGGCTTTCAGTTGCACCTCCTCCCACCTCCTCTACTCTGCACCCTGACACCTCTGAAGATGACTTCTCCAGTATTCCCTCTTCAGATGTTTCCCTGAATCCCTTGCTGGGAGACTCAGGGGTAGTCTCCACCATGTGGTACTCTCTCCATGTTTATCAGGCGTTGGCACTGCTCCTGAATCCTAGCCTCTAGCTACTGAAGCTCTGTTCCTTACATATTATTGGGTGCCATGTATTATGTTATAGTTCCAGAAAACAGACAGAAGCAGAGAGGGAGCTTTGGGTGCTGAGGTGGGCAGCCCATAGGCCCAGCATAACTATCCTAATCCCCAGGGAGGCAGGAAACTCCCTCTAGCCACTGAAAAGGCCACAGGAATTTGATAGGTGAGGCTCCCAGAGTCATTCACCTTGCTTGTCTGAGACAAGTTTTCTCACTGGCCTGGGGCTCACCATGTCTTTGACACAAGGATCTGTCTGTCCCTGCCTTCTAGGCACTTGGATTATAAACTAGTGCCACCACACTCTCATCCTTGCATGCCAAGCATGCCACTCACTGGGCCATCTGCCTAAGCCCAATGAGCACATTTTTACTGTGAACTTACCAAGTGCTGCCCAGAAATGGAGATGTGAGTTGTGGGGGCTCCTGGTTCAATACAGTGAGTGTCTTGGTGTCTGTCTACAAGGGGATGTCTTCTTCGGGGTCATTTATGAGTATGGCTCTGAAGCCTGACATATTGTCTGATACCTGCATCTGTCTTTCTCCCTCCCTGATAGGTACTGCTCCTCAGGGCATCACAGTTTGTCCATGCGTCCCCGAGGCAGAAAGGACAGTGGGGTGCCAAAGCAAACCTATCACATCCACAGGTCGAAAGTGGGGCTGACATGTTCACCTCCAGCTTCGATTTCAGGGTCTAGTCACTAGTCCAAGCCATAGCCACCCTTCCCAGAATTCCAGGTTTGATGAGTAGTCACTAATGGTTACCAGGTCAGAAAACAACTCACCTTTTCCTGCAAATGTGCCACGTACACACATCCATGACAAGCTTGCTACCAACCCTAGTCAACTCCACAGCTGACCACAATTGACATGTGGTCCAGGTGGACTCTGCATCCTCTAAAGGTTACCTTGACTATTAGGTGACCCCTACTTAGGAGAAATGTTATACATTATTATTAGAATGGAAGAGGTGGTGTAGTACTCCAGAATCTGCCCCCCTCCACAAAATGAAATCATATCCTACAAAGATATCTATTGGAGATAGAAGGCTGATACACCATTTGGAGCTGAGAACTCAGTCTCTTATTGGCTGTACACTGACAAGTTATAGGTTTCTATATTTATCATCATCTACTGCAAAAAGAAGCTTCTTTGATGGAGGGCTGAGATATGCACTAATCTATGGGTATAAAGACAAATACTTAGGAAGCAGTTAAACACTATGCCCACTTAGAAGAATAATAGTTGTAGATTTTCCTCAATTGCCTACAACCCAGACAGCGATGGGTTCTAGGCCCAGTCAACTATATCAGGCACGAGTTTTGTTTTATTTTCCTTGTGGAGTGGTCAACTCCAATCATAAAAATGATTGGTTACTCCTGCAATATTCATGCCGGTATTGCACCAGCAGGCTGTCTAACCATGTCAGTCATTACTGTGGTTCCCAGGGTTCACAGCTGGGTAAAGTCGATGACTGCTTTTCTCAAGCTGTAGCATACATACCACCTTCAGGCCACAGTGGGGATGAGGCTGAACTATACACGACAGCTGAAATCAAACCATGTATATCTCAGCATTGGACCTTGAAGAGTAGTTAGGACAGCAGAGGGAGACACCCCCCCTGCTCAGGTGCAGCAGGAATTCCAGAAGGCCGAGGTGGCAAGGGCAGGGGCTCTGGGAAGGCCTGACCCCATGGTGGGGGGAGGGGAAGGAGGAGAGGAGATGAAGCATCTCTAGGGTCTGTATCATAGGGGCTAACAAGATATAAAATTCCTGGAAGAGGGGTAAAAGGAGCCCAGGGCATGGTTTTGAGTGACTCCTCTGCCTTCTGAGATTTGGAGGGACATAAAATAGGAAGATGTGACATTGTAAACAGTAGCTCTGAAGTAGGAGCTGAGGCTGACTGTCCGACCTCATTAGCAGTGAAAGGTCAGAAGAAAGCACACATGTGGGAAGGGAAGGCATAGCTTCTGTGTTTAAAGTCTTGGGAAAAAACGTGGGGTGGGATCATTGCCTCGCTGTCCATGTCCACCTATGCCTGCTGACACAACACCTCTACTTATCCTGGACACCCTGGCCCTGGCTGGTACTAATGTCTCTGAAAACAGCTAGTGTCTGCTTCCTTCCCAGAAACCAGCCCTAGATAAGAGAGGGCAAGGTCACTAACGGACTGGGACCTGGGGCAGAATGGGAAGGAAGAAGAGAAAGCAGGTGCCCAGGGGGCGGTGATGAGTGACCAGGATTCTAGACAGCACACATAGGCACACACAGGCACACACGGCACAGAGCACAAGACCCCCTCCTAACCCTCACAGACAAGAGAGGTTCTCCTCAGCTCATGTGTTCAAATGTCACATAGAAGAAAGTAAATTAGCCTGAGCAGGAAGCAGCTGAGTGAAAATATGTGGTCTATATCCACACTATCATGGACACCAAGCAAGCCTGCTGTAGACAGGGAAGAGCCCAGAACAGACAAGCGGCTATCTACTTAGTAAGGAGTGGAGAGGGCCAGACTAAAACTGGAGGTGATTACATCTTAATAACCTCTGCCAGGGTCAGAAAAGAAAGAGGAAGGACCGAGGTGCCACAGAGGGATGGGTAAAGAGAATGTTCTGGATGGAGCCACGGTGAGAACTGAGACTCGGCAGCCAGCAGGGAAGCTCAGGGGCCTCCCCACAGCCATCTGTCCTTAGAAGGCCCTGAGAGAATACAGCATCCTATCCAGGGATGTGTCAAGCAATATTGTCATCCGCCTGGGGGTTCTGAATGGGAGGAAGGTTTCCCATGAGAAATCAAAGCCTGGAGCTGTGCCGCATGCATGCAAGAGTTCCAATTTCTCACTGCTAATGTACTTCAGGGAATCTGGAGCCAAGAAATAAATGTAAAAACTTGCCTTGGATGGGTGAAACCCAGGGCCCCCCAGCTAAAGGCAAACAAAGTCACTCTGTGGGAACGTTTTCGCAACCCGGGACACATGTGGGCTGGCCTCCAGGATGGCTCCAGCTGGGGCTCCCACATGCCACTCTTCCATTTCCTGTTGCAGCGCTGCTGAGCACGCAGATATCGTCCATCGCTCCCGTTCCCAGTGGAGGGAAAGGGCTGTGGAAGAAAGGCCAGCGGAAGGGCTGTGCAGCAAAAGCATGAGCCAGGCCTCAGACAGACTGACATCTGAAAGCCACTAAAACTTTTAGGGTTGAGACTGGAGAGCCAGTTCAGTGGGTAAGAGTGAGTGGTGTACAAGCACAAAGACCTGAATTCAAATCCTCAGCACCCAAGAATGAGACAACTTGACTGAAAACACCTGTAACTCCAGTGCTGGGTCGGGGGAGAGCTAGCTTGCAATAGATCATTGCAACTGCAAGGATTAGATAGATAGATAGATGGATGGATGGATGGATGGATGGGTGGGTGAATGGATGATTGGCAGAAGATCTATAGATACACAGAAATTGTCTAAAGTACACTGTGCACTCAGACCCAAGAAAAATCCTTCATCAATGCCATATTCTCTGCTTAAAAGACAGAAATGACAAAATTAGAAATCAAAAACAATAAAACAACCACAGTCTTGGATTTGTGACATGGCTTAGCAGGCAAAAGGAAGCACTTTCCACCAAACCTGGCAACCTGAGTTGCACCCTCAGAACCCATGGTGGGAAGACAGAACTGACTCTTGAAAGTTGTCCTCTGCCCTCCATATGTGCACCATGGCACATGTGTGCCTGTACTTACACACACACACACACACACACACACACACACACACGCACACGCACATGCACATACACACACACACGCACACGCACACGCACATGCACATGCACACGCACACACATGCACTGATAATATTTTTTTAATTCAAAATATAAGCATGGGTTTGGGATTTAGCTCAGTGGTAGAGCGCTTGCCTAGCAAGTGCAAGGCCCTGGGTTCGATCCTCAGTTCAAAAAAAAAAATAGATTTGCCACTATCAGACGGACCTGTGGCCATTTCTTTAGCCAGGCTGTTGTGGCACGCACCTTTAATCCCAGCACTCGGGAGGCAGAGGCAGGCGAATCTCTGTGAGTTTAAGGCCAGCCTGGGCTACCAAGTGACTTCCAGGAAAGGTGCAAAGCTACACAGAGAAACCCTGTCTCGAAAAACAAAAAAATAATAATAAGTAACCGTAGGCAGGCATGGTGGCTCACACTATAATTCCAACAGTCAGGAGGCTAAGGCAGAAGGATTACCACAAATCTGAGACAATCTCAGGATATACTGTGAGACTCTCAAAAAAAAAAAAAAATTAAAAAGTCACACATATCCCAGTGACACACACACATATACCTCATCTGCAGACAACATGTTTCAAAACCTCCAGCAGATGCTGGAAACTGCAGATGGCACTATGAAGGTTCATCTTGGCCATCAACCTAATCAAGAGTTAGAGTTACCCAGGAGACACATTCTGGAGACATCTCCCAGGGAGCTCAGGGATTTCTAAGGAAGGAGGACCACCCTGAATGTGGGCAGCAGCACCCCACTGGCTGGCATCGTGGAAAGAATGAAAGGAGAAAGCCAACTGGGCACCAGCACTCATCTCTCTGACAACAGATGCCCCATGAGCAGCTACCTCATATTTCTGCCACAGTGACTCCCCCACCATGATGAACTGCACCCTCCAACTAGGAGACAGAAATAAATGCTTGCGTTGATTTTATCTGCATTTTGTCACAGCACAGCCACAAGACAAATATCAATATTATAGGTTCTAATACACACATCAGTATTATCGGTTCTTTCTTTGTGTTATGTATACATGCTTGTAGCAAGGTTTCAGTTTAGGCATCTGACACAATGTGGTAGTTCGAATGAGAATGGCCCCATAGGCTCAGATATCTGAATACTTGGTATCCAGTTAGTGGAACTATTTGGGAAGGATGAGGAGGTGTGGCCTTCTTGGAGAAGGTGTCTCCCTGGGGGTGGGCTCTGAGGTTTCAAAAGACGGGAGACACTCCCACTATGTTTTCTTCCTCCTCCTTGTGCACTAAGTGAGCTCTCAGCTGTTTCCCACCACCATGCTTTTGTTCCGCCATCACAGACTCTAACCCTCTGAAACTGTTAGCCAAATAAACGCTTTCTTTTATAAGCTGCCTTGGTCATTGACTGTTTCACAGCAATAGGAGAGTAACTAAGACACACAGCAAGAGACCGGAGGTAACTAGTAATAGAACATGGTGATGATGTCATACTGCAATACACTTGATATGGATATTGTCCGTCAGGGTCTATCTAAACATGTGACCATACTACATTGTGTTGTGGAACTGAGGTGACTGTGGGAACTGAAAGCCAAGTTGTGGGTAAGGGAAAGCTCCTCAAAATGTCCACATGTCCCTGGATCACAGGCCCTTTGTCAGACACACACTGCAGACCTATCGCAGCTCACTCATAAAGCATGCACTTAAGGCACAGGGATGTGGTGCAGGGAGGAGCTTCTGCTCTCTCTCGGGGCAGGAACATGTCACATTGACCCAGCTCTTTTCACCGTTTCCCACCTTCATGCGAGGGACCCCCAGTGACCCAAAGAAACCACAGTCTGCTCTTTAGGGAGCTACGACACCCATGGATCTTTCTTTTTTTCTCTCTTTTTTCTTTCTTTCTTTCTTTCTCTCTTTCTCTTTTCTTTTTTCTTTTCTTTTCTTTTCTTTTCTTTTCTTTTCTTTTTCCAAAAAGGATGGAGCCAGAGACACATGCCTGATAGACCCACCACCACCACCACCTTATCATCTTTTCTCTTTCTTCAGTTGTTCTGGAATCATCTATCTGATTCTTCTTTGTCTAACGGCAGCTTCTCTACCTCATCGCCTCACTCTTGTTGGTGGCCTGCATGGAACTGCACTCTCCACATGGGCTGTGAAGCTCTTGCCATACAAGTGTGAGGACCTCAGTTTGAATCCCAGAACCCACACACTGACAGAGCTGGCACAATGGAGCACATTTGTAATTGCAGCATGGAAGGTAGACAATGATGGGTCTCCTGGGCTTGGCTGGCCAACCAGCCTAGATGGCAAGCACTAGGTCCAACTACGTTAGGGGCCTGCTAACAAAATGAAGGTGGGAGACACATGAGGTTGGCTTCTGGCCTTTGCTCACTGCGCAGGTGTGTGCTTGCTCACTGCGTGCATGTGTGCTTGCACACGCGTGCACGCAGACACACACAAAATCTAAAGAAAACATGCTTAATTGTTTTAAAAATTATTATTATGTGTTTTAATTTTATACATCAGCCATGGGTTTCCCTGTCCTCCCCCCTCCTGCTCCCACCCCCACCTTTCCCCCAACCCCTCCCCTCCATTCCCATGTCCTCCAGGACCAAGAAACCCCTGGGGATTCATTTAAACCTGGTAGATTCAGTACAGGCAGGTCCTGTCCCCTCCTTCCAGGCTGAGCATGTGTCCCTGTGTAAGCCCAAGGTTCCAAACAGCCAGATCATGCACTAAGGACAGGTCCCGGTACCACAGCCTGGGTGCCTCCCAAACAGATCAAGCTATTCAATTGTCTCACTTATCCAGAGGGCCTGCTCCAGCTAGGGGCTCCACAGCCATTGGTTCATAATTCATGTGCTTTCTTTGGATTGGCTATTTGTCCCTGTGCTTTTTGCAATCTTGGATTCAACAATTAACGCTCTTGCAGTCCCTCCTCTTTCTCGACAGTTGGACACCTGGAGCTCCACCTGGGGCCTGGCTGAGGATCTCTGCATCCACTTCCATCAGTTATTGGATGAGAGTTCCAAGATGACTGTTAGGATTAGTCATCTGATCACCAGACTAGGTCAGATCAGCCTTTCTCTCGACCATTGCCAGCAGACTACAGAGGATATATCATTGTGGATGTGGAGACATTTTGAAAACATGAGTATTAACCATGTTATCTAGTGAGCCTTATGTGTTAAAAATTAACATGCTCAATCATACCACAAGGGCTCAGCTATGTTAATTTTTAACACATAAGGCTCACTAGATAATATGATTAATACTCATGTTTTCAAAATGTCTCCACATTCCACACAACTCATGAGTTTTAGTGGGGACCAGTCAGCTCTGTTGTTTTTGTTGCTCACAGTATGTATCATTCTTAAGAGAAACATTATTTATTTACATGTATTAAGATGACTAAGGCAAAAAAATTATCTCTAAGTCATTGTTCTAGCTTCATCTCCGTCACTGTGACAAAATATCCTGGCGAAAAATCGACGTGGGGAGGAAGGGGGTCGTTTAGCTTAGAGCTCCAGTTTGCAGCCTATCCTTTGTGGGAAGTCAAGGCAGGAACTCTAGAGGCTTCTCACATCTGCCATTCACAGTGCAGGGAGGCCTGCTGCTTGCTCTCAGCTAACTTTTGCTTTCTCGCACTGTTCAGGCCTCCCTGCCACCCACAATGGACTAGGACTTCCTTTTTTATCTTATAAACTTTAGTATCTAAAAAGCTTATATAAAAATAAGAGCCCAAATCTTACATCGATTAGTAATCAAGGCATTCTCCCTCAGACAATCTAGTGATTCTTCATCTAGATCTGCCTGGGTGACTCCAGATTGTGTCAAGTTTGACAGCTAAAATCAACCAGCACAATTATGAAAAGAAAGGAAATTAAAATCAAGACCACTTAACAAATGACTGAAGGCTATGGTATTTTCAAGAGAGGATTGTGTGAGTGTGTGTGCATGCGCGCACGTTCCTATATGAGCACCTGTGTGTGCAGGTGTGCTTGTGTGTGTGTGAAGAGGCCAGAGGTTGATTTGAGGTGTCTTCCTCTGTCACTCTCCACTTGAGCATTTTGAGATCTGTTAGACAGGCTGCCACCAGGCCCAGGAATGCCCTGTCCCACCTGCCCAGTGTTAGGGTTATAGGTGTATGCTCCCATGTCCAGCTTTTTTTTCTACATGGTCTTCACACTTGCATAGTGACTGCTCTATTCACTGAGCCATCTTCCCAGCCCCAAAGAAAGAAATATTCCTGAACAAACAATGAATAGAAGACAAAGTCGTGTCCAAATTTATCTGATATGCAGTAAAGGTAAGGTTATTTATTTGCCTAAAATAAAAATCAGGTCAGGTAAGGTTGATAACAAAACCTGAGCACCTGCTGTGAAAGAAACATGAGCAAAGCTGAGGAGACATCTACATCACTAAACAGAATCTATCATTGGACTGAGATGGAGCGTCGAAACGCAGTTGTATTTTGGTAAGTGCAGCTTGAAGCACTGACAATCAGAAGAAACAGAAAACCCAAATAACTCAATAGCCATGGGGGAAAAAGCAAAGGCAGAGATTTACAAAAGATACCTGCCTTCGATATAGATGGGAAATCATGCCAATTTCTCAAAGAAAAAATCTAGTTGTTAATTTCTAATTATTTTCTAATTAAAATAATAACATGAGCTTTTCTACAGCAAAGAAGGAAATTTTCCAGAGTCCCTCTTTCAAGGCAGCAGATTGCTGGGATGAGCCTGTAATGTGAAGCAAGAGCTTCCTGTGTCCTCACAACGTAAGAAAGCAGCCCCAAGATCTTAATTTGTGTTAGCCCACAGTTCCTCAGGGTGCTGTGCAGAGAACACACTATGACCAAGCTGAATTCAGTCCAGAAATGCAAAGACAGTTTCATATTAAGAAATCATGTGTCACTCACTGTATCTATCGGTCAGGGTTCAGTTATAAACAATAGAGTCCTTGTCGCAGCCACGAGCAGGAAGAGTCCCGACAGAGTGGTAAGTGGCTCCCAGAGTGTGGACAGGGCAGGAGAAAGACCACAACCACACAAGTTATTGTACAGCAGATATCGACAATCACTATGTTATCATTGTGCATGCTGCAAAGCCTGCCACTGTGCCAGATTTATCAATTCCACTTTATCACAAGCACATACATCCAAGAGTACCTGCCACATTTGGTGCTTGTATTACTTATTTTCTTTCTCATTGCCATGACAAAACGCTTGGTGTAAAAAAGGGAAAGTTTAATTTGGCTGACAGTTTAGCACCAGGATGAGCTGCGGAGAGTCTCCAAAATGGCTTCTCTGAATTGGGCTATGGGAGGATGTGGCTCTCATGTCTACAACCGGCTAGCCTCCAGTTCTAGCACTCACTGCCACGCCATGGTACATGGCACCCTGTAGGCTACCTCCCCTAAGAGGCCTCTGCCATCATGGGTCTTCCTCCTGCACAGACAACATTCAAGCATTAGGATTAGTTACACGGCACCCTGTGACCAGCCCAGTGAACCATGTTACTGTTTGTCATCCAGAGACCACACTGTGCGGTTTCCTGCCTTTGGGGGGAAATCAGAGCCTCCTTCACCTGTTATGGAAGGCAGCCTTTGCAGCCTTCATGCCCTTTGTCTTTAAACCTCATGCCAATGGTCTAACTGCTCTAACAACGACCAGACCCAGGTCTCCTGAGAGAAGGCGAGAGTACATGCTCCACCTCTGGGTCCAGGGACTCTGGGTAGCTGTGTCATACTGACATGTCATGCACACTCCAGCCACGCCCTCACTTCAGCACACCCCACTGTGATGTTGCATGGCAACCACACTTGCCAACAATACTGACACCATTCAGGGCCAACCTGAAGGAAACTCTGCTGGTACAAAGAGAAACACACCCAAGACTGGTGTCTGGTAAGAACGCAGGACAAAATTACAATGGTACTCACCAACAGCACACTCTAGCTAAAGGTAGAAGAGAAAACTGGCTAATGTATATGACCATAAACCCAACAGTTAGAGAATGTGTATGTGACATGGTCCTGATCCCCAAACTGTCGCCATGCCAATGTTAATGCCATTCCACAACATACACAGTGTGGGAACTATTTGCCTAGCATTTGGCTGTGTAGGATGCCATAAGTGATCAGAGATCTAAAGTTCTTAGGCTGTCTTAAAGCCTGTGGAAGAGTGCTTGCCCGCTATGCACATGGCCTTGGGTCCCTTCCCTGGCACCCAAAGAGGGAATAGAAAAAGAAAGTAGATGCCAGGGTGTGTGTGTAGAGGGGATTGACCCAAAGTCAGTGCAGACCATCAGCAGAGTAGCACTATACTGGCTGTGTGTCAGAATATTCCCAGAGTGCTCGCTCACCACACACAGCAAAAGCCATGCACACAGACTTCAGTCAAGCTGAGTCTGGCTACAGGCATGCCCTAGAAAAGGACAGGGAGTCACACAAAGGGACCAATGTGTTCTGAGTAGGGGAGACAGAATGGTCACGCCCATGAGATGAGATTTTCATAACAGTTAAGGTTAAACTTGGGGTAGTCTCTCTTCTTAAGTGTATCCAGCTTTCCAGCAGATCCTCTCCATCCAAACAATGTGGGGTGTGTGTGTGTGTGTGTGTGTGTGTGTGTGTGTGGTGTGTGTTATGTGGTATATGTGCATAATGGATAGAAATTGACCTTGGTCCTCTGATTAACAGGGCTCCCCGAATTCTATTTTGAAGGATTTTGCTAATTCCAAAATGCATATGAAAATACAAAAGGCCCAAACTAGCCCACAGGTATGAGGGGAAAAGTCAGAGGCCCAAGACTGTCTGATGCCAAGAGACCAGAAGCTGCTTCATCAAGCCCGTGTGGTGCTGTGGTTAAAGCAGGACAGAGCAGAGGCGAATCTAATGAAGGCAGCCGTGAATCGGGGCATTGGAGAAAGGATGCTGATTCTCAAGAAGCGCTGTGGGGGATGGGTGACTGAACATCCACACACAGGTGTGCACACACAGACACACGTGTATACATACAAGCTTCTGTTTGATCCTTACTGCATGCTGCATACCAAAAGCAACTCAATATGAACCACAGACCCACATTTACAACCAAAGGTATAAAATTTCCAGTGAAAAAAATATGTCGCCTTATACTGTCAGGTTGATAAATGAGACTTCCACGAAACTGAACTGTGCTTCAAAGGCTCTGTTTAAAAGAACAAAAAGACAAGCCGTAGGCAGAGGGAAAGTAAGTGCAGTCCATTTATCTAGTGAAGGGGTGTGTATGTGTGTGTGTTTGTGTGTCTGTGGAAGGTATATGTGTGTCTATGTCTATGTGTGTGTGGAAGGTGTGTGTGTCTGTGGAAGATGTGTGTGTGTGTTTGTATGGAGGGTGTGTGTGTGTGTGTGGAAGGTGTGTGGTAGATTGGTGTTTCTGTGCACACACAGAGGCCAGCTGTCTTCCTCTGCAACTCTCTCTCCACCTTGCTTTCTGGGGTAGGGTCTCTCACTACATAGAATTAACTCACAAAGCAGGTGAGGCTGGCTGCTCAGTGAATCCCAGAGACCCACCTGTGTGGTGAGGAAGGAAGAGGAGGGGAGAGTAACCTTCAGTGGGAAAACCTGGTAGCCGGCAGATCAAGGTCAAGGCAGAGGGGATGAGTCCTTCTCCCTGGTGATGGGCTTCTTTCCACAAGCCCACAGCTCCAACAGTTGTAATTCAAGACCTAAGAGTCTCACCTCTCTTCCTGAAAGTATGTAGGACTTTTAGACTTACACACACACACACACAGACACACACACATGAGAGAGAGAAAGAGAGAGAGAGAGAAGGAGGGAGGAAGGGAGGGAGGGAGAGAGAAACAAAGATGAAAAATGAAACAGGAAAGACAAGGTTCTGCTCACTGTGGAGACATTGTTTTCAGCTCCACATGCCTTGTGACTGGTGTTTGCTTATTCTACTCAGTTCACAGGGACCCTTCTGAGGTGTAAGTGCCTCAGATCAAGGTGGCCTGTGAAGAGGTGTGGGTGCCCGGGTGTCCCCGGGCATTTCCAGAAGGCTGAGAGACTGCAGGTCTGTGAGTTCATGGCAATGCTTGCTACAAAAGATACGATCTGAATAAAACACACAACTATGACGAAGCCGACTTGCAGAAATCCAAATCTCAGGCAGTTGTGGTGCCGCACATCTGTAATCCCAGTGCACGGGAGGCAGAGGCAGGTGGATTGAGAGTTCTAGGGCAGCCTGGGCTACATAGGGAACCCATATCAAAAAGAAGGCAGAAAATAAAAACGGTGCGAAGATGGGAAAGGAAGGGGGGGGATAGCCGAAGGGAGAGAGCACGCACATGGCCTCCGTGAAAGCACATGTGGAAATTTTTCATCTGTGGCTATCTGCACCCATTCTCTCCAAGCATGGCCAGCTCAAGCTCCCGCCCCACCCCATGTCTACTGCCCAACGCAGGCTCCTGCCTTCCCCCTTGGACATCCCCCATGACATGCTTGTCTTCCCTGAAGGCAGGCCCTTCTCACACTTCCTGTGTCCTTGCGTTCTTCAAAGGGCCCCTCAACTTGTCCTCTCCAGTCAGCGTCCTGCCGGCTGCTACTGCCAGGCCATAGCTTCCTGAAGCATCACAGAAAAGCTTGCCCACAAGCCACACAGTCTCTATCCCTGGTACACAGACCCATCCCTTCAGGGCCTCCACACAGAGCACAGGCCACACCCACTCTGAACTCTGCCTCAAACCCTGGCCTCTGAGGATCACTTGCCCCCACAATGCCTTGTCTCCTGGCAGCACTCACAGCCCCCTAGCACCCATTCATACTGTGTGGCCTCCTCAGCGATCCTGACTTTTTGTTCTTCCTGCCCACTCACGGAACCTTCCAAACAGCAGGACCTGGACCTGGGTTTCAGTAGGTGGGTCTTCCTACCCCAGAGGCCCACATCACCATACAGTGCAGCACAGATCCGAACGGCAGGGGCCTTCGGTGACAGATCACGGTGGTGCTTTCCATAGATGACTGAGCTGGTGTTTCACGAGGGCCCGGGAAAGGAAACATTTTTATTACCTCATTTTACAGAAGAGGAAACTGTGGGTCAGGGTGGTTCACTGACTCACCCAAGGGGAAACTAGGAAGTAGCACATGAAGGATCCAAGCCTTCCTCTCTGAGCTCCCAATAAACCAATAAACCAGGATTTCTGCTTGAAGTTCCAGAAGGGTAGCAGGGAGCCCCGGGGAAAGCCCTCCACCCCACACCACAACCACGTTTCCCTAACCTTCCTCCAAGATTTTTGAGCTTGGAAACCACAGCCAAAGGCCCTGCTGCAGAATGGCATAGGGATGGATCACAGTCCCTGACCTAATCTTTTCGTTGAAAGGACTTGGTGCAGAGCACAAAGTGGGCACCATGAACTCAGGACTCTTGTGGCTGAGGTTGAGGTAGAGAGTGATGCCAAAGGCAGCTTCCTCCACAAGGAAACATTCCATCCTGGAGCGAGGCCCATTAAGACTTATGAAGGAGACACAACTTGGAATCTCAGGAAGCTCCTGAACCCCACAAGATTTACAAGGCCCCTCTCCAGGGTGTATAGACAGCAAGGACAGCTATGGAGAGGAGCCTTTCCAACCTGCAGAGAACTCCAGGAGTGGAAACTTTCTGAGCTGTCACCAGTGCTCAGGCAGGCTCTTCAATGATGCAACTGCTTTTGAGTTATCCATGCTCCTGTAAGTCACCCCTGGTACTCCTGCAAGTGACCCCAGTGAACCTTCTGATTTACTAAGCTAGGCTCAGCTGGAGTCGTTTCTCTGATCTGTCATTGATGCCACATCTGTGGTGAGTAGACATTGTTCACATCATACAACAAATGAGCGCTATTAAAAGGTCTGGCCAGAGAGGTCAGCAGGTGTAAGCATGGCCCTGGTGTTCTGTCTGCCCATGAAAGAGATGGATTCTCCTCTATCCTTCAGTACTGACTCTGTGACTGAGTGACAGATGGGCATAAAGGACCACATGCCCATCTCTGAGGCAGACTGAGACCTCAGGAAATGATGGTGTCTACATCCCATCTTAGGAGATGGAATCTTGGTATCCAAACCCAAACCAAAGGAAACCATGTGCACCTTAGCCAGCATCAGGGAGAGATTGATGGATGTGCCAGTTCTGTGGATAAACAAAGTGTTCCAGAACAGGGCCCCTCGGGCACCTGGTGAACAGAGAAGACTCGTATGGCCCCATGGCTACACAGGCTGAAGATTCCTGAGGAAAATAATGGCTGAGTGTTTGTGTCCTGTGACAGGATTTTCCTGGCAAGGATATGCAACACACACACACACACACACACACACACACACACACACACACACACCCCTACTCATGACAGATAGGGAGCTCTCTGATAAACCAAAGTACAGATGCCATCAAAGTCCAATTTGGCAAACCTATGCGTTTTATTGGGGTTACTTACAGGAATATGGTTGAGGGGTCACTTACAGGAGCAGAAATGAACTCAAAGATAGCTACATCACCAAGGCCCAACCCAGCATTGGTGACAGCTCATAAAGCTAGGAACCTGAAGCTTACTGCACAGCCTGAAGTTAGCTCAACAAGTTGGAGTGTTCTTTCCAAGTGACTCAGTTAATCTAAACCTCTTCCAGGCAGCTCAGCTGACTCCTGCTTCTTCCAGGGTTCCTGGCTGGCCTCAGTGTCTTCTCTGAAGCTTGATTAGTCCATCAGTGACTCTCAGCAGTCTTTACTTTAACTCTTGGCATGGAGGGGCCTAGTAAATCATGTCAGTTTCAGGGAAGAAGGTACCAGAGACACAATGGAGAAGCCAAAGGACAGAAAAAAATAATAGCATT
Source organism: Onychomys torridus (assembly GCF_903995425.1). NCBI lineage: Eukaryota > Metazoa > Chordata > Mammalia > Rodentia > Cricetidae > Onychomys > Onychomys torridus. The sequence continues at coordinate 124,614,630 of NC_050447.1, read as the reverse complement.
CTATAACTTGACCTTGGCCTTTGGGGATGGATATCCAGGTCTGGCCTGATGAGCAGCCATGGAGCAAAGGTGGTATCTGCTCCGTGTGATTCCTCCAGGTCACCTGGTCCTCAGCCTTCCTTAAAATTTACCCCTCTCGTTAGGACACCAGGCAAACGGATGACAGCCAGCCCTAAAGATCTCCATTACCTCTGGTTAATCCAAAACTTCTTTATTCCCAAAGGAAGTCACAGCATGAGTCAGGAAACCCCTCCTGGGAAGGACAGCATCATGCCTAACATTTCGGCTACATAAAATGTGAGGGACCTTACAGCAGGAGGATGTGGGTACATCCTAAGGGAATAGCCTCCATGCAGGGAGTATGTTTATGAGTTCAGGTTAGCTTGCTTTCTGGCTTCCTCTGAAGGTGGAGTGTGAGACGGTCACACATGCTGGATTCCATAGGGTCACTACAGGGCCCCAGCCTTTGGCCTCCTTGGGTGGAAACCAGTACCACCCTTTTACACTTCTGTAACATACATCACAAGTCTCCGACAGCTTCATGAAGCATACAGCCTGTGCCTGGATCTACATGCTTCTCCTCTGCTCTGTGAAATCCTCACAGCAGCACCGAACTGGAGGGATGCTGTCTGATGCCCGTCCTGCCAATGGAGGGATGAGGAACAGAGGTGATCGGTTCCCAAGGCTAATGAGTGACAGGACCAGGCTTCAAGCCCAGCTGTAGTCAGGGTCTCCAGAGAAACAAGTCCCACTGAATAAGAATCTAGTTCGAGAACTGGCTCATGCTATTATCCAGGCTGTGGAATCCCACACTCTACGGTGTGAAAGCCAGAGATGCTGAGAAGTTGCTATTCCCATACAGATCTAAGGACAGAGAAGGTCTCTTCTCTCTTGGCAGATAGGTGGGCAGGAGGAGTTAGTTCCCACTTTCTCCACCCTGGTGATTTGCTCAGACTGACAACTAATTACATGAGGTCTGTCATGTTGGAGAAGTCCAGGTACTTTTCTGTCTATAGACTCAAGTGTGAGCACTGTCTGGAAACTCTCCCAGGCACATGAATACATGACCAAATATCTGGGTACCCAGTGACCCAGGCAAGTTATCACTTACAGTTCCTCATCTTATTGAGGATGTGACTGGAATGCCCTTAATGCTATCCCCTGAGCAGGGCTCTGCAGGTCCCGCCATATGGAAGCCAGCAGAGCATTGAAGGTCTGCAGACTCAGACAAGTAGCTTCCTGTGCCAACTGCAATGAGACTTCATGCAGTGCCCATTCAGCTTGGGTTCCATGCCCATGAACAGTTCACCCAGCTCTGTTGCACTGAGGCTAATTTCCCAGCCTTTCACCAGGGACCAGCCAGGTGCACTTGTAGCCAGGTTCAGCCCTATATCTAATGTGACTAAGTATGGAGCCTGCCTCTCCCCTGGAGGTCAGAGGTCAGTTGATTAGACAGACAGACAGAATGCATGCCACCTTTACAAAATGCATGGTATCTGTGGCCTGATTGGATGTGGTGATGCGTTACCCCTCTGCATACATATATTCTAGCATTTCTGAGTTAGTTAAACCCCTAAACCTTCTCTGTATCCTTCCTCAGCATTTGCTTCTGTGGGAACAGCACAAGTCAGTACCCATGGCTCCTTGATGCTGCAACACCAGGCCGGTTCAGAGTGGAATTTGCCCTGCAGCAGGATCGTGGTCATGGGGGGCAGGCCTGTGGCTTCCTGAGGCTCTGGCAGTTTCATCTCCAAGGGTGGTCGGCTGTGGGTGAGGCAGGAAGGGCTGTGAATGTGCAGAGGGAGTCCTCTGGACCGGAAGGCAGTTAGGCCACCAGGAAAAGCTGGTGTCTGCAGGGAGGCTGGGGAGACCCCTCTCCCAGGGGATTGCAGCCTCACGGGGCCCTTAAAATCCAGCAGTAAGGGCCTGAGTACCTCTGCGTGGATTTAACCAAGGCTGCCATTGGAAGCTGCTGCTCCCTTCACACAACTCACCAGTGGGTTTGACTCCCATGTGTGCTTCCTGTGGGTCTGCAACTAAGTTTTCAGTAGGAGGAACAAGGGAGGCTTGTCACAGTGACCCAGGGCTCACCTGCATGCACTCCCCCACCACCTCCCTCTGCCTTCCCACTCCATCTTCTTCCTCCCTTACCCAGCTGCCTTACTTCTTCATGAGACGCCCTCCCCACCTGACATTCCCAGCCCACCTACCCCTACACCTTCCTCCTGCACCCTCTCCAACTACCTCCCAACTCCTCTCCCAGCCCCACCTCTCCAGCCCTCCCATCCAACCTCCAGTTTCTCCTGAGCCCCATTTCTCCTCCTTTCCTTACGTCCCAGATGTCCAGTATAGTCAGCTAACCCTTCTCACTCCCTCCCCATCCTCCTCTCTCTCCATCTCTCCTTCCCAACCATCACTTCTTCCTCCTCAGTCCTCACTCCCCACATCTCCTCTCTCCCTACCCCCTCCATCCTTCCTTCCAAGCCCTCCCTCACTCTTTCTCCTCATCTCCCCTCTCCACACACTACGTGGTGTATACCTCCATATGCCTATCCTTCATACCTCAGGCCCCCTAGCTGGACCCAGCCTAGCCTGGCCTATGCTCTGAAATAAATCCTGGAGCCTCATTCCATCCAGCCACCTGGGATGCCTGCTGTCTGTGGTCAGGGCCATGGTAAGAGGCCACCCAGCTTCTGTGGGGACCACCAAGGATTCCCTCCCAGGTAAAATCCACTTCCTGCCCAGGCTGCCACCATATAATGGCTTAGAAATATCCCTTCCTGTACTTATCCTTCAAATCCTTAGACCCACAGCCAACCTCAGAGTCTCTCCTAGGCCAGCACCTCCCTGACCTCCGCAGTGGCCACCAGACCCATAGGCTGCCACCCATCTTCACCTCAGCACTCCAAGAGACGCTTCCCATAAGAGGGACCACCAAGATGAGAACTGTTTAAACTGATTGAGGTGGTAGCCATCTAAAAAAGCTGGCTTCAACCACCATGTCAACTTCCAGAAAGAGACTAAAAGCCAAAAGAAAAAAAGCAGTGGAGACTGACACATACAAAGGATGGGGTGGGCTGGGCTCCCCACCCATCTTCAAAACAGCCCAACAGAGCAACATCTTCCCATGGGACTCAAACCCCTGTCCCCAACTCGCCAAGCAAGGACCCCCTTTTTAGCAGGAGGTCACCCAGGCAGGTCCCACACATTTGTAGGATTTAGCTTCCAGGCTCCTGCAGTCCACTAATGCCTGGCAGCTGATCTGAACAATTTATTAACTTTGAGTGAGATTCCACAGCATATCTCTGAATTGAAATTCTAACCATCATCCACACGCCAGGCCTTGTTCCCCAACAGCTGCAGCAGGGAGGAAACACAGTCTCTTTGAAGCTGCTAGGCACCCAGGCCCTCCCTGCAACTATGCAAAGGTACAGCTGAGCAGAATGACAGAAAAGGCTTGGTTGGGGGTTCATGGGTGTCGGGGCCTTGCTCACATTTCCAGAAGAATCTGTCCAGAAGCAATGCTGGTGGCCCCACCTCCCTGCAGAAAGCAGCTGTGCTTCTAGTTTCCAATGCAGTGACAAAGCCAACGTATGTCCCTTCATCAATCCTTGGTCCTTTGGGCACCAAGGGGCCCCTGCATCTGTTTTCTCTTTAGAGGATGCCAACTCCACCATTGTTATTTTCCACAAAGGTAAGCCTCACTGATGTCCCAGACATTTGTAACAAATCTTCATGGAGCTAAAGAAAACATCAGACAGAAAGCAGAAAGTGACGCCAGAGGGCTGAGGTGTCTCAGTGAAGGGCCTGCTGTACAAGCCGTAGCACCTGAGTTTGATCCCCATGTGAAAAACTGGCCATGGTGGCATGTGCCTGTAATCCCAGCTCTGGGGAGCCTGCCCTAGTCAGTTAGCTCCAGGAAAAATGAGAATTCCTGTCTCAAAAACGTAAGGTAGATGACAACATTCAAGAACAATATTCTAGGTTGACCTCTGACCTACACACACACACACACACACACACACACACACACGAAGAAAATTAAAGAAATAAAAAGAACGCAGCATCCAGGAACCCACTTCTGCTACCTTGTAGCTCACTTCCTGACACTTTGGAGCCCACTTCCTGCCACTTTGGAGCCCACTTCCTGCCGCTTTGGAGCCTGCTTCCTGTTGGCTTTGTGCCTATGGTGCTGTTCCTTTTTCCCAAATGCCTCCCCAGAGGTGGGAAGATGATCTGTTCCATGGCTCCACTTGTCACCCTCTATCACTTTCAGGGGAAGTAAGGATGTATCCACAGTGATGGACAAGCAAGACCCAGTGCCCCTCCCCCTCCACAACTCAGCGCCTGTCTGTCCCTTCTTGCTTTCTCTCCCATGCCTAACCACAACTCAAGATCACATTCTTGAGATGACCCTGCCTGGAAAAGAATGTCTTTCCTAGGCTGTCTCCTGAGTCCAGATTTTTAAAAAGGAGACTATTCTCCTATGCCTTCAAGGTGGCCTCCGGATTATTGCTGAACATTATCTGCTACCAGAGGCTGGCAGTAGATTCAGATTCCTCCTCTGGGCATGCATCAGGTCATCACTGGCACATTGCTTCACGATATGCAAAGTCTGTCCTGTGGAGATACCCATTAACTGACCAAGTCCCGGCCATGTGGCCTCCCGCCCTGGGTAACTGCTTCTACAGTCATACCATGTGGCCAAAGCCACTCCCCTAGACCACACTCAGTCTGGCCAGACACTCCAACAGTCACTGTCCTGGGGTGTGCGTCAGGTGCGTGGCCCGCCATGATCTCAGCCTGAGCCACCCTTGTGTGAGGCTCTGTGCATGATGCGTGTGGCTCAGCAGTTCCCCAAGCACCAGGCCCAGGTGACGAGGCTTTTCTGTCTACCCACTAATTGCCATTTTCACTGAGCTCTGTCTGGCCGCAACTCCAAAATTCCATACTAACAGACTGCATCGTGTCCCCAAGCTAGGAGTCATTCCTCACTGTCAGTGTGTGAGATCGGGTAACACAGACACATAGATCAAGGCTGTTCACAGTCCTCAGTAAGTGGTGAGATCAGAGCCCTGCTGCTCGGCTGCTGGTCTCATAGACCTTTGCCTTTTGTGGTGTAGACAGCCCAGGAGGTTCAGTGGGTGGTGGACAACGGGGACAAGAGTCTGGGTACACAAATGCCCACATGATTTTCCTTTCCTGGGTCTGCAGAAATCTGTAAGACCCAAGGCTGACAGTGCAGTCTAGGGAACGATGGATGACTTCTTCCTGGCAGATTCCTACTTGCCTCAGAGACCCCCACGTGGGGCTGCTGGGCGGGGACACCACACAGCAAGCATTAATCAGTTCCTTAGAATGCCCTCCAAGGACACACTGTACTACAAGGAGAAAGCTTTGAACTTCAGCTGCCACAGCTGGAGGAACTCGAAACAGGAAGCAATAAACAGCCAGCAAAGGGAGGCCATTGGCTGGGGGAAGGAGTGCTCCCTGGGAGATGGGAACGTGAGCACTGGCATCCAGCCATTTTTCTTCCTACATTACCAGCTTCTGGGACGGGCAGAGATATGAGGACAGGAATCCAGGCCCTGACTATATGGTAAAGAAAGCACTCTGCTCCTGAGAAGACTGTGGGCCATGACAGGCTGCTCTCTCCGAAGTGACCCTCCATTCTGAGGGAGGTTGTAGAAAGGGGAATCCTGGGGCTTGAGACCAAAGAGGGGGCTTGCAGAATCCCATGGTTCACCTGACTCAACTCCCTTGAGAGTCCTCAGAGGGAATAAGTCATTGAATTAAAGCCCTTGCGGATCCCAGAGGTGTGCTGAGTGCTTTGTGGCTTCGGGCAGCAGGCATCCTGCTTGGTGGGTGGGGCCTTTACAAAGCCAGGCCTTCCTTAATGTAATTCAGTGAGTGCAAAGGCAGGGGAAATAGATGCAAGCCCTGCTCTCTACTGTCCCCAAGAGCGGCTCAAAAAGAGGTAAGTGAAGAAAGTTCTGGGGCTGGGAAATGCAGTGTGGGAGCACCTCTGTAGGAAGAAGGGAGGCTCAGTGGATACAGTCAAGTCCATGATCAATTTAGTGACAAGGAACACAGGTCCCTGGTGCCTGGTCCTAAAACTTGGGCTCACCAAGAAGACTCTCTATGACCATGTGTTTATGTATTTATTGTCGATATGAACTTTTTTGAACCTTGACAAACTCAAAGTAACCCTACAAAAAGTATCTTAGAGGATGCTGTGTGATCCAGGCCCCACACACCAGGGTGTGTCTTCTCACTCAGGACCCCATGCCATGTGGGTCAGTGTAGGACATGCCAAAGGCTAGGAATGGCCCAGTCAGTTACATTCCTACCTTGCAAGCATGAGGACCTGGGTTTGATGCCAGAAGCCACCTAAAAAGCTGGGCATGGTGGCACATTCCTGTAATCCCACCACCAAGAAGGCAGAGACAGGTGGAACAGTTCCCTGGAGTTCCCTGGCCAACCAGCCTAGCCTAAGCAGCAAGCTCTAGGTCAACAGAGATCCTGTCTCAAAAGCAGTGGAATGGCACTCAGGACTGAACTCTGGCCTCTAGGTGTGTACACACACATCTGTATACACCTGTGCACCCGCAACAAACACACACAGTCGTCATGTTTTTTTAAAGGGGGAGAACACCATTTCACTACTAGACATGGCCGCACAGACATGACATTAGCTATGTGGCCTTCAGCAAAGTCACAAGAAGTCTCATCCTTTACAAGACTCCTTTGACTCAGATGCCAGATCTGAACTCAGGGGTCCTCAGGCCACCTGAACGTGTGACAAGCTGGCCTGGATGTCGAGTTCTCACCCTGTCTCCAGCTTGGTCATTTGCTGGGATGACACACCAAGCAGGGGGCACCGTGCCACCATCCTAGTCTGCCGTGCAGTGTACAACCCGAAGAGATGTAGACAGTGAAGTCTCAGAGGGTCTCAAATAAGAAGCTTCTGGGACCCTGGGATTCATCGCCCTCCTGGCTCATTCATGTATAACCAACCCAGGAAGCTAACATGAGTGTCGAGTGTCCGATTTCCCCTGGAATCTCAGGTGTACCTGTGGTTGACTGGCTCAATGGCTATGTTGAACATCATCTCCTCCACCTCCCCTCCTTTACCCTCCCACATATTCCCAAGAGCAGACTGCTAGGCTCAATGCTCTATCCTTCAACCACAATGTTGATCATTTTGGCATGGCTAGCCCTTTTCTAGTGTGTGTGTGTGTGTGTGTGTGTGTGTGTGTGTGTGTGTGTGTGTGTGGTTGTATGTATGTGTATGTACATGTGTGCATATGAAAGCCAGAGATTAACTGTCATTCTTTTGTTGTTAGGTTTTTCTGTGCATTGTGTGTGTGTGTGTGTGTGTGTGTGTGTGTGTGTGTGTATTTGTATATAAGGGTATGCACATGCACCTGTGTGGACAAGCTGTAGATGACAGAGGTTGACATTGGGTGTCTTCCTCAGTCAATGTCTCTTTTATTTATTGAGGCTGAGTCTTTTGATGATCCCAGAACTTGCTGATTCTGGCTAATCTAGCTAGCTACCAGCTCGCCCTGGGGAGCCCTTGACTCTGCCTCCCAAGCACTGGGATTTTAGGCATGTATCAAGCCCACCTGACTCTTACATGGGTTGTGGTGTTCCAAACTTGTCCCCACACTTATATAGCAAGTATTTTATCCACTGAGTGATCTTCCCAGACCCATTTGGGTTTTGATACAGTTTTTCACTGTCCTGGAACTTACAGAATAGGCTAGGCTGACTGGCCTATGAGCTCCAGGGATCCACTTGTCTCTGCCTTCCTAATTCTGGGATCTCTAACCACACCCAGTTTTTTCACATGGGTGCTGGGACCAATATAAGCAAGTGCCCATGCTTACGTTGGACAGGACACCTTGCATGGGGCATGCGCTTTGGAGAGGGTGCTTCAGGGCTTTCCTGTCCCCACTTCCCTGGATCCTAGCTCCTAATCACTTCATCTCCTCAGCCAGTACTGCAGGTGGAGAAGGTTTGTCCCCAGAGAGAAACACATTGAGACTCAATTCCCCAGTAGAACAATTCAAGATGGCTGAGCCTTTGAGAGACTCCTGGAGTTTTAAGAGATCTGCTCTCAGTGTGGGTGGTTTCTCCTGGGCTGGGTCATTTCTCTCCAGACACATTGGAATGGGGGGGGGTGTCCAGGGACAGATCAGGCAGCTTGGAGAGCCTGTACTTACAAAGCAAGCTTGGGCTCTCATTAGCTCTTCAGTCTCCTTCTTCTCCTGCTCTGAGTGCCCTCACCCTCACCGTGTGGCCCAGTCTGCCAAGTGGTCCTCATCAGAAGCTGTCTCTGCCTCCATGCTCATCGGCCTCCAGAACCAGAAGCCAATAGAAACCTTTTCACTTAGAGTGCCCAGCCTGAACATTTTCTTTCAACATCACAAAACTAAGTGGTACAGAGGGAACCCACAGCTGTTCAATTCTGATCACACACGCACGCATGCATACACACACACACACACACACACACACACACACACACACACACACCATCATTCACAGAGGCCCTGTGGGAACTGAGTTGAAGGTATAGCTCCACTAAACTAGAATTTTAATCCTTTCAGTAATTCATATTGAAACAGAACTCAGATCAGCCAAATGTCTCTGGCTCTCGGCTTCCTTATTCACCAAATATACTTAGGAAGAACGCCTGTGTCACTGAGTAGTTGGTGACATGAGGTTATGACCTTCAGGGTGGGTCAGTGACATGCTGCAGGTTCATTGCTCGCTGGCCTCTGGACATAACCTTTTTCTGATGCAAACTGGGCACACGTTTAAGGGAACATTGACTCAGAAGCCACTGACAAGCAACCTTCCCCAGGGACCTGACCCCTTTGGAGCTTCCCATGCTCACCTCGTGTCCCCCAAAACATGATGCAACCATGGGAAACTGAGTGTCTTGCCAGTCACACAAAGGTCCCTGCTGCCAGCACAGGTCTCTGTACCAGGTCACTGCAGCCACAAGATCTGCTTTTCCAAGAAGAGGCCAGCCAAGCAACAGAAGCAAACACTGGGAGTGGAAACAGGCAGAAGCTTGTCAAGAGCGTTTTCACACAGGAGAGACGGGCTGCAAGGCTTGGGGGTGCCAAGCTAAACAGACACACACAAGCAACCTGCTCCGGCACGCCCCCAACACTTTAGTACAGCCCAGGGGAAAGAGAAGAGAAACGAAATTCCCATCATTCCCTCAGCCTCAGTCTAACTTGAAGCCTCAGCTGTAGAGGCATCTTAGGACAGCCCAGCCTCAGGGCAAGTGAGATGTCAGACGGGGTTCTGCTGGAAGAGCGGGAAAGAGAGAAAGCAAACATTAATCCGCTAAGAAGCAGGCTAGTCACATCCCTGGTTTTCTTGGATCATCTTTTCCAAAACTTAAAAACAATGCAAGACAAAGCCTGGGGTTGCTACTGCTACAGAAGTCTGTGTTTGATTTCCACCACTTTTCTAAAGCAACATCAAAGCGCTGACACTGACCTCGCTAGTCCTCCTGGGATAGGGTGAGCACCACACACATTCAGGCACACAGCCAGACACGATTGAAAACAGCATCTTGCTGTCTGCTCCTTCCTGCTCCTTCTTCCGGAGCTCCAAGAGACTCCGTCCCCAGAAGGGCATCCAGGACACTCTTCAGTCTCACAAGCCTACCCTCCTGCAGTCCCAGCTCTTTGGAGCAAAGCAACTACTTGACAGATTGAAAACGGCACACAAAACAGCTCTGGGCCCTTCAAAGGGAGAGGGTGTCTCTAACAAGCTTTTGAAAGAAGCATGGCCTCACCCCATTGAAAGAAACATGCAGCGGCCACCCAGGCTCTGCAGGCAGGCTCTCCACTCAGAGCCGTGTCCCCTAGGTTGCTGATTTGTGGCATGGACTTTCAGAAGGTAGTCTGTCTACCTACCATCACACTCACAGTCCACAGAAAGCAAGAATGGCTGCTATAGGAACTCAGTAGTGCACCTTCGCTCCAGATCCACCCTAACTTCCTTCCTTCCGCTCAGAAGTTCTGGCTATAGGGTGTGTGTATGTGTGTGCAAGCTTGTGGATGCAGGCATCTGTGCACTTACATGCATGTGCATGTGGAGGCCAAAAGGAAACCTTGAAGTATCATTCTTCAGACATTGTCCACCTTGTTTTTTGAGGTAGCCTCTAAGCTATTTTTTATTTACTTGTTTGTGTTTTGTTTTGTTTGCCAACTTGACACAAACAGAGTCATCTAGGAAGAGGAAACCCTACCTGAGAAGTTGCCTCCCTTGGACTAGACTGTGGGCATGTCCATGGGGCATTTTTTTGATTTGATGGTGAATGTGGGCGGGACCAGCCCACTGTGGGCAGTGCCATCACTTGGCAGGTAGTTCTCGGCTGTATAAAATAGCAAACTGAACAAGCCATGAAAGATCAAGCCAGTAAGCATTCCTCTGTGGTTAGTGCTCAAGGGCCTTGAACTCCTGCCTCGGCTTCCCTGGATGATAGAGTATAACCTGTAAGCCAAATTAAAAACCCCTTCCTCCTCCAAGTTGCTTTTGGTCATTGTGTATGTTATCACAGCAACAGAAATGATATTAGAACCAGCTCTCATTGGCCTCAACCTTCAGTAGGCTATGTTGGCCAAGCAGCAAGCTCTGGCTCTGCCTCCCCAATAGTGGGACACAAGCAGGTACTGCCACAGCTTGGCTTTCTTAACATGCACTCTGGGGTTGAATTAAGGTCCTCTTCTTGCAAGGAAAGCAATGGCTGTATCTCTTCAAGCCCTGCTATTTTTCCCTGGTTTTGTTGAAACAGGGTCTCTTGTGACCCAGACTGCCTTTAAACTTGATACATAACCAAGGATGGCTTTTGAACTCCTGATCCTGCTGCCTCTGCCTCCCATAGACAGCAACTTTGTCAGCTCTCATTCACTTGGGAAATTTACCCAGCTGAGTGGGCACCTCAAACCATAAGACAAGCACTTTTGGCGGCAGCAGAGATAAAGGCCTGTGCAAAGACCAACCACAGCACACAGTCCAACAGAAGAGTGGGTATTGAACAAAGATTGTCACAGAGCGTTGCCTTGTTCAGAAGCCATAACAGAATTGGCAAAGGGGGCCTATCCTTCCCTATTTGGCCAGAAATGTGGTTGACAGAACAAATGCTACTATTTTGAAATAAATAGGGTGTTATTTTTGCCAGTCTGTCATTGGTCTTATGTTCCACGACTGATATCAAACACTACTAAATGCCCATGTAGAAATATTAAACCAAAGTTAGAGCACTGGTGATTTAGGAATGCAGTTCCCCATCTGTTGCCATAGAGGCAGATGAGTTCTTCCCATTTAAGCCCAAATGGGCTGTTTGTAAGTCATCTTACAACAGATTCCTCACCGGGTTCACACTGCACAATGACAAGAGTTCAGAGAATCACAAGGTCTCTTCTGCATGACACGCCTCTGTAAGTGACCTGATCACCTGAATGCAGCTCGGGAGATACTGGACTGGAGTTAGAGGTTTAAATTAGACAAACAGAGTTTGGGGCAGTCTCAGGTGCCCTTTTAGACTACATCTAAATACATGTTATTGTAATTCGTCCTGAGTTTCAGAGGGTCATTTTATTTAGATGAGAACAGGCCCAATTTTCTTAAAGCAACAACAGTGTGATCTGGTGAGCAGCAGCTAAAGAAAGATGGCGGGACAATCATGGAATTCAGGGCAAACTGAGGTCATATATGCATGTTGGAGGTGTGAATGTCCTGAGGGTGGACAACAGCACCCACGTGAGCAAGGTGACTCTTGCTCACTATCCATCAGGGCATGGCTAGCACCCTTAGAAGTCACACAGCATAGGGACACGATGACTATCAGGCTGTCATCTTAGCTTATACAAGCTCTAGCAGAGATCCACAGAGTCAGCACAACCAGCCCTCCACCCCCAGGCTGACAGGCACACATTTTTCACCCTGAGTGGCTCAGATTTCCAGGCTGTGACCACCAAGTCCTCGTGTCCACATGGATCAGTGGGGTAGTACAGTCTTTCATAATTAATATCTAGTGGAGGATCTCTGTGCTCTGAAGGGTTACACTCGCTCGTGTGTGTGTGTGTGTGTGTGTGTGTGTGTGTGTGTGTGTGTGTGTGTGTGTGTGTGTGTGTGTGTGTGTGTGTGTGCTGTGATTTCTTTCTGGATAAACACACCATTGGACTGTTGATAAGTGAGGTTTTCTCTCTCTACAAGTCAGTGCCATGAAGGGAACACAACAGGGTCTTAAAGTCACATTTGGACTTGGCCTTCAGGTATGTTACCACTGTCCAAAAAGGGGCAAAGCTTTCCTGGGGGTTGTCTCTGCAAGGGGCCTAGAGACCTTGGACAACAGCTAGACCTTCCCAGGACCTGGGTTCGCAACCTGACTGTAACTCTACTGACTGAAACAGAGTGGAGGTGTGATTATTAAAGTCGGGGGATGTGATGGAATGGCAGGTAATAGACAACCAGCAGATGTTGATCTATATTTATTGGTAACTTAGAATATTGAGACCTAGAGGTAAGCTTCCCGGACTTGGCTTACAGCAGTCTCAAGGGAAACTCTCAGTCTCCCATTTGCATAGGTCTTTGTTCAGATCCACTGAAGGAATTCTGGTAGGCCCAGGCATGTAGACTGGGTGAAGCCCACCAATAGATGAGCAAGCTGAAATCTCATTGGGTCAAAATGAAGAGGAGACAAACCACCACTTCCGGTTGGTTCCCCATCTCCCAGGCAATGTTCCTCAGATGAGTTAACACAGCTGGACAAGTGGCAATTCATTCTCTACTGGCTTTCCCATGTCCCCAGCAGACAGGCCCATGGAGCCAGGGCTCTATCGTCCTCTGGCATGTGGGCATAGGGGCTGGAGATGCCTCTCTTGCCCAACCAGGCCTCTGAAGGACCCTCCGCATGGATTTGTGTTGCAGGTGCAACTTGAACAGTTCCATGCTGCACAGAGCACTTCTTAGCCTCTACGCGGCTTGGCTGGTGTCCAGGAAACACAGACTACCGCAGTCACAACTCCACCTGCTTCTCAGAGTGCTCACACATCAGCCCCAGTGAGATACCCAGTGACAGCAGCTGCCCTGTGCTTGAGGACATCCTTCGCCAATTTCACCTAGTAGTGACTGTCCGCGTTAACTCATAGGAAGCCAAGGGGCCTCCACCTCTCCCGAGGGGTGCTGGACTCTTACTTCTCTTGGCTGTGACCAAATACATGCAATCTATTCCAAAGCCTAGCGTTCACGGGGTTAGTCCCTCAAGGCAGGACAGACATGGCAGCAGGTGAGGAAGGCTAGCTGGTAACTCAGGAAGCAGCTCAGGCAGGAAATGACACTGGGCTGTAAGATTGAAAGGCAGAGCCCTCAGAATGGCTCAGTGAGTAAACGTGCTTGCTACCGTGCCTGATGGCCTGAGTTCAATCCTCAGGACTGACAGAGCGGAAAAAGAGGACCAGCTCTCACAAATTCTCCTCAGACCCCCCCCACTCATGCTATGGCATGTGCACACGTGCATACGTATGCATACACACATAATTTTTTTAAAAATTTTAACCTAAAGGTCTGCCCCCAGTGGCCCTCTTCTTCCACCATGCCTCCCATTGCAAACAGCTCCATGCACTGAGGATCAGTTATTCAAGCACAGGAGTCTACAGGGAACATTTCACATTCAAACTACAACAGAGTCCTTGGCCAGGCCACCTTACCGCACAGTGAGGGTGGGAAGGATCTAAATGGGGGTGCATTTGCTATTTGATTAAACTCTAAATGGCACAGAATTGGTCCAGTTACGAAGACTCAGCCATTGGCGCAAATGATTCCGCCTAAGCTCTGACTCTTCTTGAACCCCTTAAGTGAGCCTCTGCTATCCACATCAGTGTGTCCGTGAGGCTTTGGGGGGCCACCTCCCACACACCTGCTATCTTCTAACCCCTCTCCTGTCCATGACACCAAGTCCTCAGCTCCTCCTTCTGCCCAGCTAATCCCAGACACACTGTCTATTCTTTAAGCTGATCATGGTAGACCACGCATGTCATCCCAGCACTGAGGCAGGAGGATTGCTGCCATCTGGAGACCAGCATGGGCTACACAGTGAGTTCAAGACTAGCCTGAGATGACACAGTAAGTTGAAGACCAGTCTTTAACAAGTAAATAAGTAAGTACCTTGTTTGAGCTCTGACCTCACTCATTCTTTAATCTCTAAGGCCTGTCCCATCCTCAGAAAGTAACTTGAGGGCTTCTTAACACTAGGACATTAATGGCCACCTCCAGTTGTCAAGAGTCAGGCTCTGGAGCTCTCTGTTACAAGTGTGTGTGTGTGTGTGTGTGTGTGTGTGTGTGTGTGTGTGAGAGAGAGAGAGAGAGAGAGAGAGAGAGAGAGAGAGAGAGCCTTATCCAGATTCACATATTAGTTATGTCAGCCCAGTCTAGAATCTTGGTGGTAACAGCCCCAGTGACAATTCCCTACTTCAGTTATAATATTCAGTGGAGTCCCAGCATACATCTAGGTTGGAAGCCCCACCCCCACCCCAGCCTCAGTCCCCCTCAAATCTCAGTCTGGAGAACAGTAGCATCTTTTCCAACCTCCCACTCAAGCACAAGGTGGACAATTGAGGGTTCTGTGGCCCCTTTCCACTACAAGAGCCCCCTCTGCAGTCTCCAGGAAAGGGTTGATGCCAGCTGGGGCTTCAGCATCTGGGTTCCTGCCCATAGCCAAGGAAAGACCCTGCAGAGCCGTGGGAGGACCGGGAGGACCGGAGGAGCCCCAGGCTGCTACTGGCTTCCGCTGTACCCCTCCTTCTCCCAGCAGCATGTGGGGCACACATGTCTGCCAGAGAGTGTCTGCTAGCTAGCGGCTGCTGCGCAAACACATCTTAAGACTTCTTTTTCTTTTTTTAACCTGGAAACTGTCATTTATAATCTGATTTTTATCTTTATAGGGCTTTGGCGCCTGAAGGTATCAGGCTTCTATATTATCTTGTTTCACTCAAGCTTGTAGTACCAGCCTGACATGCTGTTTAATCTTCTCACATCAAAGGCGAAGGCCTTGCTACACTCCTTGCTACTGTTACCAGGGCTCAGACCCATCCCTAATCCCAAGGAACTGCAGCTCCCCCTGGGGAACTCAGCCTCCTCCCACCCCAAGTCTGCAAGACACAGCTAAGCCATTGCCTTGAAAAATAATAATTAAATAGCAGAATAAAAAAGCCAGCTGGGGGGGGGGGGTGTGGAGAGCAAAGAACAACATCTCTGTTGCTTTCCAAAGCATTTCATTATGTAAATGGAGTCAGGGCCAGGGCACCAGCAGGGTGTCCCCTTGTCTATAGCCTTTCCCAGTTTACAATGTTCATAATAAAAGCAGTCTGCCTGTTTATGTAAAATCTTTACTCCAAGAGGCACAGAATATCCTCGATGATTTAAAAGAACAGAAAGGTATGATGGCCAGTAGACTATTACATTAGGACTGGTGGAGAGAGAGACAGCTGCCCCAACCAGCCTTTGCCCAACGTGGGGCCATTTTGTGGAAAACACAGTCTGTCATCACCAAGAACTGGAGCAAGAGCCCACGGGGGCAAGAGGAATGGCCTGCCCTAGACTCCCTGGGGGTTCTCAGTGTGCCTGTCACTGTCTTACTTCCTTTATATGGAGCTGAGGTGCTATCTCCAAACCCTGTGGTGTGCCCCATGCCTAGTTGGGAAAGTGCCCCCAAACTCCCTGGGTGTTGTCCATTGAGGTCGCATCCATCTGCAAAGGTGTTTGCTGCCACCTCTGATGACCTGGTGCAAGGAAAGAACGGCTAGCTCCTAAAAGTTGTCCTCTTCTTCCACCTTCACATGGCACACTTGAGTGCACACGTGCACACACACACACACACACACACACAGAGAGACACACACACACACACACACACACACACACACACACAGACACACACACACAGACACACACACACACACACACACAGACACACACACACACACACACACACACAGACACACACACACACACACACACAGAGACACACACACACACACACACACACACACACACACACACACACACATGTTGAGAAGATAAATTGGTATTAAGGTGAGAAACGCCCTGATCGTGAGATTCCTGTCACTGAGTGGAACGTTCACTGCAACCAGCCACCCAGAACTCCAGAAGGGTCCCTTTGTCATGTGTGCCCCATCCCATAGGACAGAGTAGTACAGCCCAAACCTGGAAGGCTGGGGTTCTGAAGGCTCCATGTAGAAGGAGACAGGGGATCCTGACAGTGTAGGAACATGACAGCCTGTATCTGATGATGCCCCTCACCAGGGAAACTGTAGGTCCCTAAGGCAGCTGGGACCCTAGAAACTAGAGAGGGAGTCCTGGGGAACAAGCAGAATGAGACTCGTGCTCCCAGAGCAGCCCCAGACAGACAGGATGGGAACGTGACCAGCTACTGAAGCCCCTTAAACAGTGTCTGTGGCCAGAGCACTTGATGTTTCTCATCCTTGACAGTGAAGATCGGTCAGGAATGGCCACCTCTTAGCACCCACCCCTCCTGAAGAAGATTTCAGTCAACAGCAGGGAGAAGCCTTGCTTCTGTTTCCATGACAACTGTCTCAACATAGATGTTACCTTGGTTTCAGGTGCTGTGACTAAGACAATTTGCTCGTGGCTAAAGTTCAATAAACAAATGCTTGTTTCAGAAATAAGTTTATTCTCCTAGGAACAGAAGGCTAGATCCCAGGAAAATACAGCTTCCAAGTGATACATTTCTGGGGATATGTGTTACTCTGGGTTTTTTTAAATTACCACAATAAAATATCTTAATCAAGCTACTTTATTTGTAAAGGGGGGGGTTGGGGTGAAGGATCCATATCTGATGATAGTTTTGACAGCATCCTGAGGTAACACGGAGTGTCAACACAGCAAGACGCACAACATCCTCTGGTTTCTCCTCTTTCCCTTACAAAGCCACCAGGATTCAGTCATAGGCTTCCACCTTAGCGGTTTTCCATAACCCAAATCACACCCTCTATAAACATTATGGTCAGACCTATCCTCTTAGCTCCTTATCATTTGGGATTAAACTTCAGCACAGGAGATGCTGGAGATACACTCAAGCTGTATCCCAACCACCATGGTACACCTGAAAACCATCAGTCCCTCACTGAGGAGACTGCTAAGTCAACAAGTCAACAAAATATTTGTTTTACAAGTATGAGGACCTGAGGTGGATCCCCCAAAAAACCAAGATGGCAGTGCCTGAGGAATGATTGTGTCCTCTTGTCTCCACATGCATGCCCACATCTGTGTACCTACACACACACACACACACACACACACACACACACACACACAGGGGTGGGGGGATCTTACCAGCTCCCTCGCCTACTCAGACCCCACGTCCTACCACAGACACCTATCAAGGCAACTAGGCCTGGCAGTAATGGCAGTCACCTTGTTAGCAGACCCTCCCTCAGTCACAACCCTGGACTCAACTTCACATAGGCAGACATCACAACTGCTGGGGTCTGGTAGAACACAGCCTATTTCACAGAGAGTCAAGTCCCAGAGCTGAACATGTCCTTGATGAGAAAATGCCAGAAGGAATCGGGACATGAAACGAACCCACTTCATAGTCTGACTAAAACTGGAACTTGGCTGCATAAAAAGGTTCAGCCTGGGTCTGCAGGCTGGGTCACTCTCGGTGTCCCACAAGTCAGAACTGTAGAGTCTCTGCTCTGCCTCGATCTTCCTAACTCCTGGCTGTTATTTCAAAACCACTGTCTAAACAATGGAACATATGTGATCCCAAGGCTGGATCATAGGCCACACTGGAGCAAACCAAGTCTCAGGCCACTGTGATCTCTTCTGTGAACAAGAGCTTGTGTCTACCCTGCCACACAGCTGAGAGCTCTCCAAATCCATGTCCTCACTGAAATACAGGAGCCTCTCTCTCTCACGGTCCCCTCTCCATGGCTCAGCTCCCTGCAATCAACTTCAGTTCAAACACACTACTTGTGAGCTGGGGATATGACTCAGTTGGAAAGGTGCATTGAAGCCCTGGATCCATCATCAGCATGACATTGAAAAAGGCATAGTGGTACATTCCTGTAATCCCAGCACTGGGAGGCAGGGGCAAGGATCAGGAGTTCAACACCATCCTCAACTACACTGCAATCTTGAAGCTACCCTGGGCTACATGAGACCTTGTCTCAATGATGATAATGGTTGATGATAATAGTGAGGGTGGTGATGATAATGGTGATGATTGTGTGAGTGATCATAGTGGTGATGGTGATGATTGTGATCAGGGGGTGATGGGAATGATCATGGTGGTGGTGGTGGTGATAGCGGTGGAAGTGATGGTGGTGGTGGTGGTGATACATAAGTCTTTCTCCAGAGGAAAATCACATTTGCATGACTTGTATTAAGTGTTGTTGCAATCTTTCTATTTCATTACCACTGTCCATCTTTTCCTAGGCCTAATATATAAATTAACCTTTATCATATATTTCTATATAGGATTCTTTCTATCCATGTCTTCAGGGCTAGGACTGATGGGCTTTAGACAGTGTTCTCCATGACTAAGGCTGACTATATGATATTGGTTAAAGTGTAATTGTTCAAATCTTCTGTGTATATAAACTCCCACAGCAGTCCTCCCAGACCCTGAGAGGGGTGCGTGTGTTTGCAGAGGGTGTTTTGTCCAAGCAGCATTCAGAGTCACTGGTACATGGTGATGGTAAACAGTGGGCTATTGGGATAAATTTTGTTTGGGGATTCTCCAAAGACAGTGAACCTGCCTATCATCTATAGTCTTTCCAAGTGTCCCAGAGTGGGACAGAGCCAGTACTGAGCCCAAAGGTATAGCTGAGTTTTAAGTAGCACGAGAGGACCTGTATGTAGCCTTCTCCAAGGACTCAACCCTCTGCCCTTCACATCCCCATCTAGAGTCATAGCTCAAACATCTTCCTTGTGTCTACTTCCATGGAAACCCAATCAGGATGCAAAGGACCACAGGTTCATAGGTCCCTTGGTCTGCAAAGATGCTTATAAAGGCCAGCAGGTACATTCTTGCTGGTCTTTATTTTCCTGTGACAATCTCAAAAACAAACAAACAAACAAACAAACAAACCCTATTCTGTTCCCTGTGAGCTCTGAATGCCACTCTTAGATGCACGCTCAAACCATTGGCTACAGAGATTCTGGGAGGTATCTCCACACCCAAACTCACAGCAGATTGATTTAAAGCCATCAAGATAGGAAAACAACTTGTATGTCCATAAATGAAGGAACAGGTAAAGCCTACAATGGGATACTGTCCAGCCTTCCAGAGGAAGGGAATTCTAACACCAGCAGAGTATCCTGGGGCTGCAGGAAATTAAAATGGATGTCATGGGTTTAATAAGGGTGGAGCTTCAGTTCAGGAGTGTTCAAAGGTTCTGGAGGCTGACTGTGAGGATGGCTGCTCTGCAATGCAGACACACTTAACTCCATCCATCTTACCCTCATCAACAGTGGAAATGATCAATTTTGTATTATATATTTTTTCATCACAATTTTTTTAAGTTAAAAACCCCAGGTCAAAGGACACAGGCCTGTGTCTGCATTCCCTAAAGGAACAGGAGTAGAATGAACATAGGTTACAGAGAGATTTATTGGTTTCCAGGTTCGGGACAGGGTAGTCCATGCTGGAAAGGCTGAGAACCTGACAACCACTTAGTCTACAGGGCTGGATGCTTCAGCTGTCCCATCTGACACCAGACAATTCTGAAGAGCTGCTGGTCTTCAGTGCACATGGAAGGCCCAATGAGAATGGCTGCAGTGACAGGGGCATCAGGCCAGAAAGCAGTGGGCAGCCCTGGGCTCTCTCCCGGCATTTGCAATTGATGAGCACATAGGCCAGAACCCGAGGGTGTGAGTCACAGTGAAACTGCATAGGTGACAGGTCAGTGACCTGTCAGTGTCTGTGCCAAACAGTACTCTTGGCCAGTGGTGGTTCACCGCCACACAGGACAGGAGCGTGGCAGAGCACAACCGCCCCATGGTGACCACACTCTTGGCCGCCACCTGGGCCACCAAGACTCCTCTAGTGCATTCAGTTGGTGCTATCATTTTGACTTCATCCAGTTTTAAGGTTTGAGAGTCTGTCTGCTATTCGTTTGAGGGTGTGTTTCATTTTGTAACTGAATTAAAGGCCAGGAGCACAGCCTGGACTTCTCGTCTGCTGCTTCTCTGTGACTGGGTCTTAGTCTAGAGTCCATGAAAACCCTTGGAGATGTGACTCTGAGTGTGACACACCCAGGCAGGAAAGCAGCCCTGGCTACCAGGCTTTGAAACATCTCTGGATTTATGTATTGAAAGGCTTATCTGTAGTCCTCTACAGAGCTCCCCTGAGGTCACTCCCCTCCCTGGGGGTCTGCATGTTGGCACCAGGATTGGGATTATTTATAAGGCAATGATTCTCAAATTTGAATGACATCTAGAATAGCAGAAGGGTTTGATCTGGCAGAGTTGCTGGACCCACCCTGGAATTTCAGATGTATTTGGGAGTCAGGGCACCTGACCCACTGTTGAGAGTTACCACAGTTCCTTCCATGACTAATCTTAGGGACCTCTGGCCAAGTCAACTGAAGACCCTGACTAAAAGACTAACTGCTGGGTTACAGGTTGGCACAGCAGATGAGCATTTCTACCTGCCCTCTGAATCTGTGCCCATCATTGAACTGGGAAGCAAGACAAGACAGCTGTGAGAATTGAATTAAGAAAAAGAGTATTTGGAAAGGAACTTGATCAGTGGCATGGTGCAACACTGGTCTCTGTGGCCCTCAGGGAAGTCCTGCCAGCTTGACCAAGAGGAGCCACTGGCCTATGACCCCCTGAGATGACTACTCTTCCTTGTCAGCCTGACTGTACTTGAAGTCACCTGGGAGACACACTTCTGAGTGTGTCTGTGAGAATATTTCCAGAGAGGTTTAACTAGGAAAAGAAGACCCACCCTGAATGTGTGCAGCAACATCCAATAGGCTGGAATTCTGGATTGAATAAAAAGGGGGAAATGGAGAAAGCTAACTAATGGAATGCCATCATTCATTCTTCAGCTCCCTGACTGCAGATGCAATAGGACCAGCTGTTCAAACTCTTGCCTTCCTATACCTTTAAACCATGAGCCAAAATACACCTTAAACCCTTAAGTTGTTTTCGTTAGGCATTCTGTTATAGCAACAGGAGGCAACTAATACCAACCAGAACAACGGGCAGCAGATGTTCCTCAAGGTGTGAGAAGGGTTGTTTCACAAGAGTGAAGAGAGAAGCCCTGTGTGATTTGCTAGCCTAGGGACTGGGGTCTCCTCTACCCAGTCAGCTCACTGGGCAGCAGATGTCCCACCTGCTCCTAACTCAAATCCTGCTGATGCTAAAATGCAGCTCTCTCAGAATAGAGCACAAAGGAAGGTTTATTAAAGATGATTGCCTCACAGGAGAGGCGATTCTTCTAGCCCAGGGTGGCCGGCCCACTTTGGGAACCACTGATCCAGCTGAAGTTATCAATCACCCAACCTTCTCACGCTACCTCTGGGAGGTGGCCTCCCAGGTAGACTGTTCATGTGACGGGCATGGGGAATGCCGGGATACCCACTTTCCCTGCCAGCTTTCAGCCCATGTGGGTGCTCTAGGGAACAGAAGGCAGAAGGCAGACAGCCACCATGACCCCTGAAGACTGGTGCTGCATCTGCTATCACAGCCCCTACCCTGCCCAGGGCCTCAGGAGTCCTCAAGGAAATGGAAGGGAGTTCCCAAGACCTGCCCTTGACTCTCACCGACCCTACACCCAGGATGTCTCTCCCAGATTGAATGGGTTTTCTTTTCTTTTTTTCCTTTCTTTCTTTTGAAAACAGCAAGAAAACCTGAGTTCAGTCCCAAAACCCACATTAAAAAAAAAGAAGAAGCCAGGCAAGATGGTACATCCTTGGAGAGGTGGAGGCAGGGAGATCTCTGCCAAACTAGCTGAATCAGAGTTCCAGGCCAACAAGAGATTCTGTCTCAAAAATTAATAAAAATGGACTGTACCTGAGGAACTGGTAAAGGTTCTGCACCCCCACAAGCATACAGGCATGAACACACACATATACATACACAAGCAAGCATACAAACATGCACACACACACACACACACACACACACACACAAATACACAAAAACCAGCTTGAATACATAAACACATATACACAAGCGTGCAGACATGCATATAGCAGGAATCTTAACAGGTCTTATTAATAAGAACAAACCCAAGCCAGGTATTGGGGTGAATGCTGGAAGATCAGAAAAGCAAAATAAGCCACAGCTTTCTCACCTCGGCAGTTCCTCAGCTGATCCTGTTTTCTCTAACTGGAAGCTTTTGAATCCTCATCTGAATCTCAGCTGAACTGTGCTTCTCTAAAGCCTAAAAACTTAACCAGCCAAAGGCTTCTAGTTTCTGGTCCTCACGCCTTATATACCTTTCTTTTTTCTACCATCACTCCCTGGGATTAAAAGGCGTGAGTCACCATGCTTGCCTGTGTCCTTGAACAGATGGATCTCTGCCTCTGGAATGCTAGGATTAAAGGCGTGTGCTACCACTGCCTATCCTCTATGTTTAATATTGTGGCCATTCTGTCTCTGACCCCAGATAAGTTTATTAGGATACACAATATTTCAGGGAACACAATACCACCACACATGCACACACACACACATGCATAAACAAGCATGAAGACACACACACACACACACAGATACACAGACACACATGCACACACACATGCACACACACACATGCACAGACACACACACACACACACACACACACACACACACACACACAGATGCACAGACATACTCACAGATTCCATACTCCCCACATCAGTTACTTTTCTCATGGCTCTGAAAAAACACCTGACCAGAAACAACCTAATGGAGAAAGTGTCCATTTTGGCGGGAAATTTCAGAGATTTCAGTGCAGCATGGTAGAGCAGGAATGTCAACAAGAAAGCCCCACCCACAGCACGATGGATCTAGAAGCAGAGAGTCCTAACTGGGAGCAGAGGCAGGCATCACCTTCAAAAGCCGCAACTAGTGACGTACCTCTGCCAGCCAGGCCCTTCCCCTAAATGCACCACAACCTCCAAAGCAGCTGCCTCAACAGCTGAGGGCAGAGAGTTCAAATCCTAAGCCTGTGGGGGACACTTCAGGTCCAAACTCTGACATGCCATTGTTTTGAAGTAGCTTTCAGAAAGGTTGAAGGGACAAGGTCATTATCAGAAATTGGACCCCGCCAGAGCCAGTCCCACAAGACCCAGCTGGCTTTCACCTTTCCCTTCAGTTCATCAACCCAGATTTTCCCTCCAATGAGCTCCAGGAGTTCCTCCTTCCTCCAGCCTTCACCTTCTTCTGCCTCTGAGACCTTCTCACCATCAGCCTAGCCTCCTCCATTTCCATCCTGGGTGCCATCTTTGAAACAAGCCCATTTTCAGCCAGGAACACTCTGTTCCCCAGTGGAGGATCTTACATCGCTTTTCTCTGATGTGTGTGCAATTTACTTTTCTCCCTATCACAAAACGCCTGAGAAGTAGCAGCTGAAGGGAGGGAGGGCTCATGTTGGCTCATGGTTTAAGGAGATACAATCCATCATGGGAGGAGGGTGTGGAGGCAGGAGACTGCCCCCTCACATCACATTTGCAGTCAGAACGCAAACAGTGGAAGGAAACAGGGTCTCTGAGAACTGCTTCCTCCAACAAGACACCACCTCCTAGATGTTCTAGAACTTTCCCAAAAGGCACCACCAACCAGAAACCAAGTGTTCAAACACATTAGCCTATGGGAGATGGTTTATATTCAAACCACACTGTGTGCATACCACCTGTCCTAGAACCTTCTATGAACATCAGGGAGAGGAGAGGAGGAGGAAGGAAAGCCCACTCCTACCAGCCACATATCTCTCACTAATGCTTTGCAGGTTGTGGTCACCAAGGGAATTCCTCAGTGGGCCTGGAGCCACAAAAGGGGCACAGTGCTGACCCCATCATATGCTGGCAGCCACTTCTGTCTGCCCCTGTCTTCTCAGGTGCAGGTGGGCACAAGCTCCAGCAGTGTGGGAATGGGCCCCTTTCCCTCAGAAGCCCAACCTTGAAGCACTCCTGGAAAGATATCAAGGCTTCTGGTGTCTGCCTGTTAGCCCCCAGCTGGTGGGTTTGAAAGCAGCTTTGAGGATCAAAGGTATTCTAGAAGGTTACAAGACTTGAAGATCAAGGAGATTCACCTGTTCATCAAAGGAGCCGAGAGGGCCTTTCCTGGGAGGTTCAGGCCCTGTGGTGGTAACCACAGGGAGCTTTACGATGAATGCCCTACACATGGCCAGGCATGGGGAGGAGCTGGAGGGCCCAGGCCCCCACACATTCAGTGTGTGCCTGGGAAGCAGCCAAGAGGAACCCAGGAGGAGGAATGGGTGCTGAGGTTGTAAGAAATTGTGTGGCTGTGGAGAAATTAGAAGAAAGACATCGAGGAGGAAGGGAAGGAAGGGCAGGACAGGGCAGAGCACAGCCACATCCTTAGAGACAGACAGCAGTGCTGTATGGATAGCGTGTGTACACGGGCTGTGCTGGCTCCTTTGCAGGGAAGGCTCACCTAGTTCTGAAAAACTGCTGACAGCATGCCACCAAAGAACCACAACTCCGTGTATGCATGCATCTTTTTAGATGGTGGTGGAGAGACGGGGACTTGAGTCTCCTTTCCATGGGACACTGGGCTCACAAGAGCAAACCACTTTCAAATACTCCCACTTATTCCCATGTCACCCAGCCTTCCTCCAGGCCAGAATTCCCTCCTGAGGACATCTTTGGTATGTGCGTGTTGGGGAACTCAACCCAGACAATCCTTTGCCTCTTGAATCAGGCCAAGAGTGTTGACTTCATGGTGATCCAGACATATCTGAATCATAGCATCATAGGTGTGACTTGACTCCACATGTCTCCCACTGCTCCACGGCAGCCATGCTTGGTTTTCAGCATCTTTGTGTGTGTGTGGGGGGGGGGGGAACCTTCCTCCCTCCCTTCAAAGGCTCCAACAGTAGATGCATGTTAACCAAGAGCCGCAATCTTCCGGTACAGTTTGCCAAATGCTAGGGTATCCACTCTCACCTCGTGGTCTTAGGGGACTGCTGCAGCACCAAGCTGCAGAAATATCGTCCCACCTGGAAGGAGGAAGGAAAAGGCAGTATGCCTCCCCTAGAACCATCCTTTTCATGACCCCAGGCAGCAGCAGGATTGGCTGGGAAACGCCCTCCCTGAGGGAAAGGCAGCCACCATGTGGGCTGACACTGCTGTGTGTTCGAATTTGAAACAAGCTCACTTCCCCTCCCCCATCCTTCATATAAAGGATTGAGGGAATTTCCCAGTCAACTATAGAGTTGGTGTATAGGAAGCATTCATTCTGTATAGTCATAAGGCAGGGGAAATTGTTCAGTCAGTAACACGCTTGCCCTGGAATCATAAAGACCCGACCCCCAAAGCCCACATAAAAAATCTGGGTGTGGTAGTACCTACTTGCAACCCCAGCTCTGGGAAGGCAGAGACAAGCAAGCAGATCCTTGGGGCTTGCTGTCCAGTCAAACTAGCCTACTTGGAGAGTTCCAGTCCAGTGTGAGATTCCATTTTTTTAAAAAAGTGAGAAAGGGGGCTGGCAAGATGATTCAGGAGGTAAAGGTGTTTACTGCCAACCTTCAATCCCCAGAGTTCAATCCCCAGGACCCACATAATAGGAAGAGAGAACTATCTCTAACAAGGTGTGTTGCCCTCAAACTTCCACATGCAATTCGGGCACTGGCATTACACACACACACACACACACACACACACACACACACACACAAATAAATAAATAAAAACTCAAAAGTTTAACATATACCAGCATGCACATGTGTGCACAGACAAAGAAAAATCCAAACAAGTCACTAAGCTGTTGACATGAAAGAACTGCTTTATCTTTTCTAAAGCATGTCAGATCAGGCTCCAAGCCCCCACCCACTTGCCAAGGGGTGAGACTGGTTTCAGTTGTATCTTGTGGTTCCTTCTTAACCTCTCGCAATGTTTGATGCTCATACTGTCCGAGAAAATGAAGTCCCAAGCCACACTTGGTTTCTCTTCAAAGTAGCACAGCCTCTCCTAGTCTCCACCAGCTAGCCTGCAATCAGAGCTGGCAGGCATCCTGGAACTCCCAGCACTTCCCAGGTTCTCTCCTAGATCCTGACGACACCCTCTCCCATTCAGCCCAACAGTGTAAGGAGCTGCTAGTGGTGCACAGACCCTTCACTGTCCTTCATTCTCGTCCTGGTCTTCAAAGCAGCAGTCATGGCCATTCCCTCCTCCATCCTCGGCACTTCTAAATATACATGCTGGCAATCTACAACTCATTCCTTTTAGGCAAAATAAAATTACCCTTAGATTTCCCAAAAACCGTGCTATGTAAGTGATCTCTTCAAATAACCAGTTGCTCGTTCCCTCCCTGATTCACTACATGAACGTGTCAAGCTAACCAAGCTTGCCCCTCATATTTATGAGTCACAGATGTGGACCAGAAAGATCCTAGGGGATTGGAAGGGCCAGTTTCTAAGACTCTTTGATGGTTAGGGAAAGCGGCTTCCATAGATGGTAGTTCAAACATTTGGAGATAAAAAGCACACGTGGACGTACTCCAAGCCAAGCTTGCTCAGTTTCTCTGATTCCTTATAACCAACATGTAATAGGATGCCCAGAATAGTCTAGAAAACCTCTGCACCAAGTTAAAGGAAAATGATAGACTGTTAGTGTTTCCCCATGAAAAAATATTCGAGAAATTCAACTGAGTGGGAGACGTTTATTTTAATACCTGGTTTTTTTTCAGAGGCTTCAGTGCATGGTCAGTCGACCCTGCTGTGCCAGGGCCTTGCGGTTGGAATGGCATGTCATACCAAGTTTATAGGAGAGCAAAGCTGATCTCCTTGTGGCAGCCAATAAACAAAGGAAAGGTCAAGAGGCCCTTCCAGTGTCTCCTTCTGGGTCACACCCCCAGTGATCTACTATCCTCCTACCAGGCCCTGCCTCCTGAAGGCTCCTCCAACCTTCCAAAGGGACCATCTCAGAGGAACAAGCCCTCAATGTGGGATCCTCTGTGGGACATTCAAGGTGCAGCCAATGCAGAGTCAGGGTGGTCTCTCAGGGGTGAGACACAAAGCTGAGTCCTCACATGGCTAGCGTTAAGCCTGGAGCACCCGTAGTGAAGCTTTCCCATGCACAGCACCATCTCCACCCTGCTTGCAGCAGGCTTCCCACAGCATCTCACAAAGACCCGGGCGAGCGAGCCTGTGTCTTACAGTGTGGTCAGCTGGAGTAGTCCTGGTCACCAGGCCATTTCAGATAAGTGAGATTACCAGGTGCTTCCAGGTTGGGAAGATGCCCTGTTTGGTAAAGCACCTGCCTCCAAGCACAAGGACCAAGATTAAAGCCCCAGAAGCCGTGTTTAAAAAGTGTGGTGATGCCCACCTGTGATCCCAGTGCTGGGAGGTGGAGACAGGAGGTTCCGAAGTATATGGCCATCCAGCCTAGCCCAGTCAGCAAGTTTCAGCCAGTGAGAAACCCTGTCTCAAAACAACAAGATGGACAGTGTCCTGAGGAATTATACCTGAGATTGTCCACTAGCCTACACACACACACACACACACACACACACACACACACTCATCCACACAGAGGCTTCCTCTATACCTCCAGCCTAAAAGAGTCAGTGTGTTGTGCAAAGGCAGAGACAGACCCTCACATGCTTGCCATGTCATGTCTGTTGGATGTTTGTGTCCCATTTGCTGACATTTCACAGGTCCCAGGAAGCAGCAATACTCTGAGTCCCGGACAGCTTACTAGAGTCCTCAGTGGGCACGGTGCCTGGAGGACACCCACAGATTTGTAATTAATATCCCAGGCCTTCCTTTCCCCAGCAGAGTGGTTGGTGCTGCTGCTGGTAGGTTTGTGTTCACACCCACAGAGTAGAAGTCAGCCGTATGCACTGGGAAGCCAGGCTGACTCACATACTGCTTAAAACTAATGATGTTCACTTTAAAACGCTTGGAAGTTTCAAGTTCAAATGTGAATGAGTTCACAAAGTCATGATATGTGCTTTTCTGAACACAGGACTGAAGTTTAATTCATTGGTTTTCACTAAGCATTTCTTCCCACTAAACAAAGGCATGCCTCATTTATTTCTTCTAATTGGAGAATAAAATCAAACATCTCTTTATAAGTCTTGACTCCTGAGGAAGTAGAAGGTGTCCTACCAGTCCATCAACACATGGACCCTTCCCAGGTGGGACACATGTTCACTTGGGAGGCCCCTGGTTCCCTCTTTCTCCTGAAGTCCTTCAGCCAAGTATTTATTGATAGCCATGCAGAGAGAAAGCCCTAGAAGGTCAGAGTGACCATCTTTTCTATTCCTCAAGGGTTGTATCGTTTGCTTGGCTCTGAACAAGGGAAGCAGAACCAGTCACAAATGTCCCTGAGAGTCTTCAAGTACCATGCTGGAGGCAGTAGCAGGCTCCCAGTATGTTCAGGGTGGTGGAAATGTTTCATGCTCATTCACCAGGGCCATTTCTTTACATGCCAAAATGCATGCTCCTATCAGTGTTTACACACAGAGCGAACTGTTCTGGTCTGAGTTCCCTTATGGGGGGGGGGGGGGGGTAATTCCCTAGCTGTGACTGGGACTCAATCTACCAGTCAGTGAAGTGTGTGGGTGTACACACATGTAACAGACACACACACACACACACACACACACACACACACACACACACACGTATGTGTGAGAATTGAGGGATGAAATTAATGTGATTCTGCTCCCTAGAGCACCCAGGAGCCCTGGTAAACCCAGATTTTCTATGTGGCTGTCAATTGTTGGCCACCCCAGTATTCTTTTAGAAACTGTCACTGTATGTCACTGTAATGTCACCATAAACTTTTTTCTTTTTTTTTATTTTTATAATTAATTTAATTTTATATATCAGCCACGAATTCCCCTGCCCTCCCTCCTCCCCCCCCCAGCATTCCCCTCCAATCCACCCCCCATTCCCACCTCCTCCAAGGCAAGGTCTCCCCTGGGGATTCAGCTCAGCCTGGTAGATTCAGCTGAGGCAGGTCCAGTCCCCTCCTCCCTTTGTCTAGGCTGAGCAAAGTATCTCAGCATCGGTCCTAGGTTCCAGAAAGCC
Source organism: Onychomys torridus (assembly GCF_903995425.1). Lineage (NCBI taxonomy): Eukaryota > Metazoa > Chordata > Mammalia > Rodentia > Cricetidae > Onychomys > Onychomys torridus. The sequence continues at coordinate 124,585,334 of NC_050447.1, read as the reverse complement.
AGCTCATGCACTAAGGACAGATCCTGGTCCCACTGCCTAGAGGCCTCCTAAATAGTTCAAGCTAATCAACTGTCTCACTTACCAAGAGGGCCTGGTCAAGTTCCATAGGGGCTTCTCAGTTATTGGTTCACAGTTCATGTGTTTCTACTAGTTTGACTATCTGTCCCTGTGCTTTTTCCAATCATGGTCTCAATATCTCTTGCTCATATAATCCCTCTTCTCTCGAACCAATTGGACTCCTGGAGTCCATCTGGGGCTTGGCTGTGGATCTCTGCATCTACTTCCATCAATCACTGGATGAGAGTTCTATCATGACATTTAGCCCTCAAGACCCAGCTATTCCACTCTTGGGCATATAACCAAGGAATGTTCAATCATACCACAAGAGCACATGCTCAAAAATGTTCATAGCAGCATTATTTGTAATAGCCATAACCTGGAAACAACCTAGATGTCCTTCAACTGAAGAATGGATAAATAAAATGTGGTATATATACACAATGAAGTACTACTCAGCAAAGAAAAACAATGACATCATGAGGTTTGCAGGCAAATGGATGGAACTAGGAAAAATCATCCTGAGTGAGATAATCCAGATTCAGAAGGACAAATATGATATGTACTCACTCATAAGTGGATACTAGATGTAAAGCAAAGGATAACCAGACTGCAACTCACAACTCCAGGGAGGCTACCTAGTAAAGAGGACCCTAAGAAAGACACAGGGATCGCCCAACAACAGAAATGGATGAGATCTACATGAGAAAACTGGGGGTGAGAGGGGGTAATGGAGGGCAAGGGATGGGGAATGAGAGCTTAGGGGAGCAGGAGATCCCAGCTGGATCAAGAACAGAGAGGGAGAACAAGGAAAAAGAGATCATGATAAATGAGACCCCATGGGAATAGGGAAAAGCAGAGTGCTAGAGGGGTCCCCAGAAATCCACAAAGATACCTCCACAATAGACTACTGGCAATGGTCGAGAGAGTGCCTGAACTGACCTTCTCTGGTGATTGGATGGCCGGTCACCATAAACTTTTAAACTCATGGTAGTCCATAGGAGCTTGGACAGTAAGGTCTGCGGACAGCTCATGCCTCCAATTCGGGAGCCTAACAGCAACCCTGACCTCACTCAAAGGCCTAGCAAGGTGCTGGAAACAGGATTGGCCACAGACACTCTAATCTCAAAGCCAAAAAGATCAGAAACTACTGAGTTTGAACTCAGATGCTAATTTCCTGGGGCAGGTAGAATCTGGCAGGTTGCCCAGGGCCTACCCCTTGGTACTTGGGGTGATATCGGTTCCTCCGACTCCTCAAGATCCCTAGATACCCCTGGTTGGCATTCCTAGAAACTTTCACAGGAAGGAGACCCTTCCCTGTGACCACTGGTAAAGCTGCCTTCTCCCTATTCTATGAAAAATGGGAGCATTCCTGAACTTGGCCTAGACCCAGCATGCCTCACTCCTCCTGGCTCAGATCCTAGGAGTGATTCCCAGGCCTCTGCATAAGACTGCCACTGCCAGATGCCAAAGTTCCACCTAGGAGAATTTGCAAGCTTTCCAGGGTCAAGACATAGTCTCAGTAATGTCTATGCAAAGGTCACCAGGGTCTGATGAGTGGGTGGGAACCAGAAAACAAGAGCCAACATGGGTGCTGAGTGTACCCAAAGGCAGGATGAAAGAGGCCCAGAGAGGAGACTGAATCATACCACCTGGAAAAGGGACAAAAGAAGGTGGTGATAAGGTCTCTGAAGTCCATGGGCTAATAGTCTCTGGGCTAATAGGAAATGGTCAAGAAAATAAGTGGCTGATGTGGCATCATGGACAGAAATTGGAACAGCCCTGGGTAAGAGAGCATTGAGAACTAAGGGGTGGGAAGAGAAAGGTAAAGACAGATGGTGATGTGACAGGTGTGCCCAACAGATAGAACCAGGTTTGCATCCCAGAAGACCAACAGACAGAACCAGGTGTGCATCCCAGAAGACCATCAGAAACCCAACAGATAGAACCAGGTGTGTATCCTGGAAGACCATCAGAAACCCAACAGATAGAACCAGGTGTGTATCCTGGAAGACCATCAGAAACCCAACAGATAGAACCAGGTGCACATCCCAGAAGACCAGCAGAAACTCATCAGATAGAACCAGGAATATATCCCAGAAGACCAGCAGAAATGGTGCGCAAAAACCACTTGGCTACTACAACTTGATGGGATTTACTCACTTATGAGAGTCCCACCAAATCACTCACTGACTAGAGCACACACACACACACACACACACACACACACACACACACACACACACACACACACAAGCAACCTGCCTCTCCAGAGTCATCATGTCACCCCTCATTCTGGCATCTGTCCACCTCGATGCTCAGAGCACTAGATCTTCTTGTATATTTTTCCATGTCTCGTTTCTCTCTCTTGTCAATCAGGAGGCTAGGACTCCATGAGTAGTGATTGGCCGAGAGTCCTTATTCCCTCATGTTAATGTGGTTTTGCTTTTCCTTCTTTTTAAAAGATAGGTACTTTTTTTAAATTCCCCTCTATGGTCTTTCTTCCACCAACCTTTTGCCCCAAACTCCATGAATCAAAGAGGTGGCTGCATATACTCATGCATGACTACTGCTTCTGTTGCTGAAGATAACAATATTTCCTTCCTCCAGCCCCACTCTTCACGCCTAGATTGGTCTTAATGTGGAAGTCTGAAAAATCATCTCAAGGGTGCTAGAGGAAATAAAGATACCAACTTCTGAACCTTCTAATGGGAGGAGGTGGTAGGTACACACCCCACCTACTAGAGGAACCCCAAGGATTTACTGAGCCCCTCGGGCCTGGAGTCCTGTCAGCAGGAGGGAGGCTTGACTGTAGAGTTCCACTTGTTATGCCTTTATCAGAATCATGAACTTTGCAGAGTCACACCCTGTACTGGACCACTGTGTATTTTCCCGTGGTTTCCTTGTGTCTTTCACTTTCTATATGTGTGCTTGTGAGCACATGGAGGCTGGAGACCAAACTGAGCTGCCATTCCTCAAGCACTCTACACCTTATCTTTCAACACAGGGTGTCTTCCTGGACCTGGAGCTCACCAACTGGTCTAGGCAAGCCCCAGAGATCCTTGTGTCTCAGCATTGGGATTTCAAGCGTGCCAGCATGCCAAGCTTTTTGTACAGTTCTAGGAAACAAACTCAGGTTCTCCTGTTTGCAAGGCCAAGTACTTCACCCACTACACTATCACCATGCCCTGCATCATTCATTTTCGGACAGCGCCAAGAGTACATAAACCCACACTCATGTTGCTCATATACAATGCTCTGGGACCCACTTAGAGCCTCCACACACCCTCTACAGCTGTTAAACTACCTCTGCATCACTTGTAGTCCCCACCACACTGTGGATGCTGCGGAAACAGCTGTTGTCTCTATTGTTTAGGGCACGAGGACAGAAGCAATGGTTTCCTGATAGATTTGACCTATGGCCAGTGGGACCCAGGGAAGCAAAGCCTGCAGATTTGCAGAGATGTGCAGAAATAAACATGGATGGATGCAGACTCAGTGTCATTGCTGCCTCTGGGCTAGAACACAGCCACTCTGCTCTGATGCCCTGTCTCCTGCGTTTCTTATCTGCTTTCTAAGCAGCCAGTACCTTGGGCCCTGTCCTAAGAAGACAGCCACAAACACTGTGAGCTGCTATAAGCCAGAGGCCACCAGAGACACTGGCTGCTTGAGAGAGGCAGTCAGGGAGATAGGTTCATAGTCCATTCTGAATGATGGCTTGGAACAGAGTCTCTGGAAGGCCGGCATGTTAACCACTTTATCTGGTGGCCTGCAAGCAGTACCATCTTTAGGAGATGGGGTTTAGTGAGAAACCTTGAGATCCTCGGGGGAATGCTTTTGGAGAGGGTGCTGAGATGTGGGCTCTTCCTGGTTTTGCTTCCTGGCCAGGAGATGAGTCATTCTGCTCCACCCCACACTTCCACCATGACATCATGTTTTCCCACTGGTCCAAAGCAATAGTGCCAATCAATCACAGACTGACCTTGAAACCGTGAGCCAAAACCAACCTCTTTTCTTTATAAGGTGATCCTTTCGGATATTTGTCATAGTGAGGGAAAGCTGGCTGACACAGCTATGTTCTCAAAACAGGGTCACGAAGTTAGGCGTGGTTTGCAGAAAGCTGTGAATCAATTTCTAATGGCTAGAAACCATTGCCAGGCATCAGTGATGTGGACAGTGTCGCAGTGGGGACACTGGGGAAGGTGCCTCCTACAAAGCATCTGCCTCCACACACTCAGAAGCCCTTCTTGATTACAGAATTCAGAATTCAAAAGGGATGGAAGTCACTGTACTGGGAGGATCTCTTTTCAAAGCATAAGGAAACTCCAGCATGATGGTGTGCACCTACCATCCCAGCCCCAGGAGGTGAAGGCAGGAGAGTCAGAAGTTCAAAGCCAGTCTAGGCACATAGAGAGACCCTCTCAGACAACTGAAAGAAAAGAAAGTGGGCAGGAACAGCCAGAAGAAAACTCTTACCTTTCAACCTATCCACTGAGGGAGGGGCTGACTCTAGTTTTAACGTGTGTGTGTGTGTGTGTGTGTGTGTGTGTGTGTGTGTGTGTGCGCGCGTGTGTGTTTGCTTTGCTTGGACAGTTTCTAGTATGGCCCAAGCTAGTCTCATGTGTGCTACTCAGCCTGGCACTCCTGTCTTTACCAACACCCTCTGGTTTGTATGTGAATGTCACACAGAAACTTCTCCCTCCCATGAGCCTCAGTAGGTCCCACTCCTCCCCCCCTTCCCCATTTCTCCCTTCCTCCTCCTCATCCTTCTCTCTCTTTTCCCCCTCCCTCCTCCTCCTTGCGTCCAGTCTGGGCAGTCTCACATACTCCCTCCAGAGGCCCATCCTTGCTCCTTTAAATCAGGCTCCTGGACCCCCCTCCCACTGGACCCCTGGCGTTGAAGGATGCTCCAGAGTTCTCTGAGATCTCTCAGCCTTTGAGTAACACAATCTGCACATGGGCGGCCCCCAGATTCTGTCCTGATTTCTCCTGTGCTCAGCTCCTTTGCTCAGCTGACGTGACATCCTGACTGTCAGCCTCCAGAGGAGACCCTCAATAAGCCGCATTGTAAGAGCCACAGCCCTGTCACCCCCTTTTCTTGTCCCCCTTCTCTCTACTCTCCCTTTTCCCCAACAATTCTCTATTAAGCCACAGATCATAGGAAAGATACATGAATGAATGGTGTGTGTGTGTGTGTGTGTGTGTGTGTGTGTGTGTGTGTGTGTGTGATGCATGTGCACATTTTCATGTCTGTGGATGTGTATGTGTGCTGGAAGAAAAACATGTGTACACACGTGTGGGGGCCAAAGGTCAACATCACATGCCTTCCTGTAAGTCTCTGTTTAGAGACAAACTCTCTCACTGAACCTGGAACTCACCAATTCAACAAGTCATGGGCATCTTTCAGTCTCTTTCCCCAGTGCTCCTGCTTCTTCTTTACCTTAAACACAACCTATGCTTCTTGTCATGGCTTGTGAGTGCCCATGTGTTAGGCCTGCTTCTCACCCCCACAGCCTGCCCTCGTGCCCTAATCCAGACTCTCTCCACCTGCATTCCTTGGTTTTATTTTGTCTTTTCCTGGGTATATATAAACAAATGTCCACTCACTCCAGATAGGCCACCAACAACAGCCCAATGAACCAGTCCTCCAAAGTCTAACCTGATGATCCAGTGAGTTTATGGGGGTTTCTTACAGGAGTTTGAGTGATTCACAGGCAGCTGCATCACTGAGCAGCCCACCCCAGCACCCAACCTTGGTGATGACTTGGGAAAGCCACATCCCTGGAATTGTCTGCACATTTGCAGGCACTTGGCTATCTGGGGAATCTCTTTTCCCAGAAGTTGTTACTGATCATGTGATCTAGGCAGAGACTTTGTGAATCTTGTAATTTTCAGGAGCTTCCTGTGCTTTCTAAGTTTCCTTTAGTTACTGAATCTTTAGGAGCCTTCCTCCTCCTCCTAGGAGAGAAATTAGGTACATAACAGGTCATCCCAGACATCAAGACTTTCCTAGCCCAGAATACTCTTTGTGCTTCCATGGCCTGACACCTCAGCAGCCCCTTCTCAGACTGGCCCTGCAGATCCACCAGCCTCAACCTGGCCCCACTCTTCCCGTCCTTGTGAGAGTCTGACTCTTGTACCTTCCCATCTCAATCCTTATTAAGTCACACTTTTTTCCTTGTGTTATAATTGCTATACACATTCTTTCAAGAGACTCTCAGGCCCATATGGCACCCATCTGTTTATGAAGTGACCGCCATGCCCCCAATGTTTGTGCTGTACATTTAGTAGCTGCTCAGCATTCATGGGGTGAATGAATAGACCAGAGATCTTATGGATGCATGTTGATGATAAATGAAAGCAGGGAAATGGGCCTCCTGGTTAGAAGTAGATTTTTCACAGACCAGGTAGTAATCTGGTCCTTGACCCTCATTGCTGAGGAGAGTTACCTGAGACTAAGAACCAGAAGTTTATAACCTCAGCTCCTGAGAACAAAATGAGGGAGAAAATGGTCCTCACAGGTGAGTTTTCTAGCAGCCTCGGTTCCACACTGGTGTGGAATGCTGTCCTCTGAACATAGCATGGCTGTTACCATCTTAATCAGAACAGCTGTGATTGCCCACAGGAGCCCCTCATGAGATCAGACCCGTTGATTCCCTAACATCACGGGAATGGAGCAGGTGATTAGATTCAACCCTGAGATCCCAGCTGCTCACTTATGCACTCTCCTTCCAGCTATGTGAAATTCTAACCCAATGCACATGGTTTGGGAGGGTGCCAGAGGGTGTAGAGGTAAAGGCTTAACTGAAAGAGGGATCCATCTCAGCAGCTATGAGGAAGTCATTGTCCATGCTGGGGATGTGTGGAGGTCACCACATTCCTGTAAGTAACCCCTCACCCATGCTCTTAGACCTCAGGAAGCCCAGTGGTTCACCAAGCTGGGTGTGGAGGGAGTCGTTCCTTGATCTGCCCTATCTGGAGTAAATAAATGTTTGTTTAAATGTTCATAGGAAATGCTACAGAATGTCAAGGCAGGAAGCATAGTGCCCTGCTTTCAACGCCAAAATTCACAGACCTTACACGTCTTAGATGATGTACCAAAAGGCTGACCTCAAACCTACGCACATACCTTAGTCATTGTAGTTGACAAGTGTCCATACACCAAAGCCGCAGTCCAGAAATGAGATGCGCCCTTCTTGAAGCTTTCTTTCCCACAAAACAAATGTTTCCCCCCGTGTAAGACTTCCATTCGAAGAACCACTTGTGGTCATTCTGAAAGTTAGAAAGAAAACAAAGGTCTGTGCAACACATTCAGATCAGCTGTTTGCCAAGATCAAGCCATGTGGTCTCTGGCTCGTACTCCTCCACACCTCTCTATTCTCAGCCATGGGGGTTTGGGGCACTTAGAACAAAAATAAAAATGTGCTTGTACAGTTCTGTGATGAAACCAGACAGATGTGTAAGGCACCTTGCAGGAAGACCTAGGCATACCTTCACAACAGCTTCCCCAAGCTAAGAGTTCAGCTCAGCCAGCAGAGGACCCAGGGGACAAATGACCATACACATATTATTTGGTTCATTGCCTGTTGAAAAAGATCTGGGAGAGAGGACCACTGCATGAGGGTGGTGGCCTCCCAGCTCTATAGAGAGAGGTTCAATGAGAATATGGGACAAGCTGTCTCTGAACATTTCTGTGAGCCCTGGAGCCACTATCACCAAGGAAACATGTTTGACTTAAAAAATAAGTGAGGCAGCCGGGGAATGGTGGTGGTGGTGCATGCCTTTAATCCCAGCACTCAGGAGGCAGAAGCAGGTGGATCTCTGAGTTCGAGGCCAGCCTGGTCTACAAAGGGAGTTCCAGGACAGCCAGGACTGTTACACAGAGAAACCCTGTCTTGGAAAACAACAACAACAAAAAGAGGCATTGAACATCTGGGGAAGTGGCTCTGTCAGCAAAACACTTGCTGTGCAAGTAGGAAGACCAGAATTCACACCCCTAGGACCCACATAAGAGCAGGAGCAGCAGCATAGGCCCCTGTGATACCAGTGCTGGGGAAATGGAGTTGAGGGCCCCTGAAGCTCACTAGTGCGGCTTAATCTGAGAGACCCTGTCTCAAAACACATGTGGAGAGCCAGCAAGGTGACTCAGTGGATAAAGCCTGATGACCTGAGTTCAGTCTCCAGAACCTACATGGTGGAAAGAGAAAACTAAAATCCCATGCATGTCCTGGTACACCCACCCACACACACACACACACACACACACACACACACACACATACACCTGTGCCAGCCAAAGCTACACCAGCAGAGGGGCCCCCAGTACCTGAATATTTGCTGTTTCAGACACTGGGCAGAGGCAGAGCCTGGGACCCATGGGAAGTCTCAGATGGAGATATTGATGAATAGATGCAGGGCTGGTGGAAAGAAATGCAGACCCAGTCTGAATACAAACACCAAAGTCACTAGTGAAGGTCACTTCAGAGATCTTAATTAGAGAACGAAGTCAAGCACTGTGGGGCCCTTGCAGTTCTGCAGACATTGGAGCCCCAATTATCTTGTTTTGTATGCCTGAAGAAAACTGGGTTAGAAAGAAACAGAACACTCATTAATCTGGGTCTAGCATGAACCAAAGTCAATACATACTACAAGATTCCCCAACTCTGGATCACCTATCAGCCCCAGGGCCTGATGGTTACTGCCTTTCTGATAACAGTGAGAAAGAGTGGCTGTCATCAGCCTGTCCCCTGTGTCTACCCCTTCACACAGCCCTCTGGTCACTCAAGCACTTCTCTTGCTTTTGAACCCATAGCAACCCCCAGATCATTCCTCACACCTTAGACTGTGGCCTGGAAGAACTCCTAACCATCTCAAACCATCATCACATTTCTCCAGAAACATGCTAGCTCTTTAGATTCAATGTATATGCTAGCTAGTTTTTATGTCAACTTGATATAGCTAGAGTCATTTTAGAAGAGGTTACCTCAATTGAAAAAGTGCCCCCACCAGATTGTCTATGGGTAAGCCTATGGCACATTTTCTTAATTGGTGGTTAATATGGGAGGGCCCAGCTCAGTGTAGGTGGTGCCAACCCTGGGCTGGTGGTCCTGGGTGCCATAAGAACGCAGGGTGAGCAAGCCATGAGGAACAAACCAGTAAGCAGCATGCCTCCGTGGTCTCTGCTTCAGTTCTTGCCTCCAAATTCCTGGCCTTATTGACTTTCTGTCCTGACTTCCCTCAGTAATGAACTGTTACCTAGAAGTGTATGTGAAATAAACCCTTTCCTTCCCAACTTGCTTTTGGTCATGGTGTTTTATCACAGCAATAGAAACCCTAAATACAGAAATAAGTACCAGAGAGTGGACTATTGCTGTGACAGGCCTGTCCTGACCATGTATTTTGGGGAGGAGTGTGGTCATGTAATAACCCCCATGCTAAGGAATCAATGTGCTCTTGCTCACTGAGCAGTTCCAGAAAAATGGAAGTGTTTATGGTACTTGTCCAGGGATGCCCAGACAGAGATTGGCTCATGCGGAAGTGGGAGCAGGGCAGACATCTCTCAGTCCCTCTCTGAGCATCATGACATCCTTCACTGCAAAAAGCGAGAATAATAGCTGAGTTGCTGTTGTGTAAACATGGTGTTTTGTCTTATTTGCTCTCATTACTGAGCTCTTTGGCCCCCTGGACACCCAGTGAAGTAAGGAAGATGGGAAGGCGAGTAGTGAGTTAGTGCAACAAAGGTATGATGCTTCTCTAAGGGGCACATGCCCCAGAGAGGCTGTGAAGGGGGGATGTAAGGAACCAAATTTGCAAGCGTGTCTGCGTGCGTGTGTGTGTGTGTGTGTGTGTGTGTGTGTGTGAAGCCAAAGGTCAACCACATGTTGTCCTTAGGAATGCCCTCCACTCCCTTTTAGACAGGATTTTTCATTAGCCTGTATTTCTCCTGGTTGGCCTGTCTCTCTCCCCAGTGCTGGGATTACAAGTACACACCACCGCACCAAGGTTTATTGTTTTTATGTGGATTCTCAGCATCCAACTGAGGTTCTCATGCTTGCAAAGTAAGTACTTTATTCCCCATCCTCAGCCCAAGTATTTGGGTTTTCATTGAGGACAGATGTCAGCCATTCAAAACAGAAATTGCCAAAAATATTTCAGTAGCACACCTGAGCTCAGGACAGTGCCAGAAAACATCCTTAATGGGGTCTCTGGACTCTCATGTAGCTGGTGGGAGTGTCGTCCATGTGAAGCAAGCTCCTTCAGATCAGAGCTGGAGGACAGCACTGTGCCTAGAATTCTCCTGCAGGTCTATTCCCACTGAAGGTTGAAGCTTGACTCGTAATTGTGGGCACTTTACTCGGGGAAAACTGCGATCCTGTTATCATTGTCTCTAAGTGAGGCTTTCTACTCCTGTGATAAACACCATGATCGAAAGCAATACAGGAAGAAAACGGTTGATTTCACCTTATAGCTTATCACTGAGGGAAGCCAAGCTAAGGACTTGGAGGCAGAAACTGAAGCAGAAGCCATGGAGAAATGCTGCTTACTGGCTAGCTCCTTGTGGCTGGCTCAGCCTGCTTTTTTATACGCCCCAGGACCACCTGCCCAAGAGTGGCACCACCCACAATGGTGTTGACCCACCCACATCAACCACTAATCAAGAAAATGTCCCACAGGCCAAGCTGGTGGGACATTTTCTCAATTGATGTTCTTTTTTACCAACCCGACATAGAAACTACCAGCAGCCTTCATTCCTTCTGCTTCTTTTTGTTTATTTTTTTTTTCCTTATTTACCTTTTTGGGTAGATTCCCAGCCTTCCATGAGCAGCAGCCCACCATGGTGCTTCAGGCAGGGTCAAGATGGGAAGATGGCTCAGTTGGTACAGTGCCTGCCTTGCAAGCAGGAGGACCTGAGTTCTGCCCAGAATCTATTTTTTTAAAAATTAGAAAAAGATTTTAACATAGCGAGCTTGAGGCCATTTTGTGGAGGCCATGAGGAGCCTGGGCGAAGGTGGGGCTCCTGATTTGGATCCAGTACACTGTCCTGAACTAAATCAGGTACATTCTACTGAAGAGCTACTTGAATGGAATGCCTCACTTTTTCCTATGAACGTCCTACCCAAATGACATCTGTCCTTCAAACCCTTGGCACATCACAAGAGAATGCTTTCCAGCATCTGTAACAGTCAGAGGGTGCCATGTGAACATTCAGAGACATGGAGTGGAGGCATCGTGTGACCCTGGAGAACACAGCCGTCCCCACTCCAACACAGCCAGCCTTCTGTAGGCAGTAGGTTAACAGGGCAGACCATGGAGCTCCAGGGCTGCCACAATGACCCTGATCAACACCTGTGAGGTTTCCCCAAACTCTGAGTTGATTGGTTAAGGTATCAGGAGAAGAGAAAAGAAAATACGATTTCCTGAGTGGGGGACAGACGTGGAAACTGAATAGTTCCATGCTGTAGGTGCGGGCCCACTGTGCAAAGGGCACTGTTGAAGACGTTCAAATCACACACCCAATTCTTGCAGCTGATCCAGTGGCTAAAGAACCGGGTACAGTGCAGGAACACTCACCTCCACTGATCTCAGGGACAAGAAAGGGGGCACCTCCTTAGCATGCAGAAAGTGCTTAGGACTCTGAAAGGACTGTCCAGTTCTGTGCTTACTTCACTCTGTGGGACAAGATGGGATGCAGACCACAGACAGGGCCCGGGATCACCAGTCTGTCTGTCTATCTGGGCCTGCTCCAAGACTCTGTCCCCATGGAACCCAGCTCAAGGAAGGTGTGGAACTAAGCTTGTTGTCGTTGGCAAAACTCCACCAACCAGCAATACTCACTGTCCTCACCTCACCTCAGCCCAGCCCTCCTGACGTTTAGACTATATTATTTGTCTGAAATCATACCCGTACATGAATGTACACACACACACACACACACACACACACACACACACACACACACGCACTCACTCACTGATCTGGTGCAGCCAGAAGGAAGGCATAGTGAACCAGCCACTTTTGCATGTGATCCCAGCCAATCCCTGTAACTCTAGTCTATAGAAAGCACATTCCAGGACAGAAAAGATGACACCCAGAAAGGACACATCAGAACATCCCTGTCCTGAGGAATTCTGGCTCCAAGGTGAAGTGACTGTAAGTGCTTACAGCTGAAAGTGGATCCTCGCCAGCACACCCAGCAGTGCAATGTGACCCCACGAAGAAGGTGCATTCATGAGGCTCTTCAGTATTGCTCCCACCCCCTATGGCAAATACTGCTACTGCTGCTGACTGAATCTCTGGATGAGGAAATGCCAGAGAGCAGTGAAACCTACAAGAACCAGACCTGTCTTTACAAACGTCCTGGCCCACTGTGGATAAGGGGTTACTTCCACCCACTCTTTTCTCACTCTCTGTGAAGGAAGTCCTAAAGCAGCAATGCCTTTGGCAGAAAATACACACACACACACACACACACACACACACACACACACACACACAGAGGGAGAGAGATTAATTTTAGTTTTGTGGAGTTTTTATTGAGGCTTTAAAATAAAACAAATTAATCCTAACTTTAAATTCGACATGCAACATGATTTTTTTTAAATTGATAGTCACAAATCAATCAAAGCCATAGCTAAGAAATCAACTCTCCATTCTACCTTTTGACTCCAAAAGGACAGAGCACCAGGGCCTTGAAGGAGCCCCTGGGAGCACACGTCTGAGTAGGGGTAGCCAAGTCTGCAGCTTCCAAATGTCATGTGCTAACTGTCATACTGCCCGCTCTGATCAGGCTTCCTCTCCCTCTCTATCAGATACTGTGCTCTTCCAGGGGACCCTGCTGTGGGATTCCCGTTGCCTCTGAAGCCACCCTCAGAAACACTGCAGGCTGGAGAGCCCCTGAGAGTCCCACAATGCTCTGGTCTCCTTACAAGGATCCTCACCTCACACCGGGGCCCACTTAATTTCAATATGTGTGTCCACACATGGCCTCACTGTGTAACCAACATTTGACCCACTAAGAGACCATTTGTCCCTCAACCTTGAATCTAGACAGTGTGCACAAGGATAGTATAGCAAAAGGGGTGCCCCTGGGATTGCCATAGTGTAGTTTCTTCTAGATGTCTGAGGAACCCAGGGAAACACCCTGCCCTTGTGAGGGAGCTCAAGTAGCAGGTGGGGGAAGACTGATGAGTGACTGCTCTCAGATGTCCCAACCCAGGCCCCAGACACAGCAGACCAAAGAGGAGCTGCCTCAATGTGTGGTCTCCAAGTTTCTAGTCCACAGGACTTGTGAGCTTACTTATGTCTCATACTAAGTTTCCAGAAAGCTCACCACCACCCCAAACTGCCAACAACTCATGTCCACAGCAGGAACACAGCATCCTCAGGTTTGGCAACAGGTTTTGCAGTAGCAATAGGCCTGGGTCCCAGCCCTGCCTGCCTTGGTCTTGCAGCAACTTTGAGTATTTGTAGGGAAATTCGGGCATGGAACAGGCAGTGGCAATGCAAATCACTGGAGGTGGTTCCTGAGTGCTATGCTAAGGCATGATGGAAATGTGTTGTACCCAACGAACTAAGGACTCTCTCCATGCGGGTGAATGGAATCTAGGAAGCCAGCAGGCCAGAGTAGAGTCACCAGCTGCCTAGAGTGGAAGCTGGATCCCGCCTAGCTCTCTAGCATCAGTGTGCCCTCCAGCTGGCTCTAGCATCACTTCCAGCTCAGAACCCACCCAGGGTCCTAAAGATCTGCCTTCAGCTTCAAATGCCTGTATGTTCATACGGTCTGGAGAATGGTCTACAAGAGCCAGAATTTGGGGTTTGAATGAGTGAATTTATTAAATATTTAGCAAGCCAAAGCAAAAGAATAAGTAGCAGACAGATAGGTATGTACGTAGGTAGGTAGGTAGGTAGGTAGGTAGATAGATAGATAGATAGATAGATAGATAGATAGATAGATAGAAAGATAGATAGATGATTGATAGAGAGGTAGATGATAGACAGACCGACAGATAGACAGACAGACAGATGATACAGGTAGAACACCTCCAGATCAGATGCTAAAAACACCCAGTAGAAATCAAGTAGGGAAGCCCACTGTAGGCAGCCAGCTGAAGTTCCCAGTAAAAGGGTCCCAGCCAGAGGAGTGTCCCCCTAGATGAGGCTTCAATGAAAGAACAAACAGCAACGGATAGGGATGGCATCATCCAACCAGGCAGGCACAGCTTTCAGCAGAAACTGGCTGGGGAAGCTGAAGCATGAGATGGCGTTTCCGGTTGAGTTTTCTCTCCATGGCTGAGCTTTCCACAGCCACACTTGAGTTTCTTTCTCACTGCAGACACTTTTATATCACATGCTACAATAGTAGCCTCGTTGGAAATGGTTTACCTTTTGACTGGTTTTAAAGACATAATGTTTTTCCTCTTGGGGGGCTTTGCTGTTCTTTCCTCCCTGTCACAGAGTTGGGGGGCATCTCACCCCCAGATAGGAGGTCTAGGAGGACACTCTAAGACAAATGTGCTTGGGTCTGAGATAAGGATGGTGGGGGTGGGGAGAGGGTGACCCTCTTTCCAGAGCCAGCTTTTCAATGAGTTCAAACAACACAAAACAGGTTACCAATCTAAAGTACATTTCGCCAGGGGTCCAGCAGCCCAGCTGTGCAGAGAGCAGCTGCAGTCAACCAGGGCTAATAATGGAGCTGCTGTGGAGGCCCAATCTCACTTGACTCCATAAGCCACATCTGGTGCCCACCCTCCTTTGGGAGACCTCCCTCAACAGCAGCTGCCTGACAGCTGGGCTGCAGCCACCTTTACCACACAGATGGCCGAATGACAGGTGCCATGCAGGCTCCTGTCCCAGACTGCCAGAGCAGAGCTGGCCTGTGGCTCCGCATTCCATGGACTCTGGAGCCACTCAGATAGATGGCACTGTTCAGTCCAGCCGGCCTCCACCTCCATCCCCACCCGCAGCCTTGTCCTTAGCATGCAAGCCAACAGGCCACCAGGAACATCAGCTAGGAGATGAAACCTGACTACCTGGCCTTGACTCCTGTGTGGCCTCCAAAAGGGCAACCATGTGAGTTTCAGTCTACTTGTATACAGGCTGCTCAGACCTACTGCTGTAAGAGTTAAGGATGGCTTGGACAGATTTCCACCAAGACCCAGTAAACAATAGTGAGTGCATGACCACAGTGTGAGTGTGTGTGTGTGTGTGTGTGTGTGTGTGTGTGTGTGTGTGTGTGCTTGATTGTGCATGCCCTGTGTATGTGTGCTCACAGGGATGTGTGTGTATGCATGCACACAGGATGGGTGTGTGCACGAGCACACACGCATACATGTCCACATGCCTCTTCCTAATACAAATACACACACACACAAACACCCTGTGGGTGCACACACACACACACACACACACACACACACACACACACTGTGGGTATACACACACACTGTGGGAACATAACACACACCCTGTGAATGTGAATACTCTCTCACATACACACCCTGTACACACACACACACACACACACACACTTTCTCAAACAGGCCAGGACTTTGGAGAAGGTCCCACCCACTTTTCAAAAACTGTTTGCTTTGGCCGATCATGTCACTGTCTGTCTTTTACTTTTCCACGTGAACACAGCTATGTGCACCAAACAAAGTTGACAATGTTTCTCTCAGCCTCCTCCCTTCTTCTACCACCCACACCCTTTCTGAACCCCTTTGGGCTTCTGTCCTGGATCAGCACAGACTTTGAACGCTAAGTTATCTGGCAAGAACAAGGCAACTACTTCAGTCCCCAGAACACACTGGGAGAGCAAGAAGAAATTCCCAGAAAGCCACCCTGGCTGCAGTCCAGGAACACCATTCCCTGCTAATTCCAGGAGAGTTCAGCATGCAGTGTCAGACCCAGATATCTCTTCACAACAGGCTACCCCCACAGGGTGTTCAAGGGGTGATGCCAGCAGGTCACAGCCCCGGCTCAGACAACCCAGCACTATTAAGAACAGTGCACAAAGGAAGAGGCAGGCCAGAGGCCTGCGACATGTACACAGAATACCAAAGACCCAGTATGTCTTCCAGCTAGACTCCTGCAGAGACACTGGGACCACAGTAGGACATCAGTCCTCACTCCATGGTGAAGCATAGGGTGTCTGTGGCAGTTCTGATGACCTCATGACAGTCTACAACTCCCATGATGCAATTTGTGAACAAACTCAAATGGTCAGGAGTTTCAGTGCCCTCTTGCTATAAAATCTCTGTTTAATCCTCATTCCTGCGCTTCCCTCTTCGTGGCCCCATATTTTAACTGATTCTCTCATTGCCATGATCAAATGTCTGTAAAAACCAATTTAGCAGAGGAATGACTTAGTTTGGCTTATGATTTAAAAGGATATGGTCCATCATGGTGGAGAAGGCTTGGCAACAGGAAGCTCCACAGTGCAGGGAGCTTGTGGAAGCTTCATGCACAGGTGGGTGCACAGGTCAGTGGTTCTCAACCTTTGCAGGGGGGGGGCACATATAAGATATCCTGCATATCACATATTTACATTACAATTCATAACAGTAGCAAAATTATGTTATGAAGTAGCAACAAAGTAATTTTATGGTTGGGGGTCACACAATATGAGGAACTGTATTGAAGGCTCTCAGCATTAGGAATGTTGAGAACTACTGCCACAGATGAAGAAGCAGAAACCAGATAGGAAGGAGGTCAGGCTATAGGCCTCAAGATCCACCAAGTAACTGGCTTCCTGCAGCAAGGCTCCACTTCTTAAAGATTCCACCATCCCCCACATGCCAAAACAGCACTACCATCTGAGAACCAAGTGTTCAGACATGAGCCTGTGGCGGGAAATTTCACATCCAAATCATTAGCCGAAGCAACATGCAGAACCTTTGTCTCAGAACCTTACCTCTCTCCATCCCAGGAGTCCAGGATCAGAGCATCCATGTTCCACTCTGGATCAGATCCATTTCAGAGACTGGTCACCCCTGGTCCTTTAGCCCACCGAGGGCTCGAAGGAGCGGGTGAGAGGAAAGGTTGCTGTGACGTCTGTTTGTCTGAGCTAACAGATGCCCAGACGGCTGGACATGCATCATTTCTGGGTGCCTGTGAAAGGACATTGCTGGAGAGATGGCCACTGGAATCAGTAGGCCAAGAAAGATCTGTCCTCAACATGGCAGGTACCAACCACCCAGATGGAGGGAAAGGGCTGAGGGAGAGTTGCTGGGCATGATTTGAAGCCCCACTTCTGCCTTTGGACATGGGTGTCCTGGTCCTCAGGCTTTCAGTTAGAGATGGGAGCTCAACACCACTTTCCTGGGTCTCCAGCTAACTGACACCAGACTCCCCAAGTCTCCACTTCACACACACAGACACACAGACACACACACACACACACACACACACACACACACACACACACACACACACACATTGACAAGACCCACAGTGGGTTTGTGGATATTGTAGGTGAGTATCTGACTCCCAGAGCACCCGCTGGGGGTTCCCAGTGCACTGATTGACATATTAAGGTCCTGCAGCTGTGATTGCAGGCATAAATCAGACCAAGGTCAGTCGAGTAGAAATAGAAATAGAATATAGAAATAGAGAATGCAGAGATGGCTCAGTGGTTAAGAGTGAGTAGGGATGGCTCAGCTGTTAAGAACACAGCAGAGTCTGGCTTTCGGCACCTACATCAGGTGGCTCAAAACCACCTGGACTCCAGAGAATCTGATGCCCTCTTCTGGGATTCACAGGTACTTGCACTCATGTGCACACCCTCAGACACACATAATTTCAAAAATAAAGTAAAATAAGAAGAAAGAAACTCTGCATCCACTTCCATCAGTTATTGGATGACATTTCTAGCACAACAGTTAGGGTGTTTGGCCATCCGATCACCAGACTAAGTCAGTTTGGGCTTTCTCTTGACCATTGCCAGGAGTCTACAGTGGAGGTATCATTGTGGATTTCTGGGGGCCTCTCTAGCATTTTGCTTCTTCCTGTTCTCATGTGGTCTTCATTTATCATGGTCTGTTATTCCTTGTTCTCCCTTTCTGTTCTTGATCCAGCTGGGATCTCCTGCCCTCCTAAGCTCTCTTTCCCTTGAACCTTGCCCTTCATTACCCCCACTCACATCCAGGTTGTTCATGTAGATCTCATCCATTTCTCTGTCATTGGGTGGTCCCTGTGTCTTTCTTAGGGTCCCGTTTTTCTAGGTAGCCTCCCTGGAGTTGTGTAGCAGTCTAGTCATCTTTGTTTTACATCTAGTATCTTCCTATGAGTGAGTACATACTGTTTGTCTTCTGAGTCTGGGTTACCTCACTCAGGATGATTTGTTTCTAGATCCATCCATTTGCCTGCAAACCTCATGATGTCATTGTTTTTCTCTGCTGAGTAGTACTCCATTGTGTATATGTAGCACATTTTCTTTATCCACTCTTCAGTTGAAGGGCATCTAGGTTGTTTCCAGGTTCTGGCCTCAGCCAGGCCCCAGATGGAGCTCCAGGAGTCCAATTGGCAAGAAAGAGGAGGGATTGTATGAGCGAGAATTGTTGAGACCAAGATTGGAAAAAGCACAGGGACAAATAGCCAAACTAATGGAAACACATGAATTATGAACCAAAAGCTGTGGAGCCCCCAACTAGATCAGGCTTCTGGATAAGTGAGACAATTGAATAGCTTGAACTGTTTGGGAGGCATCCAGGCAGTGGGACCGGGACCTGTCCTTAGTGCATGAGCTGGCTGTTTGGAACTGGGGCATATAAGGGGACACTTTGCTTAGCCTGGAAGGAGGGGACTGGCCCTGCCTGGACTGAATCTACCAGGTTGAGCTGAATCCCCAGGGGAGTCTTGGCCCTGGAGGAGATGGGAATGGGGGGAGGGGCTTGGGGGAAGGCAGGGGCGGGGGCGGGAGGGGGGAGGACAGGGAAACCCATGGCTAATATGTAAAATTGAAACACAAATATCCATATTAAAAAAAATAAAATTTGAAATTAAAAAAAAAAAAAAAAGAAGAGAGAAACTGTTTGCTAAGAAAGGGGAAGCGCTCCTGAGGATAAGATAGGCTTGGGTGAGTGTGCCAAGGGTAAAGCATGGGACCACATGCACCAGACCCTTTCTAGGACATTACACAGCACCTGCCTCTTACCAGCTTTTCTCACTCATCCGTGGTTTGGTGATGGTGCTCAGGTGAAAAAGAGCTTCCATACTTTCTCTGCAAACTGGCCTGAGTGTGTTCCGTTTGGTATGTGAAGCCAGGTGGGAAGGGCTTCCTTTGTATGCTAATCTTGATGCAGCTTTCTGCTGCCACAAGGGTGTGCAGGATCCTGGCCCCAGCAGCTCCAGGCTGGAGCCGTCTTCCTCCTGAGGCCAGCTGCCAGGAAGGCAACTGTTGAAAGGGAGCTAGGAAAGCAACTGTGACCCAGGTAGGAAAGGCAGGAAGGAGATGGGAAGGTGGTGCAGGCCCTGAGCAAACTGTCAGTCTGTCCTCAGTTCCCTCCAGCAGCAGGAGCAGACCCTGCTGTCACCTCTGTGTCAGCTTTCTGCTCAGGCCTAAGGCAGCTCATGGCTCAATATTCAACCCTGCCACCTGGAGCCCTCCAGCCTTCCTTTATTCCTTCAATAGAAACGTTGAGTCTCACTGCTAAGGGCCTGCCCATTCCAGAGACCAACACTCCCTGTAGCCACTGCTGCCATATCCCCTTCTCAAATAACCATCAGGAAAACCATAAAATCACATTGCATTGGAAGGTGAAGCCAGCTTGTCTCCAGAACCTGTTTCCGTTTAAGTGAACCTAAGGAGGCTGGCAACTGGCCAGCAGGGTCCATGGAGACAGCAAGCACTCCTGGTGATAATTTAAGACCAGGCCTTGCACACTGGCCCCACAGCACTGGGAGCTTTTCACCCAACTCTGAGGGGTTTTGAAGGCAAGTGGCCTGCAGGGCAGGTACAGTGATCTGTGTCCACGGGAGCAAAGCCTCTGCACAGACGGAGGGCATTAATAAGAGCATTACCAGGGTAGGGCTGGTCCCCTAGGTGCATCCTCACCTTCCACCCACTGGCTTCTTAGTACTTTGTCCTCCGCCATCAGCAAGAAGTACAGTGTGACCTGGCACATTCCAGAGTGTGGCCTGGAGCCACCCAGCCCATTGCATTGGCAGAGAAAGGGCTGGGCCACACAGTTGCTAAAAATGGCTGTTTCAGCTTTCCTACCCCAAAGAGTACACACTGACATTCCTGCCATAGTTGAGGAAGGTCCAGCCCTGCTCCACTCCGTGGCAGCTGCTCCCTGGGGCTCCCCAAGACAACAGGATCTCCGCCCAGGCCTCCTGCATTCCACACACTCCAGTCAGAAACTTTCCTGTGCAGGAGCTGCAAGCCCACCAGGCAGAGGGCGCTCAGTGCTCCCTGCTCCCACAAGGGTCAGGGACAGACATGTCATGGGCATGTCTCCTCCCAGAGAGACTTAGTAAGCCACCAAATGCCAGCCTCGATGCTGAGGCAGGGAAACTGGAACTGAGAATGCTGATGTCTTGCCTCCCTAACTCAGAGCCCAGCAGGATCTGCCTCCAGGATTCCTGTCTCTGGCTTGTGAATGGGTTATCTTCTGATATCTCAAGTGACCACCTTGGAAGGTAAAAATATAAAATGCACAAACAGGCGTTTGTCCTTGGGTGAGACCCCAAATCAGCTTATGCCTCTCCAGACATAGAGGCAAGTGGCTTGCCTCCTCCAAGGTCTCTAGGGGGCAGGCAACTCAACTGGGTCTCCAGCCCACGCCCTGGCCCAGCCTTGTGGTAGAACTGGAGTCAGGCGCCATTGAAGCAGAGTTGGCAGCCTTCCCAGGTTGGGAAGAGGGCTGCGTTGGGTGAGTCCCACAGACCAGGGTGCCCCTGGGGCTTGTAGACCAGAGCAGAGTTAGGAGACCAGCCAAGCCTCCTCTCCAACGACACCAAAATTATCCTGTCGCTCCCAGCGCTGCTGTAAACATTACAAACCTCTTTGAAGTTCAAACCGTGCCTGCCCACAGAAGGGGCTCCCCAGCCAAACTGTCTTACAGGGCAATTAAGATGTTGTCTGCAGGTATCAGGCTGTCTGCAGGGTTTGCTGGGGCTCAAGAAGGGTCTGCCAGAAGGCCAGGCACAGCCAGGCAGTGGCCACAGGCCTAGAGTAGGGGCTGCAGCTGAACGAAATGAGCCCCCGGGGATGCCAGAGCCAGTGCTGGGACCTACACAGTCTGCTTCCTGCCTGCACCTTGGTCTTAGGCCACACACCTGAGCTCAGGTGCGTTGATGGCCTGCATTTGTGGGTGGTGTGAGCCTTAGCTCTGGGTAAAACTGTAAGAGCTGATTGCTTTTTATCAGAGAGCTGAGAAAGGAGTTGAAAGCTGGAACTCCAGCCTTTCAAATAAAACCTGCAAGACCAGAGAGGGAAGAAGACTACCACAAGCCTTGGAAGGGAGCCAGCATGTGTCTGCAGCCTCCCTGGGCCTGTGCTGGGCTACCAGCTAGCTTCAGGGAGCACTGGGAGCCCTGCTGGGGGTTGGGCTGTAGTTTCATTTGGATCCTATCAGGAGCCTATGTATGAAAAACAAAGTGGGGTTTCTCCCGCCCTGCATCAAAGCATAGGCTAGTCACACACCTCTGAGCCTTCTCCACCCGAGAGCCCCATCTTCCTGGGAACTCCCTGTGTGAGTGGTGCCCCTGGGCTAGGCAGGTTATGGTATTGATGCTGCTAGATGGATGCAAACAGGGACATGGAAGAAATTCCAGAAGCTGCAGGGTAGACCAATGCACAGACTGACCCGCCTCCACATGGGCTCGTACCTGGTTACAGGAAGAACAGAAAAACACACCAGCCCAAAGGAGCAGTGCCTGGGTTCCCTGGGCCTAAGACAACTGGGAAACTTCTTTGGGGACCCAACACGGTTACACAAGCGACCAGTACCCTTGCAGGCTGTTTGCAAGACGCTGCAGGTGAGTGTTTGGTCAGGAGAAGGTCTTCTGGCAGCACTGGTTCCTGAAGCTCATGACTGCAGGGAATCATGCAGACCTGGGTGACTTGGGCTCACACCTGACCAAGATCAAGGAGTCCCGTTCAAGACTACTTAGTCCAGACACCTGCAGGGTGTGAGCCACACAAAGAGTACCGCACCCTGCTCTCAGGACCTCCCACACACTGAGCTGATGGTCACCTTGGCCAGCAGCCTACCTGATTCTTTACACTGAGGTAATATAAGCAATATATACTGGCTAGCTATTTTATGGTTTTGTGTATGTGTATGTGGGTGCATGTTCGTGTGGGTATGTGTATGTGTGTGCATGTTCATGTGGGTATGTGTATGTGTGTGCATGTTCATGTGGGTATGTGTATGTGGGTGCATGTTCGTGTGGGTGCATGTTCGTGTGGGTATGTGTATGTGGGTGCATGTTCGTGTGGGTATGTGTATGTGTGTGCATGTTCATGTGGGTATGTGTATGTGTGTGCATGTTCATGTGGGTATGTGTATGTGGGTGCATGTTCATGTGGGTATGTGAATGTGGGTGTATGTTCATGTGGGTATGTGAATGTGGGTGCATGTTCATGTGGGTATGTGGGTGCATGTTCATGTGGGTATGTGAATGTGTGTGTGTGTGTGTGTGTGTGTGTGTGTGTGTGTGTGTGCATGTAGAAGCCAGAAGTCAATGTCAGGTATACTCCTCAATATTTTTGGAGACAGTCTCTCCCACTAAACCTGGAGTTCACCAGTTCAACAAAATTGGCTGAACAGCAAGCTCCAGGTCATTCTCTGTCTCCCCAGGACTTGGATGGCAGACATGCACCGCTGTGCCCACTGTTTTATGTGCATGCTGGAATCTGAACTCTCATTTTGATTGTGAAACAAGCAGTTTAGCAATGGAGCCATGTCTGCACCCCAGCCCACCATGTCACCATCTCTAAATACACAGACCAATAGCTCTAAGGAATCTGGAGCCGTCGCTATCACCCACCTCTAGAACTCTGTTTCCCAAACCAAAGCAAACCATGTTGTCATTAAACACTGGTTCCCCTCCCCCATCCACCCTGCCACCCACTCTACATTCTGTCTATAAAGTTAACTACTTTTAAAACATCATGGAATGGAAACAGATGGAATTCCCTTTTTTTTGCAGTTTTCTAAGGAGAAAGGTGCTTTTTAAAGACAGTGCCATCATCAAATCTGTGCGATCATTGTATGCTATTTTCTTTTTTTTTCCATTAGCACACAATAAAAGCAATAACTCCAGCTCTCTGAGTTGTAAAATCTGTGTAGAATGGTGTGACTCCCCCCAAAGTTAGTTCATAGAAAAGTTTCGTGTGCTCCTCCCAATAACCCCCTAGCACTACACCTTTACATTCACATGTCCACACCACAACTTCACCCACTAATTCACTCTTTGGGCTTTTGTTTGGTCTTTGGGGAATGTCTGCTGGTGACCTGCAATGGCCCGATGTTACGATTTTCTTGCTCTATGACTGCAGTGTGGTTCAGTGGGAACTGTACTTGATATTTTGAAATTGGGTTTTTCCTTCGTTGGCCATATGCAGTGTGATTTGGGGGTGATCTACAGGGCAGTAGAATAGACTGTGGCTTCTGAACTGTCCCTCATCACTAGGAAAAAGGACAGATAAGGCACCTAACAGCAGCCTGTACTCATCAAGTTGTGTGAGCTGTTTGGCACTTTATTGTAAGCAGGCTTTGTTGGCCATGGCTTGGCAGGACACGGGGCGGGTGGCAGTGTTCTGAGCATGTTGAGGAGGAAAACCACAGAATCTGGCAAGTTACGAACTCTCAATGTGCTTTCCATTCCCGATGCGTTCACCAGCCTCATGACGACAGCTAGCTGCATTCTAAACTGTGCGGCTTTTGAGACTGGCTTTGCCTCAGCCTAATGCCTTTGGAAGGCTCCTTCAAATCACTTCTGTGTCAGTAGTTAGGTCCTTCACATTATCACTCAGTAGCACCCTCTTGTTCTTGCACAGTATCTGTCCTGTTCTCTCCATCCATCTGTGTCTCACCTGCATTCTCAAGTTTTCCCCTGTTGACCATATGCCAAAACTTTTTTGTGGATGAGTAATATTCCAGTGTATGTTTCTAAGGTATCCAGGATTCATTCATTCCCATACAGCGAAGCCTAAGGTTGAAGACAGGATGGTTATGAAGGGGAAAGTGAATCCTCACTGTTGTGGGATATTTGTACACTGTGTGAAGATGTAATACTATGATTGGTGTAATAAAAAGCTGAATTGCCAATAGCTAGGCAGGAGGTATAGGTGGAACTTCCTGGGTCAGAGAGAACTCTGGGAAGAGAAAGGTAGAGACACTAGGAAATGCAGAGGAGCAGGATGTGCAAGAGGAGAGGTAATAGCCATGAGCCACATGGCAGAACATAGATTAATAGAAATGGATTAATTTAAGTTATAAGAACTAGCTAGAAACAAGCCTAAGCTATAAGCTGAGCTTTCATAATTAATAAGAAATCTCTGTGTCATTATGTGGGAGCTGGTGGGACAGAGAAAGACTTGTGCCCAAAGCACAGAATGTAAATCCACATAGGCCCTGAGAAAGCTGGAAAAAAAAGTTCCCAATAGGCTCAGTGCTTGCAGTGTACAGAGGCGTGGCTCTTTTAAAAAGCTTACAGAGCACTTGAATGGTATTTATGAGCAGCAGGTGGCACACTACTTGGTGGTGGGAGACTAGGTAGACATGCCTACTGGACCGGGGGCATAGACTGACTCCAGGCTGGGACCCACAGGCATGAGGCCACCCTCACCAACTGGAAAGGGGCAGAGCCATCCACCAAACCATGTGCTAAATGGAGCCACTCAGCGAGGGACTAGCAGATTAAGTTTTGGTTCATGCAGTCAGAGAAGGCTACAGATGCACAAAAAGTCAGGTCCAGACTGAGAAAACCTCTAAACAGACAATATGCTTAAAAATGCTTTAAAAAAAAAATCATAGATGCTGAAGAAAGAAAAGAAAATGAGTATAGACAGTCATAGAAAAATAAATAGTTTAAAAATAATAAAGTGAAGACTTTAAAGAAAGAGCAAAGTAATATAAAAAAGAATAAGCCATATAAAAGTGGGAAATACTATAACACAGGAGTTTGGACCTTATATGGTGTTTTGTTAATTTTGAATTTTTTGAATGCTAATGAACAGAAAAATGGCAGCTGCTGTAAGACATTGGATTGTGGAAGGAATTAATTTTGACTGCCAAATTAAACCAGCCTATATACCTTAGGGATGTCTTAACTTTATAATGGAAGTCAGAAAATGTATTGTGTTGGGGGAGTGGTTATGCTTTTGTTTCCATAGGAAACAAAAAGCTGTGAATTCCTTCAAAATTAATAGAGACCAGATTTGACTGGGGGAGGCCTCCTGAGGATCTTGGCTGCAGACATGAGGGAAAAAGCAAAAAAAAAAAAAAAACAACTACAGGACATATGACTTATATGCTGATCTCTCTGTGTGGGAACAGCTCTGGGACTGGAGGAGACATGATAAATCTTGTTGGCTACAGAGTCCTCATGACTTATTATTACATGACATGGATAGAGGTTTGGTTATACAGTTCATACGGAATTATAAAGTTGACAGAGGTCTTTGACCTGCTTAAACATAAAACAAAAAAATCATCTTTAACTGACCTTTACACATCTCACATTCCATACATGTGTTAATGCTGATATATATATGTTACCTTTAAAATTTTGTATGTTTTCAGAAAAGAAAAAGACTAGATACCAATGAAAACAAGTAGCTCAGGTGATTCAGCCTCTCAAAATGCCTCTACAGTTTCATCAAATTTCTGTATCCAGAACAACTTCAAAGCTGCTCACTGAGATGGTCCAGCCTCACAGACTATTCCAGCCAGAACTTCAGATAAGCTCTACACTTTCCCACATCACACAGAGACTAAACAAATAATAATACAGCTAGCTCTCCCAGAACTTGACCATTATCCCAATTTTCTCAGGGTCACCAAAGATGCTGTCACCCCCAGACAACAGGAAGCAGTCTAGCAACCATGACGCCCATATTCCCAAGAGGTGGAGAGGGTGATTGTAGTTAGAGTTTTCTTGCCTGGCCCAGTCAGGACAAATCTCTCTTACCCACCAGTCCCACAGTCACTCAGACCCAACCAAGAAAGCACACAAAAACTTATATTGCTTACAAACTGTATGGCCATGGCAGGCTGCTTGTTATCTACCTTTTCTATCTTAAATTAACCCATTTCTGTTAGTCTATACTTTGCCACATGGCTTGTGGCTTACCAGTGTCTTTACATGTTGCTTTTCATGGCGGCGGCTGGCAGTGTCTCCTCCCAGCCTTCCTCTTCCCAGCCTTCTCCTCTTCCTTGTCCCGCCTACACTATCCTTCCTGCCTGGCTACTAGCCAATCAGCACTTTATTTATACAGAGTGATATCCACAGCAGGTGATTTTTGGTCATTTGGTCAGTTATGGATGTTTATCATTGTTTAGTGGGATTGGTTACAAGTTGGTATTGGTCATGGTCAGGAAAAAAGTTGAACATGGGAGATTAGATTCAGGGATCTCTTTCTGAAGAGGAAATAAGGATATATAGTATAGAAATGATGAGATAAAAGGGTAGATTGTTGAGTCTACTTTTGAACAACCACTAGTCTCAAATATTTTACATTGGTATAGAATTTTGCATGTTGATATAAATTTAAGGTTATTTTTGTTATATTATATATGTTTCTACTCTTTTTTAAGCTACTGTACCTATGCATCTTATCTAAAAATGTAATGTGGAGTTTTAATCCTTGAAAGCTATTCAGGATGATAAAAAGAAAAAGACAGATTAGTAGTAGTCATCTTTAACAATCAAACTTATAGTCATTTAGGTATGTTTTCAAGGTCAAAACAGAGATATATTTTAAGTAGATAGATGGTCTCCAAACACTTCAAAGAACTATAGATTATGGCATTTAAAATGTTTTAATAACATAAAGCTTTTCATGACAGTGAGACACATCTGCTACTGGTAGCACCAATTTACTTCAAAAAAGGATGATGGGCATTGAAGAATGTCCATATGGAGTTTGTTTCAATGTAGCAAAGTTAGCCATTTGGGCAAGAAACTGCCCTTGCTTTGACTGCTGAGTGTATGCTGTCCAAAATGGACAAGCAGGGCACAAAAGAAAGTGACTGCTGAACTTTGATAAGACAAGGTAGGACAGTCCTTCAAAATTCCTGCTTCACAGATAAGTCTGTCAGGTATTATAGGCCTGTAGGCTGAAATAGATGCCCCAACATCGCAGAACCTTGGGTGACTGTCCAGGTAGCCAGCTATTTCTGTCATTTCTATAATTTCAGTTCTTTGCTATGTACTTCCTGTTTACTCGGGTAATGTTATATCCTTCTCAGGTCTCCAGTGAAGTTGAAGATGAGCTGGTTATAGTCACAGTTTTCCTTGTAACCAAATTCAGACAGAAAAAAAAATACGTAAGAGATGTAAAATTTATAAGGTTGAGAAACATAAAAGCTTAAGTTGTTAATCTAAGAAAATGTTTAAGGTCTAAGAAGATGTTTTTAAGTTAGTAATGCAAGTTATGATAGAAAATGGTTTAGGTATAAAACTTTGAACTTACTATGATAGTACAGATAATAGAGTAATTTCTCCAAATTTGCTAAATACAAATGGACTAAACATTGTGAATTGAATTCTTACCTGATAATTGTTCTTATTGTATATAGGTTTCCTCTGTTAGAGTTAAAACAGAGTTATTTAGACAAAAAAAAGGGGGGGAGAATGTTGTGGGATATTTGTACACTGGGTGAAGATGCAATGTTGCAATTGGTGTAGTAAAAAGCTGAATGGCCAATAGCAAGGCAGGAGGAAAGGCTGGACTTCCAAGGACAGAGAGGACTCTGGGAAGAGAAAGGTAGATACACAGAGCAAGCAGGATGTGCAGGAGGAGAGATGGTAGCCACAAGCCACATGGCAGAACATAGATTAATAGAAATGGATTAATTTAAATTATAAGAACTAGTTAGAAACAAGCCTAAGCTATAGGCCAAGCTTTCATAATTAATAAGAAGTCTGCATGTCATTATTTGGGAGCTGGCAGGACAGAGAGAGACTTGCTACACCTCACAGGTCCTCAGTGGCAGAAGGCCATGCTGTGCACAGCCCCACAGGAAGCCCTGGGGAAAGGTCAGGAAGCAGGAGTGAAGCAAACAGTAGCAAGATTCCTGATTGTGGCCTCTTTGGGAAGGAACCAGTCAGACAGGGTGAGCAGGCTCTGGGGTAGAGCTGTCCCTGTTCTCTGCTACCTGGTCCCACATGAGGAGAACAGCTGCACAGTGGCTTGGTGTACACAAGCCTGAGACAGGAGGTACTAGGGAAAAGGAGGGATTGGTTGGTTGACAAGAGGCCCTTTCCTAGGATATAGCTCTGTGTCTGCAGGATCAGTGAGACATCACACCACAAATTCTCAGAAGATAGGAAGCATGGTTGATACACACATGCATGCAGCAATTTTTTTATCCATTCATTCACTGATAGGGTCTCAGTTTATATTTTTCAATGTTTGTGTTTGTGTGTGAGAGAGTGAGAGTCCACGTTTGTGCACGTGCACAAGTGTGTGGAGGCCTGAGGGGACCCTCTGGTGTCCTCATCATCTTTTCTTAGAAAAAGATTCTCTTACTGGCTCAGAATTGACCAAATAAGGTAGGTTTCCTGACCAGAGAGACCCAGGGAGCCTCCCACCTCTCTCTGTCCCCCCAGCACTGAGATACAGATGCAAGCCATCACAGCTGGCTGCTTGATAAAAGGATTTTAGGGGTTGAACACAGGCCCTCAAACACCTGACTGCCTGAGCTGTCTTCCCTACCCCAGTCTTCATTTCATTAAAAAAAAAAAAAAAAATTGTTAGAACCCAGGTTTTGTTTGGTTTTTTTTTGTTTTAAGAAATCAGGAAAATAACTCCACATCCATTCCAAAGGCTGAACCACAAAATGGCTTCATCCAGTTGAGTGTTTCACGTCGGGATCTTTTCCTCCAGCATTCCCCGGGCAGAACAATCACAAATCCGGACATCTGCTCCCTACAGCAGCAAACAACCCCAGTCCAGCTTCAAGGGAAGGGATGGGCAGTGACCCACAAGTAGGTGCTCTCTGCCAACATGGAAGATAACTCACAAGCCTCTCAGTTTCCCACCCTGCTCCCCACAAACCCCAGCTCACATCCCCCTCTCTCCACGACTCCCAACTTGCAGACCCTTTTCTCCAAGGCCTGTGTCTGGGTCTCAAGTCCCCTTCCTTCCCTAGACCCCTGAGGCCATCAGTATTGCTGCGCCATCGGAAGTCAGGGAGCAGGAGCAGTCCACAGTTCTTCCAAGAAAAGGAAGCCCTCATATCTACCAGAACCCAATATTTTAGACTTTGTGTTACTGTCTATCTCAGACTGTTGGAGGGAAAAAAAGCCAGCACACGTAATGACACAGGTGATAACCATCTTTGAGAACTGGAGAGGGAGGCTGCTGGTGACTCATTGCTGGCCCACTGACATACAGCTGTGGCCCGCCCAGCACTCCTGGAAGGTGGAGGTCAGCAGGAAGCCGGCCCTCCTCCCTCTACACCTCACTCAGCCTGAGTCATGACTCATGGGAACCTCCCATGTGGCTCTAAGAAGAGGAAAGGGTGTGAGGCCACTTTGGAGATGGTGGAGGAGAGAGGAAAAAGCACATACCCAGTGGCCTGCACATGGACCACGCAAAGAATTGCACCCCTGTAGTGGCATTAGGCCAGAAGTCCGTGGCGCCACTGGGGCCCCTGGTCTGCTCTTTTCTGGTGCCTGCCACCCAGAGCGACCCACGTGCACCTGTGCACACCCGCGCACACAAAGGAAGAGGGAAGAGGGAAGTGGTCTAACATCAGTGCTTAAAACTGAAAGTGGGGGCGGAGAGACAGCTCAGGTGGGAAAGTGCTTGAAGGACTATAATCCATCCCCGGAGCCCACTTCATAAAAAGTAGAAATAGATAAAAATAAAAAGCCAGGTGCGATGGTATGCACCCCACCATCTCAGTGCTGGGGGGACTGAGATAAGTAGGAGACTCCCTGGGTTTCTCTGATCAGCCAGTCTAGTCTACTTGGTGAATTCGGAGCCAGTGAGAGACCATGTCTCTGTGAAAAGTGATAGAATTGAGGAGCAACTCCAGAGGTTCTCCTCGGGCCTCCACACTCTTGTGCCCTTGCATGTGCACACACACTCCCACACACGCACACTACAATGCACCTATGCAAATTGGGGCAGCACCTTTCAGAGGGAAGCACCCACATGGCCTGGCTATGCCCCCACCCCAGAGGCATCAGTGAGGAGTTCATGGGGAGTGTGGAGAGGCTTAAAAACAGCAGATGCTAGAATACCATCCGATGGTCTTGAGGAAACTTCTGAACCAACAAAGAGGGATGGGATCCTATGGGGGTGAACAACACATATGAGGAAGGGCTCAGAGGGGGGGAGGGGAGCAGGACATTTAGGGTCGCAAGAAGCAGAGTGACAAGAATCCTAAATGGAGAGGAGACCAGCCCAGCTGGTGGCAAGAACCAGAACCAGGCCGGGCAGCGGTGGCGCGCGCCTTTAATCCCAGCACTCAGAAGGCAGAGCCAGGCAGATCTCTGTGAGTTCAAGGCCAGCCTGGGCTACAGAGTGAGTTCCAGGAAAGGTGCAAAGCTACACAGAGAAACCCTGTCTCGGAAAAAAAAAAAAAAAGAACCAGAACCAGGAACGCAGTTCTGACTGACCATCCTGTGGCCTCTGGATTTCATCCAGGTGGGTCAGCGCTTGTCTTGCATACGTAGGAAGGACCTGCACAAACTGGTCCTTGAGGCTGTGAGGATCCAACAGCTGCAGGTCAACCAGGCAATGCTGCAAAATGTAGGCAGGCTGCAGGGCCAACTCTCCAAACACTGCCCAGGCTTGAAGCATGGAGATCCACCTTACTTGGATCCCAAGTGAGACTTCTGAAGAGGGTACCCAGTAGTGACAGAAGACTCACAGCCATTCATCAGACCAGACGTAACATTCCCGACAGCCTGTGTCTGGCTGGAGCTCCCTAAGGGCTGAAGCCCTCAAAGGAAGACAGGAAAGCAGGCCGGCAGAGCTCATACACACCAACCTCTGGAGTGCAGAGGAAGAAGAGCGGACAGTAGTCTGGACAGGCAGTAACAGCTCAGCATATAGCAAAGTCCCAGAGAGAGGGGAGAAGCACCTGCTGCCTCACAGAAGCTCCCCAGGAATGAGACCAAGGGCTGGACCATGCAGAGGTGCTAAGAGATCCCCAGGAGCGGTGACCCCAGGTCTGTCCTCACTGCTCACAAACCTATAGTCACAATGCCGAATGCTGGACATACCTGGAGGAAGCCTGACTGGAAAAGGCAGAGCCTGCTTGGCAGCTCTGTAAGGAAGTAATAAACACAAAGCTGGGGAGATGGTGTTGGTAACATGCTCACTTACAAGCATAAGGACCAGAATTTGACACAACCTAAGTGAAAAGGTTGGGTGTGGTGACAGGTGCTTGTAACTTCTCTGCTAGGGAGGTGGAGACAGTCAAATCCCTAGGTGCTGGCCAGGCAGCCTAGCCTAATTGGTAAGTCCCAGGTCCCAGTGAGAAAACAAGATGGATGGCACATGAAGAATGACGCCAGAGATTGTCTTCTGGCCTCCACATTCACTTACAGACACATGTGTGCATACCCAGACGCACACATGCACTGCATGTGTGTGTGCACCAACACACAGATATGAACATAGAAGGCAACGTGAGCAGATTAAGTCTGAACATGGCCAGGCCCTCCTCCTTTCCACTCCACATATTCAGCTTGGCTCGGCTCCCAGTATTTAGAACTCACCTACAGACATAAAGGGCATGCATACATTAATGCTGTCTCTTTAAATCCAAAGCAACCTTGAGAAGAATACATAGTGGAGTGTTGTTCTTTTTTTCTTTCCTCCTGTAAAGTTCAAGTTAAGAAAGACCTTTTGGGATGGAACAGTTGCATAAGTGTGGGATTAGCTGTCCTTGATTATAAATAAATGAACGGCTGTGGGTAAAGAAAACCTGGACTATGTCAGGGACCCACCCACCCTCATCTTTAAGACTTAGCTGGACCCAGCTGTTTGCTTTACTTCAAGGCTCCGCGATTCTCCGTCACTTGCTCCACAAACCTGCATCTCCTGCCAGCCACCACAGCACCGAAGTCCAAAAGCTAATACCACCCCACAGTCCAGGGTTCTCTTCAGTTCTCTGGCTTCTCCACCCTCATGGAGCCCCCTGGTCTTTAGCAGCTGCCGCTGAGGGCCCAGCCTGGGGCAAGCAGCCTGGGACAGCTGTGAGTTTGCTGACTGAGCCACCGCACAGCAACCCTGGCAGGGGCTCTTGACACAGCATCACAGCCTGCCTGAACTCCATGATCATAAGTAAACTGAGGGAGGTCAGGGATGGAGCCCATGGGTGGGGCGCTTTCCTAACATGCAAGAGGCCTAAATCTAGCCCCAAGCACCTCCTAAGGAGGATGGTGCATGCATGTACTCTCAGCACTTGGGGTTACAGGCAGGAAGATTGCAAGTTCAAGGACATTCTCTGCCAAATAGCAAGTTGGAGGCCAGCCTGAGCTACATGAAACTGTCTCAACAAACAAACAAGGGAGGAAGTGAGCCGTGGCCAAAGACACAGGGACCACACATCCCAATGGCAATTAACTAAAATGGACTGTAAGCCTAGGCCTGCCTGGCCAAACCCTGCTCTGGTTCAAACCACCTGGTGTATCTGTGACTGCATCTTAGGTAATGAAAACCCAGAACAGGCTGGGAGGATGGCACTTCATGTGTGAATATTAGAGCTTTAGTTCAGTTCCCCATCACCCATGTAAAAGCTGGGTGCAGAGGCACATGCCTCTAGCGCTGGGGAGGGCAGATGTGGGGCTCACTGACCACAATTTTTAGCTGAAGTAAGGAGCTGCAGGCTCAGTGTCAGAAAATGAGGTGGAAAGAGATGACAAAGACCACTTACAATGACCTCTGGCCTCGACGCGTGCGTGCACACACACACTTGCATATGTACTTATACACATAGGTGTATACACACATGAGCATATACATACAGACCACAACACACAGAGAGGAAACACAGATTCAGGAGGAAGGGTGTGGGTTCCAATGTCTCCCATGATCGGACAATTCCTCTTCTGAGGAAATCAAGAATATCAAGAGGCCAATTCGTTTCATCTCATGAATATGCTTCTTTCTTCATTTAGTCTTTCGACAGACATCCACAGGGGCCTACGATGGATGAGTGCTGGGGAAACCTGCAGCTGCCTATAGGGCAGGCAAACTACTCGCAGTTTTGATCAAGATTGGTACAGATTGGTCTACCCAGAGTACCACGGAACACAGGAGAGGGGATACGAGTCTACAGAGGTCAGGAGCTAGGCCAGAGGGAAGCCTTGACAGAAGCTGGCTCCTCAGCCCTGTTACCAAAGCATAGTGGGGACCTGCAGGTCCAGAAGGGTTGGGGTTGCAGATAGAAGCCTGGGGATAACCCTTCTCAGAGTCTTTTTTGCTTTTGGGGGAGAGGTACCATGCCTAGTGATCATCAGAAGGCTTTGAAGCCAGTCCATGGGCGCCAAACCCTTGCTTGGCTATCCATACCATGGATATGACTCTCCACATGCTTCGTGCTCTCCAGTGCAGACACCATGGAAATGGATAATAAGCCCCTGGAGCAGACAGGGAGCAATAGCAGTTGGATAAGGATGCAGCCCTCCTGGCCTCTGGCCACAGAGCACTGGCACTGTGTGCCCAGCAGGATTCTCTCCAAGGCAGATCAGCTCAGAGTAATGGAGAATGAAGGGAACAAGAGAGCCAGTCCGGAGCTTGGCTGGTAGTGGAGCTAGTCGGAGAGTCTAGTCAAAATGACTGTAGCATCTGAAGTCGGGGAGGTGAGAGGAGGGCAAAGTCTCCATAGATCAGAAAGCCCAACAGAACTGGAGGAGAGCAGCCCTAATAGGACCCTAGAAGGCAGACAGGAGCCTACATCCAGCTCTTGTGCCTCCAACTTTGATGACACCAGTGAGTAACCCATGAAAGGAGCTGATGGGTTTCAGAATGGACTTTCATAAGCCAGGGTCTTGGAGAGTTGATGGACAAAATGCAGATATTGACAGGGAACTGGATGCTGGTGGATACATGATCCTATGCCAGCCTCAAGGCCACCTCAACCTTGCATAAACTTCTCTTGAGAACAATATAACCTGGTACCTTTAAGAATGGGTAGTAAACAAGGCAGAGGATCCTCAACAGGCCTCACTTCCTGGGACCCAAACCATGCAGCCTCTCTCCCTAAGGGCCACTGAACCTGGGACTTGCTTCTAGAAGATGGAAGATGGAACCATCAAAGATGTTCTCGATGGTCCTTTACTTATTTTTACTATTTTGGTGGTGGTGGTGGTGGTGGGTGTAGTGGGTAGCCATTCCAGCTTTGACCTGGAAGTTCCAACCCCCACTGAGGCTTTGGTAATGGTCACGCCTACAAGGCAGGGCTGAGAGAGGATGTTGAAGACCCGAGTTCCAGATGCCGGGGCTCTCTTGGTTCCAGGACCCTGGATGCTGGAGGTAGACCAAGCAGAGTTCTCCAGGGAACACCACCAGACTGTGACACACCTTTCCCAAACGCTGCAACCTAACTATCCACTCATTTGTAAGTTACACCACTAAATAAACCTCCCTTTTAACTATGTAGAGTGACCTTAATAATTTCACCAATAGGTGGGGATTGAACGAGGGCCTCACACATATTAGGCCAGTGCTCTGCCCCAAAGCTATCTCCACAGCTTAGTCGTTCCAAATCAGCTGACAGGGTTATCCAAAAAGGACGTGAGGAGATGAACAGCCTCAGGAGAAAGACAAGATTCCTTCACACACTGCTTGCAGAAAAAGACATCACGAGGTGGGAAGGCCATAGAGGGGCCCCAGGCAAGGAGCAAAGAGCACCCACAGCCAGAGCCAAGTGCAGCCTACTGCAGTGACCAGAAAATTATGAGGTCCCTGCCCCACAGCATGAGCAGCTGAACTCCATCAATGGCTTGAGGGAGCCTGGAAGTGGCCTCTGCAGGAGATCAGTCTCCTCAGAGCCTGAGACCTGCCTGACAGGGGCTGCTTTCCCTTCGGCCTATACAGGGTCAGTGCTGAACTCCAGTTTCTCCTGGTATCTAGAGCATTCCATGCTGTGATGGAGAGTGGGAATTTTCCACAGATGCTCCTGTGCTCCATCAGCCAACCAAAGTCCTTACTCCACTTGCACCCATTCATTGTGGAACTATGAAGCGTTTTACTACCTTGAAAACCAGGTCAAGGGGGCTGGGGTTGTAGCTCAGTTGATTGAGCACTTACTTAGTATGCACGAAGTCCTGGGTTCAGCTCCCAGCACCACATAAATCAAGTGTGGTGGTGCACACCTGTAATCTCAACACACAGGAAGTATATGCAGGAGGATCAGAAGTTCAAGGTTATCTCTGGCTGTATACCAAACTCAAGGCCAGCCTGGGCTACAGAAGACACTGTCTCAAAACAAACCAACCAGAGACCTCCTAAAATGCATTTGCTTCTTGTTCTGATCACCCACCTGTCTGTCTCTGTCCTTCCTCAGGGTAATCTCCTTTTAAGTTGGGTGTGGTGGCACACACCTTTAATCCTAGCACTAGAAGCAGAGGCAGATGGATCTCTGTTCTAGTTCAAGGCCAGCCTGGTCTATACAGAGAGTTCCAGGACAGCCAAGGCTATTATATAGAGAAACCCCGTCTCTAAAAACACAAAACAACAACAGAATCTCATCTTAAGTTAAAGGGCAGGTGTTCTGAAATGTCATTTCATTTTTGTTAAAATTCTGTGCACACCCACCTCTAGTCATAGTGTCCTTATTTGGGGGCACGAAGAAACAAGCACAGAGCTGTACTACCCTCTTGCATACTCTGGTCTGGAAGGCAACGCACACCCCTGCCCAGTGAGCTTTCTCCTCACAATGGCTCTTCTCTCTCACAGGGTGCTAGTCACCTCTGTGCTGTGGATTCATGGGACAATGTGAAAATGCCTAGGGATTTCCCTAGGGAATAACATTTTTTAATGATTTGGGGAGTTTTTTAGTTATGAATATGTGGGGGTGTACATAAATGCAGTACACTGAGACCAGAAGAAGGAGTTGGATCCCCTAGAGCTGTAGTTACAGGCATTTGTGAGGCTTCTGACAGGTGCTAGGAACTGAGCTCCAGTCTTCTGCAAGAGCAGCAAGTACTCCAAACCACTGAGCTGTCTCGACAGCCCTTGGGGAACCATATTTAATTCAATGAACAAAATATCTACCATTGCAAAAAAAAAAAACCAGTTGGAATGAATGACAGCTACAATCTTTCTTTAATTTAGAATATTCTTCATAAAAGAACTGGATAACAGTTCACTGCCAGTCCCACATGGTGCTGAACAAAAAGGAAATTTCAAGATGCTCTAACAACAATGTCCTAAAAAGGGCATTCCCTGTGGTGCTACCAGAGGTCAGAGGTCAGAGCTGTCATCAGCAGAGAATAAAAATGGCCAGGGGTATAGATCGGTTAACAGAGTGCTGACCCAGCATGCGTGAGGCCCTGGGTTCAATCCCCAACACCTCATAAACCAGGCATGTTGGTACACTCCTACAATCCTAGCTGGGGGGCAGGGGGGCGGTAAAGGCAGGAGGTCAAGACTTGAAGGCTATCCTCGGCTAATGAGTTTAGGGCCAGCATGAGCAACATGCGATTCTGCCTCAGAAAATCAAAATATAAAATAATTAAAATGCTGAAATTGGTTTAAAAAAAAAAAGCTGTCTTTCCTTCATGTATGTTTGTGAAGCCCCCGAATGTCATCTATGTTCCTGCCACACCAAGACATCCCACACCCCAGGTTCCCAGTATCTTCTCACTTTTGGAAGGACGAGGATAAGAGGATGGGGCTCATGATGAACACTGAAACTGCCGGACATGCATCTTTGTCTCATAAACAGGGGACAGGTAGAGTGCTTGCTGAGTATTTGCAAGGTCTGGTTTCATCCTCAGAATGACAAACAAGTAGACAAGTTCCTGAGAAGACGCAGGAAAGGGACAGTGGACTTGCCTGTGACCTTCAAACGCAGACAGATCCCAAGTTCAGAGGTGTTGCCCTATGCACAGACAACTGGGCCTCCCCAGGCCCTCAGAGGGACGTTGACAAAGACCCCCTCTGTAACCTGGTCTCCTCTCCCAAGTCCATCTCTGGCCATCTCTACCCAGGTTGAGCTCAGTGTTCCCACCTGAAGCCCCAACAGGGGACTCCTCCCCAGCATCCACACCCCTGGGTGGTGCCAAACTCGATGAAGGTAGACGGCCAGGGAAGGAGAAAACAGCCTTTGGAAAACACTAAATTGTCCTCTTTGTTACAAATACCCCAATGATCTGGAAAACAAATTCCCAAGAAATGATTCACTGGGGAAAAAGAATGTTCACGTGTCTGACCTCTACCTAAACCATCTGAGCAGATCCACACAACAGCCAACGGACCTGCCCTTTCTCCACACCAAAGGGCTGTTTCCACTGGGGAGGGCCTTGTGACCTACTGTGGGCTTACCTGCCCGTGAACAAGCCAAGCTGTTAGTGGACAGGGCAGAATAGGCGGTCTCTGAAAGCCAGCACTGCAACCCTGTTGCTTGGTGTCTGCTGGGAGCATACAAAGAGGACAGGGTCTCCCTGTCTGCACAGCAGGGACTGACACACAAGTGCTCCAGACAGGCAGCGCTGAGAGTTTTGTTCCATTCTCAAAGAAAACCCACCCACTGTCCCCAAAACTAAGAGATGAAACCGCCTTTACAATGCTTCCAGGACCGAAGTGGGATTTGTACAGCTCTGATTGTTCGGGCGGGCTGGTCCCCAGGCCCGCTGAGTCACACCGGAAGAGGCATTCTTCACAATTCTCTGCAGACCCCAAAGGCTTTGTCTGTACACTTGCCTGTTTCCTGTGCCGCCCCCTGGCCCTTCCTCCACCTGCACTCACTGGTGAGTGCAGAAAGAGCTGTGTGAGCTAACCTTGCAAATGAATTTACAGAACTGAAGACGAAAACAATTAGTTCTTCCTCATCAGCTTTCCCTGAGCTCAGAGGAAAGAAAAAGCCGGGAAAACATTGCATCCAGGGAGCTTTTCCCCTTCAGCTGAAAGCCTATCCTAACATGGCTTCCTGACCCTTCACTGAAAGAGGGAACCCTTCAGCCCTAAAATCGTTAGAGACAAAGGTCCTACTTATATTCCACACACAGTCTGTTTCCTCAAAATCGCAGGAGTGCCTCACAGCTGCTCAGAGTACGCTGTGGAGGAAGAGAAGACTGGGAGACTGAGGCAAGCCAAACACCAAATTCTAGTGAGAGTGAGGAGACCAGGCCCTGCTGCACTCAGATCAGCTCCTTGGGCTCACCACCTAGGCCAGGAACTGGCAGCTGGCAATACAAGGCCAGAAGAGAGAGTGGGGAGCGCCATCTTCTCTGTGGCCTTGAATGGCTGCCATTAGTCACAAAGCGTGGGGCATTGCACTGAGAGGCTGCTCTGCTTGACCAGGCTGCTGGAGGAATGCTGTGAGATCAGCATCAAGCTGAAAGGTCATTCCAGACAGGGACATCCCTGAAGGAACTTGTGGAGACACACACAAAGGACAGGTGGCCATGGAAGAAAAACAGGAGAGGAGGAGACCACAGCTTTCTCATGGATCTGCAAGTATGTGGAGCAGGCACCTGAAAGCCCGATGTCATCAGGAGAGGGGAGCGTGGGGTCAGACAAGGACGAATGAGGAAGCCAGAGCTCTGGCAGCTGTGGCCATTAATCATCCCAAGTGAGAAGCAATTGAGAGCCTTGACCCCTGACGTGGAGACATCTTCATGATGTCTGAGCAGATTCTCGTGAGCAGAGAGAAGGGCTTGTTTGATCCAGATTGGTAACAGTATATAGGACAGTAGTGTCATAAAGTGTAGCTTGTAGCGATAACGCCCGCGCTACCACCACCCGTTCACCATGTCCGAGCGAGGGGCTGTGGATCTAAAAACAGAGACAAGAGACAGTGGGTCATTTGTGCCAGCAGAATGCCGAATGCCATTTATTGAGGAGGGAGGAAACCTTAAATACAGGCTTACAGCACAAAGGAGGGACCCCGAAGGACAGAAGTTCGCTATCCAATGTTCTACATTCTTGCATCTAAGCTGTTTACACCAAATGCAAGACACACAAACAAGGAACTTCCCTTAAGCATTCAGGAGGATGGAGACCGGCAGGGAATCAGCATAGGGAGGACATCTGGTCAAGGTCGGCAAGCAGGCAACAGTTACCCAAACTGAGGGTTCCAGGACCCTACAGTGCTAGCATGTATACAGTAATCTCTTGTAGAAATCCTTGAACCAGCACCCCCACCACCACCACTGAAATAGAAATCCTTGAACCAGCACCCCCACCACCACCACTGAAAAAAGGAAAAAAACTCAGCTACTGCACATGAACTTCCGGAGACCCAAGCATTCGAAGCCCCAAGCTGAAACCTTCCTAGACTAAGATAATCGCAGACATCAACTATCTCAGCTGCTTGAGGGAGCCTAAGGGACATGGATGGTTCTGTCAGTTACTGGGAAGAGCCTCTAATCCACCAGCCAAGTTACCAATTCCACCAGGCAGAAGCACAGCTTGAGCAACCACAGAGGGAGCTGGGGAGACAGAGCCTACAGACCCGCCCAGCTTCCTTGCCAGGGGAGCTCCCAGGGGGCTGCGAAACACAAATGTTCCACATTGACCAAAAAGCTGGCTGAGGGCAAAAGCCTGCTGACACCCACCAAGCCCTGACCTAAAGGGGTGTTACCACCACCCCGCCGTGGGACCAAACCACAACTGCACACCTCTCACAGGGAAAACAGACTCCAGCTGCCGGGGCCACCATAACTCCCCCAGGATCACATGAAGCAGGTCACTAAAGTCTCCTAAATCTAACAGCCCACTGGGGGAGGGGGGGGGCTGTATTTCTAAGAACTCCACAGTCTGTTTTTGTCTCTCCCTGCTCTTTGACTCTCAAGTGCATGCCCTGTAAACAAACTGTGGACCTGCTGCCCTGACCCTGGGCTGTGGTGCAAGGAAATTCTGCCACAGTGACCACCAGATCCTGTCCCCTCTATGTGCCCTACAAACCGTAACATGCAATATATATACTACACAGTTGGTCACAAAACATACATCACACACACACACACACAAAAAAAAAAAAAAAAAAAAAAAACCACACACACACACACCCCACACTACACAGACACACTCTAAGACACATATGATTCATACTCACATACTCTACTACACGCACATACATTCTACACACTGCACACTACAGAGAAACACACTCTACCGACATATATAACACACACAGACACACACACACACATAGACACACATAATATGCATGCACATTACACAGAGAAACACACTCTATAGACATACATAACACACATTCATATAACACACACAGACACACACATATAGACACACACATACTATGCATGCACACAGCACTGGCACAGGCCATACAGACTACACCACACCACACCCCACACACTCTGAATGGGAGTTGCCAGGAGACAGAATCTTGCGTCTCAGCACTAGCTCTGAAGCTTGAGAAACTGTCGCCTTTTATAGCAGCCAGAGTTCAGCCCTTCACACCCCTTGATTTGGTTGGGGACCTTTAGACAGTGACAGCTGTTTGTAGCTGTGTGCAGTGCCCCAGGTCAGACAGCCTGAGATGACAATCTGGGGACCGTCCCATGGGGCCTTGGAGACATCAAGATCCTCCCATGTGGGCCACACCTGTAGTTCCCTATGAGACAATCAGGAGAGACAAACAGCTAGCCTTGACAGTTCAGAAGGAAAAAATGTCCCCTAGCCAAGAAAGTCAGGCCTTGCTCCTGGGTGAGGTCTCTGCCCTGAGCCCAGAAGGCTCTCCCAGTGTTACCTGAGCCTCAGTCTTGCTCCGGCAGCCCCATCTGGCCATGTGTGACCTCTGTCCCCTAGACTGGAAACAGAAAACCCCAGGGTCCTGGCAAAATCTGATAATGTGGTGATGCCCTCAAAACTCTCCCAAGGAAGATCGCTCCACAGACTGTTCAAAAGGCCTGCTCATCAAGCATCTCTCAGACAGAGGGCATGGTAGTCCCACCTGA
The DNA here is from genome assembly GCF_903995425.1 of Onychomys torridus. NCBI lineage: Eukaryota > Metazoa > Chordata > Mammalia > Rodentia > Cricetidae > Onychomys > Onychomys torridus. Next base: position 124,543,991 of record NC_050447.1, on the reverse strand, counting down.
CAGCCAGAAGCAGGCAGTGGAACAGGGCCAAGGGGACTACATGGGTACCAGAAGGGTTTGATACCTCTCTCACTTTTCAAGGGGAGCTCTGCAGATTCTGCCTGGGGCTACCTTGTCAGCACTCAAGACAGTTTCTTTGTTTTTATTTATTTACTTTTTAGTGCTAGGGATGGAAGGCAAGTAGGCCTTGTACATGCCTGGCAAGCACTGTACCCCTGGGCTAAGCTCCCCGCCGAGAGGACATTGGCAATTGCAGACATAGCCTTGAGCCACCTGTGGAGATGGTAGCTTTACTTAGAGTCTCTTCTGTTTACCTTGATTTTGGAGTTTTCAAACCTACCCCAGTAGCTACTTTCCTATCTTAACCATTCTATGCTTGTATAATTTGCTACTGATGGCATGAATACAGTGTTGCGATTTTGTTTTGTCTTAATTTGTGTGTCTAATGGGTGTATATGTAGTTGTGTGCAGCGTCCCTTGTGTACAGGCACAAGACCAGAAGAGGGTGTTGGGTGCTCTGTTCTACCACACCAACCTTATTCCCTTGAGAAGGTCTCTCACTGAGCCTGGAACTCACCATATTTCAGCTGGGCCAGTAGCCTGCAAAACCCAGGACCCTCCTGTCACCACCACCACACCACCGCCACCACCACCCACAACAGCACTGGGATTACAGGTATGCACAGACATGCCCCTGCCCAGCTTTCACGTGGGTGATAGAGACCCAAACTTAGGTCCTGCTTTTGCAGCAAGTGCTCTTACGTACTGACCCATACCTCCCACCCTGACCCTGGCCTCCACACACTAAGAAGTTTACCAAGGAGTCTGTGGCTGGAATTCCAAGGGTCTCTGAAAAGATCCCAAATTGCACCTTACTTCCGTGAACCTCTAAGTAGAACTTTGGGCATCACTATAAATGCAAATCACCTCGTTGTAGAATTTGGAATACCCGTGCTTTATGGTTTGAATGGAAATCCCCACCACCACCTCGTGTGTTTGAACACTTCTTCACAGCCGATAGCCCCAGGAGATTTTAGAACATTTTGGACATAGGGCCTAGCTGATGGATACAGAGCTGAGGGATGAAGGCAGAAGGTTTTGTCTGCCCTTTTTCTGGCCCAAGATCTCTGCTTCCTAAGTTGTTGCCCTCTGAGATGTGAGCAAGCCATCTTGAGCCACTGAGGACCAGGCACTTCACCATCAAGCATGAAACTGTGAGCTTTGTCCCCCAAGCTGCTTAGCTGGGTGTCATTAAACACCCAATAGTCTAGCAATCTTTTATATAGCTCTGTGCGTGGCTTTAAAACACAGAGACAGTGGAGGCTGAGACAAGGAAGGCTCAACTATGCCTTGCAAGCCTGAGAACCTGAGTTCTATCCCCAGAGCCCACAAAGAAAAAGCCTAGTATGGTTGATATTCCAGCACAGTGGAGATGGAAATGGGTAGATGCCTGGAGCTCACTGACCAGCCAGGCTAGCTACCTGAGGAGCTGCAGGCCAATGAGAAACTCTGTCATAAAATAACAAGATAGACAGTATCTGGAGAATGACATCCAAGCTTGTCCTCCGGCCTCCACAAACAGGAACACACACACACACACACACACACACACACACCCCTACATACAGAGTGGACAAGCAGGCACACTCATATATACATGGAGACATAAAAAATAAAGCAGAGACAATACGTCTGGTTTCTCCCTTGAAAAATATGAGTAGAAATATTGTCGTGTATACAGTATAAGCAACATGAAGGCCAGGCTTTGTCTGATTCTGCATAGCTCTTGCTATGTTTCTGGCACCCAGTCTAGCGTGTTGAACTTGACGGCTGTTGAGCAAACACTGTTTATTGAACTAAAAACACTGGGAAAACAAGTGCTTAGAAATCCACAGATTTAATTGAGTTTTTAAACTTGGAAAGCCATGCTTGCTTACTTGAAAAAAAAATCAAACTGGGGTACATAAAAGAAAAAGGAACTCCTGTGGGTTGGACATGTAGCTCAGTGTAGACCATGCACTTCACATGTGCAAGGCCCTGGGTGCAATCCCAGCACACAAACACAAAAGGAACTCCTCTACACCCTCCTTCCCTCCTTCCTTACCTGAATCTCCCCTCTGCGGCTACTCCTGTGTGCTTTCTGGGGTGAGCCATTCCAAATATTTGTCCACTTCAAATGTATAAGCTGACAAAGATGGCTTTTTTGCCTTGGATATTTATGAACTTTGTTATTTGTTTCTAGTCTGGGTCTGGAATTTTGGTTTTTTGAGGCAGAATTTAGTTATGTAGCCCAGGCTGGCCTGGAACTCACCATCCTCGTGGCTAAACCTCAATAGTGCTGGATTGCAGGCGTGGGCCACCACACCTGGTTCCTTCTTTGTTTTGAGACACATACCAAAGTGACTGTGTGTTTGACTTGTATTTCAGCCAGAGAACCACCAGGACAGAAGTGACTCATGGTGGAGACAGAAACATAAAACATGTGACAACACGAAAGTCCCAGTGTTCTGTGCTTACAGTCCCCCAGAGAAAAGAAATAGCCAGTCGAAAAATCGATGTAGAAATGAGTCCTGGTGTTCTGAGATGAAATCCAGGATGAGAAGTCAAGGTCATGTCCTAGGAGAGAAAGCCTGTCCCCTCAGGTAGAGGTGGAGCTAGAGCCCCAGGCGGTGTACCTGGCTTTAGGTCAACAGTGGGAGGGAGGAGAGCAGAACCCATTCTGACCCCAAACCTCCAGGTTTTGTTAGTCAAAGTGCAGCAAAGGCTCCTGGCCGGAAGATGAGATTGAAAGGGTGATGAAGGCTTCTGCAGAAGCCGTATGGAAAAGGTCAGAACAAGAGGCTTGGTGATCAGACTACGGAGAAGGTTCAGGAAGTAAAGCACTTGGCCAGCCAGCATGGGGACTTGAATTCAGAACCCCAGAACCTATGTAAAGCCACACAGCAACACACGCATGTAATCCGAGGAATCCTAAAACAAAATGTGAGGAGGGCAGGAGAAGCCCAGAAGACCACAGGCCAGCTTGCTTGATACACCAGGACAAGCAAGCAACTGTCTCTAACAAGTTAGAAAGCAAAGACCAATGCCCACAGGTTGTCTACACACACACACACACACACACACACACACACACACACACATTGGCATGCCCTTGCCTGCACTCATACACAGGAACACATACAAATACACATGCAGATTTTTAGTTTAAAAAATAAGTCAGTTAAGGAAATATCACCCCAGCCTCAGTCCTTGACCCCAGTCTCCACACCAAGCCAGACCAGGACAAATTCAGATAGCCAGAAGCCTGATCCCATCCCCCAAGGCAATGCCCTGCAGTAGAGTTCCTGTTAGAATTTCCTGCTCCCGGAAATTCTTCCCCCGCCATGGGGGAGGGGGAAGGGAGATTCGGGAGATTATGAGTGGGCAGCCCCCACCTTAAGAGGGACACAGGACCGACCACCTGTCCGTCTGACAGTTTAGGACAGCACCTGTATGCCTGGCCAGCCTCTTTGGATTAGTGAAAATCTTATGCTGTGTCACGTTCCCAAGCCGTGACACACACGGGTGTCTTATGACTTTAGCCAATGACTTGGATTCTGGACTGCGCATAAATCCTCATTTATCTCCACATCTTCACAGATACTTGCAACTATTTTCCCAGCACAGACCTTGTTTCTGGAAAACTTCTTGACTGACAGATGCTTTCCCAAGAACTAACCACAGAGCTGCTAGACAAAGCTAGCAAAGCTTCATTTGACTGGGAGCCTTCTGCAGAGGTTTATGTGAAGGTGGCCACTTCTGGACTGCAGTGATTTATATATACTGAATTAGAGACAATGCTGTTCTAACAGTTTTGACCTTTCTACCCAAGATAACAACACTACATCTCGAACACACACTCCAGTCTTTTTTTTTTTTCTGTACCTTTATCTGTGTATTGGGGGAGGGTTGCACGTGTATGTAAGTGTGGGCACACGTGTGGAGATCAGGGGACACCTCCCTTACTTCTACCTTGTTTGGGACAAGACCTCCTGTTTGCTGCTGTCTGCCTTCACCAGCCAAACCTCTGAAGGTTCCCTCGTCCCCATGTCCCATCTTTCTTTAAAAGCCCTGGGTTAGGGTTGAAGAGATGGCTTAGTAGTTAGAGCGTCAGGGGTTCTTCTAGAGGACCAGAGTCCAGTCTCTAGCACCCACATAGGGGCTCATAACTGTCCACAACTCCCATTCCAGAGGGTCTGATACCTTCTGACCTCCAAATGCAGCAGGTACACATGTGGTGTGCAGGCATCCACACAGACAAAACACACACAAAATAATATTTTTTTTTAGTTTTGTAAAAGTAGTAGGTTCACAGAGACATGCTTCCTCCGGCAACTGGATTTAGATGGGTCAGGGGGTCTGAACTAAGTAAGGTGCTCCATATTGCAAGACAAACCTGTTATCCATAGATCCATCCATTCAGACCTTGCAGTAGACCTATGTTAGTGCCCTAAACACAGGTGCTTTTGCTTGCCAGGGCACTTTGAGAACGCAAAGTGAACGGCTTACACCACAGAAATCCATTGTCTCACCATCCTGGAGACCAGGATCAAGGTGTGGGCAGGTTGATTCCTCTCTAGGCTGGGAGGGAGAGTCTACAGCCCGTGACAGCCTCTTAGGGTTTACCATAATCTTTATTGTCCTTGGCTTGGAGACGCATTGTCCGATCCCTGCCTCTGTCTCCACACGACATTCTCCCTGTTAGATGACTGTGCCCAAATTCCCTCTTTTTATGAGGTTACCAGCCATGCTGGTTTACAGCCCCACCCACTCCAGTGGGGCCTCATCTTAACTGTCCATTCTGAGATGCTGGCCGGTACATCTGTGAGGGGGTGTGTGGGGGGGGGCACAAATGCCACAATATCTTTTAACATTACTGTCAGACAGTACAAGCTTCAATGATGCTATGACGGGAATTCTAATTTATGTTTCCGTGTGGCTGGTACTTAGTTTTTGTTTTGTTTCCTCTTTTGCTTTGAAATGGAGTCTCCTATAACCTAGGCTGGCCCCAAATTCACCACTAGTCAAGGATGACCTTGAACTTCTGATCCTCCTGCCGTCTTCCCCCATGCAGAATCTCCTGTCTTCTATCATCGTGCCTTTGTAGAGTGATTGAAAGCCTTTCCTTCCATTCTTCTGAAAAACACCTCAGGAGTGTGGCGATCAGCTCCCCCCCTCCAGCTGTGCCCCTGTGAGCTGTGAGTCAACTTCAACTCAGTCTTGGAGTTTGGTTTTGGTTTTTCTCTGAGGGGGCAAAAATTAATTCTGTCTGTGCCTCCAAATGCATGGGTAGGAAATTGAGGGATCTTCTCATTGAAACCCTGCCATCTCCATAACCTGGCTTCTCCCTCTCTCCCTCTGTAAAGTTCTCAGTATGTGTGAGGGGTGCTGTATGTGGATCCAGGGAAGGGAGGAGCTATTCCCAAAGTCCTGGACCTGGATTTCCTGGTCCCTAATTGATGGTCTAACCTCTACTACTTAATGTTTCATGAACTCCTGTGTTTCTTTTCTCCCTCCTTTTCTTTGCCTTTTCTTGGTCTTGTCCATCCTAAGTTTAGGGATGAAGCACTTGGTGTATACCTTCCAGTCATATCTGTTTCCCATGAATAACTTTAAGTTAACCCTTCCTTTACCAGCACATACAAAGGTCTCCTGGGAGTCACTCCAGGTCCTGTGGTTGATTCTAACACACAGCTCTGCTCTGCAGTGTTCCTCCAACATGCTGGCTTTGACTTTTTTCCTCTGTTGTCCAAAAGTCAGTTTGAATCTTGTAGATGTCAAACCTTTGCAGGGCTGACTGAGCCAGGACTGAGGCTCCTTTTGGCTTCCAGCTTATATAAATTCATTCTTTACCTGCATGTATGTCTGTGTGAAGGTGCTAGATCCCCGGAAATGGGAGTTACAAGCAGTTCCGAACTGCCATATGGATGCTGGGAATTGAACCCGGTTTCTCTGGAAGGGTAGCTAGTGCTCTTAACCACTGAGCCATCTCTCCATCCCAGAAATCAGGTTTTTGTTTGTTTGTTTGTTTGTTTTGTTTTGTTTTTCGAGACAGGGTTTCTCTGTGTAGCTTTGTGCCTTTCCTAGATCTCGCTCTGTAGACCAGGCTGGCCTCGAACTCACAGAGATCGCCTGCCTCTGCCTCCCGAGTGCTGGGATTAAAGGCGCGTGCCGCCACCACCCAGCTAGAAATCAGTTCTAAAAGCAGAGGTTATCAGGAACCCATGTCAGGAAACAGTCTGCTGTAACTTTGAATGCCCAAACTCAGAAGCCTAGCCAGGGCCAATGCGGAGTCCAAAACCTGGACAGCAGCTTGCAGCCACTCAGGTAGAAAAGACGATAAATTGGCACAGGGACAGAACAGACTGAGAGCAGAAAGATGGTCACTAGAGGAGTAGAGAGGGTGATAGCCAAGGAAGTGCCCCACATAGATGTACTTCATCTCATCCAGATGGCTGAGTGACAGCCATGAGTGGCCTCCTCCACTCCTACATTTCCCTCTGATCCAGACAGTATCAACACTGTCTCCATATGGTTTCGGCCCAGTTGGAGCCACAGCCCTTCCCAGGCCACTGTCAAAACTGCCATTCATAGTGTGCTACAAACACACAATCTGAGGCTTGCTTAAAAGGCAAAAGGACACTTTATAGGTGGTGCAATCAACCCCTCTCCCTTCCCGCCAACCTTGGCATCCTCGAACCTCCTAAAACACAGTGTTTATGGCTCTTTCCCCACAGTCTCACTCCGTTATCATGGTGGCCACTGCAGTCAGCTTGTCTCTGAGTCTTCTCTGGAAAGAGTTCCCAGGTGGCTATCGTGTGTCTAATTCCCAGATCACAGGACACGTCTGAAAGCCACTCAGGTCATGACCTTTGGGGCCCATTCCCTCACCTTCCCCAGTCCACCCCGCCCAGCCCATCTGTCTTACAAGCCCATCAGCCCATCAAATTTTATGACTTCTTCTTCCTTCACTAGGCTAGGCAGCCAGCCAGACCAGGAGTCGAAGGAGCTGCCTATCTGTCCGCAGTAAAGATGGCTCCATTAAGCATTCTTTTTGATTCTCTATAGAATCTTCTCTGCCAGCTGAGTTTAGGGCTGCAGACTTAGCAGATAATCTGACAAAGGCCCAGGACACTAGGCTCCATATTACCCTTGGACCAGAGCTGACCAAGGAAACTCGAGACTCCTCTGTGGACAGCAGGTAGGCCCGCAACAATGGCTGTCAAGAAGCAAGTTACAGGTAATTCACAAGCTGTGTCTGGTGGTACCTGGGCCCCTTTCATGTGGGGAAAATATGACAGCTGCCCAAGCCAGTTTCTGCCCGGGTTGCTATGCACATCTTTCAAGAGAGGCCAGGGGCCTCAGGCCTACCTATCCTGTCAGGCTTCCAAAAGCATGTTCGCCTTAGTAATTAGGTGCTGACGGTGTAGAATCCAGCAACCCCAACACCCTCAGCTGCTATTTTAGAGTGCCTGTCCCATGCTTTTCAGGTGACTGATCCAAGAGACCTGACCAGAGGTGAACTGGCTGCCCTTTCACAAGCTGGGTGTACATCATCCAGGGTTGTTAGTGAGGAAGGACGGGGCTACCATTAGGACCCTGCTGCTCCCCCATAAGCAAAAAGACTTATAAGACATTGGAGAATGCTGATGAGTGATACCAAGTGCCCATTTTAACAGCCCACGGCATGCCTAGGTGTCTACCAGTTACCTCTAATGACATGGGCTGTGTTCTCTATCGTCCAGGGGTTGCCAGAGATCAGAGCCACAGCAGTAACTGTGACAGAGTGAGGGGTATGATCAGCACCCCATTTTCTTTCTTGATGGGCTGCACTGGGTAGGAACCAATACCAAGTTCTCTGGTCCTTGGGTGTTTGCAACCTAGCCTGTGATGTTAATAATTTGCTCACCAGCCAAAGACCCAGTGGCCACAGTGTGTGAGGAGGGCCGGGTAGTGGGACAATCTTCAACTCAAAGACAAGACAAAGTCTCCACAGTAGTAGCACGTGTCTCACTTCAGCCAGGCTCAGCCATTCACGTCTGCTCCCATTTGGGTCACACAAGCCACCTGTCCTATCACTGAAAGTGGAAGAGATTTTCTGAGGTCAACTCAACACAGGTTCACCCCCTTTAGAATCTATGTACCCACTTCTAGTAGTGAGGCCATAGCTGGTGTGGTCAGCACAAGGTGGGCAAAACTCAGCACACAGTTTTGTGCAAGACTTGGGGACATGTGGCTTCGGGGTGGTCTCAGGGCCCCTCCCTCCATGGGCCATGTTACCTGACACCTGTGGATGTAAAGGAGATGAAGGTCACTCTGATGACAGCCCTGAACAGCATCCCCATGTCCCAGGGCCCCCAAAGACAGTTTTCTATGACACTGCACTAGAGGCCACTGGGAGTGTGGCAAGTCTCTGAGTGGGGTGACTGGAACAGTCCTCTCTGTCCCAGACTTGAAAATGGCTCTTCACCAGCCTCAGAAATCTACATAACTTCAGATAAATGCAAGCATTCGAGCCTGCGTGCATGCATGCATGTGTGTGTCTGTCTGTATGCATGTGTTTATAAATGTTTATATGTGCACATGCGAAGCCACTGGAGTGCCTACATATACAGACCCTGGGATGACCAAAGCATCTGTTGAGCTCTGTAGAGTGCAGACCTCTTTGAGCGATTCAACATGTGCCTCACAAGCTCATCAAAGCTCACTGACAGTCTTTAGGACGCTCGTGGGTATTGACTGTCCCTTAGGTGTTGTAAAAGCCCAAAGTAGAGAACAATGTATCTGGAAGAGATCTGTGTGGTTATTGCATTTTTCTAATGGGATAGGTCTCACTCAGCTTCACAGAAAACCCGCAAAGAGTTTAAGGAAACTGTATCAGCAAAAATCCCACCAACTTAACCTCAAAGCCACAGAAGCAGAGTCCTCTGAGCTTCCCATTTCCCCACATAGGCCATGCCTGCCCCTCTGCTGGCTGAGCAAGTCAGAGGAGGGAACTTGCTCTCTCTCCCTCTCCCCCTTCCTCCCTCTCTCTCCCCCTCTCTCTTCCTTCCCCTCTCTCTTTCTATACCTCTCTCCCCTCTTTCTCCTACCCTCCCCATGACCAAGTCTCATGTGTGCCAGGCCTCCAGTTCACTATGTAGCTGAGAGTGACCTTGAATTTCTGATCCTCCTGCCTCCACCTCTATGTGCTGGGATTATAGTGGGACTACACCATCACACCATCTTTGGGCTGTGTTAAGTATGGAACACAGGGCTTCCTGTACACTAGGCAAGCATTCTACCCATCCAGGAGCTTGCCTCTCCGTGCCCAGGTCTGCATACTGAGAACAGCTCTATATAAGGGCTTCTCCTCAATCCAAGCAGACACCGGGTGGGTGAGATGGCCCAGCAGGTGGAGGCATTTGTGCAGTCTCGTGACCTGAGTTCAATTTCTGGTTCCCACAAGGTAACAGGTGAGAAATGACCCCCTAGAATTGTCCTCTGACCTCCGCACTCACACCATTGCACACTCATGCCTACACACACACACACACACACACACACTCACACACATACACACATGTTTTTAAGGGGAGACCAAGACCCCAACAGCCTGGGAGGAACCGAATCTGCCATGAGGGGTCAGAGTTCAGCAGATTGAATACTTCACCCCCAAAATTCATAGTGACCCCCTAGCTTCTGTGTAAAGGTTCCCGGAAGTGGAGCCTTGGAGACCACTCAGTCATGAAGGAGACAGTATTTTCATGGAAGAGGCATCAGAGAACCTCTCATCCTGACTGCCACAGGAGGTTCTAGGAACCAAGAAGCGGGTCCTCCCCAGACACCAAATCTGCCAACCCCTTGCTCCTGGATGTCTAGTCTCCAAAACTATTAGGAACTGATGCCTGCTGTTTGAGCAGCTTCCACTGAGACATGGGACCTACCTGTTCACTTTGCTTGTCTGTGTGATTGGATTGAGGAACGCCTTAGAGAACAGGGAGGCTCCCCTCTGTCTTGCCATGATGATTAGGCCAAAGAGGGCTCTGGTCCAAAGAATGGATTAATCCCTTGATGGAGTCCTACCATTACTGGGACACTGTGAAAGACAGGATGTAGGACCTGGCTGGAGGAAGTCAGTCAGTGGGCTGTGAACCTGGGTGCTGTATCCCATTTTGGTTTCCTTCTGTATGTCCCTTGTCTCTACTTCCTGTCTGCTGAGAAGAAGGTGGTTTTCCACACACTTCTGCCCTCATGAAGTTCTGCTGCAGCGCATGGGGCCAAGCAACTATGGGCAGAAGCCTCTGAAACTGTGAGCTTAAATAAGTCATTCCTCCCTTGTATCATGTTTAGTAAGTCCCACCAAGCCTTGAAAGGACTACAACCCCACCCAATATTTCCAATGACCCAAGGCAGAGGCCCAGCCAACCCACACAAGTGTGTGTGCCAGACACCTGACCACAGGGACCTAGTGATATTAAGTGTTCCTATTTTTAGCCCCTAGGATTAGGGTGGTTAAGCAGCCATGGGAGATGAAAAAACTCCCTCCTCAAAGGAACTGAGTTTTCTGAGTCAGCAATGCTCCTGGTCCCAGGTCACCTGTGGCCCTTGGGAGCCAGCATCTCTAAACATGCTTATTTAAAATGAGGCTTTACCATCAGGCATGTTGGTGCATGCCTGTCATCCTGGCACTCAGGAGGTAGACGCAGGAAAATCAGAAGTTCAGGGTCATTCTTGGTTACATAATAAGCTCAATGCCAGTCTAGGATACGTGAAAGCCTGTCTCAAACAACAATAAAAAGAAATAAATTAAATAACATAATATAAAACAGTTCAAAGGCTGAGTCATTACTTCCTAGTCAGAACTTACAGGGTGGGGTTAAAAGGTGACAAGTGGTGACCTCCAACTCCTTATGGGAGTCCATGGTACATGACACCGTGGACCCCTGGCCTCTTCAATGATACTGTCTCTCTGGTCTCTAAAAGCCCCATACATGTGTCTCCTGGCAGAGAAAGCCATCCTGCCTATACTTCTCCTTGGGTTGTCTTAACCTTGAGGGCTGAGGTTCCCAAAGCAGGAGTGTGCAAGTGTCTACTGAGGGTTCTTGACAAGAGATGCCTACACTCTCCTGCCCGACAGCCACAGACCATGCCTCCAACCCATCTGAAATGCTGAAGAGGTGATGAGCAAGCATGCTGTGGAAAATACATGTTCAGGTCTCTTCGAACCTGGAGCCACAGGGCAGCGGCAGACTCAGGCACCAGGCTTTACCTGGCAGAGCTGCTTCTGGCAAAGTGTCCCAGCTGCGGAGGTACAGGGACACTTCCAGAGGAGTCTGTCCCTTACAGGACTTTGGAAACAATTCTAAGTACTTGAAGCTAGTCCCCAAGAAGTCAGGCAAAGAGCAGGTGGCTATGGGTGAGGGACACAGATGGAGAGGCCCCCCAAACAGGGCCACCCAGGGATCCCTGGCATTGTGCCCAGGCTTGAACCATTTGCTTCCCATGAGTCCTGAATACCAGAGTTAAGCATATGACTTCTGCTATACATGTGTTCCTACTGTGCTGACAGGGCGAGGGAGCAGGGGCCCAGGGGCTCATGACACTATGTGTAAGGTTGTGAGCTGTCTTAAAAGAATAGCGTTGCCTGTAGCCAGAATAGGTTGGGCCTATATGAGACCTGTGAAGGGCTGTGTGTGTGTGTGTGTGTGTGTGTGTGTGTGTGTGTGTGTGTGCCTGAGTACTGCGTGTGTTCATATGGTGTGCATATATGTGGGCTGGTGTGTGAGCATGCATATGTATGTGCATGTGGGTGTGGTTTGCATATGTATGCCTGTGTGTGAATGTGTGATATAGCATGTACATGTGGTTTGTGTATATTGCATATGTGTGTGTATCTATACATACAGATGTGTATTTGTGTGCTCATGGGAATAGGTATGATTCAGGTGTGTGAATGAGTGTATATAAGTACATAAATATGTACATATGTGGGAATTTGGGTGTGATAGACACACATAGGTGTAAGTGTGGTGTGCATGTGAGTGTGTACTAGTTACATTTTTCACACTGTGACAATATACCCTGACAAAGGCAGCTTAAGGGTCAATAGATTTACTTCTGTTTATAATTCCAAAGATGACATTCCATCACAGGAAGGTATGACAGCAGAAGCATTAGTCCTGCCTGGTGGCCAAAAAGCAGAGAGGTCACTTTTCATCTGCACACAGGAAGTAGAGATCCAGAGAACAGGAAGTAGAGTCCTCTATAAAACTACAAAGCCTGCACCAGTGACATGCCTCCTCCAGCTAAAGGTTCTGGGACTTCCAAAGAGTGTCACCAACTGGGAACAAAGAGCTAATGTACATGAGCTGTGGGCTCATTCAAACTATAGCAGGGCAGCTTGGGTGTCCATTCATGTGTATGTATGTGGGTTGCATGTGGTTTGGGTGTGTATGTGTGTATGTGTGTGTTATGTGGATATTCACATATGTGTACGGGTGTGGATGTGGGTGTGTGGTACAGATTGGTGTCAGTGTGCATGGGGATGTGTTCTGGGTGTGCACATATGTGTAAGGGTGTGTACACACACACAAATTTCTTTTAGTCTCCCACTTCAGGCTCTAGTAATAATCAGATGCCAGAAGCCACAAGCTGTGGATGTGCTCTGTGTGGAATCTCCGCAAACAGTACCCTCCACTCACAGAAGAGCAGCCCAGACACAGAGTGGACAATCTCAGGCCATGGGGACCATCATGCAAGCTCTGGTGTGACAGGCCTCAGGTGGGATCCCTGAGTTGCCACTGTCTTTGGCCCCCTGTTCCTACCCCATTCTGTGACTAAAGTTAACCTGCTTCAGAGGGAGGAGGGATCTGCAAGCTCCTGCCCATGCAGGGGCAAGCCTGCATGGCATCTTGCAGAGACCAAAGGGTCCCCAGAAAGGTGACCCTCCTCCTCCCTGTCCACTCAGGCATGTCCTCCACACCTGCTCCATAGCACTGTGCTGGTGCCAGTAAGGCAGGCTCAGGGAGGCAGAGCCAGAGTGGATTCTGTTTGTTCCTAAAGGGCAGCTTCCTGCTCCACGGCAGCACTTGTTGGGAAGGGAGAAGGAGAAGCTGTCAGGATACAAGTTCAGACAAGGTTCTGGCCTCAGCTGCTGCGCTGCGTTCACAGTACCCCAAAGTGTCCTTTGGGGAAGGCACATGCTCTGCTCTCAGGGACCCTGAGGTGTCCTTTGGGGAAGGCAGATGCCCTGCTCTCAGGGACAGTCACAACAGCGGAAGATAAACAGCTGTCAGGAGACCTTTTCCTGATCGTGTTTTACCTGAAGCCTACCAGGACCATCCATGTCTTCTGCTACCAACAAAGGCTTGAGCATGAAAAGGCTCCAGGTGGAGCTCAAGGGGCCCAGGATGCTGTGTCCTGGGCATCCTGCCAGGGCACAAGGATGCTGGCTCCAGATCTAGAGGACTTGTTCACAGGCAACAGGAGAAGGCTCAGCACTTGGCGGTCCAGGGTGGGTCAGTGGAACAAAGAGAGCTGCTGATCTCCTCCTGCTGCAAGTGTGGGGAGATGTCACCTGCTGTGGATGGGGCATCTTTGCCACAGCGGCTTCTCCCACACCCTGACTCACCTGTGCAGGGAGTTAGCAGGGCATGTGGGTTGTAAAAAAACAGAAGTCTTTCAAAATCCCCTGTTAAGGACTGAATTGCTTCCCTACAAAAAAGGGTTGAAATCTGTACCTGTAGCTGGAACCTTCTTTGGAAGCAGGGTCTTCGCACGTGAATAAGGACTTCAGAGGGACCGCTAACCTGATATGACATTTGTCCTTATTGAAAACAAACCCCTGGGCTGGGAAGAAAGCTCAGCCAGTGAAGTACTTGTCATGGCGGCATGAGGACCAAAACCCTGGGGAGGTACGGCCCCTGGAGCCTGAGGGTCAGCCCCTGCCTATCGGTAAGTCCCAGGCCAGAGAGAGACCCTGTCTCCAAAAATGACCACACTTAAGAGTTCTCTGAACTCTAAATGCACCTGCATTTTTACACACATGTGCACTCATGACTTGTGCCAACATCTGAGGACACAGGGAATGTTCTACTAACTACCTTCCTCACCAAACCACCCTCAATCTTACAGGCCCATCTCCCCAGAAAGGGGTGTGTATATACAGACACACCACACACCACAGCACACACACACACACACACACACACACACACACACACACCACACACCACACACCACACACACACACACACACACACACACACACACACACACACACACACACACACACACACACACCACACACCACACACCACACACACACACACACACACACACACACAGACACACACAGACACACCACACACCACACACACACACGCACATGCACACGCACACGCACATGCACACACACACAGACACACACCACACACCACACACCACAGCACACACACACACAGACACACCACACACCACACACCACAGCACACACACACACACACACACACACACACACACACACCACACACCACACACACACACACACACACACACACACACACACACACCACACACCACACACCACAGCACACACACACACACACACACACACACACACACACACACACACGCACACACTTTCCAAAGTTTCTCTCCAACACCTTGGCCTTGACTTCTCAGCCTGGAGCATGGTGTAGGAAGCACAGGCCACATGCCTCACTGCTGAATGGCTGGCCTGAGATTAGCAAGAAGCTATTTTGTAAGAAATGCTTTATGTCCACCAGGGGCCTCTTTTCTTAGAAACAGGAAGTGATTGTTAGCCAAGAATAAATAAACTTGGCACCGTGCACATTAGCTTTTCACACCAATCTCCCGGCAGCCTTGGCTGGTGTCTTAGTCACAGGCCAGAGCTTCTTTTCACACTTTTCTCTGGACTGACTGTTGAGCTGTGTTGGACCCACCTGCCCACAGGACCTCCGGCAGACTATCCCCTGTGACTCGACACCTTCCTCCCTTTTGGCCCTACCTGGTGTGAGCTCGTGTCAGAGATCAGTGCCAAGGAATTACCATTGCCTGGTGGCAGCATGCTAGGCCGTGGAAAACGTGAGCTCTGGAACATGGCATGCATCCTGACACCTCCTGCAATTGGGTTGAACTCCCTGGACTCCACTCTTTGTGTTTTGAGTGGGAATGTTGACAACCAACTGGGTGAGTTTGTAAGAATTTAAGGCTCTGGGCTGGGAAGATACTCAGAAAAGTACTTGCCTTTAAAGTCTGAGGACCTGACTACAATCCCCATAGCCTATGTGGGGGTGGGAGGGGGCGTAGAATTCAGACATGGAGCTGGACGGATGCTTGGCTGTAAAGAGTCTACACTGCTCTTGTGAGGATCGAGATTGGGTTCCCAGCACCCATATCCACTGGCAAACAAATACCTATAACTCCAGTTCCAGAGGATCTGACTTCTCTTCCGGCCTGCAAGGGCACCTGCACTCACACACACACACACACACACACACACACATACACACACACACACACTAAAAACTGGTAAAGTCAGATGTGTTCGTGTAGAATGGCAGTTTGCTCTTGTGATCCCAGGGAAAACCCCTGGAGCTCTCTAGACTGCTTGGTGAATTCCAGGTTAGTGAGAGACTCTGACTCAAACAGAAAATCAAGGTGGATGGAGTCTGAGAACAACAGCCAAGGTTGTCCTCCAGTCTCCTGATCATAAGTACATACATGCACTGCACACACAGGGACGGACACACACACACACACACACACACACACACTCGAAGGATTTAATAAGCTGAGGTCCGCACACAGATGGCAGAACATGACAAGAGAGCACGTCCAATCAAGGCTATGTGTCCTTGCTTCCAAAGACCACACGGAAATCCCCCCACAGGGCACTGAGGAGCACATGCTTTTGTGAAACCCTAGAATCTTGTGCTGTTTCCAGCACGAGCCAGGACTGTAATTTAATACTCATTCGATGAGGAAAGGGAATGAGGGCAAAGGGGCAGCTTGATTCTGGGTAATTGACCGTCACCTTGGCTTGTTCTTTTCTCTCTGCTAAAATGTTATTGCTGGGGCTGAAGAGGTGGCTCAGTGGCTAAGATCACTGACTGCTGTTCCAGAGGACCTGGGTTCTATCCCCGGCACCCACGTGGTGATTGACAACTCTCTGTGACTGACTCCAGTTCCAGAGAGTCTGATACTCTCCTCTGGCTTCTGAAGGCACCAGATATACGCACATGGTATACATTCATACACACGGGCCAAACACTTATACATAAAATCAAATGTTTTTAAAGTTTTAAATGTTACTGATGTACAACCAATCTAACAGGATTTTATCTTATGTCAAATGCGTCAGAAAGGCTGGCTCCTTGGCTTTTTCACCTTTGCACGAGTGTCCCAAGCACAGGGACCTGGCTGTGAGGACATCAGATGAGGTCTTTGCTGGCCTGGGCTCACTGCTACAGTGGAGTGAGCCGGAAGGCACAGGGGCGAAGGCAGTGTTCCAGGGAAGCTGAGTGGCATATGTGTCTTGCAGAAGTGGTGAGACACAGCCACGCATCCCGACACCTCCTGCAATTGGGTTGGCCTCAGTGATTGGACCAAGAGATGGAAGGAGGTCGTAAGATGCTTCTCAGCTCCCTGTGAGCTCTGGGGGTGGGCCCTCTTGGGAACAGGTGCAGTGCTGAGATATCGAAGCAGTGTAGGAAAGGCATATGTGGGCCCTCGAGCCTGGAGGTTGCTGAAAATTGAAAACCGACAGCCACTGCTAGATACATACACGATCCACTTTCCAAGCCTTCGGATTCCAGTGTCTAGAGACCCCAAGTGTGGACCACCAGACAGACAGCACACAGCACATGGGAAAGAATTAAGGATTGAATTTTCAAGTTTTCAAAGTTCTGTTTGTTTTATTTTATGCAGAGTGCCTGAGTGCATGTGTGCATGTATGCGTGCCCAGGTACATACATGTGGGAACCAGAGCAGGACATCAGTTATCTTCCTCTATTGTTCTTGAGCCCCAGTCTCCCACCAAACTGGAAGCTTGTTGTTTTGGCTCTCAGAATTGGTCTGCCTCCACCCCTTAATGCTGAGACTACAAGCATTCATAACCATGCCTGGTTTTTACAGAGATGGGGATTTGAACTCAGGTCCTCATGTTTGTGGAATAAGCACTCTCGCCTGCTGGGATATCACAGCCCAATGCTTTGTTGCTTTAGACTGCTAAGCTTCGGAGTGCTTGTCAAACCAGTAAAAAGGCATCAGTGGGAGGGTGGGACAGTGGGAAACCGGCGGTGTGGTGGGGAAAGAGGCTGTGTCTCTAACAGGGTGACAAGCAGATCAAGAGGCAGGAGCTGAGAAGAGCCAGACGCCCCGAGTCTGGGACAGAACCCTTGTAGCAAGGAGCTTATGAGGCATGCCATGGGCATGAGGGCCAGCTAGGGAGGGTGGATGAGGGGACTCTGAGAGGACAAAAGAGAAGCCATCACAGAGCGCTGACCACGCAAACGGGGCAGCCACTCTAAGCACAGTGATGAGTCTGCCAAAAGTTTAAACAGCAAATGCCATGGCCTGACATCTCGTCCTCTCAGTGGCCTTTTAACGGGGCCCTAGCATGGGGACCAGGAGGAGGCAGAGGTAGGAAGGCCCACACAGGCACAGTGGAGGGAGCTCCGAGGTCCCTTTTCTCCTCAGTCACAATATTCCCTGAACTAACTGCTCAGGAACTCAAGTATCTTGGGGACAGCAGAAGCTCTGGTAGGATAGGGGGTGACCCGGCATGGTTTTGAGGGGACATCTCACTCTGAAGAGCTGAGCCCACCACACCTTCCACGGGGGCACTTCCTAGGAGGAAAAACAGAAGCTGTCTCCCGCCAAGGGCACAAGGCCATGCTGCCCTGGCTTCAAATCAAAGCATTCACCAGGGACACTCCAGAAGAGAGGTGCAGATTGCGTAGTCACACAGTCCTCCAGTCATGCCTGAGCACCTAGCACCACAGACACTGACTTCTGCGGCCCAGGTCCTTGAGGAGGTGGCTTGTACCTTTAATCTCAGAGTTTGTCTTCTCATAGAAAGTGCCTAGCAGGAAATCCTACTCCTCTTGGGTCTGAGGAAGAAGTGTACCTGTCCTCAGCACTACTTGGACACAGAGGTTATGCAATGTGGACCCTACCACAGGCAGGACATGCACGTGCTCTGTCCTCTTCCTCTTACAGTCAATACAATCCACAACACACGAAAGCCAAAACCAGACCCTGCCTCTTCTCAACTAGAAGTTTAAAGGCCCTGTTTCGGACCTGGAGATGAGTGATTCCAACCTCCAAGGGAGAGGGCACTTCAGACCTGGCTGGGTGTGGCCTGGCAATTACAAGGCTGGGTGTTGGCCTGCTTCACCAGCTAGGGGAACAAGAATAGACTTTTCCTTCCACACTAGAGAGAGTTAAGGAGATGGTGATGTTTGTTCCAAGGTTCAGCAACTAGTGTGGTCCAACCCAAAGAAGAAAATTAAAGAGGATACTGAGACCAGCTCCATCTCCCCGGCTTCCCCCATTTAGGGCACAGGCTACATTATTCCCAAACCAGTCATAGCCCTCCCAACAATGCTCATCTTTGTTTGTCTGTGTGGTGTGGTGTGTTTGTGTGCAGCGTATGTACTTGTGAGTGTAGGTTTTGTACAAGCATGCATTTGAATGTTTGTGCATGTGTACACATGCATGTAGAGGTCAGAGGTTGATAAGGTGCCCATCATTGGTCATTCTCCACTTACAATTTTAATTCATTTTTCAATTGTTATTGTATGTGTGTATATGTATGCATGTGCATACATGTTCCAGAGCACATGTGTAGAGGTCAGAGGACAACATTTAAGGACTAGATTTTCTCTCTCTACCTTTATGTGGGTTCCTTAGGCTTGCCCAGCACCTACCAAGCCACCTCACCAGCCCCACCATCTAAGCTTTTGAGACACTATCTCTCACTTAACCTAAAGGTCACTGAATTAGCTAAGGTTGGCTGGCCAATGAGTTTTGGGAATCTGCCTGTCTCCATCCTGGTTATACCTCAGCAATGGAGTTACACCATGTTTCACCATGCTACCTTTTTATATGGATTTGGGGGATGCAGACTCAGGCCCTTTTCGATGCAGACTCAGGCCCTTTTCAGACTGAGCCATCTTCCCAGTCTCTCATCACTGCCCTTCTTGATCCAGCCTTCCCCTAGCAGAAACTTTGACATATGAAAAAATAAATAAATAAACATTTCACCCAGCATCATCCATATGCAAATTATGGGATGCAGAAGACACCTTCGCAATGTGGAAACTCTGGCCAAATGTGTCAACACCATGGACTGTACCAAGGTTAAAGGCAGGGCCTCTCCAGAGATCTGTCTTGGGAGCAGACAACTGTGAGGCAGCTTAAAGCTTTCCACACACTCTTCTGTAACAGTCAACGCCAGTAACTCTCCAGATTACATTAAACAGTAATGAGAAGCAACGCAAATGCTTGCAACCAAAACATTCGAGAATGCTATTGTCTGAAAGCTAGCCCTTTAAACAGCATCCATTTCTGTCCTCCCCCCCCCTCTCTCTCTCTCTCTCTCACACACACACACACACACACACACACACACACTCCTTTACCAACCGCTCAGCATACATATTTCCGCTTGGAAAGCTAGCCTTTGGGGAATTGGGTAGATGCAGCCATAAACAGTCTGCTGCATAAGCATGAGGATTTATTTACATCTGGTCTCCAGCATCCATGTAAAAAGTTGGCTATGGTGGAGCATACTCATAATCCTAGTGCTGGAGGAGGAGATGGGGACAGGTAGATTCCTGGACTCACAGGCCAAACAGCCTAGGCAAATTGGTGCATTCCAGGTCCCGGTGAGAGACCCTCTCTCAACACGTAATAAGGCAGAGGGCTCCTGAGGAGCAACACCTGTGCCCTCTGCATGTACACACATGTATGTACACTTGCACACACACACACACGTGCACAAGTACACAGAAAAAAGTAAATCAACTTGGTTTTATAATTAACATGAATGTTTTCTCCACTCACTAAAGGATATAGCTTTACATTTCAGCAAAATTTTAGTAGAATTTAAAACAAAATGGTGCACAGAATCAAGACATTTGAGAGGATATGAAGTCCAGAGAGAGAGAGAGGAGGAAAAGAGAAGGAAAAAAGAGGGAGACAGGGAAGGGAGGAAGAGGGAGGAAGGGAGGGAGGAAGGGAGGGAGGGAGGGGGAAGAGGAGAGGAAGGGGAGGGAGGAGGAAAGGAGGAAAACAGGGAAGGAAGGGAAGAGGAAAGGGGGAGGGAGGGGGAAGAAGGAAGATAGAGGAAGAGAGGGTGGAGGGAGGGAGGGAGGGAGGGAATCATAGATACTGAGCTCCGTTGGGTCCTTCTACCACATAAGTACTCTTACAGCTCCTGTGGGTCAGGTTTGCTTTCTTCTAGTTAAGGACTCAAGGAGGTAACAGCTGTCTCCAGCCTGCATGAAGACCTTCACCAGAACTCAAGTACATCATGCTTGAGGCCCCTTGACCTCAGACTTTCAGTCTTCAGAAGCAGAAGACATACTGTGCAATTGCTTATCAGCCCCTAGGCTGTGAAACTTAGTTCTAACAGCCTGAAGGGACAGGGATGACCCTGGAGTTCATTACCAAGATGACAGCCTCCAGAAAAGAAGTCAAAAGAGACATGACTCAAGAAGGTGAAAGTTATCTAGATGTACTGAGTTAATGACAGCACATCAATTTAATGACACAGAACTGTAAGGTGGGCCTGGAAGAGGGCTCAGTGCAAGCACATGGACCTGGAAGAGGGCTCAGTGCAAGCATGTGGGCCTGGAAGAATGCTCAGTGCAAGCATGTGAGCCTGGAAGAATGCTCAGTAAGAGCATGTGGGCCTGGAAGAATGCTCAGTGCAAGCATGTGGGCCTGGGGGGATAAATGTTCAGTGTAAGCATGTGGGACTGGAAGAATGCTCGGTGAAAGCATGTGGACGCCATGTCAAATTCCCAGAACCCATGTAAAAAGCCAGGCATGGCATCATGTATTTTAACCCCAGCACTGGGAGGCAGAGGCAGGAAGACCCCTGGAGCTCACTGACCAGCCAATTTGGCCAAATCTGTGAGCTTCAGGTTCAGTGAGAAACCCTGTCTTAAAAATTATAGTAAAAGTTATTGATAATAATGTCAATCTTTACCCTCCACAAGTTGGAACACATGTACAAACACACATCCATATGAGCACATATACACACATATACCACATGTGAATACACACACACACACACACACATACACACACACACACACACACACACATATAGCTCTAAGATGTAATTTAAAGAAAGCAGGGAGACAAGACCTTGGCAAAACCATATAGAACATTGCAAGCTATAAAACAATATAGAATCACATCAATTTATGATGATAATTTGTTTTTTTATCTGTATATTTCTACAGGTGGTACATTCTTATGATCCAAACACAAAAACACATAAGGGCATATGGACTATGGCAGAAGCTCCCCTGTTGCCATGGAGACCACCTGCATCCACAGACCATGAACATGTGGAGTGACTCCTTTGGCAGTGTGCTAACCCATTATAGAAAGTACCAAGCACAGACAGACAGCCGCCTACTAGTGGACACTGACATCACTGAAGCTGTGCTTTATGCATGGGTGTCCTCATCTTGCCCTAGACTCTATGTAGTAAGCAGAGATGGGATTGTAGTTGTTTTGATAGAAATTGCCAAGGTGCTCTTCTCAGACCTTAGAATGTCTTATGCTTTGGCTTATTTACAGCATGGGGAATCATACTCAAGGGATTTTGCAAGCTGGGCAGGTGCTCTGTCACTGGACCATATCCCCATTTTAAACTCCCTTTGTAGTTTAATTTCTCGGGACATTTGCTGAACTTTTCATTGAACTATTTTCTGTGTACTAAGGCATGCATGCAGTGTCTATTGTGTAGCCTTCTTGCTTTTTCCTAGACATTCCCAACCACCTGACTTGGACCCCAGTGGTGCCAGCCCCCAGGCACACATAAGTAGCCCTCTAAGACCAGTTGTACCTGTGAGGACCCCAATCAGCAGCTTAGCCGCTCCAGGCTCTCCCAGTGCTGGCCCCTGTCAACTCTGCCTCCCATTAATCATGCCATGTAGGACTACACCACTCTGTGGCCTTGTGTGGGCTACAGGACACGGGTCCTTTTCTGAACAGTTCCTATTTCCATGGGACGTTTTGTCTTTTCCTATTGGTGTGTAATGTAAGAGCGCTTCGCGTGTTCTGGAAAAGAGACCTTCTGTCACGGTCTCATCTTGCAAATGCCTCCTGCTACCCTTTCACACCCCTGAGGTCACCTGAGGAACAGGAACGCTGGTCTCAGCAAAGTCCTCCTGACTAATCTTTCCCCTGTACACGTCTTCTACATTCTGGTTAAGAAATGTTTGTATCTGCGAAGGCAATGTAAGACATGTTCTCTCTCCGAGTTTTATTAGTTTTGACTTTTGAAGTTAGAGCCGCTGTTCTTCAACACTTTGTTCTGAATTTAAAGGAAGGTAAGTCCCAAAATACATTACCTCCCCCTATGGATATTTAATTAAATAATGCCACTTATTAGAGAAAATGGTTCGACAGCATGTGTACATGCATGTGTGTGCATGTGTGTGTGCACATGCATAAGTGTGCCTGTGCATGTGTGCTCCTGTGTGTGAGTGTGCATGAGTGTGTGCATGGGTGCATGTGTGCACATGTGTTGCATAAGTGTGTGTACTCAGGTATGTTTGCCCACACAAGAAGGGGTGAGCTTGCCCATGTGTGCACCTGTGGAGGACAGACACCAATGTCTGTGAATCTTCCTCTGCCATCCTCCATCCAGTTTTTGAGGCAGGATCTGTCCCTGAACCTGGACCCTTATTTCTGTTAGACTGCTGGACTGAGTCCCCTGGATCTTTCTGTCTCTGCTCCAGACACCAGGCTGAGGTACAGACACACATCTGGCTCTTTTTTTTTTTTTTTTTCAGATTTGTTTAATTTCTGATCATATGTATGTGTGTTTGTGTCTGTGTGGGGGTACGTGCACCTGAGTGCAGGTGCCTGCAGAGGCCCAAGGCATCTTCAGATGCCCCTGGAGATGGAGTTACAGATGGTTATAGCCTGATCCACTGCTAGGAATGAACCTGGGAGTTATCCGCAAGAGCAGCGTACTTTCTTAACCACTGCACCAGCCAGCCCTCCAGCCCCACACTTGCTCTTTTTGTTGGTGGCAGAGATCTGAGCTCAGGTCCTCATGCTTGCACAGCGAACACTTTACCAACTGAGCCATCCTCCAGCCCCAGATACTGTCTTACAATAAATGCCATGGCCTGGGTGTGGTATGGACGCTTGTGAAACACATTGGAGTCAAGTTATAAGTAACAGAGAGAATCACACCTGAGCCTCAAGGCCCCACACAAACTACCTCAGTATGGAGAGATTTCTCCACTAAGAATCTTCCTCCTCCTCTCTGGTGTATTCACCAAGGGGTGGTTGGAACTGCCCGAGTTAACACTGTGGGTGGTTCAAATCCCACTTCTCCTCCCACCAGGTGCCACAGGCAGTCATTACTGTAACTCTGTACCCTTCTTATGTGAGGCTCCCAGGACCAGATCCAAGAAGCCTGGGCACACCCATGTGGTGTTCCAAGAAGTACCACACAACACCAAGCACCGAAGATACACTCTCACAGGCCACACACACGCCACTGCTTCTCAGACATCCACTGGGTCAAGTGGGAATCAGCCAGCAGCAGGCAGCAGAGTCAAGCCAGGGGGGTCAGCCGGAAGGAGACAATTCAGGCTCACACTGGAACACTCAAGACGACGTCCTTTGAGCCTTCCCTGATGGGGAACCAGATGGACCTCCACGTGGGCTATTCCAGATGGGTGGCCTCCGCCACAGGGCATTGCTACCAGGGCTAGACACCCACATCAAGTACCTGGGCAGCTGCCATCGAGTGAGGACAGCAGGGCCCAGTTTTCTTCCAGCCAGCCAGCTCCAGGCAGCCCCTCCCCTGCACTCTCCCCAGGTCTTCAAGGCAAACTGAATTTTTCTAAGAAAGGCCTAGCTAACCTCACCAGGGGAAATTACAGCACCGTCCCTGGGCATCACCTTTAAAGGGCTCTGCGTTCCTGCCACACCCCCACAGTGCTCCGCAGGATGCTCCCCACTTCCTGTCTTCTTAGCATCACACAATCTTCCACCCCCACTTCAGCGCTGGCTCCACCAACCTCAGAAAGGAAGCCAGGCAGTGAGTGCTCAGGTGCTTGGAGCAGGGCCTTCCCGCCCTGCACACCCTGCAAGCTTCTCGGTATAAGACAGACAATGGTGGAGAGAGTTTGGAGCACCCTGGAAACTCAACTGAAGGTTATTGAGGAGCCAGTCACTAGCCAGGGCCCAAGGCCAACAGGCTGTGGAATGTTCAGCTCTGATGCCTTTGGTGTCATTAATGAGACTTGCATTAGTGAGGTTCCGTGTGGTCTGTTTTGGAAGCTTGAATCCCTGGGTCATTGTGTTAGAAAGTGGGAGGACCTTTGAGTAGCAAAGCCCTGATGACTCTGCGCTCATTGGAAGTGTGTAGTGAAAAGGAATACCAGTCTCCAGGAGTAGTGAGTGGTGGAGAGAGACAGAAGGCTGTCCAGAGCATTTGAACCTGGCTCCAGCTTCCTGTCTTAAACCGTGATCTCTTGTCACATACCTTTAATCCCAGCACTTGGGAGGCAGAGGCAAGCAGATCTCTGAGTTCAAGACCAGCCTAGTTTACATAGTGAGTGCTAGAACAGCCAGGGCTACACAGAGAAGCCCCGTCACATCCTCCCCACCCCCAAGAAAAAGATGTGATCTCTCCCTTTCAAATGCTCTCCTACTGTGATGTCCCACCAAAGACTGAACCATTGGAGCTACCCTGTTTTAGACTCTGAGCTTCAAAACTGTGGTTTACATAAACCTCTTTTCTTTATCTGGTGCCTATCTCAAGCATTTCATCATAGTAATGAAAAAGAGCTGGCATACCTTTCAAAGGACTGGAAAAGCCTCTTGACTGGGCACTGCGGGTGGTCAGGGGACACTATAAGTGAGGCATTGCCTGACCCTCGGCATCGGCAGGCTGCTTCTGAAGGTTATTGTTTAGTTTATTTTTGTTGTTCTATCATTATTACACATATTTATTTTGTGTGTGCACAAACACAGGTGTGAGGGTGCAGGTGCCAAAACACACTTATGAAGGTCCAAGGACAGTTTGTAGGAATCCCTTACCTCCTTCTACTCTGTGGGTCCCAGGGATCAAACCAAGGCATCATGGCAGCCAGAACCTTTACATGCTGAACCATCTTGTTGGTCTTCTTTTCTGTTTGTTTGTTTGTTTGTTTGTTTGTTTGTTTGTTTTGCTTTGCTTTGTTGTTATGACAGGGTCACATGTAGCCCAGGCTGGAACTTACTATGTAGCCGAGGATGGCCTTAAACTTCTGACCTTCCTGCCTCCACCTCCCCAGTAGTGGGATGATAGGCATTAAATAACACACCAAGTTTTTAAAGGTCACTTTTCTGACCAAAGAGACCGATCCTGGGTTCCCTAACCAAAGACATAGTAAATTTAAATTTCAAACCCCAAAAAAGTCAGGTATAGTGGCACACAGCTTTAGTCAGTCTCAGCACTCAGGAGGGAGAGTCAGATGGATCTCAGTGGGTTCAAAGCCAGCCAGGGATACATAGTGGGATCCTGTCTTTTTAAAAGAAAAAAAAAAAAAGATTCTTTTCTGTATCTTGTGCAAAATGCCACAGGCCACATTGTGACTGTGTTGTGGGGGCCAGGTGGGGATTTCTACCAACAACGAGGGACCAATACTAAATACTCTCCCTTTCATTTCATAAGACAGACAAAGCACACAAGGCAGAAATCTCCCTGCAGGGCAATACCTTCAGGCACCATGTACAGAAGTCACCAAACATAACTGGTGGGAGAGGGCTGTGGGCACAAGGGGCCTCCGCTGATGAGGATGTCAGATAGGGAGGCACATGTGCAAATATGCAGGAGGCGAAGACAGAAAGTGAAGACCCCTGTGCACTACTGAAGAAGGCAGCGGTGTGCGAACAGAGCAGGAGCAGAGAAAGCTGCAGAGAGATCTGCAGAGACAGAGCTGCAGAGAGCTGCAGAGAGAGCTGCAGAGAGCTGCAGAGACAGAGCTGCAGAGACAGAGCTGCAGAGAGAGCTGCAGAGAGAGCTGCAGCGAGAGCTGCAGAGAGCTGCAGAGACAGAGCTGCAGAGAGCTGCGGAGACAGAGCTGCAGAGAGATCTGCGGAGACAGAGCTGCAGAGAGATCTGCGGAGAGAGCTACAGAGAGAGCTTCAGAGAGAGCTGCAGAGAGCTGCGGAGACAGAGCTGCAGAGAGAGCTGCGGAGAGCTGCGGAGAGCTGCGGAGAGCTGCAGAGAGCTGCAGAGAGCTGTGGAGAGCTGCAGAGAGAGCTGCAGAAAGAGCTGCAGAGAGCTGCAGAGAGAGCTGCGGAGAGCTGCAGAGAGCTGCAGAGACAGAGCTGCAGAGAGTGCTGAAGAGAGCTGTGAAGAGAGCTGCAGAGAGCTGCAGAGACAGAGCTGCGGAGAGAGCTGCAGAGAGCTGCAGAGAGCTGCAGAGAGCTGTGGAGAGCTGCAGAGAGAGCTGCAGAAAGAGCTGCGGAGAGCTGCAGAGACAGAGCTGCAGAGAGAGCTGCAGAGAGCTGTGGAGAGAGCTGCAGAGAGAGCTGCAGAGACAGAGCTGTGGAGAGAGCTGCGGAGAGAGCTGCGGAGAGCTGCAGAGAGAGCTGCAGAGAGCTGTGGAGAGAGCTGCAGAGAGAGCTGCAGAGAGCTGTGGAGAGAGCTGCAGAGAGAGCTGCAGAGAGCTGTGGAGAGAGCTGCAGAGAGCTGCGGAGAGCTGTGGAGAGAGCTGCAGAGAGAGCTGCGGAGAGCTGCAGAGAGCTGCGGAGAGCTGCAGAAAGCTGTAGAGAGAGCTGCAGAGAGCTGCGGAGAGCTGCAGAGAGCTGCAGAGACAGAGCTGAGGAGAGAGCTGGGCACCACCCCTGGAGCAGGGCCGGGGAGAAGAGGAGGCCTGTCAGGAGGAAACTGGAGGAAGGGAAGCTCGGTTTTGGATCAGTACAGTGCTGAGGTCATAAAAGAACAAGACAACTTGATATATGTTCATGTGTGTGTGTGCACATGTAATATGTATGTCAGAAACTGAGAAAAATTAACATAGTAGAAGATACCAACAATCAGACTAATCACTAATCTGAGCAACAATTTCTGTGAGCCATAGACTTCAAAATTATTGTGACTAATTTTCCTTTTATGCTTTTCTATGTCTCCAAGGTTTTCTATCAATGTTTCTTTTAATTTTTTGTTTGTTTGTTTGTTTGTTTTTTTCTGAGACAGGGTTTCTCTGTAGCTTTGCGTCTTTCCTGGAACTAACTCTGTAGCCCAGGCTGGCCTCAAACTCACAGAGATTCACCTGCTTCTGCCTCCCAAGTGCTGGGATTAAAGGTGTGCGCCACCACCATCTGGCTACTTTGAGCTGACAAATGTTGTTTCAGTCTGGTCAGAGGGGTTTCCTCCACACAGACAAATCCCATGTGCTGCAGACCAGAAGCAATCTGGTTGGATCAAATCGTTCTCTCTTCATTTCAGGACACTTCTGTTTGCTTCCTGCCCATCCCTCTTCCTGGGGTCTAACTGTTTTCCCCCATTTCAAGATTATCTTCTTCCCCCCCTCACATCCTGTGCCTCCAGCCTCAACATCACCTCAGACCCAAGTCACAGCTCATCTTTGTGGATTCCTTCTTAGCCCTGCACACGGCTTTCATTAGCCTTGCTATCAGCGTCCTTCAGAATATAGTTCAATTGATGCATTAGTTATTTTCCTCTTTGCTGGGACAAACTATTTGACAAAACAGTGAAAGAAAGATGGTTTATATGGGCTCATAATCTGGGGGTGCAGTCTACTGAGTCAGGAAAGGCATGGTGACGGGAGGTCGGAAGCACAGTGTGTGTCACTGAACAATGAGGGCACACTCTACAGATGCATCACTGGTACAAATGGCAGTGCATGTGACACCGAGGAGGACCCCACCACAATGGTTTGTGTGTATCTAAAAATCACAAAGGTGCATAAAAATGCCAAGCAGTGAGAGTTTCCATGACAGTCTCACAAAGCGTCCGTCTAGAGATAGCCCATTGCTGAGCAGAATGACACTGAGCACCTCGTGATCACACCATATTGGTAACCTTTATTCAAGTCTCAGAAGCACTGGTCCATGAGCTGGTCATACCACCCACCATCTTCTCCAGTGACTCCCTGGCATGGTGCAGAGGACTGAGGTCCTAGGATGTCATGGGAAATGCAGCTACCTATTCATACAGCCTTCTTGGAATAATGAGAGGGGACTCTTGGGGACAGCAAGCTCCAACACACACAGGGCTGGAGTAAGGAGCTCCTAGTAGGCACAGTGTTTCAGGACTGCAGTGGCTGCAGAAGGCAGTTTCTACACTGCCTGGGCTAGCTTCCCAGGAGCTCAGGGGCTGGAAGGTTCTGTAGACTTTTCCCTATACGGCAAAACCCTAGACCTCTGGCTTCATCAGCACCAGGTGTGTCCACCAAGAAAGGGATGGCATTAGCTCTTAGAAGGGAACAACTGAGGGTCATATGTTTAGCAGCCCTTGCAGCTAGCCTGTGGGTCCTTCTTAGAAGAGGGCTTGAGGACCCTGGCCCACCATGGCTTTTAGGAAGGGGCATACTGCCGTCTTAATGGCAGTAGCTGTCATTGGCCAGATGCATTCTGAGCACCCTGCACCTGGATGATTTACCAAGGAAACTTGTACACGTGGTCCATAATAACATTGCCCAGAGGAGGGGTGTTTTTCCGCCATTTCAGTGAGTGAAGGAGAAGTTTTAGAAGCAGATGGAGACTTGCTGGGGGAGCTTGAGAGGGGTCCCAAGTACATGATCCACCAGCTCTAATAAGCCTGTCACATGCCATGGGACTGTGTTCTGGCTACCTCCGCCGACTATGGCACCACCCAGGGAGTGTGCATGCTGGGAGGTGGTCCCCACCAGGGCTTCAGGTGGAGACACTGAGCTGGTCCTGGAGATGGACTTGGGAGAGGATTCCAGGTGACAGTGGGAAGGAGAAAAATCACTCTTGTGGCTTGTGTGCATCTTAGAGAACAAAAACTATGTCCTGTTTCCCTGCAGATCAAGAGCTGGGCCAATATACTGCACAGATGGGAAGTTCAGTCTCCCCAGTGCCTGGAGCCTGTTCCTATTCCTGGGGTGACCTGGGGGATAACCTCAAGGGTTGCAGGACTGAGTGCCACACTATATACCTTGCAAACACAGGGACTCGGAGGAAATCCCCGGGCTCCACCCGTGCAGAATCTCTCCATGAGCTGGCACAGCTAAGGAAAAGAGAAACAAGGACAGCTGGTGCTGAACCACAGATGAACCTCCCACAGATGGCAAGGACCTGCCCTGGAAAGTCAGGTCAGAGGGCGAGGCTTCAGGTGAATGGAAGAGGAAAAGTGAACATATACCCTATGGTGTCTGTGTTTAGGATGTGAAAAATGCTTTAGCCCCATGACCAAGAGGAACATGTAGCCAGTGCTCAGTAACTGTGGCCAGACCCTTGGCCACCCCTTACACTGAGAGCCCCACCCCCTCTCCAGCCTGCAGCTGCAGACTCACAGAGCCGCCCACTGAGATCAGATCAGTTCCTGGAGAAGCCCTTCTGGTACCAGGCAGCTCTTCCAGCCCACCGCGCCCCCAGACCCGAGGGAGAAGCAGGTGCCGACTGCCCTGTCTGCTCTGAGGCTCAGATGGAGCTTGCAGAACAGAATGTCAGCATTTCGCCCCTGTGGAGGCCCCAGGGCACGTGGGTCTGGCCTCCATCAACAAGCACAGAAAATCTGCCCCTGGCACTCTTGGGACACCACCGTGTTCCTGCCAAAAGTATAACCAGGGCTGCTGAGGTCCACAGGGGACAGACTGCCCAGGCAGATTCTGTCTCCCAGCTTTCCTGGGTTCTGTCCAGCTGCCAAGAGATAGGCTGTGCCCAGAGGAGAAGTAAGATGTTACCCAAAGTTCTGACTATGCAATGACACAGAAAATTGCCAAGTTAAAAACAATGGCAAAAAAAAAAAAAAGCTTTCCT
This sequence comes from Onychomys torridus, assembly GCF_903995425.1. NCBI lineage: Eukaryota > Metazoa > Chordata > Mammalia > Rodentia > Cricetidae > Onychomys > Onychomys torridus. The sequence continues at coordinate 124,513,718 of NC_050447.1, read as the reverse complement.
TTTCTAAAGCAAACCCCTGGAAATACGGAAAACTGCTTTTTCCCAATGCCATCAGGAACATCGATCGGCTCAGGCACTACACCTTCCCCACCAACAATGCCAGGAAATCAACTGGCCTGTCCTAAAGATGGGCGCTGCCTTCTTTTACAAGTTACAAAACGATGTTCTTCTGAGAGCCAGCATTACCCCCGTCGGGGTCCTGGTGGACGCTGCTGTTTCTCCCCTCCTCTTGACTGCTAGTCTGCCAATGTCCCTGGCTTCATTTAACTTCTTGTGAGAGTGTGCCAAGGCACCTGCAAGCCCTTTGAAAGTGGAGAGGAAGTGTAAAAGAACAAGCAAGGAGACGCTGGTACGTAAGTAGGCATAGGGCTTGGCATTTGTGTCTGGCAAACTGAAGAGGCCTTGTTGAGCTCTGGGAGCTAGAATTGTCTACACAAGGACCAACAAGCTGACTGTGTCCACGGGCCAGAAAGAGGAGCATGAAGCTTCTCTGAGGAGGAAGAATGATAGCTGAGACTATCGTGTGTGTCAAATACTGGTCACAGTGGAATAAATCACCCCAAAACTTAAGTGTCTCCAAACAACCTCATCCATTTTATCATCACCTGTGTTTTCAGGAAGGCTCAGCTAGAGCCCGGGGCTCTGTGTAAAGTGACCAGTGGCAGCCAGAGCTACAGAGGACTAGGAAAGTGTCTCCTCATGTAGCCTCAGCCCCAGCCATGTTGCTCTCTCTGCCCAGATGAGCTTTCACTTCTCACAGTATAGCAGCCACCATGGGCTAACCTGTGTGTCCTCGCTCAATGAAATCCACATTGCGTGTGAGTTTGGGAGTCCAGCAAGCCAAACTGGACTATCCATGCCAGCTGCCGATGAAGATCCTTCAGGTATCAGAAAGCTCACTTCTGTGAGATACCATGTAAGTGCCTGTGCTGAAAGTGACCTAGAGTTCCGGGGGAAGAGACAGCCTTCCTGACCGAGAGAGAAATACCAAAGAACATGGAAGGTGGGTGCGTTAAAACTGCTACACCAAGTGGGTGTGGTCCAATCAGAACTGGAAGAGAAAGAGGCACACAGTGGGCTAAACTTGTCTGTTGTGGTCCAGGGAAGTTATGAGGATGAGACTGCAAAGCTCCAGCTCACCAGCCAAGGGTGCCTGCTTGGAAAGGCAGCTTGGGAGCAGAAGTGTATCTTGCTGTGGGGACCCTGTCTCCTCAGGCATGTACCACACAGATCCTCCCAAGCACTGCCAGCCCTGAGCCATCAGGCCAAGCATATGCCAGGCTACTGGCTAAAAGCACTTTAGCCCCAAGAAAGCGACTCTGCTGATGCCCTAGCCTGCCAGGAGCACACTGGGTTCTGTTTCCCTGGGAACAATGGGGATAGTACAGTGTAATTAGCCTCTGGCTGGGAGGCTGAGAGGGCACAATATGTGCTTTCCTGATTAGAAAACTGAAAACAAGTTGTAAAGTGTAGGAGCTGAGTCCCTACTGGACACCACTCTTGTACTAACACGGCTGTAACACTTGGGTGCTTCCTGGGTTTCAAGGATCACCATGTTTCTTGGAGGGTGAAGGTGAGCGGGTACCTTTGAGTGACACCTGAGCCTCTGAGAAGACAACCTATGAGAGACAGTAGCTGGCCAGCCGCTGACAGCCCTGTGTTGTATGGAGTCACCAAGGCTTCTGCTCCAGCCTCAGCCATGCTGGAGCTCCCCATGTCCTCATCTCCACCTTGTCCTGCATCCGGAAGCAGCTGGTGCTGGTCACACTGACAGGCAGCCCCTCACTCTCTCTCCCCTCCATGCTGTGGGAAGCATGTCTCTCCTGACCTGTGACTGCCTGACCTGACACAAAAGCCTGCAGTAAGAACCCCAGCTTCTCCAGCTCAGAATCCCCACAGAATCAAAAGTGGCAGCCCACAGCGATGCCACCACAGAGCTGACCTGCTATGCTGCCTTTCCTGAGACACTGCTGCGTCTCAAGTATCCCTTTCAGGAATGAGACCTTCAGTGCTACGTCCTGATCAACCATTCCAGGTTAGATCAAAATTAGAGGCTGAATACACCAAGTGAGTTAAGTGCATCTTCAGGCTGTGAGAGACAGCGTGGAAAATGAGTACTTTGTCTCTTTCCCATCCACCTAACTGCCATTTATTTCCTCGGCTCCCTAGACCTGGGTGTTTACATGCCTCAAATCATGCACACAGGAAAACACTGATGGAAGTCGTCTTGCACAGGGTTGACTTCTAGCAGCCTTATACTTGTCAAGGACAAGCATTAGTGTCATTGGAAGCCATCGATGGTGGTAGGCAGCTGGCTGTGCTTAAACAAGGAGTGAGACTATCTCTGTTCTCAACTTCAGACAAGAAAACTGCCACTCAGAGAGTGACTTCAGAACTCCAGGTCACCCCTGCTCCCCTGGCCCTGACTTTGATGGAGAACCATCTTTGAAGTCTATCTCCTATGGGTTCTGCTTGTTGTTGTTGTTGTTGTTGTTGTTGTTGTTGCTGCTGCTGCTGCTGCAATGGACATTAGAACATGATAGGCAAGTGCCCCTCAATTCTCCTTTTCTCTCTTGTTTCAAATCAGGCTCTCACTAAGATATTCGGGACAGCCTTGAACTCATTCTGTGACTCAAACTGGCCTGGAATGTGAAATCCCTGTTCTCAGCTCCCTGGAAAGCTGGGGTTTCAAGCCTGCACCACAAGGCCCTACTTATTTTGCCTTTTGTTTTCAGAAAGGATCTCATTGTGTTGCCCAGGCTGGTCCTTAACTCCTGGGCCTAATGATCTTGCCTCAGCCCTTGTAAGTGCCACTGGGCCTGGCTTAGGTTTTACTTTTATATTGAAACACTCTAGGGCTATTACCAACTGCTCAGACTTCAAGGCTACACCAATATTTTAAAGGGCAGAGTAACCTGGATTTAGAGTGCAGAGGAAGAGGGTAGATAGCCACAGGACTCCCCTGCACTCTGCAGAAGCAGTAGCAGCAGCAGCATGGGTGGGGGGGGGCAGCTTCCTTAGTGTCCTCCCTCTAGGCCACATCTGCACTGGTAGCAGATGCTCCCTCCCACCCAGGCTCACAAGCGCTGCCTGCATTGGCTGGGGGTGGGCAAGCCTGGGGTCAGCTTTCTCACCTGCCTCCCAAGACACTAGAGGCCAGAGCCTCACAGACAGGCTCCTGCCCCTGTCATCCCCAGCAGCTGGGCCTTTGTACAGAGGCCTCCAATGTCCTGTGATCCACAAAAAACCCTGACCCCTGCCCCTCTCTCCAGCCCATGAGGCAGATGTGGGAGCTAAGTGATCAGGAGCGCCACCACGCTGCAGCCTCAGTCACAGAAGCCACCAAGTCTGAGGTAGCACATGAAAGACATCATCTTTGCCAGCTCTCTCTCATTCTTTCCTTTTAAAACACTACTATATGAAAAAAAATCTATTTTCAATAAAATAAAAAAATGATTCATTGAGATTGACAAGATGGCTCAGCAGGTAAAGGTACTTACTGCCAAGTCTGACAGCCTCGGAATCTACATGTTAAAGGAAAGATTTGACCCCCACAACTTATCCTCTGACCTCCTCCAGCACATGCTCACCCTAATAAATAAACACATAAATAAATAAACAAATTTTTAAGTGTATTGATATAAGTTGATAAGTAAAACTGTTCATTTACAATGTGCAACATAACATTGTGGATTGACCTCATCAAGCTGCATTGGTCCTTATACTTATTTTTTGTGTAAGAACACTTAAAGTTGGGTGTGAGGAAATGGCTCTGTCTGTAAAGTGCTTACTCCAGAAGACTGAAGACCTGGGTTCAGATTCCCAGGACCTACACGAAAACCCAGGCATGGGGACAACACCTGTAATCCCAGCACAGCAAAGATGGAGACAGAAGCATCCTGGAGCTTGCTGGCCAGCCAGTCTAGCTGAATCATTACAACCCAGGTTCAGTGAGAGACCCTATCCCAACAAATACCATAGAGACAGAGGAAGACACCCGGTGTCAGTCTCTGGCCCTTCACTACATGGGCACATGAATACACACATGCACACGGGTACAGATGCACACTCACAAACATGATCAATCAATCAATCAGATATTTAACTTCTACTCTCTGAGCAATTTTCAAAGATTCAATGTATTGTCAGTAGTTACAATCCCCAAGATTAGCCACAGAGCTCTCAAGTTTCCTCCTGTGGCCCAACCAAATTTCATGCCATTTAACCAACATCTCATCTACTTGCTATCTTCTGGGGGTCATCATATGACTCTGTATTCGTTCACCTTTTCCACACTTGTACATGAGTGGCTCCCTGTAGTATCTGTCCTTCCCTACCTGGCTTATCTCAGGAAGCAGCATCTTCCATATTCAATCATGTTATCAAAAAGCAAGACTTTCCTTGTTTTTAAAAGCAAGACAGCAAGGAAGTCTCGACTGCTGTCAGCAATAGAGATACTCTTCCACTAAAGAAGAGATCTAGAGAGGCCAAAGATGAGCAAAGGAACTCACAAAAAACGCCCATTCAGTCTTGTCTAGGTCACCAGCAGCTAGTGTGGTGGGTGTAATTGTCAACTTGGCACCATCTTGCATCACTGGGAAGAGAGTCTCAAGAAGGAACCGTGTCAATGAGTCTCTGGACATGGCCATGAAGGGTTCTCTTGGTTGGACAGAAGAGAGGGAGAAAGGCCCACCCTGAATGTGGGTAGCCCCGTTTCACAGGCTGGGTCCTGGAGTGAAGGAAAAGGAGAGAGAGCTGGGCTCTGGCCACCATGTATGCATCCATTCTCTCTGCTCTTGACTCTGAATGTGACTTGCCCTTCAAATCCCTGCCACCTTGACAGTGACAGGCTCTAACCTGGAACTGTGAGCTAAACAGTCAAACTTTCCTCCTGAAAGTTGCTTTTGTCAAGGCATTCTGTCACACAATGGAGAAGAAACTACATCCTGAGGATTTGAAGATACTCACAAGAGTTGATGGCCTCGTTAAGAACAACAGCAACTGGTCAGGCCTGGTGGCACATGCCTTTAGTCCCAGCACTGGGGAGGCAGAGGCAGGTGGATATTTGTGAGTTCAAGGCCAGCCTGGTCTCTATAGTGAGTTACAGGATAATGATGGCTGTGTAGAAAGACCCAAATTTTCTCTTGCGTGTGCTTTCTCCCTGTACCTACATTTGTCCTCTGCAGTCAAGTGGGGTAGACCAGCAGGGCATGCTGCCAAGCAGTAAGCCTGAGCTTCTCCAGGTTTTCTGATGTCCATAGTACCTCTTCACAGACAAAATCCAAAAGAAGCAACAGCAAGTGCACAGGGTTTCTCACAGCCATGCCTCCGTCTCACTCGGGCACACAGAGCAAACTTCTAGGAGTTACCACACCAGAGACAGACCAGTTCCCCCATAGAGGCAGAGCTAGTATGACAGAGATGCTCATTTCTACGTGATGTGCTGCAAAGCCGTGGCTTGGGGCTCACTGTTTCCCCTGGCATCCCCTCCACTCTGACAGAACCAGGCTTGTACGCTTGAGCCACTACGAGGACCAGAGATACCACCAGGCCAGCTCTGTCCACACTCTCTTCCAAAAGCCATCTTCCTATATTTGATCATGGGGAAAACCTTACAGTTGGTGGTAGGTTTTATGAAGCCCAAGACAACCTGCACAGCAAGCAGATGGCATACCTGTCCCTCCAGAATCCCAGGGAAAGGAAAAAGTTACAATGTGGCTCTCCAAACAGATGGCCTCCACTCTGTAGCTCATGGTCAAGCCAGGGAGCACTGTTGTAGTTTTCTGGCTCCAGCATAGCACCAGTCTGGATTGAAGATGGTGGGAGCATGGTCTATGCCATCACAATCCCTGATGTAAGAAGACATCTGATGCCTATGTGTTCACACAAACCCACTCTGGATACAAGCTGCATAGTTTGCGTGCATGCCTCTGCCTTTACCAGCTGCAAAGCTTGGACCTTAAAATAATTCCAACCTTCTGACTTCAGGGTGGCCACACTGTGTCCTGAAGCCAGGCCAATGGGTCCAGAATTACACCTAACTCTGGTCCTTAGGGCAACTTGGCCTCAAGTTGCTTAGCAGGTGGCCAAGCTCACAACTCTCTTAAAAACGCAAAAAGGTCTCCAAGTACAAACTCCCAGGTGACCCTTCCCAGTCCCAAGTGTACATTCAAACTCCTAAGGACTTTGTCCACAGTGGCAATGTGCAGGACCCTCCCAGACCCCCATCACCAAGGATTCAGAGATAGGTGTTTTGGTGGGGCCTGCACATGCCTTAAAACCTGGTGGCAAAATGACATACAGGTGGAAGGAAAGTATGAAACCTCTGGGGACAAGCAGCTGCTTGGCACAATCATGTAAAACTGATAAGCACGGGCTGGACCAATGGCTCCATCAGTACATTGTACGCCACCATGCACGCACAAAGGCCTGAGTCTGACTCCAGAACTCATGTTAAATTGACATGCATTTGTGGCCCCAGCCCTGGGGAGGCAGACAGGTGAATACCTGGGGTTCGCTGGCCAACTAGCCTATCCTATTGGGCAGGCCAATAAGATACATTATCTCAAAAAACAAGGTGGATGGTTCCTAAGAAATGGCACTGGAGGCGGCTTCCACATGCATGCATACACACATGCATGCATGCATGCGCGCGTGCACATGTGCACACACACACACACACACACACACACACACACACACAACACTCACTTGTCGTCAGAAGTGACATCTAACATATAGCCATCCCTCTCAGCATCTGTGAGAGATCATGCCAGGGTCCCCTTGCGTACCCGTCTGGCTCTATATGAAATGATATCTGCCTGTCCCTGTGCACATCTTCCCATATACTTTTTTAAAATTAATTAATTAACTAGTTTTTTTTTTAATGAGGTGCTGGGGTTGGAACTCAGCACCCTGAGCATGCTAGGTAATCACTCTACTGCTGACTGATAGCCTCAGCCTTCCCCCTAGACTTTAAACCTTCTTTAGGTAATACACAGTACCTAACACAGTACAAACACCATGGAAATTATGGTATGGTACTGCTTAGGCATAATGACAAACCAAGATTGTACGTGCTCAGTACAATGCACCCCACCCCATATTTTGTTTCCTTTCATTAGAAGTGTCTCTCTGTGTGTTTGTGAATGTACGTGCAGGTGCCTGTAGAGGCTAGAAGAGGGCATTAGAATCCCTGGAGCTGGAGTTACAGGTGCTTGTGAGCCACTAGCTGTGGGTGCTGGAACTGAACTCGGGTCCTCTGCAAGAGTAGCAAGTGCTTTTAACTGCTGAGCCATCTCTCCAGCCCTTCCCCTCTCCTATATATTTCAATCTGAGTTTGGGGAAGAGGAAGAGAGAGAGAAGGCCAAAGGGGTGAGATGTTGACATTTGGGAAATCTGTGTGAAGGGCAAAGAGTAATTCTTTGTGCTGTTCTTGCAATATTTTTCTAAGACTGAAATTGTGTTAAAACACACATGCTAACAGGGAAAAGGGCCATCCAGATACACAGCATGTGAATACCACTCTGGACCCTCCAAGTAGAGTGACATCATGAATTCTGCAGGCCCCAGGTAGCTCTGCCAGCCTGATGGTCCGACCAGTTCCCAGTTCTCCTGGGCTGTGTCCCTAAAGGGGAGTACATGGAGAGGAAGCACCCACATGGGCTTCCTCCTAAAGCTGTCTTTGTGGAAATCTGCAAGTGTCTCTGTGGCAGAGGTCTGCACCCTGTTTCCACAGCTCAAGGGGATCATAGCTAGCCTGGTGGTAGGTGGAAGCGGGTGAGACTTTGACAGTTGCCAGGAGGGTGGGTCCTTGTTTCACAGGTACTGTGTGCTCTCTTGGTATGGCTATATGCTAGATGTCACTTCTGGCGACAAGTGGAGTGTCGTATGTGTGTGTGTGTGTGTGTGTGTGTGTGTGTGTGTGTGTGTGCGCATGTGGAGGCCACCTCCAGTGCCATTTCTTAGGAACCATCCACCTTGTTTTTTGAGATAATGTATCTTATTGGCCTGCCCGATAGGATAGACTAGTTGGCCAGCAAGCCCCATTTATTTTTTTTTTCTAAGCGATCTGAGGGCACATAGTCTTTCATTTCTCCTAAATTATCTCGAGCATTTACTGAGACATCAGGAGTCTTCTCTTTGGGAGACTGGATGTTGACATGTGCCATACAGCCTCCAACCTGCAGGCCTTGCTCAGGGGCACCAGCTGCTTCCATGATGCCTTTCACAACAGTAGGACACGAGAGCAGAGCTGCTGCTAGGGAGCTGCTTTGGGTGCCTCTGTCTAGTACATCCCTAACCCCTCTGTCTTCCAGGGCCCTGGCATCTTGGGGAGCACAGGCTGAGTGAGTTTGGCATCAGTGTCCTGAAGGTCAATGTTGCTTGTGCCTTTGGGCAGGGATAGTCTCGGAAGTAAGGCTCAGGGCACATGTGCAAACACAAGCTTCCCCTGCGCCCTGCCAGGCACTTCTGCCTAGATGTGTGGCTGGGCCTCTGAGGAAAGACCTGGCACCCTCGGAGGGCAAAGACCTTTGACCCCATACTCCAGCATAGCCAGGACTGCCTCTCCAACAGGTCAATCCCAGCTCTCCAAAGTGGCCTGGGCAGAGGAGGGGGAGTCTGACATGCTAAGCCATTCAGACAGACCTCTCTGTCGGGAGGGGGGCGGGGACACACGACACTGTAGGGGGATGCTCTGGGGCTGGTTACCTCCTGCTGGCAAGCACCTGGTCTCTTCATGGCTAGTATATTTGCTTTAGCCCAGGGCATCAGTTAATATCCACACAGGGGCCATGCTGGAAGTCAGGGGCAACCACCTCTATGTTGAGTGTTTCGGGGAGCTTGGCTCCTGCACCCCAGTGTGGCCATGATTGTTATGTAAACACAGAGCCCAGCTCAGGGGTGGCTAGCCCATCTGCTCCTCCACACACTCTCTCTGCCCTAATCATTTTCCACCCTCTTAGGTGAAAACTTGGAAAAGGGACAGAGCTCTCAATCTCCTTTTCATTTCTAAAAGGGACCATTTCAGCTAAGCCTGCCTCCCTATTCTTCTCCAGGGTTTGTGTTTGTGAAAAGACCCGTCTCAAATGTCTGGAGCAGGAGCAGCTGCTCCAGGCCCCTTTTCACTGGGCCTGTCTCCCCCAACTCACCCCACCCGCTCCTCTCCTTTTGTCTCTGTCAAAGCCAGCCCCCCACCCCCATCCTGACCCCTAGCCAACTCAGAGCCTTCTCCTTTGTCAGCCTCCCAGACGAGTTTCACCCTAAATCAAGCATTGTTTGCGCTCCTGGGGCCAGCACGTGCCCACACCCCCTAATCTTTTAATTTCACCCCAGGAGAAAGCAGCTGTTACTGATATACGCAGCGCACAGCTGTTGGCCGGGCCTGCTGCCGGCTCCAGGGACAATGAAGAAGAAAGGGGTTCAGGCTGTAAGGACACTGGCATCCCCCCATCATCATCCCCCTCCCATCCTCCTCCTCCTCCTCCTCCTCCTCCTCCTCCTCCTCCTCCTCCTCCTCCTCCTCTTCCCCCTCCTTCATCTCCTCTGGCAACAGTTGGCAGCACATGCTATGAGGTGTTGTCTTCCTAGAAAAGTCACCATGCCCCTCCCAAAAGTCCGGTTTTGTGTACACCAATTCACACCACTGAAGCTCTCTTGGTTTACATTAGGGCTCATTTCAGAAGTAATCTCTCAGTTTCAAAGATCCCTGGCGTGTGGCGTGATCCCTTTGCTATGGCAGTGTTCATTTATGTTCAGGGTGAGTCCCGGATGAGCAGAAGACGCCCCACACTGACTCTGGACACCAGTGTGTGCCCCCTGGGGCTCCTGGAACCTGGGGGAAGTGAAGGCTCCCTAGGAGTCTATACAAAGTCTGAAGTAGTCTCAGAGTTCAGCAGGGTGTAAATAACCAGAGGATGCCCTAGAAATACACATTAGCCAGGCCAGGGCCAAGGTCAGCCTAGCTTGGGAGAAAGGAGTCTGAGGCACTACAGGGCTGAGTGGACTTGCCAAGCTTGAATGTACTTTTCCCCCTGGGTCCTCTCACCTCCATCCTCCCATCAATCCTGGCACAAAGATTTAAGAGACCAATGCTACCCTAAGTAGCAGGTGTCTTTACCCAGAGAGTCAAGTCACCTTCTTGTGTCCAAGACATCTTCAACTTGAGAATCTGTGGCCAGAGCAGCTTCCCAGCACACTGCTCTGGGTAGGCTTGCAAAAACAGGGGAAGGTTCACTGTCTGCATGGATCAACACAACCACTGAGCTAGGGAAATACAGCCAGAGTGACACGGTGAACTATAGTTTTGACTGCCACAGATTTGAACGGCCCTGGATGGCTAGCACATTAGATTCAATATTGATTTAACTATGTCCAGAACAACCAGCACTTGCAGAGTCTTAAGGCTCCCAGGGCGGCTCTGATGGGCAGCTAAGTCAGACTACCCTGCTGAGATTTCCTGTCCTACCTCCGCATTTGGAAGGCTCTGGGTTAGCCAACTCCTGTTTCTTCAAAACAGAAGACTTTGTTTGCAACAGTGTTTCATATACCCCAGGCTGCCCCCAAACTATCACGTAGCCTAGGATAACCTTGATCTTCTCATCCTTCCGCCTCCACCACATATGTTGGGATTAAGGTATGCACCACCACACCCCGTTTAGGTGGTACCTGGGACAGAACCCAGGGCTTTGTGAATGACAGGCAAGAACTCTGCCCACTGAGTCACATCTTCAGTTTCAGAAGACTTTTCAAAACAATTCTCCAGTTAGTGGATTCCTGCAAGCCAGGCTGCACTCAGACAGACACAAGGCCCCGCCCTGACATCTGTTCCTCTCTTCTGCCTGTCACTGCTGGGGCTCAGGACTGTCACTGCCCAGGGGTGTTTCATGGAACCACAGGTTGGAGTGAGCTTCTTTCTGCTCACTTTATCTCACCTGGTGAGCAATTGAAAGATTCTGGCAGAAACCCGATGCTCACCAGAGCATATGGTGAGGCACACACCTGCCCAGTGGAACACCTGCTGGGCCTCCAGAGGGTGTGGGGCTAGTGCCCCAGGCCACAGGCAAAGCGTCCGATTAATTTGCATGCTGGACGCCTGCCACGTGCCTGGACTTTGGGCAGATCTGACACGGCATGTCATTGCTTTGAAGATCTGCAAATCTGGAGAAAGCTGTAGCCCAGACAACAAAGCCGCAGCCAGTCTGGGACGTATGATGCCCGCCCCCACTCCTGCCCCCCACTCCTCCCGCCCCCCCAACCCTGCAAAAGGGAGCAGGCAGATGAAAACCCTGGAGACCCACTGCCAGCAGATTGTACCACAAGAGTCAGGACCCTGTGGAGGCCAGAGCTCAGCTGTCCAGTTTCCTAAACAAGCCAGAGTGACCTAGAGAAGCCAAGCTCAGGCACAGCTTTATGTGAACCCAGGTCCCATCGTTTTTGTTCTTAGGCATCTTTTTAGATAATCACTGTGGGCTTCTTCCGCTTCTTAGTGAGCAAAAGGAGATGAGTGGACCACCTTGGGGTCAGATTTCTCTTCCCAAGGCTGTGACTGCACTTCCTGGCTGAGCACTCACACTCGCCCCGGAAGAAGTAAATTCTCTTTCTTACCAGCTGTACATCCTGCTGTTGCAACCAGGGATGATGTGGAAAGCAGGGCAGGGCAAGCAGGATGCTGTGCATGAATTTCCGCCCTGCCAGATTTGGTCCTCAATCCTGGAAAGGGTGAAAAGTCAGTGTAGCCCATTTGGCACTGTTCTCTCTGCTGTCCTTGGGGGTGGTGACATTATAACAACAGTGAATGACCAGCCTGTGTGATGGCCCATTGCCAACCAGCAGCCTTCAACGCACCTCTGGCACCTTGGCCATCTGTCCAGGCATGGACAGAGCTATGCATTGCATGGAGACAGGTCTCAGCAAGGGACATAAGATAAGCCATGGGCAGCACAGCGAGGACACTGAGGAAGGGGTACCCCCATACAATACTGTGACATTTGAGGCCTGGATAATGGTCACAGCTGAAGGCAGGTGGCCTGGGCATCCTGAGGCCTGCATTCCTGTCTCCATCTACCCACCCTCAACTCATCCCTCCACCCCAACCAACCCTGTGCCCACCCTCACCCTTCACATTTGAGGAGATGCGGCTCCCCTCCAGCAGCAGCAGGCTGGGGAAGGTAACAGGCAGGCACGTTTTAAAGCCATTAGCAAAGAACAATGGGGGCTGAAAGGGTAATCCCAGGAACAGAAGAAGGAGAGTCAGCCTGTGCCAGCAGCCCCTGGTTCATTACTCAGACGACAGATGGAGGGTGGCCTGGTTGCCAGGCAGAATTCGAGCTACCCAGCACCTCCAGTCGAGGACGCAGGAGCCCAAGGTCTAGTACTCCTCCAAGCACTTCAGCTCTGGCCCCTAAGGCTGGGCGATGAACTTCCTAGAGCCCTTGACAGGACTGAAGGCCTGTGTTCTCAGCCAGTGCCTTAAAAGCTGGTATCCTCGGCACCACCTGTGAGACCTATAAACCCTCCCTGACTGAGCACTGAGGTGGTAGGAACAGGAGGTGGGAATCCTGGAGGGGCATAAGCCCATTGTTGGGTTCTGTTGTTGTCTCTGCCCAATTAGCCTAGTACTCAGCAACACAATACTGAATGGACATGGAGGATAAACGTGCATCAATACCTTGGGAAAGGTGGGCATAGGGGGTTTACACCCAGGAATGGGCGGCACAGTGGGGCAGTGCACCTGGGGATGTGAACACTGAGGATTTTCACTCTAGCTAAATGTACCAACTCAGGGGAGCACACTGGGGGGGGGGGGGGGGGGGGGGACAGGCACACTGAGGTGTGGACCTTCAGGAGAGCGCACAGCATGCTTACAGCCCCAGGAACTTCCACCCCTTGATGCCTACCGAGCCTTGTCATCCGCTTTGGTCACCCTCCAGGTAAGAGCACCCCTCCTGCCAGTACTGGGGAAAGGCAGCCTCGGTTTGTGGGCAATAAAATAACCAAAGCAAGAGAATGGACAAGTCCTGTCTTGCTCTCCTCCTGCCTGGAGATCATCATTGTGGCGTCAGAGTCCCCAGCTGCCAGATGGTCCCAGCAGAATCTAGTACTTTTTTCAAGTGGAATGTCCCATTTGGCACAACTGAATGTCCAAGTCTGCAGGATCTTCATCAGCCAAATCTGTGCCTGGGGGACCCCAATACACAGAAAGATTGTTCCTCCCTTCCCCTTCTGTGCATGGCTGCCTCACTGTCTCCCACCTTCTCTGTGTTTGAAAATCAGTGTTTGAAGAAAAATCTTCTGCCAATGTTCAGATATTTAATTTAGCCAATTGTGCAACCATCAGTGCTGCAGAACGGGTCCATGTGCTTCTTATTGCCATCCTAGTTAGCATGAATGATCAATTTGACACAATGCAGACTCATGTGAAAGCCTCAGTTGAGGAATTGCCCAGGTCGGATTGGGGGGGGATAGTCTTAATTGCTAAATGATGTAGGAGCAGCCAACCTACCACAGGCAGCACCATTCCTGGACAAGTGATCCTGAGTTGTGTAAGAAATGAGTCAAGGGTTGGGGATTTAGCTCAGTGGTAGAGTGCTTGCCTAGCAAGCACAAAGCCCTGGGTTCGATCCTCAGCTCAAAAATGAAAGAAAGAAAGAAAGAAAGAAAGAAAGAAAGAAAGAAAGAAAGAAAGAAAGAAAGGAAGGAAGGGAGGAAGGAAGGAAGGAAGGAAGGAAGGAAGGAAGGAAGGAGAAATGAGTCAAACATAAGCGTGTTAGCAAGCCGGAGAGTGACAGGCCAGGAGATTGAGGGCACAAGCCTCCTCCATGGTTTCTGCCTCAGGTTCCTGCCTTGGGTTCCTGCATTGACTTTCCTCAATGATAAGCTATGTTCTGGAAGTGTTATGCAAAATAAATCCTTTCTCACCCTAAGTTGCTTTTACTCACAGTATGTTATCCAACAAGAGAAAGGAAACCAGAGCATATGACATGATGAGGCTTCTGTGAAGGATGGTGTGGCATGAACACCGCCTTTCCAGGTCCAGGATAGCCACAGTTTCATCCAGGAGGTTCTTTGAACCCATCACTCCAGTCAAGCTTGAGCCATGTGCATGCAGCAGTGCATGCCTAAGTGTTGGAGTCGAAGCACTGGAATCAGCTGCAGCAATGCATGCCTATGTGTTGGAGTGAAAGCACTGGGGTCAGCTGCAGCAATGCATGCCTAAGCGTTGGAGTCAAAACACTGAGGTCAGCCTGCTCAGTCCTTCTGTTCCTTAGACCCTCCAGCAGATTGGCAGGAACTGAGTATGGGTCCTGTGTGCAGAGTGTTCATCATGGTACCTTCCAGAGCTACATTGTGCATGCAGCAAGCCAAATCATACAGACACTGCCCACACTAGCCACTCTCAAATTCTACCCAGAATTTTTCTTTTCTAGGCATCTCCTGGTTAACACTAAATATTAAAAGGGACATAAATTATTTCAAGAAATGTACTAGTATTTAAAGAACATATATTACCTGTGTGTATATATGTGACATGTTTGTGTGTGTTCTCATTTGTGGGTATAACTCTGTATGCATGTGTGCTCATGTGCGTGGAGGACTGAGGTTGACACCGGGACTCTTCCTTGATTGTTCTCAACTTTATTCATTGAGGGAGGGTTTTGTTGGGTTTTATTTGTTTGTTTTTTACTTTATTTTATTTTATGTACATTGGTGTTTTACCTGCATGTATGTCTGTGTGAGGGTGTCAGAAGCCCAGGAACTGGAGTTACAGACAGTTGTGAGCAGCCATGTGGATGCTGGAAATTGAACCTGGGGGTCCTCTGGAAGAGCAACCAGTGCTCTTAACCACTGGGTCATCTCTCCAGCCCCTACGCAGGGTTTTTCTTTTCTTTCCTTTTCTTTTTTTTTTCTTTTTTTCTTTTTTTTTTTTGGTTTTTCAAGACAGGGTTTCTCTGTGTAGCTTCGTGCCTTTCCTGGATCTTGCTCTGTAGCCCAGGCTGGCCTCGAACTCACAGAGATCCGCCTGTCTCTGCTTCCTGAGTGCTGGGATTAAAGGTGGGCACCACCACCGCCCAGTGGGTTTTTCATTTGAACCCAGAGCTTGTTAATACCACTTAGTCTAGATCACCAGCTTGCTCCTGGGATGCCTTGTCTCCACCTTCTGAGAGCTAGAATTACAGGTAAGCCACCACTCTCGCCAGGGACCCAAACTCCAGTCTTCACACTGTCCAGCGGAGAGTTTATCTGCTGAGCCATCTCTACATAACTTGTTATTTGGTGGTGAGGGTCTCTTTCATTTTTGTTTGCTGGGGCTGTGGCAACTCAGTGCTGCATGTCAAAGATTTGGGTCCTAGAATGTAATTTAAGAGGCTGAAACCAGGGGCTGGAAGGTTGTCATGAAGAAGACTACACTGTAGGCTCCTTCTCAGCTTCTAGTGTTTGATGGTCATGTTCGGCATGCCTTAGTTTGTAGATCTCTGCCTTCTTGTTCACAGAACATTCTCTGATTCTGTAAGGGCACAGAGTCAGTCTGACATGATTAGAACCCACTGTAAAGGTATTACTTAAGTCTGACTTTATCTGCAATGACTTTGGTTCCAAATACATGCCCAAGGAGCTATATCATCAACACCACCATCATCACCACCACTGCCACCAGTATCACCATCATTATTATCACTATCACTACCATTACTGCCACCATGATTGCCGTCAGCATCACCACTACCAGTATGGCTACCACTGCTATTGGCATTGGCACCATCACTGGAATCACCATAACTACCACGATCACTATCACTATGATATTTATCCTCATCACCAAAACCACTACCATCAACATCATCATCACAACCATCACCATCATTATCTTCACCACTATCAGCATTACCATGATACTATTTACCACACACTACTATCTCCATCATTACATCACCATCGTCAAAGCTACCACCATCAATATCATCACGTGATCACTACCAGTACCCTTCCAACCTCTGTCACCATCACTAAAGCACTGTCATCATCACCATCACCCCTATTATCACCATCACCTGCATCATCAGCACCACCATCATCATTACCATTACCATCATCACCAACACCATAGCTATTATGGTTACCATCACCGCCATCTTGGTCACCAACTCCACTGTCATCCTTTCAGGCCAGTTACCATTTACCATTTCAAGCACTTTATCTGAAGTCACTTACCTGATCCTCCTTATAGCCCTCTGGTATACACATTACAATTATCTATGTTTTACAAATCATGACCCTGAAACCCAAAAGACCCCATGGGTAGAGCATAAGAGCAGGATTTAAACTGCAGCATCAAGCTTTGTGGATCAATGTCCTTAAGGGATAGTCAGATGGGCGCTGTCTATTTGCAGTACCAAATTTTGGATATGACAAGTATTTCCTGATAACAGCGTAAAGTGATTAATCAGTTGGTGTATGTTTCATCACGCAGATCTCAAAGGCAGAAAAAAAGGAAGCCTCAGAATTTATGCAACGTGAAGTTATTTATAAAACACCAGGCGTGGCTTATGGCTCAGTAGTAAAGCACTTGTGCCAACACACACGAAAAAGTGCAAAACCAGAAAAGTTTATCAGTCAGTTACTTTAATGACTAATACAGCGTAAGACTTCAGGCAAGGTAAAAAAAGAACACAGAATTCAGCCTGTGACAGCCAACATTCTAGAAGTAGGAAGCATACAGTGGAACTATACAAGTTTCTGGGTAGCATTGTAGCTGCTACCCTGGGTGTCTTCATTCATTAAGGCTATCACACAGGAACATATAAATTATAGTTACTAGGGCTAGGGAGAAGGCTTAATGTGTAAAGCACTTTCTATATAAGAGTGAGGACCTACCTGAAGCCGGTACCATAGCACATGTCTGCAAACCCAGTGTTCCTGTGTAAGACAAGGAAGCAAGGTCAGGCAAATCCTTGGAAGCTTATGGGACAGCTTGCTTGGTGTATGTGGCAATGAGCAACAAGGGACTCTGTCTCAAACAAGGATGGAAGGCAAAGACCAACACCTGAGATTGTTATCTGATCTCTACATGCACATTGTGGTAAGTGTGTACACCACACAGAGACAGACAGACAGA
Source organism: Onychomys torridus (assembly GCF_903995425.1). Lineage (NCBI taxonomy): Eukaryota > Metazoa > Chordata > Mammalia > Rodentia > Cricetidae > Onychomys > Onychomys torridus. The sequence goes on along the minus strand of NC_050447.1, from coordinate 124,496,602 downwards.
GACAGGGATAGAGAGACAGACAAATAGACAGAGAGCTGTAAAATTATAGGTCCTCTTCTGTGAATACTGTACCCTTTAGCTTTGCATGCTCGTTACTTGCTAACAAGCATCTCTGAAGCATTATGGCTTCAGTCTTGTATATGAATTTCTATCCAAGCCTAAAGGAAGTTATACATAAGATCCACGGGCAACTCTACATCTCCAAGCTGACACTGACCTCAGCACCACAGCATCCTGGTCCACAGGGGTAGGGTAAGGTGCACACGAAGCACAAATCTTGATTCATACAAAATACCATGTTTTCACTATTTTTGTTGAAATTCACTTAAAGCTAACTCTGGGCCTTGACTGTCCTCTTGACAGACAGGACACCCAGTCTCAGAGATAACAGAGTCTTTAGCAGCTCAAATCTGGAAGCCTTCCCAGTGTGCACCATGGACTTCCAACAGCTCCCAACACCCAGAAAGCAAGGTCAGGGGCCTCCCAGAGGCCCTGATGACAGGACACATGGTCTCCCCCTCAGCAGGCCTGCTGTCTCCCTGGGCCCTGTCCTGAAGGCATTGCTTCCCATTCACCTTCCCCTAGAAGGTAACTCTCTTCTGGGACTCCAGATTATCAACATTCCACTCAAGACCAGGAATGGTAGCCCAGCTCTCCCTATGTTCCTCACCTTAGGTCCCTCCCAGCTCCCAAGCCCTTCCCAGTACACCCCTTTCTCATCTTCCTTGTGTTAGCCACTGAGCAATTAAAGCCAGGAGGAGCTAGAGAGACAGAGAAGAACGCTGACAGCCTGCTGGATGAAACCAAGTCTTCACCTCATTGCTTGCAATGTAGTCCCTATTCCAGGGCACAGAGCCCATCTGCTTAAAAACCTAACTAACGCCTTCCCAGGGCCATATAGTGATTGGCTCAGTCTTTGATTCTGTGGTCTGGAGAATCAGTCCACACCCTCTCTTTCTGTCTTGGGTTCACACAAATGCACATAGCGTGTTCACTCACACACATCCCTTTCCATGCACACACACACACACACACATGCATACACTCAACATCCTATTGCATGCACAGTCATGTATGTGCACACACTTGTTACATACTCTCATGTATACACATACACATACATTTACTAGTCACACACACATTTCCATAAGCATTCTAATATGCACATAACCACCAGTGCACACATAAAAATGATGTGCCAGAAAAGCCCCAAGCCTAATTCTCTAGTCTAATATGTCAAATGGGTTTGTTTGTCTTGCAGTTTTGCGGTTCCTAAGCAGTCATTCCAATTCCAGAAAGCCCTGGGAACAAGATACTATTTCATAACAGGTTTGGAGGCAGAGTTCAACCTGAATGCACGTGAGGCATTCTCTGCCTGACTTAGTTTTGCTATAAAACATTAATACCTTTGCCTGCCGGCTGCTACCCACACACAGTGGGGTTGGGTGGAGCATGTGATAAACACACTGTCCAAAACACCCTCAGGCTCAAATCCTATCTGACTCCAGGGTTACAGGTGAAGGGTTAGTTTCATCCGTATCTAGCATGTAAAGACAGTGAGTACCAGGCCATTCCCAAGGAAGCCTGGGAGTCAGGATAGCACACTACCACCATTCCTCACTTGTAGAGTTGCACTGAGCATTTTGAAGACAAATCAAGTCACATCCCAACAGACTCAGACAGGACTTCAATTCATGAAGCTTCTAGACAATCAACTGAATGAATGCTCTTCCTTCTAGACCCAAATCCTATTAACTCTCTCAGACTGACTGTCTCTGCAAAGGACTCCTAGGAGTTAGTCTGTCTTCTTCCTATCCTTGATGGGAAGTGCACATGTATACAATTCGAGTACATAGGTATACACACACACACACACACACACACACACACACACACACACACACGCTCATGCACCTCTCTTAGAGGTTTCCCCAGGGAATCTGTCCACAGAACTCCATAGCAGCCAGCTGCCATTAGTCTTCATGTAGCCCCAAAACAGAACCTGAACGCAGTGTGACCAATATCTCCAAAGTCTGGTATCTCTAACACCGTCCTCCAACCCCACCAGCACTCACACAACTGAGCCAAGGGGAGGGTCCTGCACTCAGTTCCAGGATTTTTATCCCAGGTGGCTTGTATCTCCTTTTCCTGAATTGTTCTCAAAGGTAATTTCAGAGTCAACAAAGAAACCCTGCTCAGCACACACCTGTGGTGAGGAAATTGAAGCAGTTGCCGAAGTTAAAAGATTGCTTAAGAGCAGCCGAACATCAAAGCCCTCGCCTCTCAAAGAGGGATCCCAAACCCCAGGCCACCTCATGGAAAGCTCACAGCTATGGGGTAGGGGTGGGGCTCCCCTGTGAGGAGGGAACTGGGTGGAGGGAGGTGATTCAAGGAAGTGTACAAGGTCTTTGAACTTGGAAAAGGGGTGACTTGGAAATTTGTCCTTCTGCTACGGAAGTTCCCAGCGGAGGGCTGACACCTGTTCGGTACACAGAGATTTCCTACAGTCAAGAGCAAGTCTGGGGCTTTTCCCTGCTTTCCTCCTGTCAAACTCAGATGAGCCAAGGACTCACAAACCTCGAGACCACAGATCTTCCGCTCTGCTCGGCAGAGTCCATCCATCCCTCCCTCCAGCTTCCCACCCTGCTACCTTATCACCTATGTCAATACACATTTCCCAACGATGCTAAAGAGTCCCGAAAGCAAATATTCTACTACCTCCGGGAACTCTGGAGGAAGCAGGCCCATCAGACAAGACCCCATCACCTCCATCAATGAGTAACAATCCTTACGTGCATATCCCAGATGGTGAGCCACAGGGCCAAAACTCTCCTACCTGGGTTCAGTGGAGCACCTTCAGACAGGACAATGTGCACGAAGTGTGCATGAGTGGTCTGATGCAAGGCTCTATTGACTCAGTGGCAAAAGGCTATGCTGGCTGTAGGCTCCCTGCCACCAGCAATTTGTATGTGAATGTCAGACTAAACAATCCCTTTTGATAATCAATAATTTTAACTCATTTCAACCTTAAATATAATTCTTAGATTATATTATCTACATATAAACAATAGAACTGACAGATGAATGGACCACTGATGATGATGGGTGAATGGACAGGTGGTGATGATGATGGATAGATGTACAGACAATTGAGGCATGTTTGGATGATGATGCATGGATGGATGGATGGAGGATGGATGGATGGATGGATGGATGGATGGATGGATGGATGATGTGTGGAAAGATGGATGTATTTATAATTTATAATAACATCTATTTGGGTAAATGTTTAAGTACAATTACCTTGGAGAACATACCAAATCCTTAAATGCTGGCATTATGTGTAACTTCTGAAGATACATCAGCAGTGGGCATTGCTTTGGTAGTTCAGGGGCTCTGGGTAGCATTCACCAGTGCTAAAATTTTTTTTATGTGTGAAAGTTCAAAACAACACAAAGTCTATAGCACTCCTCGATAGGCCTCACAGCTACATGCATAGGAAACTTACTGTCTATTGTAGCACCGTGAAAATGTGTGATGCTGCACATGGAGATGGGAACAGGGTTGTCTTTCAATGCAGACCCTTCCTCCAAGTGATTGGTTGATGGATGATACTAGATGCCCACAGGGCCATATGATTGTGTGGCACTCTCCCTAGGAATAGCTCAAGCACCCTTAGCCCTGCACACAGAAGGCCAGCAGCGCCTTGGGCATTCTTTCCATTTTTAAAAACTTCCCTGAAAATTCCTAGCAAGCCCTTGTGAGACCAATTTCTCTCAGAGCTGCCACTGGAAACAGAATCCAGCCTCACAATGGGTTGAAGTTGGATGTCAGCCTCTTCCCCCAGGAGCTCATTAGCCACTCACATTCCACTATAGCTCCTAAGACTTCATAGTAGAAAAGACTAAGCCACTGGGATAGGCCACCTATAAACCCTCTGAGTCCCTTTTGCCAACCCCTGGACAGGTATGCTACAACTATGCCACAGCATCAACCCCAGGTACATTCAAATGTAATTAGGGTTGGGATTACAGGTAGGGCTGAGTGGTGGATAGATGGATGGAAGGGTGAGTGGATGGGAAAGTGGATGGATGGGTAGATAGATGGATGGGTGGGCAAATGGATAGATAGATTGGTGAGTGGACGGATGACTAGGTGGTGAGTAGATCTGGATGCAGTCTTGCTCTAGGTGCTGGGGTCTCCTTGGCAAACCTCAATACATTGGAAAGTCCCTTACACTTGTTGGTGGCCCTCCAGCCAGTTAGATGGCCATGTTTATTAGAATAGATACTAATATATCACATATGCGATGTCAGGGCTAGACCTGGAAGCTTCTTCCCTCACCTCACAGTCCCAGGGATGCTCTGACTTCAACATCCACCCATGATTCATCTCTTCCTGCCTGATTCCAGAGTCAGCACTCAAGCAGACAGCAGACAGAGGTGGAGAGACTGTAACACAGATAGGCCTGGCTTTGTGTCTCTCTTCCACACTACCTAGCTTTAAATATAACTTACAAGAGCCCTCTGTGGCAGGCCAAGCTCTGGCCAAGGCCCCAGCACAGCACAGCAGCACAGACAAGAATGGAGTCCTGCAGTCAGGTACCACAAACTCAAGCAAGTCTAGAATGAGCCAGTTTAAAACATTAAGGGGGGGGGGGGGTGGTTCACTGTACTGAGTAGGGGTTCGCGGGGGCGGACGGGGGCTGGTTTGCCTGAAGGAGGACAGAAAAGTGCTATCTGCTTAAAGGAATTAAAGGAAGTAACTTCACGGCAGCCAGTTTATTTTTGCTCCATGTCTCTTTATTTTTCTCCACCCTTCTCTGTCTAGAAAAGCAACTTCCTCGCCTTAGCCAATTGGAACACTGCCATTTGGTAGAATTTGGTTTGCCCGATTCTAAGAAAAAGCCTACTAAGATCTTGAAATTAGCTGTAGTTCTGTCTCTTGACAGCAGTGACAGAGCTTGAGGAATTTGCTTGCCTCTGCAAGCCTTACTGTCTGTCCCTACATGGAAAGCGGAAGAGGGACATCAGCCAGCTCACATGCAGGCGTGAAAGGACAGAGCAGACAGCCTGGAGAGCACGCAACTCACCATGAACACAGGACAAATGGGAGTTAATGTCAGCTCCATGTCACAAGTGGAAAGCATGGGATACATCAGGTGAGCAAGCCCACAGGAAAGGCTGTGAGTGACCTAGAATCAGAGCAAAGCAGGGCAGCCCCCATTCACTCCTCACATCTGCTTGGACTATGATTTGCAAAGCTCACCATGTGCCTCAGCCAGTATCCACCTTGTCTCTTTTCTGTTGCCGTCGCAAAATAGCCAAGGCTGGGTGATCCATGAAGAACAGAGGTCTGCCTGCCTGTAGCTCTGCAGGTTAGATGTCAGGAACGTGGTACCGGCATCTGCTAAGGCCTTCCTGCTGCAGAGCGTACTGCTCAGTGAAGCAGGACAAGGACCAAGTTCAAGCCCCTCTTCCTCTTCTGATAAAGCCCTAGCTGGCCCCATGACCTCGCTGACCCTAGTCACCTCCCACAGTCCCACCTCCAAGCGCCATGAACATATGAATGTAGTGATCATTGTTCCAATATGGGAACTTTTAGGGTACCTAGCTAAACTACCTCAGCCTTCCTTGGGTGGAGAGAAGAGATGTCAGTCAGCCTTGTGACATACAGGTGGGATGAGAGCTATGACCTCCTCCTGACCTCCTTTCCTTGACCTCTCTGGATAGATAACTGTCTGACGGACCTCAGGGTCAGACTCCAAACACACAGGGTCCCCTTTCCCAGGGGTGATTTGTAGGAGTGATTCTCTTCTACCAGATGGATCTCATCAGGTTTGGTGGCAAGTGCCTTTACCCACTGAGCCATCACACTAGCATCCACTTTGTGTTTTGCGACAGGGTAGCTCACTGACCTGGAACCTCGAGGATCTCCCTGTCTTCACCCCCAGTGCTAAAATTCCAAACCCTCTACCACAGCCAGCTTTTTCTCTGTATTCTGGGGTTGAATTCAGATCTTCCTTGTTGCTGGTTGAGCTGTGCCCCAACTCCAAGTCTCCTTGCCTTTGTGGTCCAGTATTGAGCATCTTGGTTCCACTGCCCCTCAGGTATGAGGGTTTTATAAACAGGTCTTCTGCCTGTTGGGAATAAACAACCCAACAGCGGCCTCATCCTCTTGGGTCCACAGTCATTCCTCTGTCTACAAATCCCACTGAGAAAGACCACGGTCATTTAGGAGCACAAATCAATGCCCAAGGCCAGTCTCCTCGTGACTGTGGACAGGTGCCATCTTTGAAAGCAAGGTTGCTAAGTGTGAACTCCTTTCCTTTCCTATTCAGGTCATCTTGCAGGTGGTAGAGACACCTGGGGCTCTACCACAGATAGAAAGGCTGGTCACCCCAGGGGAAGCTACTACACGGGACCTGTTCTTGAATGTCATCTTCAAAGTATCAGACTTTTGCAGGATCTGCCCATGCACCCTTACAGTTCTTTCAAAGTGAGTTAAGAACTAGTTGTAGAAACTGCTTTGGAGTTATTTCCTGGTCTAGTATTGGAACCTGGCCAGAGCTTGGCAACTCCTCAGCCTGAATGTAATGTCTTCGGATTACAACCTCTACCAACGTGCAAATTCATCTCCCTGGACCTCCTTAGCATTGATGAGGCTACAAGTAATACAAATACATCTGCTTGAAGGGGCTGCTGATAGTGTCTGTGAGGTTTAAAGAGTCACTATGATTTAGATGCTTCAGGCCAGCTAAACTCTGGGGAGCCGGAATAAGACCACTCCTCCAGTCTCCACAGCAGGAAATAGGGAGGGGCATGAGCCAGAGCCTCCCCAGTTAGCTGGCTCCTGTCCTCTGGGTTCAAGAGTGACCAAACAGGTTCTCCAGGTAGCAGGACCAGTGCGTGCAGGGCAAGGAACACCCTGTTCCTAGCTCTGTCCCAAAGGGCTGATTGTGAGTGCACAATCTAGGTCTAATGTGTGGGTGGCACATCCTTCATGCGTCCCCAACCATGACCTGGAGCGTGCCTGGAGAGGAAAGTCACCCTCTATAGGGGTTAAACTAGGCTAATCTATTCAAGCCAGAGAATAAAAGCTCAGAGCAGAGGAGGGACCTTCCCTGCATCCATCTCGGGAGGGTCTGAACAGACCAGATATGGACTGCACCCTAGTGGGAACCCCAATCATTGCCTCCTATTTGTTCGGCTAAGGCAACTTGGGGGGAAGGAGGTTGTCAGTGCAGATTCCCAAGCCCAAACCCACCTGAATCTTTACCAGGGAGTCACATAGGGCCATATCTAGGAATTGTGATCCATACCCGAGGACCAGATACTCCTCCCGCAGCTGAGAGAATAAAGCCTAAGTCTTGAAACATTGAAGTCACTGGGTTAGAGCTCAGCTTGGTCTTGACCATTCAGAGTCTGTGTCCTGGAGGACACTCAGAGATGGTGCAGGGGTTTTGATTGATTGCTTGCTTGCTTGCCAGAAGCCCCAGCATCCTCCTAAGGCTGTCCGTCAGCATCGGTTGTCCACAGGCTAGCCTTATACCCTCCCATTTCCCCGGCCATCACACTCTGGGTCTCCAAGCCTAGCTGACAACTCCCCTCCCCCAGAAGCAAGTCACTCATTCCAGTAAACTTGGCTCAGCTTGAGGCTGATTCCTATATTTCGAAATCAACCATCAGGCAAATGCCACTCCACACCTGGTAGCCGGCTCTGGTGCAAGCACTCTTCTCTCCATGCCTACAGCCCAGCTTTGCACCCAGGGGTGCCAGAAAGCAAGAGGCAGGTGCAGACGGGAGAGCTCACTCTTTTCTTAGTTCAGGCCCACGGGCCACTGTTCCTGTCCCCCCAACAGCTGCTTTATCTGCCTTCTTTGCCTGTAAGGATTGAGGAGTTGTTGGAATAGACTATGCCCTGAGTTCTGACAGTTGAGGCTCACTCAAAGTGTTCATAGTTCTCAGAAATGCCTGTAACAAAAGCAGATTCATCCCAGTGAAAGGGCAAGGCCCAGAGTGGTTAACTGCTTTGCCCAAGGTCTCACAGTAGGCAGCGAGATGCCTGCCAAGCAAGTTGACTCCCCAACCCTGAGGTCTTTGCACATTAGGTGAAATGCTCTTGTTTGGGAAATTGATGACCTTTTAGGGCCATGTACCACCAGCAAAAGCTCCACCCTGTATTCACTCAGGCCCACACACAGAGCCCAGACGGATACTCACATAGGAGGTGCATTACACATTGCATACCACCCATCTTCAGCAGCATTCTGGCAGGAAGCTCTCTGCCCTGGCCCTTTCTTCTAGCTTTGCCCTGGTGAGCCAGTCACAACACAGGGAAGAGGAAGTGGTATTAAAGACCTGTCCCCCAGGAGCCTCTGGAAGTATCCATATGGCCCAGGGATGCCTCTGGAAGGGGAGCTTCAGAGGCTGCTTGTGACCTGAGGGAAAAGGGTAGGTGTCCATAACAGGTCCATCCAGTGATCCTTAGGCCTATTTCTGGGTGCAATGTTGGAGGGACTCAGTCCTAGGTCTTTGGTCTTGACGTCCCAATTAGAACTGGACCATCTCAAAAGGCTACTCCAAATCCTATGCAGGGCTGGGGGCTGGGATGTGGCTCCTTTGTAGAGTGCTTGCCTGACATGCACAAAGTCCTGGGTTCAGTTCCCAGCACCACATAATGACTAGCCATGGTGGTACATGCCTGTAATTCCAGCATTTAGGAGTTGAGACAAGAAGATCTGAGACTGGATGTCAACCTATATTAGGAATTTGAAGCCAGCCTAAACCACACAGACCCTGTCTCAAAAAAATTAAATAAAAATAAAAAGTCCTGTTCAGGCCTTGTGACTCTTCTCCACCCTGACACCCACGTGCCCTGGGGTGCATATCTGCGGGGTTCCAAAAATAAGGAGCATGCATGTTTGGACATGTGGCAGTACTAAAGCTGAGCAATGATTCCCCACAGGCCCCAGGAGCCTGGGCCACACAGATGGTAGTGCTTATTCACCTGCTGCCTGGAGACAGGTTCCCCTGTTTGGTGACAACCAAAGAACCAGGCAGGAACAAAGGGTGGGAAGCAATACCTGCCTGGTATGGGGGAGATGCAACAGCTATTGGACATTTTGCTCTGAAGCCCTCTAGGGACTGCTCAGTGCTCCTGTGCATCTGGCCTCAGCTACTGGCCAGATCATCAGGAAGAATCTGAGATGAGCTGCCACCCAGCTAAAGTACATGGCAGAGCAGAATACCCTAAGAAAGGATGGGGCATCATTCCATGCAGGTACATGCCCCCATGCAGTCCTAGGAGATGGAAAAGCTGAGGTTGGTGGTAACAGGGATATCGCAGTTATCGGTGCACAGGAGCCCAGACAGCACCTCTGACAGCCACTGGACCCCAAGAGGGTGACTTCCAGATGGCCAGTGTCAGCTGCCTCTCTTTTCCCTAAGGGCCTTCAGCAAAGTGACAGATGACAGGGCTATGTTGTGCAATGTGCTGGGCTTGTGGCCTCTGGGGGCTGCAGCATGCTGGACCAAACAGCATGTGCAGGTTTGTGCATAGTCAGGAGCCCTGGGCCGGCGAGAGGCACTGACTGCCTTGGGCTGTGTTTCACAACTATCTTCTTTGGATTTCAATTAGCAGAAGAGTTGCGTCCAGCAGGGCTGGCGGCCAGTGGGGCTGTTTCCCCTCTTGTTCTCCATAGTATTTGTGCTCTGCTTGTCCTGAGAAGAGGCCACTCCTCAGATGGTTTGCTCTCTCATTCCTGGCTGCCCTCCTGAATCTCAGTCACTTGGGCTCTGGCTCAACTCACCCTTGGCAGAAACCCAGTGGCACTCAAAGTTTGTCCTGGAGCCAGGCAGGAACCTCGGCATTTGCCGACCTTCAGATATGTATGTGCCATTAGAAGAGCCCTTTACTGGTGACAAATGTCAGGTTTAACATAACAGAATGAGAAATAAGGATCCTGGTGGCAAAAGGCCCTGCAGGCTCTGTACGATTACACTGTGTTCTGCCTCAGAGAGTCGGGTGGAGCCTGTAGCAAACCTGGAGAAACTGGGGGAGCTGAGCTATGTCCTCTGCACAGTCGTGGCCAGGGGGACAGAAGTCTGTAGAAGGAGCGGCTCTGTGGAAACTTCCCTCCAGGGGCTTCATCTTTGTATGTTCCTTCTCCCCACCCCCTGGGTGTGTCCCAAGTCCCTGTGTATCAGCCTCTATCTGTGGAACGAACACTGAGCACAAAGCCTCTGGCATGCATGGGAGAGCATATGGTGTCCGCACCACAGCAGCTGCTGGCAGATGACAAAGAGCACGTAAGATCTTTTCTCTGTGCTCCTGATGTCCACGATGGAGCCATCAGGCAGGGCTCTGATGCCTCCAGTGCTCCTGGTATTTGTCCCTGGGTGCTGGGGCAGACACAGGAAGTTTTCCATAGGACAAACTCAAGCTATGTTCTTCAGTCACAGGAATCACCACTAAATGCTAAAAGGTGCCTTGAAAAAATTAAGCACTCCAGTGAAGTTGGGCCTCTCTCTGCTGCGCTGTTGCTGGGATGAGCTTCTGATTCACAGCCCCTCCTCTCCTCCTCCAGACAGTGACAATGAAAGGAACAGACTCCAAAGAACCCTAGAGTTCTCTTCCCAGGTTAGACAAGGTTGTGTGGACATTTAAGACATCCTGACTGGTGCTCCACTGTGACTTGTGATTTCATCCAGTTGTTAACCAGAGGATCTTCCCAAAGTCCATCAAACGTATGGAGCTAGCATAGAGGGCTGACACACACCTTGGAGCAGGGTAGCACACTGCAGTTCCCATATCCACTGTGGCTCGTGTGTGTGTGTGTGTGTGTGTGTGTGTGTGTGTGTGTGTGTGCGCGCATATATGTAGGTGGGTGCAGTGGAGACTAGAGTTCAACCTCAGGTATCATCATTCCGAAAGCACCATCTACTTTTGGGAGTGGAGGACAGGATCTCTCACTGGCCTGGAGCTCACCAAGTAGGCTAAACTTGCTGACCACCAAGCCCAGCAACTCGCTGTCTCCACCTCTCCAGCTCCAGCACTGTACACACACACCAGTATGCCCAGTTTTTGATGTAGATGCTTAGAATTGAACTCAGGTCTCCATGCTTCCCAGACAAGCACTGTACTGACTATGATATCTCTCCAGACTCTTTCTATGGTTTGAATCACTTCCAGTTCGCCACAGAAATGAAAAACAAAAATGAGTACAATCCAACAATTGAATAAAGTATTTCTAAACGAACAAATTCACCTATATTTTATTATAGCATATTATTACAATGTTCTGATCTATGTTGTTATTACTAATTTCTCACAACATGTGCCTAACTACTAAACTTTACCATGGGTCTGTTTTGTCTATAGTTTTGGGCATTTAATAGGGTCTTGGTACACATCTCCATAGATGAAGGGTGATACTGTAATGCACATTTTCCCCCCCAATGGCACCTATAGCTCTCAAACTTGAGACATCTCACCTCACCTTCCTCACACCCACCTGAAGGACAGCTTGCACTTTCCTCTGCTGCCTCAAGAGAGTGTGAAGGCTCTTGGAGGGAGCAGAGAAAAGAGAGGGGCTGCAGCCCTAGCTGCCAGCTCACCATGCTCAAGGTCCAGAGGGCTTGAGAGTAGGGGAGGATTTTAGAGATGGTTCAGTCAGTAAAGTGCAAGCATGCAGGCCTAAGTCCAGATCACTAGAACCCATGTAAAAAGTTTGGTGTGGTGGGGGGTGCCTGGAACCCCAGGGACAGAGAGGAGACAAAGACAGGTGGATCTCTGGGGCTCAACTAACCTACATGATGAGCTGCAGGTACAGTGAGAGAGCCTGTCTCAAAAAAGGAGGAGGAGGAGGAGGAGGAGAAGGAGGAGGAGGAGGAGGAGGAGGAGGAGGAGGAGGAGGAGAAGAAGAAGAAGAAGAAGAAGAAGAAGAAGAAGAAGAAGAAGAAGAAGAAGAAGAAGAAGGAAAGAATCAAAGAAGACACCAGCATTGACATCTGCCCTCTACACACATGCATGTGTTCACACATCCACATTAACAAGAGTATTACCAGAGACATACACAATATACACACTCCCCAAAAGAGAAAGAGAGAGATAGGGGTGGGCAGATGGTAGGGATGAGGGCCTTATGCCAAAAGGACCCAGAACTCAGCTAAGGGACCTGCAGGGATCTCTCAGCATAGAAATGGGTTATAGGAGTTCCTGTCCCCAGGAAGTGACCACATATATCCATTGAATCTGTGGGGAGAACCTCAGCTGAGCCTTGTGTGGCCTCATATGACTTCTGATGTCTCCATCAGCATGAGGGCAGAGTCTGGAGTCTTCCTGTCTTCACATGGGCAGCCGCACTGCACACCCCTTCCCAGACTATAGCATACTGTTTTCCTGAAGGCTGGTGTGGGAGACCTTGAGTTCCTGGAGCTGGGTTCTTCTGCCCAGCACTTCTGCCTTCACCGTGGGATAAAGCGGCTACTTTCAATATAAATGAAAACCAGCCCTGCTCCGTGGTATAGTCACTGTGTAGAGCCACTGGGGAAAATCAAGCCAGAGGAAGGGGAACCCCCCGGACAGGCAGAAGGGCTTCACTTGCTGGGCATCTGGAGAGATTGAGGCCATTAAACAAGAGACCCATCTTTCTGCCTCGGAGCTGAACTCTGATTACCGAGCACCAGGAAAAGGGAAGCTTTCTCCTGGCCTGACAGAAGCAGGATCTGGAGACCAGCTGGGAGAGGACAAGAGGCCAGGGTGACCCTGCCTGCAGACAACACAGGGCCAAATCAGCTCCTGGAACTGCCAGCCCTGGATGATGCTCTGGACTGAGGACAAAAGAGAAAAGCATCCTTCTGGAGGAGGTAGAGAAGCTACTCTGCTCTCCATCCAAGGGCCTCAGGACCCCGCGAACACATGGTGTGGGTGTCTGTGTGTCCCTGCAAGAGCACCATGCCAGACCTTTCAAGAGACCATGTCCTACGTCACCCTCACCACCGCTTGTCCTGTCCTTGCAGTGATTAATGGGCAGCTCTGTGTACCGCAGGGTAATGGTGGAAACCAGATTTTTTTTTTCAGGACTTAAGAGGCTCTGGAATTTGAAGAATAAAATGTGTTCTTTTACGAGGCATCTGTGAAAGGGCCAGGCAGTGATTCCAGCCTGTAGCTCAGTGAGTGTAGTCCTTGAACTGCCTGATAAGGGCCATGAGCAGTTTGACCTCCCCCTCCGGCCCTGCCTGAGGCCACTGGCCACTCATCCTTCCAAATTCCCACCTGTCCTGGGCCTGGGCCAAGACATGCCTCTCCTGCCTTCCTGAAATTGCTTCACAGCTGGATTCTCAACAAGGCCTTGCTACAAACCAGACTTCAAGGTGAAGACAGAAGTACTGGGGCCCCAGCTCCAGGAGCTCAAGGTCTCCTACACCAGCCCTCAAGAAAGCAGCATGCTGTAGCCTGGGCAGGGCTGTGCAATGGGGCTGCCCCTGAGACAACAGAGTAAGATTCCAGACTCTAGCAGCTTGGGATGCCATAGAGGGCTACAAGTGAAGTGGACTGCTAAGGAAAAGGGAACATTGGCCAGTCAAGAAAATCTGCAAACAGTACAAGGTAGTGCGAAGTCAGGCAGGGGAAACATGGGTAGTCTAGAGCAGGGGTCCCTGGGGACATAGCAGAAAGTTCAGTTGTTACTTACTCCTCAGAAAGGACTGGGCTTCAGGAGATGGTAAAGACAGAAATGAACAGGGTGAGTCTTGAGGTGAGGGTTTTAGTAAGGAGTTAGAGCATGCAGATTTGGGGAAAGAAAGACATGTGGGCATATGCCACAGAGCCAGGCAGTGGACTGGAGGCCAGAATAGCAAGCTGGAGCCCGTAGCATCAAGGGAGCCCTAGACAGCTGGAGAAAAATCTTAGAGTCAAGTGGGATAGGAGGGAAGCAGGCATGAAGAGGTGCCCCTGCAACTGTCTACAAGACCTGGAGGTCAGAAGATAGGCATACTCAGCAGATCGGTGAGAATCCCAAGGTTGAATGCCAGTTGTCAAACCTAAGTGTGTCAGTCACACATCTGGACTGTGGCAGGTCCTCTTGCCCATTTCATAACAGTAGCGGTGCTTGGCTTCCATGAGTCCTGCTGGTATTTCCTGTGGGATGCACTATGGAATACATTTATTGGTTTGCAGGGTTTGTTTTTCACAAATGTTGATATGCAAAGCAGATAAGACTTTATCCCCACAGGGGAGGAATGGATTATCATCCAATAGAAACGAAGCAGAGATGCGAGCATGCAAGTGTGATCATGAAATGGGTGATTTTAGTCTGTTTTCTAAATTGAGTGTTCGGTGATTTTTTTTTTCCCTCCTGGGGCTGAATGTAAATTAGAATGGAATGGACTACTGACTACTGATTAACTGATTTGATCTAAAACCAAAAAAAAAAAAAAGAAAAAAAGAAAAGAAAAGGAGCCAGGCGAGAGTCTTCATGGGTCATTCCAGGAAGGTAGGTGGCAGTCAGAGTCAGGTCCAGGAAGGAGCTGGAAAATGGGTAGCCGTAGAGGGCAACCAAAGGAGCATACAAATGAGCACCCAGAATCTGGTCACCTGGACATCAGCAGCAGATTTAAAAGCCATTACAGAAATGCCACGCCCCCAAAGACGCATAAGAAACAAGTGCTAGGATTAAATCTCTGAAGGTCCACTAAAGGCCCTAGGAAGGTGTGGCCTGAGATATCCATGACCCTGGCAGATGTAACCTTGCTGAGCAGAGAGCTTAGAACGTGGAAGGCATCAGGAGAAGATGGGAACCCAGAAGCCAGTCACACTGAAAGCATGTGTAGGCTGTGACAGGCAAGAGCTAAAAAATAAAGCAGAAAAGCATGAGGAAATATTTAAACCTTCCACAACAAGACAAAGAGCTAACGGCTGTGCTATATCAAAAGCCTTCTGCAATTAATAAGAAAAAGACAGCTCCACTAAAACGTGGGGGCAAAGAAAACCCTGCCAGACATTGCCTAACTTTGCAGCCATTGGGAAACCAAGGCTTTACCAACCAAGACAAACTCCAGTGGCAGTAAGAGTGTCCAGCCTCCCTGGCAGGTGACATAAAGGCACACCAGCTGATATAACTCAAAGATCTGGGTCAGCCCGTATCATGTGTCCCCCGACGCCTCCATTCTCTACTGCCGCCCCAAAGACCACAGGGTCCACAGACCCAGAGTGCACAAGAAACGAACCTTCGTCTGTGAGCACCTTCAATTTTGAGTCTGTTTATTGAAGCTATTAGCATAAATGTAAGTGGTTAATACATGCAAAGGAGGGGCTGGAGATGTAGCTCAGGAGATAAGCTTGTCTACTATCCACAGTGCTCTAGATTTGACCCCCTGGATCCAATAAGCAGAATGTGATAGCATGCATCTGTGATGCCAGCACACAGGAGGTGGACACAACTCAACCTCTGCTACATAGTGTGTTTAAAGGTAGCTCAGGCTACATAAAATCCTGTTCCAAAATGCACACACACACACACACACACACACACACACACCTACAAGGAACCAGCAACTCGCAACAAAATAACAAATTGGCCAAATTATTATTGGGGGGCCAAATCACCCTACTTATATGAAGAAGATTAAAGTAACCTTAAGATACTATGTGGGCCAGGCAGCGGTGGTGCATGCCTTTAATCCCAACACTCAGGAGGCAGAGCCAGGCAGATCTCTGTGAATTCGAGGCCAGCCTGGTCTACAGAGCAAGATCCAGGATGGGCACCAAAACTACACAGAGGAACCCTGTCTCAAAAAAAAAAATTATTTCTGAGCCTGGCATGGTGGTGCATGACTTTAATCCCAGGTAGATCTCTAGGAGTTCAAGACCAGCCTGGTCTACAAAGAGAGTTCCGGGACAGGACAGCTAAGATTCACAGGGAAAGAAAAAAAGAAAAAAAATACTATTCTATTCTGTCTTTAATATTATTTAACTATTATAACCACATAATGTTCCATGGGTGGAAGCATCAATTGGTAAACACTTTTAAAGAATAACTTGACAACTTTTTTTTTGAAAATGAAAAGTTCATATGCAGTTCTACTTCTAAGAATCTATTCTAAGGTCTGAAGAGAGGGATCCCTGGTTAAAGTGCTTGCCACACAAGCTTAAGGACCAGAGTTCAAATCTCCAGAATCCATGTAAATCCCAGATGGGTATAGAAATGCTGGCTGTAATTCCAGCCTCAAAAAGGAAAGATCGGGGGAGAGGAAGTTTGCTTGAGAAACCCTACCTCAATAATTTGGAAGAATGATCAAATATTCTTCATATCAACTTTAGCTTCCACATGTATGCATATACATATGCACCGTGTGCACGTGTGCACACACACACACACACACACACACACACACACACACATACACACACACACACACACAAAAGGGAAAATTTTACTCTATAGACATATTCCTACTGGTTATATATGTACAAACACACACACACATTCCTACCGATGGGGTTTTTTTGAGGGGGGAGCAAAATAGAAGTTCAAACAACCTAAATGCCCAAATTGTTTAAGTTAATGAAAATGTACTCATTCCAAAGAACATGGCAGAAGTGACCAGTGAGGAGAATCTACTTCTGTGAATAGGTAGATGTCCATGATTCACTCTGTGAGAAACCATGCAGCAGATAAGCTACGCCATAATCTAAACTGTGGATTGTTCGGGCTGGGGAAATGACTCCATGATTAAAAGCACATGCTGCTCTTACAAAGGACCCAAGTGTGGTGTCCCAGCACTTACATAAGGCAGCTCACAACCACCTGTAACTCCAGCTCCAGGAGCTCTAAATCTCCCCCTTCTGGTCTTCATGGGTACCTACACTCATATGCACATACCTACACACAGACACACACAAACACATAATTAAAAATAAAATATAGCTGGGCAGTGGCAGTGCATTCCTTTAATCCCAGCACTCAGAAGGCAAAATCAGGAGGATCTCTGTGAGTAAGAGGCCAGCCTGGTCTACCGAGTGAGTTCTAGGACAATCAGAGCTGTTACACAGAGAAACCCTGTCTCATATATATATAATTTAAATTTATTTATATATAAGACCTATATATAATTAAAAACCTATATATAATTTTAAAATATATATATTTAAAAATAAAATGTGGTTCATAAGAATGGGCTTTCTTAAACATGCTACATAGATATGAAATTGCCCAGGCTCATCAGCATGGACCCTTCCACACTACATCCATAGATCCAAGTGCATAATTGTAAATATATTTAAAATCCCCAAGGTACAGTGTTCAAGAGGGATTCTGGTGAACTGGAACTTTCTCTTTAAGTATATACTTTGTATTGTGTTAAATGTGTAACAAAAAAAGGAGGGATCCTAAGGCAGTTAGAAAACTTGATTCTAACAATGTGCTATGTACGTGAATTGTGAGACAGAGGAAGAGAAGAAAGAGGGTGTGTGTCTCCAGGTCCCCGCGGGACTCCAGGACACTCAGCAAAATCTCACTTGATGGATTTTTCTTTTCAATTCTGAAGTAGCCCCTGGACCCAAAGAAACACTGATGTGTGCAACCTTGTCCTGAAATCTGGCCACAGAGAAGAGGATCCTGAAAGCAGAACATGTAGGAGGATGGGCGCAAACTTGGGATTAATACTATACACAATGGGCTTCAATTCCTTCCTGAAGATTACATGTTCATCTAAACCAGCAGTTCTAAATCTTGTGGGTCTTGACCCCTTTGAGAGGGTCACATATCCAATATCCTGCATGACAGATATTTATATTACAATTCATAACAGTAGCAAAATTACAGTTATAAAGTAGCAACGAAAAAATTTTATGGTTGGGGGTCACCACAACATATGGAACTATATTTAAGGGTCACAGCATTATAAAATTGAAAACCACTGATCTAAACCCAAAAGTATGTGGGTATTTTTATATGAGGTCAATCAAGATTTTCATCTGTAAATTTGCTTCTACAGGTCACATCTGAAGGAGAGTTTGGCTAGGTATAAAACTCTGGGATGTAGCTGGTGTCTGGCTTGCAAGGCACCAGCCAATCTTAAACAATTCCCAGAGTCCCCACTGTGCTAAGCTCTTTTGATCTGAAGATCCCTCTTCTTTGACTTTGATAAATGTCTATGATTATTCTTTCTCTTCTGGAATTCTTCTCTTGCCCTGTGTACCCCTTTGATTTATTCTTTCATTTTCCTCTTGTATATATATGTCTTTCTGTTCTGTTTTTCTGGATGATTTCCCTACATTATCTTGCAAACTGCTATTATATTTCTTTTTTCCTCCTGCCATATAGTTTTGATTCCAAGAGTGCTTTCTTATATTCTGAACGTCCTCTTCTGAGCATCCCAATATTATCTGCTAGGTCTATCTTTGCTTTTTTGTTCCATCTGAGCCCTCCTGGTCTTTCTGCCCTGTTCTTCTTTTCCTGGGTCATTTTTTTTCTGTTTGTTGTTATTTTTGGCAGAACTCTTCCTTCACTGCTCAAAGCTGACTGCCATTTCCCTACTAGCAAGGCCCCAGTAGCTGGTAGTAAGCTCTGCATGGGTGAGTGCTTGTCCTACTGTGGCTTCCATAGAGGATGCTCAGGTGCACACTTGGCAAGCCTCTTGGGTGACCCAGATAGATAGTCATTCCACAAATGAATGGATTCCACCAAAGAAGAGTCCTTCTGCTTTCTCCCTGTACAGCATTCTAAGGGCCAGTGGGGTAAGAGGGTGGAGAAAGGTGTGGCTAATTCTACAAAGATGTATATTTAATGCACCTTCTCACAAACTGGGGTCCAGTCCCATCACTGACTGGTTCTCCAGTTTAGAGTCAGATCCTGGTCCTCTTCCTCTCAGGACCTTCAGAATCCATGTCCTGAAAGATCTATGTGACAGCTGCAAGTATGTCACATGACTCTGAGCTGCTACAGGGTCTCCCGTTGAAAGCAGGGTCCCCCGTTGAAAGCAGGGTCCCCAGTCTCTTCTTAGTCCAACAGGCCTATGGTGGGAGAAAAAAAAAAGTTATAGCAAAAGCAAGCCAATGCAAATCTGAAGTGAGGTCACACAGGCACACAGCAGACCCCTGGAGGTGTGGCTGCTGCCTTGGAGCATTCTTCACCACACTGAGGCGGAGCCACAGCCACAGGAAGAGGCCACATTTGAGCCTGGGACCACTGATTCCTGATGAACTTCCTTTCACCCCCTCCATGTGTCTCACAACATAGTTGAGCCCCACTCAGCCCTGTAGTAGCCTGGATCACAGAACAGGGAGCATGGTAAATGGTTCCTCCACCCCTCTTATTTAGTGTGCTGTGGGCCAACAGGAAGTGGAGCAACCATGAACTTCCCTTTTGTTCTATGTTTAGCCACAGCACATAGTCATTCATGTGCACATGTTTTATACCATATATACCATACCACATGGATAAAGACCACATACACTGCATGCACATCTACCACATGCCACACAACACACACTATATACATGGACAATAGATACCATATTCCACACACATGTATACATACATACGTGTATACATATATACATATATTACATACCATATATCAGACACACACCACCTATCATATTCACACATTATACATACTACATATACACCACATATGCCACACTTATACCAAATACCATAACCATACACATTACACATATAATATATACCATATACCTGACATGTATGCATTCACCATACATCACACATTCCCACCACACACACTTACACTTCACACGTGTGCGTGAATTTCCAGATACAGAGGTCCCCCCTCCACACACACACACACACACACACTTGCCCTCCTCTGGTTTTGCTGGCCCGTCTGCTCCACTGTCATCATGCCTCTGGCTCATACCTTTTGTTGGTCGTGTACTACGTGGTAATCAGGCACGTAGGACAATGTGCATAACCAACATGCAGATCTTAACCAGAAAGCACAGTGAAGCGTTCTGTGTGTTTTTGAACATGTGAACCTGGGGCCTCAGGAAATCTAAGGCAGTAACTTGGGACAGGAGGATACCCAACGCAATCTTGATCCTCATCAGGAACAGTGGAGTTGCCCTGCCTGGAGGATGTCCCTTTTGGCTGCTTCTGTGCATATGGGATTGGGATTAGTGTTCTGGTATACAGTGCTTACAGCTCACCCCTGGTCCACAGTAGAAGCCTGGTCCACCCTGCAGGTAGACAGCTTTAACAGAAAGTGGCTTCTCAATGGGTCACAGAAAGTTTCCGGGAAGCTGCAGGGTATGGCTGGAAGGTGGGAGGACAGCTATCACCTTTCAAAGTCAGGAACTAGCAGTGGTGAGCACCTGCTACACCAGCAGTGCCCACAGTCACCCAAGGACCTGCCTTTGGCTGACTGACCACCATGGTGAGGAAAAGCTAGGAAGTGGTGAACGCTTTATTACTTAAATTGGGACTTTTAGATTGAAAACAGCGTGGCGTGTTCTCAGACCACATCATAAACCTGGAGCCCTTTAGCGTCTGCTCAGCTTGGAGTGACTCAGCAAAACTCATCATGACTCCTGAACAAAACAACACCAGCTCATGCCTCCTGACAGCACTCTGGCCTTGTTGGGAGAGAAAGCACCCCCATGTGATACTCAGTACTTTAAGAGGTATGGAGAAGTCTTGCTATAAGGCCCCACTAGACTGGCTCACATACCCTTCACAGCCTCAAGAGAAGCAGAATAAAGAAAAAGCCAAGGACTAGGATCCTGAGGGCTCTGGACTGCCGTGGCCACTCCCATCCTGTGCCCTCCAGGGCTAGGCTCAGGTTACCCAGGTGGCATTGTCCCACTGAGTTCTGTCTTGGTTCCTCTCCGTGACTGAGGCCTGCACTCTAGCAGCCTGTCAGATCTCATCATGAACATTTCTAATGCAAAGGAAGAGGAAAGAATCACAAAGCAAGCTTCATGATGCTACCGGCCACATTTGGCTGTTCAGTTATCCCGGGGTACGTACAGTTTGCCTCCAAAACCAAAATCTGAGGATTCTCTAGCCAGAGTTAGGTGTAACCAACACACATCTATCAGCTCAAATGCTGTAAACCATGTCTTCATTGTTCATGATGCCTTGTGGTAATGATATTATCAGCTTGATAGTCCATAAAATCATCTAAGGGACAAGCCTCCAAGCATATGTGTGAGTGGTTACCTAATGGCCACTGGGAGTGGAAAAACTAACCTTAACTGTGGGTAACACCATTCTATGGGCTGGGATCCTGGGCTGAAGAAAAGGGAGAACGTGAGCTGGGAGCAGCCTTACCTGTCTCCTTCCCGACTGGTAGACACGGTATAACCATCTGCTTCAAGCTCCTACCATGTGACTTCCCCACCATGATGGCCTGCACCCTCAGACTGAGACGAAAGGGACTCTTCCTGAAGTTGCTTTCCCACGGTAATGAGAAAGTAACCAATACACAAATATAATGTTTTCCAGTTCCAGGCTAAGAGAGCCACTTAGATGCTGTCTCCATAAAAAAGAATCTGAGTTAACAAAGGATAGACTCTGTCTCGAAGAAAGTGGAAGAGGTTGGAAATCACAAGTTGCTGATAGGACAGCCGCAAAGTGTGGAGAAACAGAGGGCTGAACAGCCAAGGGACCAGAGAACAACTCCAGCCCTGGCCATAGGAAGTGAGGCAGAAGCTTCATCCAAAAGGTAAATGAGATGAACCTGAAGAGACTGGCGATTTTACACTCAGGGCAAGGACAGGTTCTCACGAGTCCCCAATTCAGCTGCGGGGTCTGGTGAAACGGTGACTCCATCAGTCTGATGGGTCAGTGATGGACAGGATATCTGCGTTATCACCCCTTGTGTCTCAAGCTGTAGCTGGTGCCATCTTGAGAGAGCACCTATGCTTAAGGCTGGGGCACCCTGGAGGCCCCTAAAAGAGATGGAGACAAAACACCATGCAAAGAATCAATGAAATAGGGAGATGATTCCTTGAGAAAATAAACAAGATCAACAACCCAAATAACCACAAAATAGAAAGGAAAAAGCCAACATAACCACAAAAGAAGAGGAGTCCAAATAAACAAAATTAGAGATGCTCACTGGACACCAATGAAATCCAGAAAACTGTTAGGGAATGCTTTGAAAACACTTATTTCAAAAGAGCTGGACCATCTAGAAGAGATGAACAAGGCTCTGGACATGTGTGATCTACCAAAATTAAACCAAGAGCATACCAGCAACTTCAACAGGCCCATAAAAACAGTGAGACCAAAGCAGTAATAAAAGATTTCCCCACAAAGAAAAAAAAGCACGAGGCCAGGACAGATTCACTGCTGACTTCCATCGGCCCTTCAGTCACTCTAGACAGCCAGCATTAGACTGATCCAAAGCAGTGAGAACACATACACATATGAACAAACACATGTACGTTCATGCATGTACATACATAACCACATACACACGCACACATTCTAGTACATATTTACATATGTACACAAACAGAAACCATAAACAAACTTCCCTAAAGAACATTAATATAAAAATTGTCAATGAATACCAGCAAGCCATCAACAACACATCAAGAAAATAACCTCATGGCCAAGATGGTTTCATTTCTAAGATCCAAGGATGGTTCAAAATACACAAATCAATAAATGGAACACAGCACATAAGTAGACATAAGGACCAAAATGATGTGATCATCTCAGTAGATACAGACAAGGCCTTTGACAATGCTTAACATCCTTTGAAGAAACTAGGAATGGAAGGAAGATAGACTCCACATAACATCGGGCATACACTGCACACCAGTAGGCAGCATTTTGTAAATGGAGAAAACAGTGTCTCCTCTAACGTAGGAAGTGAGACAAAGTGTCCGCTCTCCTGACTCTTCTGTAAGGGTGCTTGAAGTCTTAACTACAGCTGTAAAGAGAAAGAACACAACAGAGGGATGCAAAGTGTCACTGCAGTCTCCCACACCCCTCCTCTGTGGTCTCCTGGTTCCTTCACATCTGGACACACAGTCACCCTTGTGTGCCACGGAACCTGATCTTATAAAAGTGGAACTGAGCGTGGTGGTGGTAGTGGTGGGGGGGGTGGGGGGGGTGGCACACCTTAAATCCCAGCACTTGGGAAGCAGAGGCAAGCAGATCTCTGAGTTCAAGGCCAGACTGGTCTACAGAGTAAGTCCCAGGACAGCCAGGGCTACACGGAGAAACCCTGTTTCAAGGACAGGGGGAGTAGAACCAAGATGCTGGGTCACACAGAGCACTGAATCCAATACCTTCCTTTTTATGTGAAGAATCTCAAAGCCCACCCACTCCACCCTTTCACAGCCCACAATGGCAGCCTTGGCTCTTCTTGCATCAGACGGGGTACTGGGCTCCTAAGCAGAGGACCTTCCTGACCTGGCCCAGGGCTGAGAGCATGTGGAACAGGAAGTCACTGTGAGGTTCACAGCCCGCCTGGCCATGATGTCCAACAATCACACATAACACTAGGCTTGGGCAGGCATGGCAAGCTTAACAGGAGGGGTGCTTGCTACAGTTGGAATGCATGCCCCAAAATCATGTGTTGGGAATTCAACACTGGATGTGCCCGCTTTGAAAGGTGAGCCCGTCCACCCTCTGCCATAGGGCGGAACAACATGAAGGCTCTCTTCACCAGCTCCCCAGCATCTAAACCAGTACAATATAAACCTTTATTCTTTATAAACTTCTCTGCCTTGGGTGTTCTGTTACAGTGTCACAACTGGACTCGCGATAAAGACGCCTTACTGGGTCTAGAGAAAGTGGTCTCTTTTCTCTGCTTCTTCCTCCCTGTTGAGACTTCACTGTCCCATTCTTCCTTCAAATAAGAGCTGCAGTTCAGATACCTACACCCTCCAGTCAGATGCCTCTGCCTGCCCAGTGGGTCAGGGCCACAGAGAGCTGTGCATCCATCAGAGACCAAGCTTTTCTGTGTCTTAAGCTTGTGGAAGTCAGAGGGGAAACAGACCCCACCTCACAAATGAAAACTCTCATAGCATTGGAAGTCTAACGCATGTCTAGGTGCCCCAGCCAAGGGATCACCTGCCCTGTGAGTGCTCAGGCCCTCTGCTCTGAGTCACCCTGCCTAAACTACAAGTCTCTATTTTCCCTCTGTTTACCTTAGTTTTATGACTCCCAGGTCTAGGAAGGCAAAGGAGAGGAGGAGACATGGGGTAATACAGCCTCCTCACCAAAGACATGACCACTGCCCCCGCCATCCAAGGCCTGAACAAAACAAGTCTCCCCCATGAAACTCAGCAAAGCAGAGCGGTGGGGCCAAACACACTTGTGTCTGGGAAAGGAATTCGTCTTTCGCAGAAGATATTAGCAAACACAGCCATAAACTTGGAATCCACAGTCTGACATGTCAGAGGCTCAGAGGAAAGCCTTAACTCCTGTGAGCCACTCCAAAACGTCATCTCTAGAACATCCAGACTTGAAATGTGGCCGGTGGTGGCTGGGTGCCCATCCCATTATGTGCAGACTTAAGCATCCGTGGCATGGTGTTTTCGCAATAAAACCTTCAAATCAAACCCAGTACACCGGATAGAAAGGCATCCAAGATATCTCTTGTGGCTGAAAATAAATACACAACACACGTTTTAATTCCATCTGTAAAGGGTATTGGGATGATTTCTCAAGGATCTGCTGATCTGTTGATCACATCTGGGTGCTTGTAGCTACTAACTCTAGTAAAGGCCATCTAAATGTGTTTCAATAGGCTGACCAACACCCATGGTCAAGGTCAAAAATGAACACGTGTGAAGTTCTGAGCTTCTCCATGTCCCAAGTTTCTTTATGTATTTACTTACAAATGCTGGACCCCTAGCAGGATTTAATCTCAGCCCTTTCTCCTTTTGTTTTATGAAGAAAAAAAATCACAGCGTTTTGTTTTCCCACGATAATGTATTTATATGTCACTCATTTACCCCCATAAAACCCCTAGCTGGTGATGTGTCTGTCACCAGCTAGACTCTACAAAGACCAGAGAGACTAAGAAATGTTCCTGTCCCCAAGGTGTCCATAAGCATGAGAACCAAAGGAAGTCACTGCCTGTGAAGACAATCCTGAACTCCCAGTGACTCAGCAGGGAGAAGCTTGTCCCTTGTTGGGGTAGGAAGAGTCTCCTCCACACAGGAGCACAGGGCTTTGGGGCTAGCAGACATTTTTTTTTAAATTTGTTTTTGAGATAATATTCCCAACTCATGATCCTCCTGCCTCAGCTTCCTCTGTGCTGGGATTACAGATGGGCACCACAGCTGGCTCTTTTCACTGGACCCACAGACATGGGGAGGAGAGACCAGAAAAGGAGATAGATACCCAGAGTTTAGGGACCAGCCGTGTCCACCCACAGGTGTAGACCTCAGCCCAGAGTCACATCAACTGGCACTATAAAGAGGGCACCATGCAGATTAGCCCATGTCCATGAAGGAAAAAGGAAAGAAAAAGCATGAAGCCACACCATGTGTGAGCACACTCCTACCAGGTGTGAACACACTATTCACACTGCATATGAATTTGACACTCATAACACACATGAGCACACACTTCTACCACAGGTGGACTGTGGTGATATTTTATTTGTGCTGAAATGTGGTGATATTTTATTTGTATGTTAATAAATAGAGTTTGCCTGGAGAGCAGAGGAAATACCAAGCCATTAACACAAAAGTCAGGCAGTGGTAGCACACACCCTTAATCTGATCACTTGGCAGGCAGGGTCTCTGTGTGTTCAAGGTCACACTAGGGAACAGAGCCAATCGTGGTGACACACGCCTTTAATCCCAGTACCAACCATAGAGACCTGGAGCTCTGTACAGATAGGCAGTAACAAGGAAGTGAGGTAGCTGGGCTAAGAGCCAATGAGAGGGCAGAACAGCAAGGCAATAAAGGTGCAGGTTAGACAGGAAGTAGCTCACATTTTGGAAGTTACAGAACTGGTGGGGTAAGGTGGTTGGTGGCTCTCACTATTTCCCTGATCTCTAAGGCTTTCACTCCTGTATTTGGCTCCGTGTTCTTTACTTAATAAGACCGCTTAGAAATTCGTCTACAGTGGACACACTCACACCACATGTGAACTGGTCATTCACAAACTCATCATGTCTGAACACTTACCACATGTAACCATATACTCCCGCTATTTGGAAGCACACAGTCATAGCACATGTAAACACACCAGTCTCAGTGGTCTAGTGACCCCATTGCATACATGGAAAGCCATTGTCCTCTGGTGTTTCAACTGCCACCAGCTCATCTCAGCAAAGCCTTCTTGCTTCTCAGAATTGTGAACAAATTTAGCAAGCACTTTTTTTTTATTTCATCTTTCATCAAAACAGTACAAACTGTAGAGCAGGCAGATAAAGTAATTTCTCCACAGACAGTGTAAGGGTGTGTGTGTGTGTGTGTGTGTGTGTGTGTGTGTGTGTGTGTGTGTATAACTCTAATGAACCTAGTCACTCAGTGACTGAGGCCACCCAGGGCAAGCATACAGTCTTCTGCAGACCAAATGTCAATATTTAAAGTCATTGTCCAGATGTCCAGGCAAATCTGTAGCCCAGGGCCTCTCTGTGTGCTATTTTGAAGGGAGGAAGATGAGCAAATGGTCCAGTGTGGCAGGAGGCAGGTGGAGATCTGTGCAGTCTCCCCATCTGTGATAAAGACAAAATAAACACAACCAAAACCTTCAGACATGGGTACGGAAATGGTCAGTGAGCCCAGTGGGTATTGTATTTACACAGGGTTGAAAGCGAGCAAAGAAGCATGAGTAGGCTAGCAGGTTTCTGTCAGCCTGGAATCCATGATGGATATTTCATTCACCTGGTGGAGCACAGATCCAGCTTTCATGTTTCTAACAGCCTGAGAGCTAAAAATCATCCAACACAGCACAAAACTTCTGCTCAGGGGACAGCAACTGAGAACTAAACCACCCTGGGCCTAGACTGGAAACAGAGAGCAGGAGGCATCTTAGGCAGCTTCTGGGGGTGGGAACTTAAGAGCTCATCTGCCCTCCCCAGGCTGGGTCCCCATAAAGGTAAGGCTGGAGTCACCGATTTGACAGGCAGCATGTTGATGGCATCTTCTGGACCAAGGGAGGAAAAGGGGGACACAGAACAAGTAGGGACTATGATTTCACTGTGACAAGACAGTCCCACAGTCCAGCCTGTCTCACAGTCCTCTCTGAGAGGAGCCCCTGCTTTTTCCCCACAGAGGGGTGCCACAGCAGGGTGGGTGAAGAAATCTGGCAGGAAAGATGGGGAGACGTTGACCATGCAGCTTTGGAGAACAGTGACTTGGACATGTGACCCCCCAGCTGAGCTCACACAGAGGGTGAGAGAACTGAGGGCTGTTACCAGAGCTGTTGGGGTCCGAGCCTGGGCCCTGGCAGACGCACAAGCTAGTCCTGGCCTACTCCTCAATAGGCCAGTTAGACAGACAGACAGGCAAGCAGGAGTGCAAAGGAGAGAAAAATGTCTTCAGTGTGGCACAAGGGAAGAACAGAGAGGTCCTGTGACACCCCCATGTCCAACTTCTTCTGTATCCTGACATGAGGTTTAGGCTTGAATAGAGAGGAAGAGATATGCAGAGCTAGGCAGTCCTGGCCAAGGAATGGTCCACCTATCGTCATGTCTAAGCTCTAATGTGACACATCTTCAGAACTGTGTGAAATCTCTCTCTGGGCCCCAAGATCCACCTCTGGCTGACACCAGGCTTCAGCCTTTCCCTTCTCCAGCCCGAGATGCTGGGGAAATCCTCATTTCTGTGGGTGCCCTTGCTTCAAGAGTCTGATAGGAGAAAGGAGGGCCACGAGCACCTCTCCACAACAGCTTCCTCCTTCCAGGGTGGGTCCAGTCCAGTCAGAGCCATTCCCCTGCACCCCGACAGAAAGCACTCTGGCTTTAAAGAGTGCTGCCTAGAACACTGCTGAGTTCTGAGCCTGGGAGCAGCCAAGGCCTGTTCTGTCCATGTGACCGGAAGTGAGACAAAAGCAAGCAACACATCGTAGTAGAAATGCCTGTGTCATCAATTACAACACAGTGATCTATAAGTATGCAAGCCCAGAGCCAACCACCTGCCCTCAGTCTGACCTCCAGCCAAGGTCAAAGGTCTGATGCATAATGCCATGTGCCTTAAGGGCAAGGGTAAAAAATTTACTTGAAGACTTCCATGAAGTGAAAATTTTTACAGGGCAGACGCTGCCAGACAGCAATCTGCCAAGGGCCAGTGGGAGCAAATGTGACATTGTGATAGCATAAATGGCATGGGCCCAAGCCTTGCTTGTCTATGGCTTGAACCCTTGGTCCTTTGTCTCTTTCTCTCAGATCTCTGTGTCAGAGACTGTGGAAAAGAATGATAGAGAAATAGCCTCAGGAAGAGAACTCTTGGCCTTAAGCCTCCTGGGACCCTGGGACAATAGGATTCGGAATCTGTAGTGGCTAGTGTTGGGTGTCACCTTGACAGAATCTAGAGTCTCCAGGGAGACGGGCCTCTGGGGATGCCATGGGAGATTATCTTGGTTAGGTTAATAAGGGAGAAGACTGGGACACTGTAGTAGCACTGTTGCCCTGGGCAGCCCCCTGGCCTGTCTAAAAGGATGTGCACAGAACATTGGGAAGCATTTGTTGCTCTGTTTCTTGATTACAGATACAGTGACCAGCTCTCTCAAACTCCTGCTGCAAAGTCCCTGCTGTGATGGACTGTAATCTGGAGCTAGGAGCCAAGTAAGTCCTTTCTCCCTTAAATGGCTTTTGTGGGGGCATTTTATATCCCAGCAACATGAAAGGAAACTAAGACAGAATCCAAGGAACACAGTCTCAAGCTCCCTTTCCATTGGGCCACAGGAAGAGGACAGTGCCACCTGTTAAGAGTTCTTCTTCCCATCCCACAGCCCTCTCCACACTGCAGTGATGGGCTTTTGAAAACTATCATAGACTTGGAAAATGGCTTTAACTAGTCATACTTGGTCTACAGAAGATTGCATGCTTGCCTTGGGTGTATTCAGTGGCAGAGTGACTGTCTCCTTTTCTGCCCATATGCCCATGATAGCAAGTGGGCAGAAACGTACCTAAAAGCCTTCCAGCACAGCAGCAAGGACATTAGATCTTGGGCATCAAGATAAGCCCTTTACCATCTGAACAGCAGTGATGCAGCAGAGTCCTGGATTCCAGCTAGCCAGTGGGGACTAGCTGTCAATTCTGAGGCCTCCAGTAAGCCTTCAGCGCCTGCCGGGAACCTTGAGTAGTACAAGGCGGTCTTCAGCTCATCAGCCTTTGGAACTTGGATCCTTTGCCAGCACCTCCCCAGAAAGGCTATTCTCCTGACAGCTACTTTGCTGGCTTTGATGGCACCTAGATGGACAAGAGATGAGCAGAGGGCCACAGGGTCCAAGGCTAGGGACTGAATCTGCCTCTAAGTATGACACTACCTCCTGTGTTCTAGGAGCCTCATCTGTAGATTATCTTCGTGCTAAAGTCCAGACCCACACTACTAAGCACCTGTTGCAGACTTGCTCTTGGGACCTATCAGTGAAGTCTTCCTAGTCTGGGAGAGTGGATCACTATATTTCTGTGAAGAAATGGGCCTGGGTCTCAAGGGTGCTATAGGCCGGTCTTTACTCCCCCAGATCCAGGACAGATATGGAGACAGCCAGGGTGGTAAGGATATCAGAAGAGGAAGACAAAGACACAGGGGTAAGACAGCAGCTGCCTTGAGAATGAAGTATGGGGAGAAAGTATTTCAGGCAGCCAAAGAGAATGTCACAAACCTCCGGCCACAAAGCCATTCACTTCCCTTCCCAGCCAAGGCTCAGACTGGGCCTACAAGGAGAGAACATTCGGTACAAATACTGAGCTGCTGGTATGACCCTAAAAAAAGATGTCAGCTGTTGGCAACAGGGCTACTTAGAAAGCAAGGCTGGCCTGGGGCAGAAAGGGAGCCCTGTGCCACAGAGGTGGTAACTGATGAGATAAGACCTGCTCCTGGGTGGCTAGGGTTTTGAGACAATGGCCAATGTGACCGTAGGCAGCAAGGAGACAGGTAAGCCATGCCCTGGGAGCAGAGTGCTGCAGAGGGCAGAGCCTCCTGTGCCGCTCCCGGCAGTTTGTGCCGAAAGCCACATTTTTCTTTTCCTGCATTTTGACCCTCCCTAGCCCCAGCAAGAGTCCTGGGGTCACATGGGTAGGTTAAAATCTTCTCCCTTCTCACACCATGAGGCTCCACACTGAAGAGACCAGTCCCTCGGCCGGCCCATTGGGTCCCACATGGCTAGAGTGGGAGAGATTCTGAGTGGGAAGCAGGTACTAAATAGGAAGGAATTCCTCAGCCGCTGAAAATGGTCGCAGAGTGAAGGAGACCTGGCTAAGAATAAGATGAGCTGCCTGCTGTGCACACCTACTCATTGGCATGCAGAAGAAGAGAAGCCAGGTAACTGAGGCTCCATGTGAACCAGAGCAATCCTCCCCCTGGACCAGTGACTCTTCCTTGCAGATGGGGGTCTACATGGCAAGAACCCTGATGACTGCCTTCCCCTCACAGACTTCTTTTGCTATATAGTCAGTCTGCTGTTTCTGCAGGTCCACACCTATAGCTTTAACTGATGGTGGGTTGAAATTGTTGGGGGAAAAGAAGGTACATCAGTACTGACCATGCACAGACCTTTCCCCTTATTCTGCCCTAGACTGTATGACAAGGCTAGTGTCTACTAGACAGCAGGTGTTATACATTATCTAGAGATGAACTGATTAGGTCTGAGCCTTCATGACCCAATCACATTTCAAAAGCCCATCAGATGTCAATCAGTCTTTGACACATGATTTGTGGGAATAGCGGGTTCATCTAGTGATGGACTCGTGATTCACAGGCATCATCCAAAGGTAGCGGAAAGTTTAGGAGGTATGCCTTGTTAGAGGAAGTAGGTCAGTGAGGGCCTGCCGTTAAAGGAAGTGTCTTGTTCCTAACCTTTCTTGGTGTGTCTGCCTCCCAGCTGACATGAGGTGAGTGGCTGTGTTCTGACATACTCTGTGCACCATGATGCTCTGCCTCACCACAAAGCCCCAGCAACAGGGTCAGCCAATCATAGACCAACACCTCAGACCAGCAACAGAGCCAGCCAACAAGCCCTCAGCATCAGTGAGCCAAAATAAGCCAGCCTTTCTAAACTCTCGCTCTCGGGTATTGGTCCAAGCCAAGGACCAGAGCACAGCCAGCCTCTGGTGAACCAACCATATGAAAACCAGCCAATCCAAGGCTGCCTGGATTGTCTCCAGTCAGTCAGCAACAGCTGGAGCAGAGGGCTCTGGGTGGCCCCTCTACTACCTCTCCCTGTGGAGCTGTGGCTCTGGAGATGTTTTCTAAAACGCTTGCCGTCTGTTGTCAATGAGGTGTCACCTGAAAACCCACCACAGCAACTTTTCCCACACTCCTCCTTCCCAGAACAAACACTAGCAAACAGGGAGGGGGAAGGGATCCTATCCCAGGCTGTGGAAAGGAAGCCCTGGCCTCCTGAGCTCAATTACACGTGTTTCTCCTATTCAGAGCATGCCAAATGAATAATGGAAAGAGTGCAGGGTGGAGCCCTGGGGGGAGTCAAGGTGGGGCCCAGGGTTTCTCAGTGGATAATGGTGGGATTTGGGTCGTGCAGCTTTTACAGAACACCATGATGCTGGAAAGTCGGTTGCTATTTTGGGCCGTGGCTTTGTGGCCTGGCCTTCACTATGGAGAACTATTTATATGCCTTGTGAATATAATTCCAAAGCTTTGCCCAAGAACATTCTGGGCTTTGTTTCCCACTTGTTAGCATTTGATCAAAGGCCACTTCACCCTTGAGTTTGAAAACCCAGAGTGAAGATTCCACTTTCAGTCCCATCTGGGCAAATTTTGCCCATAGAGACAAATCTGTTTGTTTTCTTGCTTTGATGCTGGTACACTTTGAATTTCTGATGCTGATCTCACTTGGAGGAAAAAGATTCCACCCCCATCTTTCCCTTATTGAAATGGAGGCAAAGGACAAACAGAAAAGGCTTGACAGTCTTCAGTTGTCTTGGATAGCAAGACATAGAACCCAGGAGGTTGAATACTATAGCATTATGTTAGCATGAAGATTGAGTGAGAGAGAGAGACAGAAAGACAGACAGGGTATAGTGATATTTTATTTGTACTGAAATATGATTTCATTTGTATGTTAATAAATAAAGTTGCCTGGGGGTCAGAGGTAATAGCAAGCCATAGCAGACGCCGGGCAGTGGTGGTCCACACCTTTAATCCCCATCACATAACAGGCAGATCTCTGTGTGTTCAAGGATACAGCCAGCATGGAGACACACACCTTTAATCTCAATACCAACCATAGAGACCTAGAGGTCCGTATAGACAGGCAGTGATGAGGAGGTCATGTGGTTGGGTTTACAACCAATAAGAAGGCAGAACAGAAAGTCAGTAAAAAGACAGACAGACAGGAAGTAGGCCTCTTTGTGAGGGGAAGGACAGCAGCGGCAGGAAGGGTAAGAAGGTGGTTTTAAGTCTCAGCTCTTACTACTGCTCTGACCTCTTGGGCTTTTAACTCTGCATTTGGCTCTGTGGTTTCTTATTTAATAAGACTGTCACATCTATAACAGGGAGAGAGTGTGTGTGTTTATATGGGGATCACATGTGTTTGACAGTATATGTATGAGGGCACACGCACATGAGACCAGAAGCAATATTTCTCAGGTACTGTCTGCCTTCTTTTCCAGAAAGAATCTCTCACTGGCATGTAACCTTCCACAGAGGGTAGACTGGCTGACCAGGGAGCCCCCAGGAATCTACCTGTCTCCACCTGCGATTACAAGTGCGGACATCGCGCCTGGCTTCTTCGCATGGGTTCTGGGGAGTGTACTCAGGCCTTTGTGCTTGTGTGATAGACATGTTCACAGCTGAGTTCTCTCCCCAGCCTTGGAACATATTTTCCAAAATTCTTGGTATTTGGCAGTTAAAATCAAAAAGAACATAAAAAGAAATAAAATAAAAAAGATAACCAGTTCACACAGCTAAGAAAGATTTGACTGTTACCTGGGTCTTATGCCAGAGTTGAAGGAATCAGAGACAGTGTCTACCCACCATGACCTTGTCCATGAGCATCATTGACCAGGATTGATTACGGAGGAAATGTAGGGCTGGAGAAATGGCTCAGCCAATAAAGCCTAGGCTCACAACCAAAAATATAGGAAGGAAATGTAACAGAGGTGGTTGTTTATACTTACAAACATCATTGTCTTGGGGCTGAAGAGATGGTTCAACTATTAAAAGCACTTGTTACTCTTACAGACAGCCTGGGTTCAATTCCCAGCAACTACATTGAGTAGCTTACAACTACCTGTAACTCCAGCTCCAGAGTATGTGATGTCCTCTTCTGGCCTCCACAGGTACTTGCACTCGTGTGCACATACACAAACACATATCTATATAGTTATTTAAAAGTACTGAAAACCATGCCCACTCTGGACTCTCCCAGATGCCTCTGCCTCTGGCTGTGCTCTCCCTCATATCTACAATAAACCTTCTCCTTCACCATAAAATAGTAAGAAGAACAACAAAGCCATAATTCTAATAACGAACTGCCATCCAAAGCTCAGGCAAACACCTTCTGCTCACAGGACATAGCTTGGAGCACAGAGCTCTCAATTCCAGGAATTAGATGACCCCAAGTGAGTATCTCAGGCCTTTTCCCAGTCCCAACTGGCATTTGCCATCATGTGAGTTAACTGAAGGAGAGAGATGAGGTGACCACACATATGGGTACCCAGAAGTCCTGGGAGCCCATAAACGCCTCTGCACTTCCAATGCTGAAAGGTCTTGGACAAGCTTCGCACAATCCCATACCTCAGCAGCTCATCTATCAAGAGACCTCCAGGAAGCCATTTGGTGCATATCAGTAGGCATGAATTCCAAGGCAGTGAAAAGACAGAGGGTTCTCACCCTAACTTCTCACCAGGGCCCCCGCCATCCGCGCCACTTGCGCTGATGTCAACTTGATGGATTCAATGTTCTGGGATTCCAGAAAAAGAGATAATTGAAAAACCAGAGCAGACAACACACAGAGACAGCACCAAGTCCAAATGCCAGGGCCTTCGGCAAGACACCAGGAATGTGTACTTGATGACATCGTCCCTATGGTTCGTCATTCCCTCCCTCAGCAAACAGATGTTTGGATGTAATTACCCACCACAGGACAGCCTCAGGGCATAGCACCGCAAAAGACATGCAGCCATAACTGCTGGGTAGCTGTCAGTGCCCACAGCTCGTACCCTCCCCATTTTACATTTATAGGTGAAAGAACTGAATCTGGGCCATAGACTGCATGCTCCAGTTCACAGCTGACCAGAGCTTAACACTAGAAGGCTGTGTGGACTGGTCAGCTTTGTCTACAGTGAATACCTGGCAGGGGTTACCTGCTGACTAAAGAGGGCTGTGCTTAGCTCTCAGTTCAAAGTCAGGATTACTGGCCCCAAGCATGGCAGAGGATGGTGCATCATGGTGTGGAGGGAGCAGGAGCAAATGGTTCCATTTAGAATGGGAGCAAAGATCAGGATCCCATCATTCCCTTGGGGAACACACCTCAGTGACCTAATGACCTCCCTGTAGACCCCCACCCCTTCTCTCTTCTGTGTGTGTGTGTGTGTGTGTGTGTGTGTGTGTGTGTGTGTGTGTGTGTTTCTTCCTCTGCCTCTGGAGTGCTGAAATTAAAGGTATGCATCACCATGTCCCACTGACCCACCTTTTAAAGGTCCTCTGCATTTCCAACCTCCCACCATAAGAACCTTTACACACTGACACTACACACCCAAGCACAGCAGTGTGATTCCACAGACCCTGCTCTTCCTGCCCTGGGAACTTTCCTTTCCATAGCAATTCCTTGCCTCTCAGCTTGAAATCAAGAAGAGCAATGGACAAGGGGACACGAAGTCAGAAGATGTCATCACAGGACATGGTGTCCCATCTCTCTGCCTGGGAAATGTCAAGCCTCAGCTTCTTCCCTTGCAGGGTAGGGACATGAAGCATGAGTTGGGTGACCAAGGGATTCCCACATTGTGCCGCATGAAGCAGCAGCCCTCCGCAGCTAATTTGTCTTCATCTGGAAACATGATGGACCAGACAGAAGTGGCCATGACAGCAGGAAGAAGCACAAAGGCAGAAGAAGGGGACAAATCATGCAGCACAGGGCAGCATGCTGGAGCTGCTGTTACAAAGACCCACAGACTAGACAACAAGACCCTGAAAATGTGTTTCTAGAGGCCTAGGTCAGAAACCAAGGTGTCGGCAGGACCATGGTGTCTGGAAGTCATCAGGTCGGACACTCTGGCCACTTCTGGCCTCTGACTGGTGGCAAGTCTGTCAGCTGGCTCCTAGATGAAAACCTTCAACCTCTTCATGCCTTCACACATCCCTTCCTTCCTTTTCTTTCCTCATGAGAACAACATTCATTGCATCAGGCACCACCCTGAGGTCCTTATCTTGACTTGTTTACAACCCCAAAGTTCCTACTTCCATGTAAGGACACATTCATAGATACTAAGGGTTAGATGCAGGTGTGTCCAACCTGCATCTCTGGGACCACATGGGTCTGAGGATAGCTGTGAATGTGTCCCCAAACACTTGTAGACAGTGAGTTCATGTCATAGTATCAAAAGACTGGACACCCCTGGACTAGAACACCAACCAATCTTTTGGGGAGGCCCAGTTCAAACTGTGTTAATAGGGAGCCTTTTGGTGGTGACTTGTCACTGAGCTCACAGACTTAAAGGCCCTCTGGCTGCCACAAGGACCCCAGAGGCCCTTGAGGGAGTGAAAAATGCCTGGAATATGACAATTTCTATTGGGTACTCTCCCCCTGCTGCTGTAATAAAACACCCAACAAAAGCAATGTAAGAATTTGTTTGGCTCACGGTTCAAAGGTACAGTCCATCACAGAATGGGAGGTATGACAGCAGGGGCATGAGACAACCAGTCACAGTGTGTCCTCAGGAAGCAGAGGGACCACAGGCTATGGGATGATGGGGCCAACATTTGGAGTGGGTCTTCCTCCCTCAATAAGTCAAATCTAGAAACTCCATCACAGCCCCAGGTTTGTCTCCATGGTGATTCTAGATCCTGCCAAGGTGATAGTGTCATTCTAAAGGGCCTCTCAACCTTCCCCATCCACTCTGTGCTGAAGAGAGGCCCTTCCCAGTCCTCCCAGGGAACAGGTGAGCCATGGAGACATAAAGGAGCCATTTCTCATGATTGTGACCTGCACTTCCTATTTAGGTCAGATAGCATCTCTGAGAAACCCGTTGTGGTCAAAGATACTATGACATGGACAAGGCTGCCTTCCTGGGGTCTTCCTGGGAGATGGGGGGGGGGGGCGTGCTAGGAGGGTTCCACTGTGGCATTGATCTCCCTCAGTCCCCGGGACCCCACTACATCAGACAGGAACTCTCTTTGAAGACTTGGGAACAAAGACCCTGTGCTAGTGGCAGCCCTGGCCTTTCTGTACCATGTGTGCATCCGAATCCAGTACAACCAGGCTGGAAGCAGAGCCTCTGTTCTCCTCACTCCCCACATCCTTTAGGGTGTGATGCTCAATCTTCACTATTGACCTGACTGGACTTAGAATCACCATGGAGACAAACCTGTAGGCATGTACCTGAGGGATTTTTTTATTTGGTTTACTGAGATGGGAAGACGCATCCCCCTCCTTTTGAAGCCATGTAATAATATTCCACAGATGCCTGTCTGTTATTTTCCCATATCTTCTTCTGCCCAGACCATCAAGTGGCCTGGCCTAGCACCATTTGTGCACAGAACTGCAATGGACACCCCGTGCATGCCTGAGATGGGCACCACTGAGTCAGCACATCAAGGTATATCTGCTCTGATGAACATCCCAGGGCCCATGTCTGTTGCTCTTCCGGTCCCAGCCATAGTGTAGGGATGTGACAGCTTCTGTAAGCTGACTTCCTGAGGTGGCCAGTCTTCAAACACTGTGCCCTTCTGACACATGGAAACTCCCGGGAGGGACTTTCGTCTTCATGTGCCTGATTCATTAACCTGAGCTTCATTTGCTGTGACCTCTGCCCCTGTTTTCACAATCTCTGCCTCTGTTTCTTTCTGTTTTGCATTCATTTATTGCAAACAAGTGCATCGATGTCCTAATCATTTGTTTCACAGGGATGACAGACCTTTCCCCCAGTTGTTCCTTGGCCATTTCGCATTGTGCCCTGATGCCTAAGTCTTAAGTGGTATACTTGTTCTTTGCATGGGTCCTTTGCCAGTCCCTTCAGATGCTCTTTTTCTACTTTCTGGGATTGGGTAAAGGTCAGCTGCTCACCCCATAGTCAAAGCCTGTGGAAGTCAGAGCACCACGAATGCTCTGCTTGTTGGTCTGTGCCCCTGTGTGTCAAACCCAGCTTCCCTTCCATGCTAGGCAAGTGCTCACTACCAGGTGGGTCCTGGAAGCAGCTGTCCTCTGGCAAGGCTGCAATCCCCATGGCACCTGGCTGCAGGCCTGGCCTTTTCCTCCTTCCTGTCCTGGATCCCCAGCTCCAGGAAGACTGACATCTGAGTCCAGAGGTTCCTGGGAATGTCTCCCCTATTTTTGGCAGGCTACTGAGTTTTCTGAAAATTGGCTGTGTTGTCCTGAGGTTGCACTGGTGGCCACAGGTATCTGTGCACCCTGCTGAGCAGGGTGTTCTCCAAAGTCTACAGGAAGTGCTGAGGAGTCTCTTAGGGGTCCTGAAATGCCCCACCACCAGAACAGATACATAGGAATCTCTGGGTGAGGCAAGATGAAGGATCAGTCATGTAGCCAATGGCCCAGGCCAGGCAGACCAAGGAAGTGTGCCTACACAGGAAGGAGTGGCCAGAGCCTGTTCCCATTGGCGTCCTTGAATGACAGCTTCCAAGGCTCCTGGGAGTCTCCACTCAAGGCTACACTAGGAGCTGCCTGAGGCCAATGGGCAAAGTAGGATTTCAGCCAACACTTGCTGAATGCCAAATGGGACAGAGGACACCTAGCCAGGTCCAGAGGAAAGGGAGCTTGGTCTTGCCCTGGGGGATATCATGTGATAAAAAAGTACCTGCAGGGAGCTGTATGCAGGACAGAACCAACCAGAGGCTGCCTTGATGGTGGGGTTTCCTGGGGCCCCATTGAGCTTGGTCCAGTGCCTGCCAGACCTAGAGAGAAATACAGGAGGCCAGGCCCCCTCTTCCTGGAAGACTGCCCAGAAACATCAGGAGAACACTACAGCATACAGCTATCTCCACACCAGACATCCAGGGTCGGATGATAACACAAAGGCTATCACCTCTCTAGGAGCAGCAACAACAATTGTGAGTTGACACACCGCTTAGGTGACTGCAGGAATTCACGCTGGAGTCTCCCCAGATGCACAATGCTATCAGCTGCATGAGAAACCCCTCCTGGGGGCCTGGGGGTCCTCATGCATGTGGCTGACCCACATGGATATCCAGACTGGTCTGAGAGCATGCAGAAACGACGCTCTCATCTGACCCATTGTTCACGTGACTTTAGGCCTCTGTACAGTCTGTCATGGATAAGAAGGGATCTATAAGGAAAATCAAAGCATGTTCAAAGGAGGGGAAACTGGATATTGGACAATGGGACCATGCCAAGCCTTTACATACCCAGTCCCCTGCAAGTCCCCAGCCCTTCCCAGAGTCCACTCCAGTCATTTGGGGTTCTTTGCTATAGACAGTCTGATGCATTAACCTTTCCCCAGAATTAAGCCATGTGCCACTGAGCTATTAGAAAGGTCACCAGGCTGGCAGGATCCCCATCTCTAGGGCACTGGGCATTTTTCATCATGACGTCATCTGGGCGCATGCTACCAACATCATGAATGGCATTGCTGAAAGTTATCTTGGGCTGCAGCCAAATAGACCAGAGTGCATGCTGGCAGACAAGCCCAGTGACCCAGTGGAAAGGGTTACACACAAGAGCTTAGGCTTGAAGCTAAAATGGCATGCATCACTGACAACTTGAAAGAAGGTCAGTTTAGAGGAAGGGCCCACTAGGGGATCTACCCACCATGAGGGATTCAAAAATCATGAAGTCCAAGAGGGCGGGATACCTACTCTGCGTCCACACCTCCTCATGTAACAGGTTTGTTACCTTTATCCATGAGTCTATGGTAACCACCTGGGCCTCTCAACTAAAATGAATACGAGTTAACCCCTGGGCTGTAGCTGGGCAATGGTGGCGCACACCTTTAATCCCAGCACTCAGGAGGCAGAGCCAGGCAGATCTCTGAGAGTTCGAAGCCAGCCTGGTCTACAAAACAAGTTTCAGGACAGCCAGGGCTGTTACACCGAGAAACCCTGTCTCTAAATAAATAAGTAAATAAACTATGGACTGTGTCCAACTAAGGTTTGACTCTGTACTCCCAAACCTAAAAGACTGTGAGCACTGGGCATGGTTGTTTGGCTGTCTTTCCCCAATCATATCCACGGGGAAGCCCACACATTGGCCCTCATGCATCCCCAAGCCCCCTCCACTCCTAGACTACAGCCACCAGCGGGCTTCCAGCTTTCCCAAAGACGTCTTCTGACTCACCCCTATTCCTGCACTGCCCAGCCAGACACCTAGCTGTACAGAACTCTCCAGATGCCTGAGACAAAATCAGGCCCTGTGGCTGTGAGTGCCTATCGAGAACAAACAGAATGCCTTTTTTGACCACTACAGAATGTGGAGACCTCCAGTCTTCCAAACACCCTAAGGGAAAAGCCTTAGGAGAGCGGGAAGACTAGCCCACTGTCTCCCTGTGCTAAGGTCCTCAGTAGGTCCATATGCTCAAGGGCTGTGTCGGAGCCTCTGCCCCTTCCCTGCCCTCCTCGATGCTGTGGCCTCCACAGGGTGCACTGGAGAGGAGAGAGGTAGATTAATACTTTGCAGGATGGAAACCCTGTCCAGTGTCTGGAAGAAATGAATGTGATTTCTTCTCTGCCCGTTTGAGTTTTCTTGCTTCTCTCGTGAATATCAGGACATATCTTGTTCCTGTTGACTCCAGGATGTGTCTGGGAGGAACATGTCACAGGCCTAGTCAAAAGGGGTCTACAGCCGCTTAGGAAGAATTATCAGTAAGAACAAATGCATAGAACACACTCTCCAAGTACCAGGAACTCAGAGAAGAGCTGGGGGATGGGGGAGGGGGGACTACACACCACAATAGAAATGGCTCTTCCTGATAGAGTAGGGACAGATAAATTCTGAATTTCAAATGCACGTGTCTCAGAAACCATGCTGTTAGGTGCCTGACTCTGCATCCTGAGCAAAGACCCCCTGGGGGCAAACCCAGAGCTGGGATCCCCCAGCTCTCAATGTTTTTCAGCTCTACCCTGCTAGGTCAGGTTCATTGGACAAAAAGTCCTGCATGACATAGTCAGCTCCCCCAGCAGAGGTCCCAAACAAGCTAACTACAGTCCTATACCTAAGGACACCAGTGAGTACGTTTTATTTTATACTTTGGGTGGTGGGTAGGCCCTCAGAGAGGAGGAAGCATGTAGTAGTCTGTAGTAGGGCTGCAATGCACTTAGGACTACCAGTATCCAGCTGCATAATTAGCCCAAAGAGAAAAGACATCACCTCCAAGGAACAAAGGCTCCCAGGACTTCCAGTGCCAGACAAGCCACCCTGGAGATCCAAAGGCCCCATCCGTGGTGGGTGCTTGGGCCCATTCCCCTCCCAGGTGCTTGGGCCCTCTGAGCAGAGCCCAGTCATGCCAGAGATGAATGGGAGAGGGCTCAGAGGGTAAAGAGCTTCACTTAGCTTTTTTTGTTCCTTGTCAAACATCTCAGCCCACAGCTGGAAAGACCCCCACCTCACACCCTCATCCCTGAGCTGCCTGGAAAGGGCTGAAAGGCAGACAGGTGTCTGTCTTATGTGCCAAGAAAGCAAGCAGGGAAAGGGCTGCAAGCTGTGTTTACGGGGAAGCAGGAGAATAAGAGTAAACTACAACCAGGCACAGAGATAAAAATAACAGCAGTACAGGAGGTCCTGCCAAAAGGAGGCTGTGCTCACAAGGTCTAATCGCTTGGGAGCCTGGGGTGAGACCTCGGCTGAGGACACAGTGGTGCCCAGAGCCCTAGGCAGCTTGGGGAACTGTCTTCCTCCTGACTGAGTCTTTCTCTGTCTCAGATCAGGCTCCTTGGCTCCTGCCAAAGTTCAGCTGGGACACAGGATTCCTGCACACTGCAGCCAGCCTCGGAAACAGTTCCTAGACCAGCTCTAAAGGACCACAAAGCATCATCTGGGAATGTTCCAAGCTGGGAGTCATCTCCAGCTGTGCGACCTTCAGTCAGTCACCTTCATCTGGGAGCCTCCTTGGGCAGCACTTCTCAGGATGGGGGGGGGGCTGTGGAACAGCAGCACAGAGGCCCTACACACTGGCTCGCTGTGCTTCAAAGATTGTTTACAGGGGAGCCAGCTTGTGTGGTTCCTCCAGATACTCTCCAGTTGCATTGATCGGAACATCCCCACCCTGGCCTGGGGATCAGACCAGGCAGGGTGTCTGGGTGGGGTGACAGCACCACCAGCCAATGCTGAGTACAACTTGGATCCAAGGTGGGAAACTGAGCCCATGGTTGTATCTTCTTGTCCCAGGTGTCAGCTCCATCATGTCCAAGGACTTAGCAGAGGTGCCTTGCTCTGCAGCTTGCAGCCCAATGTCCTTGTAAACTAAATGGTAACTAACCAAAACAGGATTTTACCCATGAGTCTGTGCGACTTCTAGCCAGAAAGCTAAGGAGGCCCTGCAGCCACCCCAGTTCCCTAGTGTAATGTGCAGCTCACTTTCGGCTATCTGAAACGGACAGACCTGGGCTTTTGCACCACTAACTTGTTTTAATTACATTTTTATTGTTGGGGGGCATGGGGTTATGAAAGGGGTAGGGACATGCAGGGTGCAAGTGTAGAAATCAGAGGACAGCTTGCGAGAGCCAGTTCTCTCCCTTCATCACATGGGGTCCTGGGTTTGAACTCAGATTGTCAGCCTTGGTAGCAAGCACTTCACCCACTGAGCCATGTTGTCAATCTCCTTCACCCATTCTAGACAGTCCTAGGCCATGAGCTCACTTTCTGGGGTTCCCAGTAATCCCATTTGACCTTCCTCCTGTGAATCTTACAAGGCAGCTATAAAATGTTAAAATATTTTTAAATGTTCCATATGACAAAGTGATGAGGCATAGACACAGATCCACTATGGCTTCTAGACACCAATCTCACCTGATTGGAGCCAGTGTGGTCCAATGGGAAAGGTAGAGCACAGGAGGCTTCCTTGGGAGTCTGTCTGCCTCCGGGGACTGCAGGGAAGCAAAACATGAAGCCACCCCCAGACCCCAAGAGATGGGTCACAGAAATTTTTGGATAAAGTTACAGCTACAGGTTCGTGTGGGTGGTGGAAACATGAAATATTCTCATGCTTTCTGTTGCCATAACTGAAGGCCACAGACCAGTAAGTTATAAAGAGAAGAAGGTTGGGAGTGGATGTAGCTCAGCTGGTAGAATGCTTGCCTTACATGCATGAAGCCCTCAGTTGGAGCCTCAAAACTGCATAGACCTGCGAGTTGACCTATAATCCCAGCACTTAGGAGGTAAAGGCACGCCCCTGAGAAGCTCAGGGTCAGCCTTGGCTAACTAGTGAGTTCAAGACCAGCCTAGCATACATGTGACCTGACTCAAAGGCTAAAAAATTAATTTAAAAAATAATGAAAAGAGGTTTGGGATACAAGATCCTCAGTGGCTGATGGTCTTGTTGGCAAAATCCCCAGGCAGCCAGAGCATCTCAGGATGAGAAACAGGCAGCTAGCAGGTTTGTATCTCTTGTGGTCTTTCACTGTCTTCTTAGGAAGCCATCATATTCTGGCACAGGGTTTCACTGTAATGTCTTTGTGTAATATTAATCACCTCCTAAAGGCCTGTCTCCAAGCTCCCAGCCAGATAGAGTTCCCATCTTCTTACTAATCCCTCACAACAGGGACTAAACTCCAGCATGAGTTTCAGGGGAACAACCCACACCCACACAAAGAGGGACAGGAAACTGAGTTTTGCTAGGCAGACTGGGGAAGCCCTTGGCAGCACCCTTCAGAACTTGTCCATGCAACTTCCTGTGAAGCCATCTGCATGGGCTCACTGGGACAGGAGTAGAGCCTGGGATAGTTCAGAACCCACAAAGTGGCAGGGCAGAGAGTGGAAATCAGCATTCCAACAGGGGTGGCCTAGAAGGCAGCGTGCAGCCGAAGTTGCCTCTCTCTGAGACAGTTTCTGGCAGATTTCTTGCTGAGGGCTGACATTTGCTCTCTGCTGCCAGATCCAGGCCCCACAGCAAACAACACGGGCTCTGGGAGAACCTGAGAGCTGACATTCTCTCCCACTAATTGCTGACATAT
Organism: Onychomys torridus; assembly: GCF_903995425.1. Taxonomy (NCBI): domain Eukaryota; kingdom Metazoa; phylum Chordata; class Mammalia; order Rodentia; family Cricetidae; genus Onychomys; species Onychomys torridus. The sequence continues at coordinate 124,453,176 of NC_050447.1, read as the reverse complement.
GCAAGAGTTAGCAAAGGATGGAGCCACCAGGTTTCTGCTCAGAACAGAACATGCTGTGTGTAGGCTGCATGCCCTTCACCTTGCCCGGGAATTCCTCAAGGCGCAATGTTCCCACAGCACAGCCATTTAGCAGGAAGCAAGCAAGTACTAGCCATTCTTTTTGCCTTGTTTATTTGAAGTAATTCGCAGCCCTGGGACAAAAAGAGCAATAAATATCACAAGTGCCAGAGACAGAAGGCTGTAGAAGGAATGCTTGGTTCATATTCATCCTGCTGGGAAATGCAAAGCGTCCACCTCCTTCCACTTTGAAACAAGCCTCCTCATCAGATGACCTGTCATACAAGACAAGTGGGAAGGAGACGGGCCAAGTCCAAAGACCACACCACCTTTGACTTTAGTCTTACTGTGTCGGCTGGGTGAGGACAGAATCTGGGGAGGATGGACAAAGCCAAGCTTTGGCTGTCACCCAGGTGCCTGGAGAACTTCAGGGAATGCCCAAGGTAGAGCCTGGGAGGACAAACAGGTAGAGAATGCTGCTGTCAACACACTGACAGGCATGTCCAGAAGGCTGTGAGAGACATGGCCAGGCCACCGTGCTTGGCCACCAGGAGCTCCACACAGCATTTTTGCTGTCTCTAGAGGGGCCACATCAGCATCATCTTCTTGCCCTCTCATCCTTGACCACCACTACTGGCCTTATTCTTTTTTCTCTCTTCTTTAACACTTAATAACAGCACACACTTAATTAACAATATTTATGCATACTTATGGGTGTGCATCTCATAATGATCAGTCCCTGGTCCTTGGGATTTCCATCCTTAAATCCCATTACCTTTGGAGCCTTGCAACTCGTGACTTTTAGTTCTTTGTGCAGTACACAAGAAGTTGTGTTGGGCCATTGTTCTCCACCTGTTCTTCAGAGCACTGGGACTTGCTCCCCTGGCCTCACTGTACTTTGTTGTCAAGGCTCTGTCCCCCATCTCCTTATCCCTCCAGCCTCCACTGTCCACTAGCCCATTTCTTCTTGCCTCCTGGGTCCCACACACACACACACACACACACACACACACACACACACACACACACACACAGTGTCTGCCTCTGTGTACCTGCTCTATCTGTCACCTTAACATGATGGTCTCCGGTCTTGCCCATGTTGCTTCAGGTTATGGAACAAACTTTGTTCTTTATTAATGAATAAATAATACTCCATTCTGTAGATTCCACATTTTTTTTCTAGCCACTCATTGCTCCACAAACACCTTACCTGGGTCCATACCTCAGCTCTTGTGGGAAGCATTTCAGTCAACATGGGCACACAGACCTCTATCTGTTCCGGTGATTTCATCTCCAATGGTGACATACCCAGAAATGAGTTTGCCTGTGTCACGTGGTGCTTTGGCTTTCCAATGTTTGACTAACCTCCATGCTGCTCTCTGTCATGACTGCAGTGGTTTACATCCCTCCCAGCAGCATGGAAGCCATCCCCTGCACTCCATCACCTACCTTCTCCCCCATTCTGACTGGGGATTCTCCTTGATGTGCTTCTTTACTAGTTTTATGTCATTTCTCTCTCTCTTCTTCCCCCATATCTATCTATCTCTCTCTCTCTCTCTCTCTCTCTCTCTCTCTCTCTCTCTCTCTCTCTCTCTCTCTGTGTGTGTGTGTGTGTGTGTGTCTGTCTGTCTGTCTGTCTGTCTGTCTGCAGGGGCCCATGGAGGCCAGAAGACAGCACTGGATCCCCTGGAGCAGGAGTTACAGGTATTTATGAAGCATCCAGCGGGGATGTTGGGAACAGAACTTGGGTCCTCTGGAAGAACAGCGAGTGCTCTTCTTTGCTAAGCCATCTCTCTGACTTTTTCACAGTTCCTCGTTTCTCTGATGGCCACTGGCATTGGGTATATTTTTATGAGCTCAGTCGTCCATTTGCATTTCGTCTTGGAGATGTATCTATTCAGTTCATTAGCCCATTATTTACTTGTTTATTTTAGTTAGCTTACAAAAGAATGCAAAGTTACGGTTTCCGTTGTGACATGTTCACCCTTCTGCATCTACTCCACCTTCCCATTCTTCAGTCAGCTCACTTTGGGTGCTCACTGCTGTTGGAGTTCCGAATGCATTTTGAGTGCTAACGTTTAGCTAACTGGATAGTTGTCAAATCTTACCCTACATTGTTTGGGTTTTCTCTTTACCCTGCTGACCATTCTTTCTGCTATGCCAAAACCTATTAATCAAACATAATCTAGCTTGTCTATTTCTCAGCTGCTTATGCATTTGTCGTCAGGAGACACTGAGATCAAGGTGTGACCAGCTGGGGAAGAGAACAAGAAGGTCACTATGGTGTTTAGTCTTGACTGTCAAGTTGATGGGATTTAGAATCACCGTGGAAATGGTCTCTGGGCATGCCTGTGAGGGAGCTTCTAGATTGGGTTAACTGAGGCAGTAAGACCTCTCTCCTAACTGTGAGTAACACCAACTCATGTGCTGGTCCTAAACAGAATAAAAAGGGGAGACAAGATGAGTACCAGCATCCATCACTCTCTGCTTCCTGACTCTGGGTGTAATATGACCTTGAACTGTGAGCCAAATGAACCATTCCTTTCTCTCTTTTTTGTTTGTTTGTTTGTTTGTTTGTTTTGCTTTTCAAGACAGGGTTTCTCTGTGTAGCCCTGGCTGTCCTGGAACTCACTCTCTAGACCAGGCTGGCCTTGAACTCACAGAGATCTGCCAGCCTCTGCCTCCCAAGTGCTGGGATTAAAGGCATGTGCCACCACTGCCCTTTCTTTCTTAAGTTGCTTTTGTTGGGGATTTTCCTAATGAGAAAAGTAACCAAGATGCTAACTGAGGGAAGCTCCTTCAGCCCCCAGCTCCCCAAGGACAGAGTACTAATTAGAATGTTTTTCACACAGCCAAAATGCTTTTGAAAAAGCTAAGGAAACCAGGGGAAAGACCACAGTGCCTGGAACAGTCAGCCAGAGCCAGAGAGAACCAGATAAACATATCCTTCAGGGAGAAGGGTCCACTCCAGGTTCCACTCTCCCAGCCCCTGGAAAGATCCCTGGGTGGGTGCCGGACCTGTCCTTTCCCCGGGAGTTGCTTGCTCTCTGAGGGAAGGGTCTGTGCTGCAGTGGATGCTGTAGCTGTCCTTGCAGGAATAAAAAGCTGTCATTGATCTGGCTGGCAAGGGGAAGGCAGGTTTGGATGGGAGCTTAGGCCTAGCAAGCTCATGTTTGCATCTGGCTTGAGCCTTGTGGATCTTTTCACTTCGTTCCTATTTCTTTCCAAGTGATAAAGGCATATGTGGAAGAGGCTCCTAGACACCCCCGTTCTAAATTTGTTAAATGAGCACTTCCCATCTCAAAACCCCCTGACGGAAACCACAGCATCAGAGCAGGCCTCACGCCTCAGCAGATGTCCTGGAACATGCTGTGCATTTGTCCCATTGGGTCCCATGACACTGGATAAAGGTGAGGTCTGCCTTCCAGTCAGTTACACAGCTAGTGAGCTATCCTCCAAAAACTCAGCCTTCCTCCCCAGAAGCCCCAGCAGCAGATACCACCTCCCCTGCATGGGGCAGTCCCCATAGTGGCCGCTGGTGCCATTTGGCTCGACTCCCATGACTTCATACAACAGCAGCCTGCTTTCCACCACAAAAGGCACCTAGGAGCCTGACTTTGACTAGGACCTCTTGGAGTTGTCCTATTGAGTCCTATTGAGTGTGCTGCTATAGCAAAATTTGTGTCTCCCAGCTCTGGACCTTCCAAATCCAATGTCAAGATACCATCAGGTTCCATGTCTGGTGAGGGTTTCTCTGCTTCCTTTGTGCCTTGCTGCTGGGATGTCCAGAAGAGAAATATCATGTCTTCGTAGGATTAGAAAGACAGGTATCAATAATTTTAAAGACCTAACAAGAAGTCTGAGGTCTATTCTGACATATAATTGAAGGAGACGCATTCCATCATGGCAGCAGGCAGAAAAGGCTTGATAGCAAGAACAGGAGACATTGTGTTTGCAGTCAGGAAACAGATAGAGAATGGGAAGTGGAACTATATGATAAGAACTTAAGGCCCACCCCCAGAACCTACTTCCTCCAGTGAGGCTCCACCTCTTAAAGGTTCCACAACTTTTCCAAATAGCACCACTGGCTGGGAGTGTTCAAGCACATGAGTATATGGGGGACAGTTCGTGTTCAAATCATAACAGAAGGGAAGGTAGAAAGTGAACCAAACTCCCTTCATCATGTTCTTCTTTAATAGACACTAATCCCCATAAAAAGCTACCAAAAGTTCCCACCTCCCACATGGCTTAAGGGTTATGTTCTCAATATGTAAATTTAAGGCTGTGGTTCTCAACCTGTGGGTCACAACCCATTTGGGGATCAAATGAACCTTTCACTGTCACCAGGGTCACATGTCAGATATCTGCATATCAGATATTTACATTATGATCAATAACAGTAGCAAAGTTACAGTTATGAAGTAGCAACAAAATAATTTTATGGTTAGGGGTCACCACAACATGAGGAACTGTATTAAAAGGTCGCAGCCTTAGGAAGGCTGAGAACCACTGGTTTAAGGTGTATATTCAAAGGACAACAGGCAGCCTCTTCTAACAGCTGACCTCTGAGCTTGCTGAGTACCTGTGGCAAGAGACTTTTAAAGTTACATCCTGTGGTTCTCACTGAGCCCCAAAACCCCTTACATCCTGCTGTCCAGCCTCACTCACATAGTCTGTACATGCTGTGGGCAGAATTCAGCCAGCTGCCAGAGCCTTCACGCTGTGGGGAGAGGCTCTGAGTTGAAGTGGCTGGCTTGCCTTAGTTACATGCTTCTCCAGTGGCGTAACCAGGATCCAGAGTGGAGCCTCGGTGTGGATAAGCAGCTCCGGGTTCCCTCAGCACGGGCCCCTGCTTCTCCCACTCCCCACCTTCTGCTCCTGCTTCTGCAGCTCTGTGTCCACGGTTGATGGCTTGTGCTCTGTGCCTTTGGAGAAGCTGTACATACCCTGAGGAGAGGACCAGCTAGAAAGAAAGCAGCTGCTGCATCTGCTGCCTCCTGTTAAACAAGTCAGCCCCCTTTCCTTGTCTGCCGGTTGAAGGAATCCTGGGTATCTGCACTGCCTGGCATTTTCCTATGTTAATCAGCTGTCTGCTGCTGTAAGAAAATATCTGAGGTAGCCAACTTGTAAGAAAAAAAGGTCTATTTCAGCTGACAGCTTTTCTTCCTGTCTGTGGGAAACTGGCCCCATTGCATTGGCCCAAGGTGGGTACTTCACCATCAGGAAGAGAGCATCTGAGAAAAGCTGTTCATGTTGACACCAGAAAGCAAAAGAGGAGGTGGGGAGATGGCTCAGCCAGTAACCCTATTGTCACGCATGTGCACATGAGAACCTGAATTTGAATCCCCATCACCCACATAAAAAGCAAATGCATCCATGGTGAGTAGGTGGAGGCAGGAAGATCCCTTGAGGCTTGTGGAAAGCCAGTCAATCAGCAGGATTGAGAAATCCTGTCTCAAGTAGTAAGGTGGAGGGTCAGGTGTAATGGTGCCCACGATGGTTTAAGCCCATTACTCAGGAGGCAGATGCAGGCAGACCTCTGCCCTTCAAGACCAATCTGGTCTCCACAGCCAGTTTTAGGGCAGCCAAGACCACATGGCAAGATCCTATTTCAATAAAAATAGTTGGAGAGCAATTGAAGATTATGCTACAGGTCTTCTACACACACACACACACACACACACACACCTACATGCACACACACACACACACACACACACACACACATACACACACACTCCTACATGCATACAAAAAGAAGAAAGAAAAAAAGAGCCTGGGGTCTCATAATACCTTTGGAGGCCATGACCCCAGTGACCTAAAAAACTTCCATGAAACAACCTCCAAAGGAGGTCCCTACCACACAAACCTCTGGGGGACAGTGAGCACCAGACCACAGCACCCACCAAATCGCAAGCTGACAGTCCGGTGACCTGGGAGCCGAGCACAGGCTCCCTGGACTTGGTCCTCTTCGCCGTCTGAGTGTCACAGTGAGAATGTGGGGGATTTGTAGAACTCCAGTGACAGAAAGTTGAGTGCTGATGCCTTGAAATGGATCTCTACCAGCTGAGCGCCGAGCTGACACCCCACTTCCTGGAATCGCTGCATCAGACTCCTGCTCCGAGAAAGCAGTTCCCTGAATCGCTCTGCTGCCATGAGTCAGCCTGGAGCACTTGAATCTCGCCTCAGAGAGGAGACCTTCTCCTGTGCCTGTTTCCCTTCTCCATGTCGCCTCTCACTACTGCAGTCCTGCTGGCCTCTCCACTCCGCTTGTTTGCCTTCGTGGCGATGACAGACATTCCAGGCAGTTTCAAGTCTGAATCTCCCCATACGAGGGAGAGCGTAGTGGAGCTAGAGAGACTGCTCGGTGTCAGGAGAGTTTGATGCTCTTTCCCAGGAGACCGGTTCAGTTCCCAGCCCCCAAACTGGGCAGCTAACAGCTGCCTGTAACTCCAGCTACAGGGGATCTGACTCCCTCTCCTATAGACACACACACATAAATAAAAATAAATCTTTGAAAAGAAGAAAAGAAAAGAGTGCAAACTAGTCTTGCAAAGGACCCAAGTTCAGTTCTCAGTACTCATGAAATGGTTCACAAGCATGGTATTTCCAAAGCCAAAAGATCCAATGTCTTCTTCTGGCCTTTGAGGGCACTGCACTCAAACACATACCCTTGTATGTACAGACAGACAGACAGACAGACAGACACACACACACACACACACACACACAAATAAAAATAAGTCTTCTAGAAAGAGACAATATAAATGAATATCTACCAGGCCACCATAATCAAATGGGGAAAGCAGAAACCCAAGGTTAGGAATTAGAACCAGGGGACAGAACAGATGCCCCAGTGGGTAAAAGTGCTAACCAGATGACCTGAGTTCAATCCCTGGAATCAATGTTTAAAAAAAAAAAAAAAATCCTAATGGAGTGAGTGCTGCACACCTGTCAGGCCAGCATTTCTATCGTGGGATGAGAAATGGAGATAAGAGGGTCACCTGGAAGCTTATGAGGGCTCCAGTCACAGAACGCTCTGGGTAGGAAAAACAAGAAAGCCTGCCTCCCAAAATTTGTCCTCTGGCCTCCATACATACACTGTGGTACACACACACACACACACACACACACACACACACACACACACACGTAATAGCAATAACAGTAGTAAATAATTTATTAAAACTGGGATCAATTCAAACTACTACACAACAGGCTCATAAACCTCAACCCACAAACCCTGAAGGCTAAAAACTGAACTACAAAAAAAGACAGGGAGTCCCACCTCCCTTCGAAGTGACAGGAAAGCCACATCAGTCACTTGGTACGTGAGATCAGTTCAGCTGCGGTTACAGGATTAGAGACCCACTCAGAGGAGGAGGAGGAAAGCATTACCATCCTTCCTATAAGTATTCCCATAACCAGCTGTGTGCGCTGCCTGGACTTCCAGCTAGCCATGCCGGGGCTCTTCCTGGATCTCATTGATCCACTTTCCCCACATCCAGGGGCTAGAGAGCCAGGCAAATGCGTCTGCACGTCGTCACAGGAAGCCATGAGCAACAGCGGCACTAAGAGCTCTACTCTAACCCGATTATATTACCAGAAAACTAGGCCAAGCTGCACACATCCCAGGAAAGAGGACCCGTCTAGTCCATCTGTCCTCCCAGCCCCTTCCTTTCTCAGAATTCAAGCTCTGGAAACACCCTGGGGTGGCCCTCAGGAACCAGAGCGCCCCTGGCAGGGAACGGATGAGGACCCTATGGGCATAAGAGAAGCTCAGGCTGCTGAGGAGACCTGGATCTACCCATAATGTGTAGCTGAAGCAAGCAATTCTGCAAAATGAGGGCAATGTAACATTCCCCACACCAAGAACCTGCAAGATTACAGACTTGGAAATGAGTTAAGGGGAAGGCTTATTGGGGAGGGAAGGGAAGAGGAGAGAAAGGAGAAATTTCCATCAAAGGCAATCCCCATTGCACATGGTTTCGATTTCTGTTCCTTCAATGTGCTCGGTTTGCCAGAGTCCAGAAACATCACATGAAAAATTCCAAAAACAATTTGTAAGCATTTAAATGACTTTTGTTATACAATATCACTAAAGTTTTTGGACATTATTAGTTACTGTTAATCTATTCTTTTTGTGTCTAATTTCAAAATTAAACTTCATCACAGGGATGTGTACAGAAGAAAACTCGCCATATATAAAGTCAGGTACTATCTGTGGCTTCAGGCATTCATTTCTTGGAATGCCACCTCCCAACTCCTAGAATAAGGGGAATTGCTGTAGGGGTGATTGCCCTCCTGGGGACTTGATCAGAGATACAATAGCCCAGCAACCCCACAGTAATGTTGAAATATCAGAGAGAGAGGACACATAGAGACAGAGAGAGAGACAGAGACAGAGACAGAGAGACAGAGCGCCTACCAGGCCCTCTTCCTAGGGCCATGCCCTGGGCTGCTGTCCCAGTTAGTTTTAACTGTCAGTGTGACACAGCTTCGAGTCATCTTAGAGTCTCAATTGAGACCTGCCCTAGATCAGCAATTTTCAACCTGTGGGTCGTGATCCCTTCGGGGTTGCATATCAGATAGCCTGCATATCAGATAGCCTGCATATCAGACATCCACACTACAATTCAAAACAGTAACAGTTATGAAGTAGCAACAAAGTAATTTTACGCTTGAGAGTCACCGCCACATGAGGAACTGTGTTGAAGGGTCCCAGCAGCAGGAAGGTGGGCATGTCAGGAAGTACTATTCCCTGGGCAGGTGGTCCTGTGTAAGGAATCTGGTTGAGCAAACCAGCATCATTCACCCATGGTTTCTGCTGCTGTGAGCGAGTTCCCTAGTTAGAGGTATTGCTTGCTATTACCTGTAGTAGCAACAGGCCTGCTATCAAGTTTTGCTTGACTTCCTGCCCTGACTTCCCTTTATGATGGACTGTGATCGGGAAGAACAGGCCAAATAAACCCTTTCCTCCCACAGTGTTTCATCACAGCAACAGAATGACACGAAAATAATTGCTAAGATGCAACTGGCCCTGGCGCTGGCCTAGGGCTTCAAGCCTTGCTGCCTCCCTGTCACCTCTGTGGCCTGTCCTGAGTGTCTCCTCTCCAAGCCAGTGCCCTAGCAGTCAGTCCATGGTACATGCAGAAGAGCCTCCCAGGCATTCCTTGACCTTGACTGAATTCTGATGCTGAGTTTTTCGTCTGCAGATCTCCCAAGGGAGCATGACATGCATGCATAGAGACCCTCGGGACCAAGGCCCAGGATGCAGAAGGAAGGATGCCTAGAAGGGTGGTGAGAGAGGGAGAGGCTGCAGGATCAGGTGGGGGAGCACCAGAGACGTACGGCACAGTACGTGTGACTCTGTGGGCAACAAGAAGAGAGGGCAGCAAAGGGGACGGTGGTGAGGCTGCAGAGACAGCTTAGCTGTTCAGAGTGCGTGCTGCTGTTACACAGGACCTGAGTTGAGTTCCTAGACCCCGTATTGGGCAGCTCACAACTGCTTTCATCTCCAGCTCCAAGGAATACAGCACTCTTCTGGCCTCTGCAGGCACTACACTCAAGTGTACACACACATACACACACACACACACACACACACACACACACACACACAAACGCATAATTTAAAGAACACACTGGTGCCTCTGGCCATACTGAGCCAAATGAACTACCACAAACTTGATTTTGAACAGTACCTGTGCCATTTCTTACATGGGTCAGACTCTCGGCTGCCTGGGAAGGTCATAGGGAAAAACCAAGCTGGGTGCCCAGTTGACTGATCCTAGGCTCTGGAGAATTTGAGTTAAGGCTCAGCTGTATTATTGACAGGTACAGGCTCCCTATGTGGATAGGAATTCAGTCTTCTTCACATTGCTGACTGTCAGCCAGAGTCCATCCATTCTCCTCTTTCCAGCCCATTCCTTGCTTCCTAGCTGCCTTTGCCTTCCAAGCCAGCAGTGATGGATATATCCTACAACATCCAGACTCCCACTCCTTCCCCTGCTAGTTAATCTCTGCTTTTTAGGGTGCATATGACTAGATACGGCGCAGCAGAGCATCTCACTCTTTTCAGAGCCACTGGTTGGTAACCTTAGTCACATCTGTAAAGTCCTTTCATCAACTAGAGAAGAACGCACAGAGCTGGCTCCCCGTCACAGGATCATGACAGAGCTCCTCCTGGTGAGTGTCATCTGGGATGCCACTGAGGTAATAACAGTGTCATCTGTCTGCCAGGCTTTTGGATGAGCTGTCCCTCAGAAAGTAGCAGATGCACAATGCACCAGCCGCCCTTACATCCCAGCTCAGAGAGCATTACCTGTCCTGTAATGACAGCGTTAGAGAAACAGACTCCTGGACTTCAAGGACCTCTCTTGTGACATTTGTGCAGAAATTTGCTCATCTCTGGATCAGGTTTTGTTGAATCTTTGTGTTCCTTGGTAGAGAGAATCCTGCATGTGGCCTTCCCAGCCTGACACTCTTAGCCAGTAATAAGGATCTGACTGATAGACCCATTGTCAGCCTGAGACACATAAACCCATGTCCAGAAGTACCTGTTCCTTGTGGGAAAGGGCCAGGAAAGTAGCCCACTTTGTTCTCCCAGAACCACTGTGTTCTCTTCCTCTGAAGCTCTGAGACTCACTTGGCAACTGCAATATTGATTTTTACCTGGCGCTGCTTCAGGCCAGCACAGTCCTCTGTGTGCTTGTTGCCTCCTGCCTCTTGCAAGGGCTGACTGAAGGGCAGGAGCTGAGACTCCATCACCTCCCTGGCACAGCCCTCCACCTGCCTTCCCCTCCCTTGGCACAGCCCCTACCTGCCACCCCTTCCCTTGGTCCAACCCTCCATCTGCTACTCTCCAGCCCTCCACCTGCCTCAGGCAGCTGTACGGCCCTGTCATGGGTGCTGTGATGTGCTCCATCACTGCCTCTCTAGACCAAGGTCTGGAAGCCTCCTCAACCTGGCCTTCATCCCAGACCCACCTCCTCTGAACATCCTCCTGTGGCTGCTCTGACCTGGAGACTTCCTGTTGCCTTGTGACCTAAGCAACCCTAAAAGTAGGAGGGGCCTGCAATCCTGGCAGTTGAGGAAGTGGCAGGAAGGCCAGGGGCAGGAGGCAAGGAGGCAGGCTGACTGAGCATGCAGAATCTTGATGGCGGGAGCACCTTCAGATGCCCTGCCCTCCAGCCACTCCTCCGCACCGTCTCACCTGGTCATTGTCTCCACAGCTCCATTGCTCTGCCCAGAGCCCACCTCATAGGTCAGGATCCCAATCCTCAAAGGAGCTCGTGGAGCAAGGGAAGACACAGAAAAAGGAGGTGCGTGGATCTCCACAGGAGGCCTTTGGCCAGGCGGGTCTGGGGTTGAGTCACATCGGTCCAAGCACAAGCTGGACCTCTCTATGTGGGCAAGGCTTCACACACAAGGGCAGCCCTGGTGAGTCACAGGAACACTGAGTGAGAGGAACAGACATAAGAAGGGGTTGTGAGGGTGCTAGACAGGGGCACACTATCAGCCTCCGCCAGCGAGCTCCACAGGGCCAGACCTAGCTCAGAGAGCAGAGCAGCCAAGGCAGAGGGAATCCACTTCAGAGGAGCCTGGTACCCATCAGGAGAGGAAGAGGGAGGGGTGTGAGGGCTGAGATAGAGGAAAGAGAGAGAGGGGGGGAGAGAGATTGGCAAGGAGGCAAACGTCAGTTCCTGGGAAAGCACACAGCCACATTCTGGGAAGGGCTGGACTGCAGAGAAATCAGAAAAGAGAGATAAATGGCAGATAGTGCTCACAGCTCTAAAATGACAGGAATGTGAATGGTGACAGATTTTTAGGTGACCTGCAGGAATCTCACACAATTAGCAACTGTGTGAGGGCAAAGGTCTCTCTGGTGCTCTCACACTTCTCAATGCTTTCAACATGGCGCCTTCAAGGTGAGATGAGCAGGGCTGGGTAGGCCTGAGGGTACTGCAGCGTGCCCCCCTGCCCCCCCACACACTCCCTGTGTACCTGGTCCAACCTGGCCAGGACGAACAGGGAGGCCATGCCCAGCACTGTGCTACAGAAAGGCCAGCCGGCATGAATCGAAGCCCAGGTGCTGCAAACAGAAAAGAAAAAGAAAAGAGAGAGAGGGAGAGAGAGAGAGAGATTATTTTAAACTCTTGGCTGTGTGCCAGGTTCCCCAAGGGTAGCCAACCTCCTCCCAGAATTCACACTCCTCCAGGTAGCCTTCATCCTTTCCTGGAGAGCTTTTTTGAACTGAGACTGAAATCATTTGGCAAGTCTTGGAAGATTTTAAAAAAAAAGGGGGGGGGGAGGCTTGAGTTCAACTTAAAAGCAGGGCAAGTTACAAAGGCCGAATGTAAATTTACTCTAGGTCGAAAGCCAAAGCACTGATATGGTGGTAGGCGCCCCACAGTCCCCATTGTCCCTGCCATCTTTGCTGCCGCTTGATCACTCCTCCAGCTGCATGCTTCAGAGGCTTGCTGTTCGAAAGCACGCTTTCCTGTCCCCAGTCAAGACCTGAGGCTCCCATGGGACCTGCAGAAGGAGTTTCCTTTGGCCCATTTTAATCGGCCAGTTACTGAAGCTGTTAGTGAGACGCAGAGCCTGGGCCCTAGCAGCCTCACCAAGCCAGGCTCAGCCACAAGTGATTGTGAAAAGCAGAGAAAGGAGGTGTATTTGATGTGGCCACATGAGAGAGAGGAACACATAAAGAGGTCCAGTGACACCCCCCTTTGTCTGTCTCTGGGGTCCTGACATGAGCTTTCACTTCAACAGAAGCAAGAGGTATGCATAGCTCAGCTGTCCTGACCTGGGTGAGGTCCCATCTATCACTGACCCATCTCTAGGCTCCAGTCTGTCCTGCAAGGTGGTCTGATAAGTTATCAGGACTGTGTGAAATCTCTTCCTGGGAGGCAAGTTCCTCCCCTGGCACTGGGGCTTCAGCCTTTCCCCTCCCCCAACATGGAATTCTTGGGGAAATTTTAATTCTTTGGGGTCTGATGTTTCAGTAGGGTGTTGTCATGAGCATCCCTCTTTAAAATAGCACCTACCCTGTCAGAACAGCTACATGCCTGAGTGAAAAGCTCAGGGGGCTGATATCCTAGAAAACCAATGGAAAATCCCCCCCCCAAAAAAAAGCTGCTTTCTGAGTTACCCTCTTAGCCCCGATTGGCTTGCCAATGGCCTGCTTTTTCGACTGAAAAAATCAGTTTTTCCTTTTTTTCTCAGTTGGCTTTTTGGAAACACCAAGAGCAATATACACTGTGCCACGGGGTGAATGCTTTAATAAAGTACAAAATGCCAGAATTAAAGCCTTTAGAATTACAATAAACGACCGAGCTCCTTCTGCCCTTGTAGACCACTGCTCTGTGGACAAGGCTGCCTCACCCTCCCAGAAATTCCCAGTTCTTTTTTATTTTCAACTCTTTTGCTCTTTATTTATTTATTTATCTTGTTGTGTGTGCCTGTGTGGAGGGGGCACACTTATAGAAGTCTGCTCTCCTTTCTTCCATGTGGGTTGTGGGATCAAACTCAGGTCCTCAGGCCCTGGGACCTCGGGGCAAGCACTCTGCCTGCTAAGCTATCTCAATAGCCCAGTCGTCATTTCTGTATCCATCTCATCTTTGGGAAGTGTGCCAGAGCAAATTTTACAGCAAGCATCTAAACATGTTAGAAACATGTTATAAAAGGCCAACATGGTTAACGTTTACTGCTCTGGAGTGGTACTAGAGGTTTTAGACACTGGACATTTAGAATCCTGTAGAGAGCATCAGATCTGTGAAGCTGGAGCTGCAGGTAGCTGTAAGCTGCCTGAGTGGGCGCTGCTAACCACTAAGCCATCTACCCAGCCCCAGCCACCTTTTTTTTTTTTTTTTTTAAGACTAGTCTTTTACTAGCCTGAATCTCGTTAGAGGCTAGGCTGGCTAGCCAACCAGATTCAGGGGTCCTTCTGTCTTTTCCTACCCAGTGCTGGGAGTATAAGTCCTCAGCACTGTGCCCAGGCTTTTCACACATGAGGTGTGGGACTTGAATTCTATGTCTTCATATCCCCAGCTCCAGGTGTCTGTCTTGCTTGCAGGCTCCAGGTGGATAAAAGACTCAGCAGCTGGATCTAGACTTGCATGTGCATCTTCATCCTGTGCTGACTGGCAGCTGGATCTAGACTTGCTTGTGCATCTTCATCCTGTGCTGACTGGCAGCTGGATCTAGACTTGCTTGTGCATCTTCATCCTGTGCTGACTGGCAGCTGGATCTAGACTTGCTTGTGCATCTTTATCCTATACTGAGTGGAGTCTTTAAAGTCACTCGATTCTTCAAGGGGTCTGCAAGAAACTGCCCACTGAAAAGGAAAGGGGCAAAAGCAGATGTGATGTGCTTATGTGTCTGCATGATGCATACCCCAGAGGGAACCCCAAGTGTGTCCATGCTGGGCTACAAGGTCTGTTACAAATTGCATTGTGCAAGTTTTCTCCAAATGGATTGGTAACTTCTTTTTTTTTTTTTTTTTTTTTTTTTTTTAAGTTTTAGTTTTTTGAGACAGGGTTTCTCTCTGACTATCCTGGAACTTGTTTTGCAAACCAGGCTGGCCTCAAGATCACAAAGATCTGCCTGCCTCTGCCTCTCAAGTGCTAGGATTAAAAGGAGTGTGCCACCACTGCCTGGCATAACTTTTAGAAATGCAAAAAGTTTCTCATGAAAAAAGGTGTCTTTCCAAAATCAGCCTACAACCTACAAGCTGCAAGTGCCCCAGCACCCAGAAGTGTCACACAGCAGCTTGATGATGGCCTGGGAATCGGATTCTGCTCACCCATTTGTTATGTGGCTCTGAGCAGCCACTAGGGCGTTTGTGTGGCTGTTTTTGTCTTCCTTTCCTCGTTACCTTTCAAGTTATTAACACTGGTTTTGTGCTTTCCGGAGGCAGAGCATTGGCTCAGCACTCCTGCTCCTCACCTGGCGTGTGTGTGTGTGTGTGTGTGTGTGTGTGTGTGTGTGTGTGTGTGTGTGTGATGCTTAGCCCACACCTAGGGTTTGTCCATGCATAGTCACCAATGATCACTCTAAGTATGGAATGCAGTGTGTTCACAAACACTGTGCACATGAAGGCTCGGTGTGGGTCAGTTGGCAGAGTGCTTGCCTGAGTTTCATCCCCAATAACTGCACAAAATGAGGTGTGACGGCCCACACTTGTAATTCCAGCTCTTCGGAGGTGAAGGCAGCAGGACCAGAGGTTCAAGGTTATCCTTAACTATAGAGTGAGTTTGCGGCCAGGACCCTGCCTAAATAACTACACATCATAATACAATGTATTTCCTGCCCTCTTAGTTCATTATAATAATGTTCACATGCATATATGAAGAAAAAAGTAAAAGAATTCAGCACAGATTTTGGCTACCCTCCCTCCCCCCCCCCCACTAGCCATTCAAACCTGAATTCCTTCTGTCTCCACCCCCACCTCCCCTCCCAGCTGAAAATTCTTGTCTCCTAAAACTCTAACAGGTGGCCACAAAGTAAGGGCCAATCAGAGAAAGCCAAGTTTCCTACGGGTTGCCAACTCAAATGTTCTACAAGGGTCGGCCAGCCTGCAGTGTTCTGCTGAGTTCATGCATTTCAGGCACATTCTCGGGTAATTACACCCGCTTTGTTTTAACTACAGCACACTATGGCAAGAAATCATTTTTCACCAGCTTGCAGGTCCACTCTGCAAGACTCTCCCACCTAAGAAAAATCAGAGAAATGTACACCTAAGTGAAGTAGCAATGATATTTGGGCACAGATGTGGCTGCATTCTTTCACTGGAGTTGGTTTCCAGTAGAAAGGGGCTGCTTTCCTCACCGGAAGTGTCATCCAGCTCCTGCAGTTTTCCTGTTGCCTTGTACAGGCTTCCAGAATGTGGAGTGAAGTTTTGAAAGTGGCTCTCAACCGGCAAACCAGCCTCCCCAAGCACTGCTGGTAAATCGGCCCAATGGCCTTCTAAGAAAAACAGCACCCCACCCCTCCCTTCCCCGAAGACTCGCCGCTGCCCGGCAGCCGAGCCGACAGCGAGAAAGCCCCACGTGGGCTTCCCCTGACAAACCCAGCCAGCTTGGAATAGGCAGTGAAAGCCAGAGGCACTAAGCTAACAGAAAAAGTCCTCTCACTGGGACGTGTCCCCCAGATCCTTCTCAAAAGATAATCTTGGCTCCCAAGAGTTTCTCCTCCGACTTTAAAAGGAATTGTGGGTAGCAGCAGCCCTCACTGATGTGGGCAGAGGCACTCAGAATAGGAACTAGCAGATGCCCACCCCACTCAGACTGGCTCACGCCTATTTATATGGGACTGTGCCTTCCAACTTGTTAAGATACTGTAACTTCCATCACGGCTGTGACAAAATGATGACTCATACATAAAACGCAGTATTGGTGTCATATTTGATATTAATACTTTAGTAGCGTTGCTCTGTCAGAGCAATTAAAAGGAGAAAGTTCCTGAAAGCAAAAGCGGTCCACCCCCATCCACAGGCACCGCCGAGGGCAGGGCTGCAGAAGGCAGCTCATTGTATTGGAAGGCACAGGACCTCCCTCCCGCAAGCTGTTCAGATAAGCAGCTGTCCGAGGCAAGGGGGGAGGGGCACGGGGGAGGGGAGGAACCGGAGGCAGAAGTCACTGTTATCGGATTGGATGGCAAGCCTTGAGCTCCTGCACCGGGATGCCTTATCTCAAGTATGCTCCTGTCTTGCAAGTTTAAAATCTTCCTGAAGAAATAAAACAGTACTGGCCCCAAGTTCTGCCCCTTACTACTCGCCAGCACCCCCTCCCCCACCGCCAGCCCCGGGAGGCAGTAATTTCTTGCCCAACAGAAAGGTGGTCACAAGTGACATAAGCTCCATCAACCACCAGAAGCATTACTACCTTACCTCCCCCTGAGATCAGAATCCCCTACCCTCAATAAAAGGCATAGGTTTGTTTCAATAGGTTTATTGTGAAATTCAAAGCTTCCACGATAGCGTCCTTTAGAAAATGAAAGCATTGCCCAGGATCCGTTTCGGAAAGAGCAGTGCAGCCTGCCTGCGAAGTCCGGCTCGCTCCTGCAGCTGGCCACTCCTGCAGCTGTACCAAGTCCAGGCCGCGTGCCTTGCCTTTCCCCTCCTTTCACTGGAAGGCTGCTGAGTCACGCCTGCCTCACTAGTCGGTTCTTCCCGGCCCTGCGGCCAACGTCCCTGCCCAGGCCTTCCTGTGCTAGCAGCCTCTCTGGACACTGGCAGAGTCCTGGGCTCGGAACAAGGTGTCCCCGCTGCCGCTAGGCCCCCTTTCTTGGGAGCCTTCGCTCCTCGCTCTCCAGGCAACACCGCCCGCCAGTCTCCACGCGCACTCGAGCGCCCTCGGAGGGCCGCTCCGGAGCCAGCAGCGCGCTAGAGCGTCACCAAGTCGATCAGACCAAGGTCCCTGCAGGACTGTGTCACTCGGGAAGTGTAATGCTGGGCACCCAGTCGTTGAAGCTGCGGCTCTCCTCGCAGAACAAGCTGAGTTTCTCCAAGGCAGGGTCCTTCCACGTGTCCTCATTAGGGTTCTGTATTTAAAAAAAATAATAATAACTTGGGTCAGCCAGGCTGGCCGTTGGCCAAGACGGGTGGGGGAAGAGTGGCGTGGGGAGGTAGTAGCAGCACTCACCGAAATAAGGATGCAGTGCAGGTCTCCTGGAGCACCCGCCTCGTCGTCTGCACCCACGATCGCCGCTAGCCGCTGCACATCACCCACGCGCACGATGTCAATGTCGTTCTCACAGCAGAACGCCTGTATCAGCGTGAAATGGATCTGCAGCGCTATGTCGCCCTCATCCTCTTCATCAGCAGCCAGCACGCAAAAGGTCACATTGTCGGGGTCACTGCAAAGCAGATGGGAAGGCCAAGGTCAGAGTCGATGCCACCCCCAGGTCTCCCAGCCGCGCCAACCCCAATCCCTGCACGCGGGGCCTTTCTCTACTCACACATTCAGGACTTTGGCGGACTCGTAGACGCCAGCGGTCAGACAGCCCTGGCGCTGCGCCGACAGCAAAAGTTCGTGCAGCGCTTTCCCGGCGCCCTGCATCCTGTGAAAGAACAGGCACCGTGAGTGGGGACCAGCACGGGGACGCGGTGGAGATCCCAGCCCTGACCTCCAAGTCCCAGCTGGCTCCTTAGCCTAGACCTGCCTGGCGCCAGCATTCCTGCTTCCCAACTCCAACCTGGCGCCCACACACCCGGATCCCCAGTCCCGACTTGGCGCCCACACCTCTGGCACCCTAGTCATGATCTGGCGCCCTCATTCCCCATCACCCAGTCTCGACCTGGCGCCTGCACCCCCGGTTCCCTACTCCTGATCCGGAGCCCATAGCCCAGGCTCCCCAATCCCGAGCTGGTGCCAGAACCCTAGACTCTAGCTCTAGGAATAAATCGAATGTGGTCCCACCGCCTCGGCACCTCGCTGTCAGACGGTGCATGGCTCCCACCCCGCAAACTTCCATCCTAGAAGACCCTGAAAGATCGCTACCCGACAAGTTCAATTCTCGGCACCCCAAAACCCACCTACCTGGCTGTGCTTTCCGGAACTGTGTCCTGGCCACGGACTTCTTCCAGAGTCATTGTGCGATCCACGAACAGCAAGTTATCCAAAAGTGAAGAGTGTGGAAGGAACCGAGGGAACCCGAGCGCAGGCAAGGAGCCCCACAAGCCGAGCCGCGCGCCCACCACCAGCGAGTGCGCCAGGCACCGCCGCGCGACTCCTTTTATAGACCGGCCCGCGCGACGCCGCCAGCTGGCGGGAGGCTGCGCTCCCATTGGCCAGCGCCCGCTTTCTGATGCAAATGAGGCGGCAGGCCCGCGGCTCGTGCCAGAAGGCCACGTGGGGAGGGGTGCGGGGGATGACACAGCCTCAAATCTGCCGCTTTTGTCAGGGTGTTACCAGGCAGACTGGAGCCTGCAGATTTCATCTCGCCTGTCTTTTTTGTAAGTCCTTAAAAGGAAAAAGTTAAAAAAAAAAAAAAAAAAACCAACAGCGTTGTTTGCTAATACGACACTGGAATTTGTGAAATGCACACTTGAAGAATGTAAAAGTCTTTCTTTGCATTTATTTTTATTGCGACCTTTCTAATTTTTTTTCTTATTTTCAATTTGAAGTTTATAGGGCTGTTGCACTGAAACCGAAACTTAAGGCAAAGGTTTGCAACTGCAGCTGACTCCAGGCCAAGGCCGCCGCTAGAATTTAGGACTCAGCGCCTTTCAGGGTCGGGCGGCTGCAAGGTCTGAGCCGCCGCCCCCCACCCCCACCCCGTCCCGTCCCGTCCCCCACCCCTGCCCCTGGCAGATCGCTGTGGGGCGCGGGCAGCAGGGACCAGCAGATTGCTACCGGCACACGCGGCTCGTTTGCATTTCTATACGGGGCACACAAAAGAGGAGGTCTGGCGTGTGGCAGTTCGCAGTGGGGACAATCGACGCTTTCTCTTTCATAGCAACACTGTCCACCTGCCGCCGGGTGGGGTGGGCAGAGCACCGCCGCGCGCGGGGGTCGCGGGGTTGCCCGGCACGTGGGGGTCTGAGCCGCGTGCCGCTCCCCCGCCCCTGGGTGCGCACCTCTTAGACTTGCCCTGGCTGCTGGGATTCTGATGCACGCGCCCCCAGCTGCGGAGAGGGTTGTGAAGCACACAGGGCCACTACGCCCGAAACCCTGAGGTTCCGGGGTTCACACTCCAGGAGCTTGGCACACGCTGTTCCACAATGCTTTTCCCAGGGCGCCGCCTACAGGCCGGCCTAAGAAAGATCAGGATCTCCGCATCCACCCACCCCATACAGCCTCGCGTTGACCTCTCAGGGGTCTTGGCCTGGGGCACCCTGGACACCAAGGCGTTGTGCAATGTGTGCATTAATTAGATTCAGAGTAGAGCCTGCACCCAGTGCCGCGGGGCTGGAGAGCAAAAGGAGCCTGCCACTGAGGACTGATGGAACAAAAATCCATCTGCCTGATGAGATTTTGAAATATTTCAACTACTTTAAAACGTGTCTTTAAAAGGTTGTTTTCTGATAATATAAATTTGGAAGCGATCTCAGGAGTTTCCCGAATTTGTCATATGTTCCGTGAGACCTGCACACCATGCTTACAGACTGCTCACCCGCAGAACGCCACACTGTGGGCATCTGTATCTCTCGTGCTATGCGCAAAAGTGTTCTGGGGGTTAGAGAACCCCTGGAGGTGCTCCTCCGCTGAGCGCAGCCTGGGAGACCGGCTAGGGCAGAGGGCACAAAATTTGCCAGACTGAGGCAAAAATCATACACACACACACACACACACACACACACACACACACGGCAATTTTTTTCTTTTTACTGGAGCGTTTTCCAGGTGGGTGGTGAATATATATACATTCAGTGTTAACTTGTGAAGTCCTTTAAGGAAGTTTTCCTGCTGCACTGGGAAACTGCGGATTGACTAACGCCAAAGGCCAGGCGAGAGGCCGGCGTCTTGCGCCGCCCGGAGGCTGCATTGAGAACTGCAAGTGCCGGCGCTGTAGTTCCACAGAAGCGCGCTTTTGATCTGCAAGGTCTCTCAAACGCTCCAAGGTCCCTCCTGTCTTTCTTGGTGGCTTATAAAATGATGGTGATCCCTGAGTGAATAAAATGTGTTTCTAAGTTGTTGCTCGTTTCAAAGTTTTAATACTTCTTAACTCTCATTAGTTTCGGATCCCGAGGAAACGTCGGAAATAATAATCTATTTGATATCTTAGCCCACACCCGCTCCTGCCACTTATAGCTAGACAACTGCTCACTTACCAGGTTGCAGGAAACTCCCCCCAGTCCTTCCCCAACAGGAAGGCCGGTACAGGTTAGCGCAGGCTTAGGTACTAGCATTTCCAGACCCCGCCCCCAGCCAGTCTGGGCCAGAAGAGATGACTGACAAGCCCCAAAGCTAGTCTACTCTGCTGACATTTTAAGAGGATTCGATTACAGGAAACCCTATTTTCCGCCATAAGATACGGCCCCACACAGCTTTAATTAGGAAAGCCCTAGTGGTCCCAAAGTCCCCATCTAAATTAGGAAAGAAAGGTTTGGGGCCCAGCTGGAAGTCGCAGGCAGTATTTCTGAAGCCATACTCTATAGTGGCTACCCTCTTACAAAGTCCCTAAACTTTACTAATGTAAGGGATAGTGAGTCTATTAAAGAAAACGCCTCACCTACGCTCCGCTTTTGAAAGGCTTTGGAGGGTTGAGAATCTAGCTCAGTAGGTAGAGTGTTCACAGAGTACAACAAGACCTGGCTTTGTAGACCAAGCACAGGAACACAGACCTGGAGTTCAAGGTCATCCTTGAATTAAATAGTTAGCACCAGCCTGGTACACCTGAGGCCCTGTCTCAAAACTGAAGTAAAATAAAAACACTTAGGAGCATCTGGAATCCCAGCTACTTGAAAGGCTGAGGTAAGAGGATTCCTGTGTCCCAGAGTTAAAGGTTAGCCTGATAAGTCAGAGAGACAATCCCCACTCCCAACCTCTAAAATAAATAAGTAAATACCCTCTGCAGGCCTTTGTTTATTAGTACATTCTCTTAACCTCTGAGCCATCTCTCCCACCCTTATTAGCACATTCTTAGTGGCTTCTCCGAGACTGTCGGCTGGGGTGGGATTTGGTGGAAGCATGTCGTCTCGTTTGGAGGAAGATGGAAGTGGGCCCCTGGGTAATCATTTGTGTGAGGCATTCACTCCCCTTTGCATTTCTCACATGATATGCATTTGGAGTGTGCACAGAGAGTGACCTTAAACAACAGGTACACACCTCAGGACACCCGTGCCCAGGACAGCTGGACCAGGGGCTTCAGCTGAGGAGCCCCAGGCCCATTGCAGGAAGTTTCTTTGGATGTCTTAGGAAAGCCACAATTCATTGCCACTTTTTCAAATTCTGCACCCTTCACAGAAAAATGTGGACCCCTGCTTTCTGTTAGTTAGTGGGAGGCCTGCAGCATGTCCCCTGGGGTAATAATTAGCAGGAGTTGGAGGTTATGGGGCACCCTGACTGTGCCTCATCCCTGGCTCACCCCCACACTCACCAGGGCCAACGGAGAACACTTTGCTCTGCAGCTTGCTAGTGGATGAACCCTGACTGTCACCTCTGTCTGCCATCTTTAAAAAAAGACTCAAGTTTGAAACTAACAAAAGGGAACTGAGTTTTTAAGATGAGATCCGAGACACTCAGCGTCGTTAGTGCCCGGGTTCTAGAGTACTGGCTCTCCCAGGGCTGCAGTCTAGGTTGGCTCCATTCCAGAAAGTCCTGAGTTATTTTCAGTGCTCACCCATCCTCAAGCCTTATCCACCCCTCTCAAGACAGGGCGGTCCTTTGGGTTGTTTGCAAAAGAGTGGTGCCCCAAGATCCATCCACAAGGGAATTGGATCTTTATGCAAGATGCAGACCTCATCAGTAGCAGCATCCTGGCATTTAAAGGGTCCATCAGCCCTTCCCACCCCTGCCTCGTGTGCTCAGAGCTACATACCCACCCCCTGCCTGGGTGAAATGCAGATCTACAGGTGGGGACATTTCACCATACAGCTGAGACAGGAAACAGGAAACAGAGAGGGAAGCCCTTACACCGCCAGCCGGACATCCGTGGTGAGAGCTTTCTGGAAGGTGCAATTATTCTTGTCTGTGCACTTGCAGAGCTTGGGGGAGACAGGAGCCGGGCAGAACCTTGACGGTCACAGGCAGTTTGCAAATTGTTCCTGAATTCCTACTTTGCCTTCCAACAGTAGTAAAGGATTGGGGGCAGCAGCCAGCCACAGCCCTAATCAGGAACACAAAACAGTGCACCCTGGCTGAAACACCCTGACCCTAGCTAGACCAAGTGCCGGAATCTTCTGAACCTCAGGCTCCCAACCTCAGAACTGAACCTGACATGACCTTACTTTTTTTTTTTTTTTTTTTTTTTGGGGGGGGGGGGCTAGGGGGGGGGGGGTTGTTGAATTAGATTTGGGGGAGGAAAAAACATGACAGGCAAGCTATAAATCCTGGCAGCTGCGGGGAAGAGGGGGGGGGGGAGGAGGGAGCCAGTCTTCCTCAATTAGAGACCAGGAAAGAAGGCAGGCCCAGCTGCAGTGGAAAACTGGAGCAGCTGCATGGGGTAGGAGAGAGGCGGAGAGACAGACAGACAGACATCGACAGAGAGACAGAATATGCCTGGAGCTGGAGTGTGGGGCAAGCTTGGGGCTTGGGGCCTGTGTCTGGGAAAAAAAAAAAAAAAAAAAAAAAGTAGGAGGAAGCAATCAGCCTTTACTCAGAAAAGCTCCACTCCTGGAGGGCCTTGGTGGCTCCAGGAACACCGTGCAACCCGGAGATGAGTTTGCTCCACAGTCAGTGTCCACTGCTCACACAGTCCGCTGACTTGCTGGAAGGTGTAGGGGAGAATGGGCGGTGGGCATCTTCATGTTACACTAGCCACACCATCAATGAATGCCACATCAGGCCTGCAGGCACGTGTCGCCCCTGCCGGCCCCCATGGACATCTGTGTTCTGGCTAAATTGTGGAAGGTGTGCGGACACACCGTGACAGCTGCTCTGAAAGCTAAGGCACAGCACATAAGAGCGGCAGAGCCACAGCAAAGCCCAAGCTGCAAGCCTGCCCTCCGCTCTGCAAGATAAACAAATAAAAACACCTGAGCCCTCCTGCCGTAGTGGAGGGCAAAGCCAGCAAAGCTTCAGGATTCAGGCCTTGGGGAGATAGCTCAGTCACCAAAGTGCTCGCTGCCCAAGCTCCAGGACTAGAGTTCAATGCCCAGAAGGCATGTAGAAAAAGCGGGCTGTGGTGGCCAGTACTATTAATCCCAACATTGGGGAAGAGAGAGGGGCTCCCTGGCCAGTCAGCCTAGCTTAATCGGTGAGTTCCAGACCAGTCAAAGGCTGTCTCAAAAAAACAAGGTGGATGGCTTCTGAGGATTGACACCTGAGGCTGATCGTGCTTCCACATACAAACACATGCACATGCTTCTGCACAAGCAAAACACACACACATGCATGTACACCCACACAGACAGCCAAGGCCCAAAGCTGTGTTCAGTGCTATTCACTTTGACCTTGCGTGAAAACCGAGTGCCTGGTTTTGGAGTTTGGGGTTAAATTTATTTTTCTATTATGTTCCTTGCAGCGCTATGAGTTAACCGAAGGCCTTGTACATGCTAGGCAAGCACTCCACCACCTCAGTCCAGAGCCTGACTAAAAGTGAGTATTCTCCTTTGTTGACCTACCAAGTCCACTATTATAAAGCTCTCCCAAAGGAAAACATTCAAAAATGCACATGGCAAGAACATGCAAAGAGACCAAAGGTGGTACTAGAGGAACCTCAGGGGATAGAGGAGCTACCGCGGTGCTTCCAGAGCATTCCATGGCCCAATACCACCCACAGCATGGTGTGAAAGCAAGTGTGTGCTTCTGATTTTGCAAAATCTTGAGTGTGTGTGGCTGCTACTGCATAAACTGTAAAAAACAGAAAGAGTAGCTGTGTCTCAAAATGGAGAGATGATTGACCATGCCTTATTTCCTTTGGCTTCGATGCAGTGGAGCGCCCACAGTTTGATTCCCTGTAATACAAGTGAAAACTCAAGGCTGATAACCTCAGGACCAGGCATCAGCCTCACTCCGTTCAGACCATTGTGCCTGCTGATTACGGACTATATGGATCGAGAAGTTTGGCTTCTAAGGAGGACACTGAGGAGTAGGACCCCTGCTTCCTACACTGTTTGATGGCCATTTAACACTCTTGTGTGTCCCCTGGCTGAGGGAAGGCTGTCCTGTACAATGGGAGATTGGCTTGAGAGTCTCCTCTGAACTCTACAACGTGCAGGGCCCACAGCCAGGAGCCAGGACCCTGGGATGTAGCTTGCTATCAGGACAGAAGTCAACAGGACTTCAGGCAAAACACTGCACACACCACAGCCAAGGACAGAGGACAAAATTATCATTCATTCCCTCTTCGTAAAAACTTTACAGACACCGATGAAACTGGTCTGAACACCTGGTAAGATGGTGCACACCTGTGATCCCAGGACTTGGGAGGTGGAGGCAGATGTTCAAGGCCATCCTACATGCAGGATCTAAACCAGCAGGAACTACATGACACCCTGCCCCAAACAAACAGAAACTTCATTCCTGCTGTCTGTATGATAAATGGGAGAACTCTGAGATTGCATGACTTAAGTATATTCAACCTATTTTTGAGATTTGTGAGTGCCTCTTAATTGTTGGGTTTTATTTGTTTGGCACAAAATCAATAACCTTTGAGCAAATTAGTATTATCACTATTACTATTTTATTTATTCGACTTTCATAGGGCTCGCTGTGTACAGGTACTATTGTAAGCCCACTCAAACTTCATAATGACCCTGGGATGTCAGTCCTGGTATCATCATTCTATAGATGAGTAAACCAGGCACAGAAAGGTTAGTCAGCTCCACAGTGGTCACCCGCCAGGAGGTTAACAAGCCAAGTTCTGAGCGCCCCTCCTCTGGCAGAGTTTCTCTGCTCATTATTCATAAGGAAGAGATGGAATTCTCCGTAGAGCATTTCCAAAGACTCTTTAGGTTGAGAATAAACTGTTTGGTTCACCAAGGACAAGATCATCATGTACCTGAAATTTTTGAAAATATCATCTCTCCTTAATCGCCTCAAATCCAGGGCAGGGTGCCTGTCCAGGATGTGGTTACAGAGTGACCTCTTGTGGTCAAAGTGAGTATTACATCCATAGAGTGCAGCCCCTCTGAAATTTCCTGTGTGCAGCCCTTGACCCTCAGTGCCCAATGGGATCGGCCATTTTCTGCTGTAACCAGTGACCCTGAGAGTGTAGGGAGCCGGCTCTGTGGGTAAAGGCTCTTGGCCATGCATTCGTGAGGACCTGAGTTTAAGTCCCTAGCAGTCACACCAAAAGCTAGGCAGGGCTGTGTGCGCCAGTAACTACAGCGTGGCGGTTGGGGCAGATGGAGATGAGAGGATTCTGGAAGCACACTGGCCAGCCACTCCAGCTGAAACAACAAGCTGTAGGTTCAGCGAGAGACCTTGTCTCAAGGGAATAAGGCAGAGAGTGAAGGAACAGGACACCTCTCTCTCTCTCTCTCTCTCTCTCTCTCACTCTCACACACACACACACACACACACACACACACACATGCATAAACATGTACACATGTGCACAGGCTAATGCCACAAACACAAACTCTTTTGGGGTCTCCTGTGGGCTTTGGTTGACACTCATTACCTACAAATTTACAGAAAATTCACATAGGATACACCTGCAAGGCACTGTCCTCAGAAACAGTCCAAGCCTGCAACCCTGGAGCCCCTTCCATGAATAGCCTGGGCTAGGAGGTGACAAGTTGGAACAGAACACCCATCCTTGTGGAGCTCATGGGTCGAGCTGTCCCTGCTCACCCAACCTTACCCTCCTCACCCTACCTCTCTGTGGGTCTCTGTCCCCCATATAGTCCCCCCTTCTTTCACCATCCCTGGTGGTCAGGGCCACCCAGAGTTCTTTAGCTACAAAGGACTTCTCCCACTATGGCTGTGCCTGTGGACCTCTGCACAACCCAGAGCTCAGCAGCCTCCGTTTCCCTCTGGAGCTCAGCAGACAAGCAGAAGGACCTCAGCCCTGCCTACTCTGTAGAATCAACACCTACACTTTTGAAGAATTAGTTTATGTTAATTGTACAGAATAATAGGTTTCATTATAATATTTTCTAACTATGTGTGTACACGTTGACCTAAGTGTGAGCACATGTGCACGAGTATAGGTATCACGTGCCATTGTGCATACGTGGAAGTCAGAAGACAAACTTGGGTAGCTGTCCTTGCCTTCTACCTGGACAGGATCTCTTGTTTGCCTCTGCATACGCTGGCTGCCCCACCAGTTTCTAGAGAGCCTCTGGTTTCTGTCTCACTGTGAGTCCTGGGACCACACACACAAACATACACTACCAAGACCAGCTTTGTGGGTTCCAGGGATCCAAACTCAGGTCCTTACACTTGTGTGGCTAGAGCTGAACAGTCTGATCCCACTGAACAGTCTCTTCAGCCCTTCACTGTGGCAATCTCATACATGTGCATGCACACAGTCTCTCCCCTAACATCCTAATACATCTGTGTGCACACAGTCTCTCCCCTAATATCCTGACATTCTCATATGTGTGTGATCCCAATCTCCCCCTAACATCCTAATACATGTGTGTGCACACAGTCTCTCCCCTAACATCCTGACATTCTCATATGTGATCCCAATCTCCCCCTAACATCCTAATACATGTGTGTGCACACAGTCTCTCCCTTAACATCCTAATACATGTGTGTGCACACAGTCTCTCCCCTAACATCTTGACATTCTCATATGTGTATGATCCCAATCTCCCCTAAGTGTGCACACAGTCTCTCCCCTAACATCCTAATGCATGTGTGTGCACACAGTCTCTCCCCTAACATTTTGACATTCTCATATGTGTGTGATCCCAATCTCCCCTAAGTGTGCACACAGTCTCTCCCCTAACATCCTGCCTTGTCTGTAGTTGGAGATCTTCTCTCCAGGTGCCATCAAGCCCCCGCGGTCCTATAACCCATGTATAAAATAATCATGAGGACACTTATATTATTTAAACTGTTTAGCCATTAGCTCAGGCCTACCATTGTCTAGCTCTTACTCTTATATTTAGCCCATTTCTATTAATCTGTATTTTGCCACGTGGCTCGTGGCTTACCAGTACCTTAACATCTTGTCATGGCAGCGGCTGGCAGTCTATCCCCTCAGCCTTTTATTAAAATAGAAAAGGGGAAATATAGTGATATTTTATTTGTGATTTTATTTGTATGTCAATAAAGTTGCCTTGAGGTCAGAGCAAGCCAGAGCAGAAGCTGAGCGGTAGTGGGGCACGCCTTTAATCCCAGCACTTGGGAGGCAGAGCTAGGTAGATCTCTGTGTGTTCAAGGACACAGCCAGCATGGCAGACACACGCCTTTAATCTCAATACCAACCATAGAAGACCTGGAGGTCTGTACAAACAGGCAGTGATGAGGAGGTCATGTGGCTGAGTTTACAACCAACGAGAAAACAGAACAGAAAGTCTATAACAAAGATAGGACACAGAGAGGTAGCTCTCTTTCGGAGAGGAAGAACAGCAGAAGCAGTGAAGGGTAAGGTTTTCTGCTCTTGCTCTGACCTCATGTTTTTTAACTCTGCAATTGGTTCTGTGTTTCTTACTTAACAAGACGGTTACATCTACACTTGTCTTCCTTCCTCTCCTATGGGGGTCTCTCCCCATACAGTCTTCCTTAAATTAGTATACAAAGTATTGGGTTTTCAAACATAATCTGTTTTTCTTGATCCTCCCCAACCTTCTTCTCCCTTGCCTCAGATAATGAAACTTCGGGACATACACATAATGAAATTTTATCAGCTATAAAGAAAAAGGAAATTTTTAGGAAAAGGGTTAGATCTGGAAATGATTACATTAAGTAAGGGTTGGCCAACCTTGCCTTACATTGTGGAGTGTGCCTCAGTTTCCCTCCAGAGAAGATTCACGTTTAAGCCAGTGAAACATCTTTATTAGCTGGCTGGAGACTACACTGGATGTTCTGGACCTGAGTGCAATCCCAGCCTTTCTCAGGATGGGCTTTTAAAAACAAAAACCACATCCTGAGGCTGGAGAGATGGCTCAGAGGTTAAGAGCACTGACTGCTCTTCCAGAGGTCCTGAGTTCAATTCCCAGCAACTACATGGTTGCTCACAACCATCTGTAATAAGGTCTGGTGCCCTCTTCTGGTTGGTCATACATGCTGTATATATAATAAATCAATCAATCAAAACACACACACACACACACACACACACACACACACACACACACATCCGGGGTTGACACACTTTAGCAAGAACAGTTAACCAGAAGGTGAATACAGAAGCTGAAAGGTAAGGTCAGTACATTTAGGGACTTTCCCCAAACTACGGACTTCGATGGATCAGGCCTTTCTCCTGGTTTTGGCAAGTGATACTGCCTAGTGCTGGGTTTTAAGGCCTCAGTGGTATTTCTATCATGGCGTCAGTTGTACTAAGGTGTGTGTCAGGGAGCACACTAAAGTCTGGTGGGGGGATGCTATACACCAAGAGAAAACATCTCCAGAAAGTATGTGAATGAGAAGGTAAATGTAAGAATAGGGACATGTGGCTGGGAGTGAAGTCCCAGCTGGACTGACGGGGTAACATAAATCACAGCTGGCAGCCACAGTGTGACCTAAGGAGCTATGTTGGTATGTACCATGTTTAGGATGTTGTGAGGCACTCAGGGAATGTCACCATTAGGCAAGGTAGATGTGGGGAAACATGAGACAAGGCCAGGGCACCTCTGAATTCAAGAAGACACAAGGGGGCCAGCGAGCCCTTTGGTGTGCCTACCCAATCTGATCCATGCTGACAGCAGGGACTGTGGTTGTTTAGATTTGGAGGTGCTGGGGATCAGATGCAGGGCCTCAGGCAAGCTAGCTACACAAGCTATGCCTGGGCTATACTTCCAGCCTGAATTAACACCTGAACTCATCACAGACCTCCACTAGGATACATTCCTACTCTCTCATGTGACTAACAATGGTCTAAGAACACAAACCATCTCTCAGGACACTGGACTATGAAGTGTGTGACCCAGCAACACCTCAAACACAAATCACACGCTGGGCAGTTCCCACTGTGTGGCCCACCACCATGTCACCTGGGAAAGAAAGGGATCCCACAAGGCTGTGAGTGGTAAGATGGTCCTCGGACCCTTCATCCAGATTCTGTTTGATGCTTGCTTTATCCTGGGTCTCATCTTCAAATACAGATACATGGTTTCTGCCTACCCATCTGAGAAACGTAGCCATGACTCTTCTGTTTCACAGTCACAGGACCTCCCTCAAGATCTACAAGCCATCAGGAAATAGTCACTCAGGAAATTCCCATCAGAACGGTGCTTGTACCAATCTTATTTGATTGCCACACACTGGTATGTTGTGAATCATCTCAAGGACTCTCGGGTCCAGAACCATGGGACACACTCAGGAACTACGCATTTTAGTCTCCTCAAATCTGAAACCATTCTTGAGTGTCCTCCTGGAGCACTGCCATTTCTTGAAATCAACGTCTTTGTAAGGGTTTGAGGCCTACTACAATGCAGACTATACCTCTTCTGGTCTGAGACTTTGGTGTCCTCCAAAGGCTCACAGTTGAAGGCTTTGTCACAAGCTCGGTGGGTTATCTGGAAATAGTAGCCTCTAAAGGATGTAGAACCTGGTGGGAGGAAATCAGGTCATTGCGCATGCCTGGTCACTGCGCATGCCCGGGTGGGAGGGACTTCTTGGACCCTTACACTTTCCCGTCTATCTCTTTGCTTCCCAACATCTGGGAGTTAAGTGCCGCTTTCCCACTAGCTGCTACTGCCATGAAGTCCTGCCTCACCACAGGAGCATAGCTGAAATCTGAACCCAGAAGCCAAAAGAAGACTTTCCGCCTTTCCAGTTGATTTTTTTTCCAAGAATTTTGTCACAGTGACAGAAAGCTGACTAATAACATTGTCCCTCCAATGGATGTCCTATACCCTTCCGGGTCGCCTCGGGCACACATTGGGTGTGTGTGTTTCTGTGCTCCCTAGCCCCCACATGTAAACTCAGCAGCCAAATCAAATGGGACCACCACATAACGGTGTCTTCGATGCCTCCTATATCACTGATACACCCTCCAACTGGGAAGCTCCGGTTGGAGTGGTCTGCCGGGGTTCCCTGACGTGAAGCTGCTCTCTGCCCATTGTGGTGCAGGGCATTTTGCATGGCAGAGGATGAGTGCAGCTCTTCACCCAGACGGGAGCTAACTAGATGTGTTCTCTCACAGGTTCACTTACGCTCACACTCCGTCAGAGTCTAGCTAGTATGTATGGAGGGTTCAGTGTGCCACGGGAACAAATATACTTCCCCACAAGCCTTGGCCACAGACTGCACTAGATACAAAGGTTCTATGGAACACACTGGGCCTGCAAGCCTCTGGATACTCTGGGCCTTGTCTCATCCTGGGCAGAGATGTCAGCATGCACCACCCCTGGGCGGGGCCATGAGCTACACATAGCAAATCTAGGTCCTGATACCTGCCCTGGCTTGAGCTTTTGGGGACACAGCCTTGTTCTACATCACCCTGCCCTCCTTCCCCCTCACATCCAGTGAGATT
This sequence comes from Onychomys torridus, assembly GCF_903995425.1. Lineage (NCBI taxonomy): Eukaryota > Metazoa > Chordata > Mammalia > Rodentia > Cricetidae > Onychomys > Onychomys torridus. The sequence goes on along the minus strand of NC_050447.1, from coordinate 124,421,913 downwards.
ATCACTGTTGACCACCAGCTCAACTCTGCCCTGGCTAGGAAAGCTTCTCTATGCGATGTCCCTCCTCACCTTCCAGCACTCTCTGCAGGTACCTGACATCACCCTCAGCTGGCACCGTCTGCCGTCTCTGACAGAGCAGGGTGAAGTCCTCAGTCCCTGACTCTGGGCACATCAGTGAGCCCCCACGTGCAGCTGAGCCTTCTGCAGAGAGGCTGTTTCCACCTTCCATCTTCTGCCTGGGCCCATGGTGTACAGAGCTGCCAAGGGCAGGTGTGGGAGCCCAGAGACCTAGGATGCTCCCTCCAAGGGAGAAACCTGGAGACAGGCTAAAAGAGATACGCTGGAGGGAAGGGACATGTGTAAGAACTGCAGGTTCAAAGGGCTGGGGAGGTGGCCCAGCTGAGCACATGCCTTCCAAGCATGAAGTCCTGGTCTCCAAGTCCCCAGAACTAAAGGAAAAGCTGGCTACAATGGTGGCCACTTACAATCCCAATTCTGCAGGTGCTGGAAACAGGAGGATCTCTGGACACACTGGCCAACCAGTCTAGCCTACTTGGCTAGTTCTAGGCCAGTGGGAGACTCTGTGAAGAACAGGGAGGAGGAGGAGGAGGAAGAATCACAGCATCCCTGAAGATGATTTTTGTCCTCTGGCTTCCACACGCATGCATGCACTCATGTATCCACACATGCACTCATACACACACAAACACACACAGAGAAAGGAAATGCAAGCTGAGTGCACACTGGCCATGTCATAGGCTACCCCAGGCCATGTCCCCACCTAACACTGGAAGGAATAGACAGGCACAGTAGGGCGATCACAGGTTACTTCCAAGGCAAAGACACAAGGTCCCTAACTCTTGGGCATGTCCCATGACTGCCTGATGGAAAACCCTCTCACAACCACATAGAGCAGACAAGATTCAGAAGTGAGTCCCTGGGTTCTGACCCAATCAGACCCAGGGAGGGTCCCAGACAAGCTTGGGCAGCAAGCAACTGAGAGCCCCCCACGCTGGGCTCATTTGTGCTTCCTTCTTCCCTTGTGCCTGTCATCACCCTCAGGAGGGCCCCACACATAGTGTGAGGCATGCAGGGACTGGGCTGGGGTCAGGGTCACAAAATCAGTATGAGCAGATGGGCCCGGCCAGCCAGGCAAACAGCCAGCACACAGCAGGGCCTGAATGGATGTGAGGCACAGCCTTGTGTGGGGCCAGGGGGGAGGAGCAAGCCTGCAGGGCACGCAGATGGCCCCAGCCACATGCCCTTCCTAGGACGCATGCTCTGATGGAACTTTCATTGCTGGAAATGGGGCTGAACTATGCAGAAGTGATGTGGTGACCCCCCGGGCCAGCTGCTTTTGTAGCAGCCATTCAGGTCACACAGAGGCAACAATCTAAAGCTGAGGGCCAGCTGGCAGCTCCATGGTTGCCTAACCCCACCCCGGGGGCTGGCTGAGGATCGCCCCCTCAGATCTACTAGTTGGGGGTGGGTATCGCAGAGTCCATGCATGTTAAAGACAAAGGCCCTTCTTGCGCATCCTTGGTGGTTTCTTAAATCTACAAGGTTTCAGTAAGAAGAAGGGGTTCCTACCCCTTAGAAGCAGATGGTTCCTTTTGGAGGTCGGTCATGAGTTTGCCCTGAATATACATGGACACAGTTCCTCACAAGACTACAAGCTGAGAATTCCAAGGGTGTTTCAGGAAGTGCAGATGTGAGCCTGAAGCCCACAGACCCATGGAGTTTAGCCACACCTACCTGTCTATCAAGGCAAAGAGCAAACTGAAAGGCTAAGGAAAGCCAGACTCCACCTGTCCAAATCTCCATGGCCTGCCTGCACTTTCTGCTCAGCCACCAGCATAATGACAGGGGCTCCAAGATCCAGTCCAGGTTAACAAATGGGGCCATGAGGAGATAGAAAATGCACCAAGCATGGGATCTGGGACACCTGGACAGAGCAATCTGTTCCCACAAGATCTACAAAAGAAACAAGAAACAGATACTAGAGTCAATATTTCCAGTAATTTTTGTAAAAACTTGTAAATGCTACTGTGATGCTTGACTTTCATCACTGACTTGACTCAACCCAGAGTCATCTTGGAGGAAAGGTGGTCTGTGGGCCTGTCTGGGGGCATTGATTAGCTAAATTAATTAACGTAGGAATGCCCAGTCAACGGTGAGAGGCACCATTCCCTAGGCACTGTAAGAATGGAGAAATGAAGCTGAGCACAAGCAGGCAGACAAGCAAACAAGCGTGTGTGTTCATTTGTTCTCTGCTCTGGATTGTGGGTGTAACTGCCCAGCTGTCTCAAGTTCCTGCAGCTGGGATTTTCCCATAGCAATGGATCATAATCTGGAAGTGTGAGCTAACATAAACCCTTGGTTCTCTGGGTTGCTTTTTGCTGGGGTATTTTATCACAGCAACAGCAGGAACCTAGAACAAGTCATGAAACCACAGAACAGTGTTAGCTCTAAAGCAGCACCTATGCCCAATCTTAGTGTCCACTTGTGTGTGTATGTATATGCATGTTTGTGTGTGTGTGCACATGAGGTGTGTGCTTGCACTTGTGCAATTACACACAGGGGTCAGAGGCTGGTGTCCAGCATCCTCCTCACTTGCTCTCTACCTTATCTTTTAAGACATGTTTTCTCACTAAACATGGACCTCCTCAACCCGGCCATTCCTTCCAGGTTCTCTTTCCTCCATTTCCCAGGACTGGAATTTCAGGCTCACATCACCACGCCAGGGCTTTCCGTGGAATCTGAGCTTAGCTTGGTACTCTCTCACAGCAAACCCTTTACCAGCTGAGCCAACTCCTCACCCTTAATTTCCACCCTATTCCCCAATCAAGGTTCTCCTGACAGAGCTGGGGACAGCCACCAGCTATGGACACCGTCTCCTGCCTGGCCAGGAGGGATTGAAGCCAAACAGAGTGGGTTGGACCCACCTTCCTCAGAGTGACATTTGTTCCTTGAGTTTATCAGTGGACCCAGGAGTAGAACCCAGCTTGTGGCTGAGTACAAGCCTGAGTCACATGGCAGGCTTGGCCCAACTGCTGGGGAGTAGCACATAAGCAGTGCCATGCCGCCCTCTCTTCTTCTAGTGGCTAAGAGTCCATGCCTGCACACCCGAGTTCAGATCAAGCCGAAAGAGGAACATCATTTCTGGACTAGGAACTGTATGCAGTGCTTTTCTCGGCTGAACTCAATTCTCCTAAAGACTGGCTATGTGGCACTTGCGCTGGTTCCTGTTCCGACTAGGAGAGAAACTGAGACTCACCGCAGTTAGGAATTTGTGCCCGGATCCTGACGTTCTGACTGCAGAGTCTAGCAGAATCCCATGGGTGTGTTACCAACCCTTACCATCCCCAAGTTAGAACTGTTGAGCTAGGGAGATGGCCCGGTGGGTAAAGTGCTCATCACCAAAACCAGAGGACATGAGCTTGACCTCAAGCACCATGTGAAAGATCAGGCATGGTGGCATGTGCTGGGGTGGAGACAGGAGCATCCTGGGAGCTTTCTGGCCAGCTAACTTACCTAAAGCAGCAAGCACCAGGTTCAGAAAAAGAAGACAACTCCTCTGGCCTCTGCTTATGCATATGGGTGAGCACAGCAGATAGGTGTGGGGAAGAGGAGGGAGGGAGAAAGAGAGGAAGGGGAGGAAGATGGGAGGGGGGGAGACAGAGTAAGCAGGGGTGGGGAAATAGAACAGATGTGATGTGATGGATGGTACCTGGATTTCAGTGACTCTTTTGTATGAAACTGTCAAAAACTTTTTTTCCCCAAATCAAATGGAGAAAACAGAATTTTAGACACTCCTAAGTTAGGACTGCTCACTGAAAGCTGAATGGGGGCAGTGCTTTGAGATTTAAAGATTTATTTAAAGATTTAAAGGGTTTATGCTTGAACACTGAAGCCCACTTTATGATGTCAAAATGGAACAAATGTGGGGCCACAGTGCCCTCTAGTGGTTGAATTATTTACGGCCTCATTCCAGCTCACCACAGCCAAGCCAGACTCACCCAAATAACTATGTAAAGATGTTAAAGGCTTATCCTAACACAAACCGCTTCAGGCAGCTTCCTCCAAAACTTCAAGCTGGTATCTCACACTTGCAATCCCAGTACTCTGGAGGCTGAGACAGGAGAATTGATGCAAGTCTGAGACTATGAGAAACACCCTACAAACACACACACACACACACACACACACACACACACACACACACACACAATCACCTGAGGCCCCAAAGTAACTTTGTAACATTTGCTATCTATTGTTCTAGTGTTAATAAAAAGCCGAGACAGCAAGGAGAGCATTGCCTGTCTTTGAGCAACATGCATACTTAAAGATATCCTCATTTTAAGCTATTTATTTAGTGTACATGAGAGTGAGTGCGTGTGTACGCACGTGCGTGTGTGTGTGTGTGTGTGTGTGTGTGTGTGTGTGCGCGCGCGCGAGCGCATCCAGGTGTTCACATACCACAGAGCACAAAGGACAATTCTCAGAAGTCAGTTCTTTCTGTTGTCTTGCTGGATCCAGGAATGAAACTCAGGTTGTCAGTCCTACACACCAGTGTTCCACCAGCTCAACCAACTCATGGTGCCAGATCCTCATTTTAATTAGAAATAGGTAATAGTTCACCTGACAATGTATTGTACTATCTTTAGGAAGTCCTGACCAATGGATGCAAAGATTAGAAACAGGTGACATAAAAGTAATGTGTCTAATTACTTGGAAAAAGAAAATAAATTAGTTGTGAGAAAATATAGTGGTGTTATATTTTTTAAAAAGTACTGAAAAGGGGGCTGGAGAGATGGCTCTGTGGTTAAGAGCACTGGCTGCTCTTCCAGAGGACTTGGGTTCAATTCCCAGCACCCACACGGCCACTCACACAGACATACATGCAGGAAAACACCAATGTGCATACAATTAAAAATAATGATTTTTTAAGTACCAAAGAAGCATCTTAAAATTCCTCTAATGAGGCTGATGAGATGCTCAGTGGGTAAAGGCACCTGCTGCTGAGTCTGACAGCCTAAGTTCCATCCCTGGGCCCCACATGGTGGAAGAAGGGAAGTGACTTCAGCCAACTGTCCTCTGACCTCGGTGTGGCACAGGTGCTCCCACACTTGAGATAATGAATAAAATGTAACATTGTAACACGAATTGCTAAACAGTCTCATTAATTAAAAATAATTAAATAAATCAATCAAACCCAGAGCCAGATATTGGGGTGAATGCTGAAAGATCAAAGAAACAGAACAAGCCACAGCCAACCTCAGCTCACCAACTCCTCAGCTGATCCTGTTTCCATGAATCCTCAGATCGAAAGCCTCTGAGTCCTCACCCCTGAGGGTCTCAGTTGAACTACTGCTTAGTTCCTGTCTCCTCACACCTCATAAACCATAAACCGTTCTCCACCCAGCCATGTCACTTCCTGGGATTAAAGGTGTGTGTGTGCTTTCCAAGCAAAGGCATCAGCTCTCAAGTGCTGGGCTTAAAGGTATGTGCCACCACTGCCTTACTCTGTTCCCAGGGTGGCCTTGAACTCACAGAGATCCAGACAGCTCTCTGCCTCCCAAGTGATAGGATTAAAGGTGTGTGCCACCACTGGCTGGCCTCTGTCTAATCTAGTGGCTGGATCTGTCCTTTGTTCCCCAGATAAGTTTATTAGGGTACACAATATATTGGGGTACACAATACAACACCAAATTTCTCCTTTTTCTCTAAAATAATAAAAGAAAGTTATAACTAATTTAAGAAAAACTATATACAATAAGTACAATAAAGATATACAATATATATAGTCAAGAATTACATTCATTAACAATGTCTAGTCCATTAACATTTGACAAATTCAGACAAAAAGTCCATTATTTAGCCTATTTTGGTGAGTCTAAAATGTACCTAATTCACTTTTTATCCTAATTTATATTACCAACTAAAAACTATCTTTTGATGTCTTTCAATCTTATACACTTTACACCTTTTTAGTGCATTTCTTTTCTGAATTTGTTAACGAGGAAAACTATAACTATCTAATCTTCAACTCCCCCAGAGACCCGAGAAGGAAATAATATTACCTAGTTAAACAGGAAGTGCATACAAGTGACTTCCAAATGAGGAATGACAGAAACAGCTGGCTGCCTGGACAGTCACCCAAGGTTCCTCTGCAACATTGGGGCATCCATCTTCAGCCTACAGGTCTAGAATATCTGACAGACTTTTCTGTGAAGTAGGATTTTTCTGAAGGGCCTTCCTACCTTGTCTTGGCAAGGATCAGCAACCTTTCTTTTGTGTCCTGCTTGTCCATTTGGAGAGCATACTGTCAGCAGTTGAGGCAAGGGCTCTTTCTTGCCCAGTGGCTAACTTTTGCCACAAAGAAAGTAAACTCTATATGGAGTTTCTTTAATGTCCATCTTCTATGAAGTAGATTGGTGCTGCCAGGAGCAGACAAGTCTCATTGTCATAAAAAAAGAAAAAAATCTATGTTATTAAAACATCTTAAATGCCATATGCTGTGGATCTCTGAAGTGTTTGAAGATGACCTGTATATCTAAAATAAATTTCTGTTTGACCTTGAAAACATACCTAATATAACTACAGGTTTGATTGTAATGACTAACTACTAACCTGCATTTCTTTTTTTTTTTTACATTTGAAAAATTATTTTTTTATTTTTCTTTATTAAGAAATTTTCTATTCATTCCATATGCTATCCACAGACTCCCTCTTCCCTCCTCCCACCCCCAGCCCTCTCTTCCAAGCCACCCTGCATCCCACATCCCCCAAATAGAGGTCTCCCATGGGGAGTCAGCAGAACCCAGCACAGAGCCTAGGCAGGTCCAAGCCCCTTCCCACTGCACCAAGGCTGTATAAGGTGTCACACCATAGGCACTGGATTCCAGAAGCCTGCCCATAGACTGGGACAGATCCCAATCCCCCTGCCTGGGTGCCCCCCCCCAAACAGTTTGAGCCAAACAACCATCTTGCATATCCAGAGGGCCTAGCCCAGTCCCATGTGGGCTCCACAGCCACCAGTCCACAGTTCATGGGCTTCCACTAGTGTGGCCGGTCATCTCTGTACGTCCTCCCATCATGACCTCAGCATCCTCACCTGCAGTATCTCTCCTCTCTCTCATCAGTTGGATTCCTGGAGCTCAGCCTGGTGCCTGGCCGTGGATCTCTGCATCTGCCTCCATCTGTCACTGGACAAAGGCTCTAGGATGACAGCTATCACCTGCATTTCTTTATTATCCTAAATAGTTGGTAATAACTTTCTAGGACTAGCAATTTGCATCACATTGTTAAATGAACTATATAGGTACAATACCTTGAATAAAATTAGAAATATATGTACAATAATTTCTAGCAAAATCAATCTCAAATTTGTGTCAATATACATAATTTGTATGCAATATACAAAAATCCAATCCAATATAAAATATTTTAAACTAGTAGTTGCTTTTTAAAAGTAGATTCAGTAATCTACCATCATATCCATATTCTTTTTTCTTTTCAGAGTAGATTCAATAATCTACCTTTTACCGTATCATATCTATATCCTCTTTTTTCTTTTTCTTGTTTTTTCAAACAAGATCCCTGAATCTAATCTCCTATGTTTAGCTTTTTTCCTGTTATCAATTAACAACTTGTAATCAACCATGACTAAACAATGACAATTATTCATAACTCATTGAAAGACCAAAAACAACCCGCCCCACCTCTTGAGAATGTGGGCATCATGTTCTTAAAATCACTTCCTGCTGTCTGGGAGCAGAGACATCTTCAGAGGATCCTGAAAAGAAAATTTTTGGGTTACTTGACAAGTCCTGAGAGAGTTTGGCCTCATCAGTTGGAATTTCTTCTTTTTTCTTTTTTTCTTTTTTTCTTTTTCGAGACAGGGTTTCTCTGTGTAGCTTTGCACCTTTCCTGGATCTCACTCTGTAGACCAGGCTGGCCTTGAACTCACAAAGATCCACCTGCCTCTGCCTCCTGAGTACAGGGATTAAAGGTGTACACCAGCACCGCCCGGCTCAGTTGGAATTTCAGGATCATAAATACGTACTTCAAGTGGATCATATTTGCTTGCATGCCCATAATCACTCACATTACTTGAAGCTCCTCTTTTACCAAGCTGTGAGAAGGTAAATCAGGTAATTGGCATCCCACTTTTCACATTCTTATATCCCTCAATATTAATAGCATATTTTCAGGAGTTTGTTAAAACGTAATGGGAAGATTTCTACTCCAAACAGCAGCAACAAGAATGTACTCTACCTATACATCAAAGCAGGAAGAGAAACATCAAAATGTACTGAATGAGGTCCAGAAGAAGGTGTGAGGTGAGGCAAAGCTGAGTGTCTCCCAGATGCCTCACTTCTTCAGTTTATCTTACATGTTTAGCCCAGTCACCATCACTCAGGGTTGCCTTTAGAATTTCCTGCTGCCATATTCCTGTGCATAACCCACACCTCACAGTGCTGTGTGGTTTTCTGTGCTTTGCATCCTACAGAGCACATCATTTTGCAACATGCCTTCTGGTGTACAACATTTCCATTCTGAGGCACATTCATGTGATAGTGTGTGAGACTCTGCAGTGAATATATACCCCGGGTTATTCATTTGATCCCCAGGATGCGTGTAAAACCCAGACATAGTGGCACACCTCAATACTAGAGAGGTGGAGAAGAGGATCCTAGGGCTGAGTGGCCAGCCAGTCTAGCTAAGTGGGTGAGCCCCAGGTCCCAGCAAGAGATTCTGTCTCAAAAACTATGGTTTGTCTTGTTCAAGACAGGGTCTCACTCTGTGGCCCAGGCTGGCCTCAAACTCATGGGAATCCTCCTGCCTTGGCCTTTCACGTGCTGGGATTGCGGAGTGTGTCATCATGTCCAGCTATTTGTTACTGCAGCAGCCGAACAGACACAGAGCCTCGGAAATAGTTCTCTGCCAGTCGCATCCCCCCTGCTCTCTGTCACCAAGATTTCTTTTGCCTCGTGGTTAAGAAGGGAAGGATGCAGTCCATCATGGTGGAAGAGCAACAGCAGGAGTGTGAGGATGGAGTCCACACTGGGACCCAAGTCAGGGAGCAGAGAGCACACAGGAACTGGGACCAGGCTAGAAAACCTCAAGGCCCACCCCCAGTGACCCATTTCCTCCAGTGAGACGCCAACCCACTAAAGCAGAGATTCTCAACCTATGGGTCTCAACCCCTTTGAGGGGTCGAATATCCCTTTTACAGGGGTCACCTAAGAGCATTTGCATATCAGATATTTACATGACAGTTCCTACCAGTATCAAAATTACAGTTATGAAGCAGTAACGAAATAACTGTATGGTCGAGGGTCACCACAACACCAGGAACCAGCAGCATTAGGAAGGTTGAGAATCACTGCTGCTATAAGCTTCCACACCCTTCCAAAACAGCCCAGCAGCTGAGGGCAGAGTGTTAAACACACGAGCTGGAAGGAGGAGGCCATCTTCAAGTCACAAGTTTATTTTGTTTGGTTTTAAGAAAAGAAATAGAGGTTCTACTTAATTAATGAAATTCTTCCTTTAGATCCCCACACCCAACCATAGGAGGGCAGAGAAGAAAACATCCATCTCTCAGCTAGCCTACTGTGCTGGGAGAAGTCAATGTGATACCTGTTGGTAACAGCCCATATGCCTGTCTGCCTGGGATCCACAGGACCACATAAACCAGCACACCTCCTTTGCTGAATCATGGTGCCTTGTGACTGACCTCCCCCTCCCAGACTCCACAATCCACAGTGAGACAGTGGGGTGTCCTGAGGAGTTGGGGCGAGTCAGAAGCAATGACCAGAGTCGAGGCTGAGCTAAAGTCCCAAGGACACTCAGGTGACCCTGGGAGCTCTGGAGCCTCACGTCAGAGGCTTCCAGTCAGGTGGCAAATTATCTGGAGAAGAGGAACCAATGCAGAAGCAGAGAGAAAAATTCCACTCCTCACAGAGGCAAAAGCCTGTGTTTTCAAGGACACAGGGAACAAAGGAGCCTGGGACTCTGGGCAGAAGTGGGAGGGCTGGCTGATGCACCTTCAGACACACTGCACCTCTGCATCTAGAGAGGCCTCTACAACAGATGCCCCCACTTACCCACTCCAGCCCCCCAAGTAACCCCAAAGCTGAGGTCACGGTCAGAGAGCCAAGTCCTGACAGAAACCTTTTTGAATGACTGACAGGAAGCCGTGTCCGGCTCACGTCCAAAAGGATTACTGAGGTTGAAAACACGGCTTCTTTCCTTTTACAAACTAACTAAGAATGTTTTTCATTTATGTGTGCGGGGGTCTGTGTCCAGCACATGTGTGTGTGTCCTGGAGCCTGTGGAGGCCAGAAGAGGGGTTGGGTCCCTTGGTGCTGGAGTTTGTGAGCCACCTGATACGGGAACTGAGATCTGAACTCAAGTCTCAATGACTGAGGGGCCAGCTCTCCTAACTACTGAACCACCTCTCCAGACCAGGCTCTTTCATTGTGATCTTAATTAGTAACAGTAACTCCCAGATCACACGTTAAACATCACACCTTATATATATCTATACGTGCACATGTATCTGTCTATATGTGTAGTTTAGAATGACTTCCAAGGGGCTAGGCCACAGCAGAGCATAAGGGTTTGTGATGGAGATTTCCCACTGAGTTATACCTGGCCTGGCTCCAGAGTGCTAGCACCCAGCCTTAATTCATCTTTTGTTTCTCCTGTTGCCCTCAATGTGAATCCTGTCTGAGGGTTTCCCAAGGGTACAAAGCCTACTAAAACTTGTTTTGGAAAAATCCTGCAAACTGTGATATTCCTTGATCGAATATTTGCAATTTGGCATTGTTCCTCTGGAGACCCAGTAAGGTTGTTTTGAGGATATGGAAATCAACTTGCTTAAGTGTAAATTTGGAGAACACTAAAAATGCCCTGGCTAAGGGATGGTGTCTCAGTCATGAAGTTCCCCAGCAGATGGAAGGCTGAAGACATTCTTAAGGTGCGCTGTGTCTTCTTCCCACAGACAGTATCGAACCCACATCGTACACCTACAGGTTTCAAAGAAGCCCAACTGGAGGCAGAGGCAGAGAGTAGATACAGATGATGGCAAGAGAGTGATGTGAGGTTCGGTAACGGACCCTGTTGGAGAGCAGCTGGAGGCACAGCTGGGCTGTAGAGTTGAGGGTTGGATGTGCTTCAGCATCAAGTGGAGCTGCGGGGCCTGGGACCATGGAGGCCATGGAGGCCATCTACAGGACCATAGGATCATAAAAGCAAGGGGTAGGAACAGGTCCAGATGAATAAACAGATGGACAGGATTTGAGTAGGCCATACCAGAAGTACAGATCGTGCTGTGCTAAAACTCCAAAGACAGTAGTCAGGGGGTTTTTGCCCTTGGTGCACATAGGTCAGGAATGCTGGAAGGGCTTCAGACTTCAGAGGGCTGATGTGTATAATACAGTCCCAGGGTTATCTGGGTCATCTGGTGTGTGTGTGTGTGTGTGTGTGTGTGTGTGTGTGTGTGTGTGTGTGTGGTGTGTGGTGGGTGTGGGTGTGGTGTGGGTGTGTGATGTGTGTGTGTGGTGTGGTGTGTGTGTGTGTGTGTGTGTGTGTGGTGTGGTGTGTGTGTGTGTGATATGTGTGTGTGTGTGTGTGTGTGTGTGGTGTGGTGTGTGTGTGTGTGATATGTGTGTGTGTGTGTGTGTGGTGTGTGTGGGTGTGGGTGTGGTGTGTGTGTGTGATGTGTGTGTGTGTGGTGTGGTGTGTGTGTGTGTGTGTGGTGTGGTGTGTGTGTGTGTGATATGTGTGTGTGGTATGTTTGATATGTGTGTCGTATGTGTGATGTGGATGTGTGTGATAGGGAGAATGTGTACATGTGAGTACAGGCGCCACAGAAGCCGGAAAAGAGCATCCGATGTCCTGGAGCTACAGTTTCAGGCAATTGTGAGTTCAGTCAGCAATACCTCCAGCCGCCCTTCCCCTTCCCTAGACCCCCACAGGCACCCTGCTAAAAACACTGTGAGTCTCTAACAGACTTCTAAGTGTCAGCGTCTGGCACCTGGGAAGTGAGTTTACATCAAAGGGGGTATTGGTGGCTTGCTCCCACCTCTTCCCTGCCTCCTGCCTGGGAATCAAAGAGCCTGTATGTAGCCTTGTGCTGCGAAGCCACCCCCACCCTCATCAAGCTATAAAAGACCAAAGCCCACCTCCCTCAGATGCTCTGCTGTGCTGTGTGCTTCCGATGCCATGCCGGTTCTTGAACTGCCCTCAGAGCCCCCACCCCAACGCTGTTGTCAGACTGGAGTGTTAATGACTCTTCTAACACACCCCAACCAGGCAGAGCAGCCACAGCTTACCTCCTTCAGAACAGTAGAGGCAAAAGTCAAAGGTCATAATGCCTAAAGAAGAACCAAGGGCTTCCTGGGCAAAGCTTCAGGGAAGTGAGCTTTTCCCTGGGGTCCTCTTGTTCCGTGCATCAAGAGCAATGTCTTCCCTGAGAACTTTATCTAACAACGTGCTTTATGTGGAGCTCACATCTATCTCCCCAGGGAGTAATGGTTCCCAAATGGAAGTTCCCTTGGGACTTCTCCATCTTTGCTTTGCCCTGTCCCCAACCCCTAACACAGAGGAGAGCTGAAAGGTACATTCCTCCCAGAGTGGGGAGAGGTATGCTTCATATTAACTTCCTCCCAACCGAAACTTCAAGGGGGAAGGGGGAAGCCCATGAGATCCAGAAGGGAGACAAACTTCACAGGTCTGGGGAACCTGAGAGTCAGGAGAACCCTTCATCATGGTTAATGGAAGGAGGAAGCAGTAGATTCTGCCTAGGCTCAGATTCTCCTTGTCCTGTGGATCTGCCTCTCCTGCAGAGAACTCTGGGGCTGCAGGTCCCAGGAAGCCTCACCCATGCTGAGGTGGAGACTTCAGAGTCCTTCCTGGTCCTGTAATCAACCCCTAACTCACGCTCTTCTTATAATTGCTTCACCAGCTTGGATACTGGTCTGTCCTGAGTTCCCTTTGGGGACAAATGTGTGTGTCATATCTCCCTGGGGAAGTGTCACACAGTGTCATTCTTGCTGGTCTGGAAACCTACCTAAGCATCTCTAAGGATGCCCACTTTTCCAGCTGGCAAACTGAAAACGTTTCAGGTACAATAGGATTTCCCTAGAATCTCAAGCTCCCCTAAACATCTCATTAGAATCATAAAAAAAAGCTGTCAGCTCCTAGGTTTAAAGCACTTGAAGCAACAGGCCAGTTCCTCCCTCCCAGACAGCTTTCACCAGCCGAAGGCGGCTTCCCTGGGTGCCAGGTAAATGTTTGCCCACAGATGATGCCGATCTTAATTGGTTTTTTCTGGATTTCTACTCTAATCCTGATTTCTGCTTCAATTCTCTTTATTTTCCTTCCCTCCCCTACCCAGAGAAACCATTGCAGTTTCTGAAACCAAAAGATGCAGAGATTGCAATTAATGTCTGGTGCTTGGTAACCCCAAAAGACAGGCAAGCCTGCTTACCTGAACCTTCCCAGATGAGGATCCCTGAGGTGAACTGTCCATGTGGACAACTCTGTGTGTGTGTGTGTGTGTGTGTGTGTGTGTGTGTGTGTGTGTGTGTGTGAATGTATGATGTATTTATGTTTGTGTCTACATGTATGTGCATGTGTATGTGTTTATATACATGTTTGTGTGTATGAATATATTTTTGTGTTTGTGATGTGCATGTGTGTGGTGTATATATGCATGTGTGTGTGTGTGTGTGTGTGTGTGTGTGTGTGTGTGTAGAAGTGTGGGTATGAGCATGTGGATGTGTATATGTGGTTGCCCATTTGGGCACATATGGAGACCAGAAATCTTCATCAAGTGTCTTCTACTTGCTATCTACCTTATTTTTAAATTCATTTTACTTACGTGTATAGATGCTTTGTGTGCACAGAAGTCTGGACACCAACTGTGCATAGTGCCCTCAGAGGCCTGAAGAGGGTGTCAGATACCTGGAACCAGAGGTACTGATGGTTGTAAGCCATGCGGGTGTTGGGAATCAAACCAGGGTCATCTGGAAGAGCAGCCAGTGCATGTAGCTGATCTCCCAGTCTCTGTACCTTGTGTTTTTTGAGACAAATTCTCTCACTGAAAGTAGATCTCACCAGTTCTGCCAGGCCGCCAGCCTTAAATTCTCCTGCCTCCACCTTCCCATTGCTGGGGTTACACACGCAAATGCTGCCATGCCATGCTCCCACAGGGGTGCTGGAGATCCAAACTCAGGTCCTCATACATGCACGAAAAGCACTTTGCCCAGTGAACTATCTCACCAGAGCCCCCTCCCCAGTGGAATGTAGTGTATTGCAGCAGAATTCCTTCCTGCTAAACTGGCAAACGCAATAGTGGAGCATCCAGTGACCGGCTGGTTTATGCCCACTCTCGGCATCTAATTCCACCGGGTACTGGAGCCAGCACATACCAGTAATCAGTTACCAAATAATTATGAATTTCACAAACTTATTATTAAACATGATTATTACCAAAAATCAAATTATGTAAACTTAGAATTAAATAAATTATACTATAAACAAATGTAAGTTGGGGCTTGAGAAAAAGCTCGGCAGTTAAGAGCACTTGCTGCTCCTCCAAAGGACCCATGTTCAATCCCCAGAACCCATACGGCAGCTCACAATTGTCTGTAACTTAAGTTCCAATGTCGTCTTCTGGTCTCCTAGGGCACCAGGCACACATGCAGCACATGGGCATACATGCAGGCAAAACACCCATGCAGGCAAAATACACAGAAAAGAAATGAATTTTAAAAAGAGAACAAATGTGTGGGCTACAGAGATGGCTTGGTGGGTAAAGGTGCTTGCTGCCAAAACTGGGAACCTGAGTTTGATCCCAGGGACCCACAGTGTAGGAGGAAAGAACTGACTCCCACAAATTGTCCACTGACCTCCACACATGTGCTGTGGCATGTGTGCACCATCCTACATACACAAATTAATAAATATATAATGAAAATTAAAGAACAAAGGTAATAGGCAGGTATGGTGGCACAAAGATCTCTTCCTACATATTACCTTATTGCACCCATCTTCAAAGGAAAGAGGACCTTTTCTCGGTGCCCCATCAAGCCCAAGAGAGTCGAAGAATACGTGGATTATAAGCAACTATTAAAGTGACCCTCAGCTGTCTAACATCTGATGTTAGTGAGACTTTACAGGAATGGAAGAGAAGATGCCCAGATTCCAAGAGAAACCTGATGAAACAGGTGGTACCCCTTAACAGGCAGCAGAATCATACCAGCAACCCAGAAATCAGACTTGTGAATCAGACAGGAAATCTACATGAAAGGAGTGAAAACAGTCAGGGACCGTCTGTCTGCGAGTGAGTGACCTGACCTATGATACCCACAAATGCTCTGGAACTCGCCTGGCCCACGATGGCAGGGAATATTCTCTGCTGTGACTAAAAGGAAGAGAGTTGGGGGGATGGAAAGAGGGAGAGAAGAAGGGAGAAAGGAAGAAAGGCGAGAGGGGAGGAGGGAGGAAACATGAACGGGGAAAGGAGGGAGGGGGAAGAGAACCAAGAAAGATGGAGAGGAAGACAGAAAGAGAGGGAAGGA
Source organism: Onychomys torridus (assembly GCF_903995425.1). Lineage (NCBI taxonomy): Eukaryota > Metazoa > Chordata > Mammalia > Rodentia > Cricetidae > Onychomys > Onychomys torridus. The sequence continues at coordinate 124,406,317 of NC_050447.1, read as the reverse complement.
GGAAGGGGAAGACATAGGAGGAGAAAAAGAGAGAGAGAATGGAGGGGGGAAGGGGAGGAAAAGGAAGGGAGAGAGAGAGGGGAAGGAAAGGGGAGGGAGGAGAGGATGGGAGGGAAGATAAGAAAGGAAGGAAGGAGAGGGGAAGTGTGGTAGTTTGAATGTCATTGGCCCCATAAGCTCATAGGGAGTGGCACTATTAGGAGGTGTGGCCTTGTGGGAAGAAGTGTGTCCCTGTGGGGGTGGGCTTTGAGGTCTCGTATTTGTTCAAGCCACACCCACTGTCTCAGTCTACTTCCTGTTGCTTTCTGATCAAGATGTAGCCAGCACTATGTCTGCCTGCATGCTGCCATGCTCCCTGCCATGATGATAATGGACTGAACCTCTGAAACTGTAAGCCAGCCACCTCAATTAAATGTTTTCTTTATAGAAGTGCTGTGGTCATGGTGTCTCTTCACAGCAACAGAAACCCTAATTAAGACAGGAGGGAAGGCAGACCAAGGAAATTGGAAGGAAAAGAAAGGGATGAGAAAAACAAGACAAAGAAAAGGAAAGTCTCACACAGTAATCAAAGAGAAAGTGGGGAAAAAAAAAATAAGCCCTCTACTGATCTCTGTGAGTTAGAGGCCAGCCTGGTCTACATAGCAAGTTCCAGGACAGCTAGGACTACCTGGAGAGACCCTGTCTCAAAAAAACCATCCAATCCCTGAAAGAATAAGAAAATTAATTAATTAATTAATTAACAAACAAATAAAGAAAACCCATAAACAACAAGATCAGGAGGCTAATAGAGGCTAATAGCCTGCCATGGAGCTTCCTGCATGTCACACATCATGGCAGGCTTCTAGCTCACAGGCTATCTCTCTAGGTCACTAGACTCATGTGGATTGCAGGCCTGGAATTCAGGGCACCTCACAGTGACAGGACAGAGGCTGTAGCTGTAGAGGAGTCACCTGACTCCTCAGGGTGGACCTTTCAGGGTTCTCTGCTGTAACATCCTGATTCAGGGATTCACTGGAACCCTAGAAGATCAGTAGTTCCTGAGAGTTCCCAGGCTCTGTAACACAAATTGCTAAAGGATCTTAGTAATAAAAACCCAGAGCCAGGTATTGGGTTAAAAGCCAAGAGATCAGAGAAACAGAACAAGCCACAGCCAACCTCATCTCACCAACTCCTCAGCTGATCCTGTTTCTATGAATCCTCTGACTGAAAGCCTCTGAGTCCTCACCCAGAAGGGACCTCAGCTGAACTACTTAAAAGCCCTAGTTCCTGGTCCTCACACCTTGTATACCTTTCTACTTCCTGCCATCACTTCATGGGATTAAAGGCATGTGTCCTTCCCAAGCAAAGACAAGAGATCTGAGTGCTGGGATTAAAGGTGTGAGCCACCACTGCCTGACCTCTGTGTCTAATCTAGTGGCCGGCTCTGTCCTCTGATCCCCAGATAAGTTTTATTTGCACAAATAAAATATCACCACAAGGCTCACTGGGCTCTGACCATTTTCGGACCTTGACCAAGTAAATCTTTGTCTGGTGTCAGCCTCATGATGTTCTTGATGACTGTATTTTTTATTTTTCTGCTCTGCCAATTCTCCTGTCCAGGACAGTTCATAGCAGCATCCGACCCTCCACCATTAGAAACAGAACCTTTTTCTTTTCTTTTTTGAGACAAGGTCTCACGTAGCCCAGGTTAGCGTCAAACTAGCTGTGTAGCCAAGTTTGACCTTAAACTTCTGATCTTCCTGTATCCATTATGCCCAGTTTATGCAGTGCTGGGGATTAAACCCAGGGGTTATATATGCTAGGCAAGCACTCTACCACCAGCTCCAGAAGCTATTTGTTTTAAATATAGTACAAATGATAAACAATGAATCATTCCTTCAAGCATATACTTTGTGTAAGTAATGGCTGCGGTGCAGGCTTTCAGAGCCTGGCTGCACATACACGCATGGCACTTAATGGCTCAGCAGCAACTCCTGCAAACTGAGAGGCTTGAGATCCCTAGGAGCTCCCATCAGCATGTCCCTGATGGCTGCACACTGCCAGCCTCCTGCTGAAGTATGCTCTGTGGTTCCCAGTTCCCAGTCCCTGAGTGTCATGTTCCCCCCACATCCCAGGCTTGGACCTGTTACAAAGTCCCCTTGTTTAGGATTGTATTATTACCAGATGTGGAGAAGAGTGGCAGCTGGGTGCACACTGCAGTCAATGGTCCTCTCCCCATGCTGGACAGTAAGGCAGGCACACTGCATTTGTAGAATTTAATGCAATGGGGAGTGGACTGGTGGCTCACAGCCTCCTTGCTTGCCTGAACCAGGCAGAGGCATTTCAGGGAAACGAGAGTTTCACAGAACATTTGGATACAAGCAAGAGCTTCTATGGACATGCTGCCGATGACAGTGCCAGCCTCCTATGTCCTATGCTTCTAGCCTCTTGTCTGTCCCCATTTTAACCTGTCTAGACTGGTGCCTCAGAGGCTGGGGAAAGTTCCCATCTGGACAGTGTGGCCAACCCACCACCTGACTCAATAGTTGTCACGTGGATCTCAGGGCTTGGCTGGCACAGTCTTCCTGCTACTGCCTGTGAGGCTTTCACTGGCAACAGAGGATAGTCTTCAGGCTCCTCGGGAGGATTCATGCCCATGTCCCTCCTCCTCACAGAACAAATGGGAGCTCTTACATCCTCTGGCTCAGCCATATCTTCTGCCTGGTCTTAGCTTCAGGGAGCCTCTTGGTTGAACTATTTCTGTTTTATGTAGTTGTGTACATACCCACACATTCCACAGATATTGGGGCAGCAATGGTATGGTAATATTTTATTTGTGTTGAAATGTGATTTTATTTGTATGTTAATAAAGTTGCCTGGGGGTCAGAGCTAATAGCAAGCCATTTAGCAGAAGTCTGGCAGTGGTAGCACATGCCCTTAATCCAATCACATGGCAAGCAGAGTCTGTGTGTTCAAGGACATAGCCAGCTTGGAGACATACGCCTTTAATCCAAGTACCAACCACAGAGACCTGGAGTTCTGTATAGACAGGCAATAATGAAGAAGTCATGTGGTTGGGCTTAGAATCAATGAGAAGGCAGAACAGAAAGTCAATAAAAAATACACTCTTCCCCCTCCTCTCTGCCCTCTGCGAGGTGTCTGTCTCTCTTCCTCTGTCTCTCTTCCTGTCTCTCTCTCCCTCTCTCCCCCTCTCTCCCCTTCTCTCCCCTTCTCTCCCAATAATGCTCTAGAAAGGTTAAAAAAAATACAGACACACAGGAAGTAGGTCTCTTTGTGAGAGGAAGGACAGCAGTAGCTGGTAAGCTAAAGGCTATTCGCTAGTGCTCTGACCTCTTGGGCTTTTAACTCTTTATTTGGCTTTATCTGTGTTTCTTATTTAATAAGACTGTTTAGAATTACATCTACACAATGGCCATACACAGCTATAATTTGAAAGAAGGGTAGGTACCAAAACTCAAATCTGGGGTATTCTCCATATTGCCTCATGGTCAAGTACATGCTAGATAGGATTTTTTTTTTTTTCAAACGACTTAATTCCTTTCAAAAGAAACAGGTCCTGTGTTCAGAAAATGGTCCAAAGTGAGGGTGGGGAGACCACTTAGTCAGTAAAGTACTTGGCTTATGAACATGAGGACCTGGGCTCAGCTCCAGAAACTTAAAGAAAAACAAGCCAGACATGGTGGTGTGCCCTTGCAGTCCCAGTGCTGGGGCCACTTGCTAGCCTAGCCTAATCAGTAAGCCCCAGGGTCAGTGAGAAATCCGTCTCAAAAACAAAGTAGAGGACTCCTGAGTTCTCCAGCCTACACACACACACACACACACACACACACACACACACACACACACACACACAAAACCAGTATATATTCTCAAAGAGGGAAGAAAAGGAAGAAAAATGGTCCCCTTGAGACCCTACTGCCATAGATGGTCAAGTCCAGAATTGGCGAGGCCCCAAGACAGCAGCACACACAGTGACTCAATCCATGGCTTTCTGTAGACAGAGTCCAATGCAGGCAAGAAGCTGTTCCTGTCAAGTCCCTGTGGCTGTCTGTGAGAGGCCCTGTGCTCACACTGGGCTGAAATTCACCAAGCAAGTCCCATGGTGTTCCAAAAATTGCCCCCATGGTTTCCATAGCCAGAAAATTCTGAGGCTTTCCTGTCAATCATGGAGCTTGAGGTTCAAGTGCAAAAATAGGCAGCCACGCAGAATGCTCTTAGCAGTTGGCTTGAAGCGCATTTTCATCTTGGACTTGGCTTGCTTCTATTTCAAGGACCAGGTAGAAATGTGTGCCCAAATTATCTTTTCTCTAGTCGTGTAGATGACATCATGCCACAGAAACTTGTGTTCTTTTACAAGAGCAGGACTTGTATTCCCACCCCCTCAACATGATGAATGCCATCTTAGGAAAATCTAGCCCAGAGCGGCCATCTGGAAAGGCTTATTATTATACATGGCCCAATCACATGCGTGTTTTCCTGGGTGTGAGCACACGTGCTGTGTGTCTATGGCAGGAGCCCCTGTACTGCTCTCTTACCCTGAAGACAAGAAACAAAGGGGTGGCTCTGAATGACAGCTCTGTGCCACTATGTGCAAAGCAGTGTCTCTCAACAGCATGATCCTGGTTGGGGGTGTCATCAGTCCCCACACATGGTGCACTGAGCCCAGCAAGGCCAGGAGGTGGCCCTCTCGGCTGTGTGAGATGGCTGTCCCGACTAGGCCTGCACTGCCTCCTGCCTGGCAACCTGCCTGTGATAGCTGGCCTCTCTTCAGACACTCCAGGCCTTCCTTGAAGCCTGTAGATTTCTGGATGTTCCAAGTTACCAGACAGGCCCAGGCTCAGAACCACCAGTGGACATGAGATGACTTCTCCATGACCTGTTCTTCTGGGAGACCTATCAGTTTGCACCTAAGATTCCATGCATCCTTGCCATGAGTTCTCCATCTGGGTGCCACCTTCCAGGATCACTGTCTGTGGTGGTATTGCATCCCCAAATATATTGTACACCCTAATAAACTTATCTGGGGTCAGAGAACAGAACAGCCACTAGATAGACATAGAGACCAGAGAATTGTAGTGCACACCTTTAATCCTAGCATTCCAGAGGAAGAGATCCATTTGGATCTCTGTTAAGTTCAAGGCCACACTGGAAACAGCCAGGGATGGTGACACACACCTTTAATCCCAGCACTTGAGATCTCATGTCTTGCTTGGGAAAGACACACACCTGTAATCCCAGGAAGTGATGGCAGGAAACAGAAAGGTATATAAGGCATGAGGACCAGGAACTAGAGGCTTGTAAATGTTTAGGCTTTTAGTAGCAATTCAGCTGAGATCCATTCTGGTGAGGACTCAGAAGCTTGCAGTCTGAGGAAACAAGATCAGCTGAGAAGTTGGTGAGTTGAGGTTTGCTGTGGCTTGTTCTGCTTCTCTGTTCTGCTTCTCTGATCTTTCAGCATTCACTCCAATTCCTGGCTCCAGGTTTATTTTTATTAATAAGACCATTTAGAAATTCATCTACAACTATCACATCAGACATCTCTTGCCATAGGGTGGAGAACCCCTTCCCATCCCATGGGAACAGGAGGCACTCTTGTTTCTGGGTCTTCCATTCAAGCTGGATGGAGCTCACGAGGGACTGATTATTTTCTGAATGTTTATTCTGATAGAAGACCTTCACCTAATGAGAATGAGGCAAGGGAAGGAACTAGACTGCTGGGAATTATTAAATAAAAGAACTTTAAAGAAAGATACAACTCTAAGACAGAAGATAAGGAAATTGAGGACAGGGAGTATGTACCCTGTGGTCCCAGCTACCTTGGAGGCTGAGGCAGGAGGATCTCTTGAGCCAGGGTGTTTACGACTAGCCTAGTTAACACAATAAGACTCCTGTGTCAAAAAAAATAAAGGAGAGGCTGGGGAGATGGCTCAGCAGTTAAGGCACTTGCTGTTCCAGGGGACCTGAGGTCAGTTCCCAACATCTATGTGGGGTGACTCATGGTCTGTCTTTCACACAAGCCCCAGTAATTCAATGCCCTTCTATCTGCTGCAGGTACTTGCACACAAGTGGCGCGCACACGCGCACACACAGTATTTTTTTTATAGAAACACATTAAAAGAGGCTAGGGAGATGGTTCAGTGGTTAAAGAGAGCTTGCTGCTCAAATGTGAAAATCAGGGTTTGGATCCCCAGAATTCTCATAAATGTTAAGTGGGCATGGTGGTCCACCTTTAATTCTAACCTCAAAAGATGGAGACAGGAGACCCCAGAATTAGCTGGCTAGTAAGAATAGCCTTATCAGTGAGCTCTGGGTTTGACTGGGAAACCCTGCCTCAAAGCATAAGATGAAAAGAGTGATGTAGGGCGATTCCTGACACCACCTTGGTCCTCCACATGTGTGTATACACAGAGAATGGAAGGAGGAAGTCCAGATCCAGTTGGCTTCGAGGCTGCATATTTTATAGGTAGATCCAAAGTGATAAAGCATGGGTGGGTACAACATGCTGTTAGGACTCTCCTGATCCAGTCATTTCCAAGTCGTATTCTGCACTCTGAAGCAGTTTCTTAATTTCCTCTTCTTCATAGGCTGTAGGAATTTCTCATTAAAGCCAGGCTGCCTTTCACGGATGGTGTATTACAAGCCTGATAACATCAGCTCCACCTCTCACGTAGTGACCTGCCACCTGGCAGCTTCATTGTCTCCATTTCCAAGTGTGCCTGACACCACTCCAGAACAAGGGGCAGTGAGACCCTTCCCAGCCCCCAGGATAAGATCATTCAGTCTTTCATCACCATGAACAAACACTGAGAAAATGTTCTTACAGCGGTGTATTTGAGTCCATCGTTTGTGGATGTTCTAGTCCAGGATCAATAGACACCACTGCTTTGGGCCTGAGGCAGGCAGCAGGTCCTGACGATACACCTGATACAGAAAAGCTGCTCACCTCACGGTCTGGAAGCAATAAGGAAGCAATAGACTGGGCCCCTCAGTCCTTAAGGGCATACCCCCAATGGCCTGAAGACTTCTCACTGAGCCTCTCCTCTTAAAGTTTCTTTCATGGGGAAATTTCTACCACCCTGAAATGCAAGCCTTTAACACATGAGCCTTTGGGAGACACTTACCCAAATAATAGTAATGGCTTTCTCAAATCCTCCCTCTGAGTACCACGCCCCAAGCACAGCAATTAGAAAGAAGCCAGCCAGGGGCTTGCCCTGCCTCAGACAGCATCCCGTCATTAACTGTTTTGACAACTGCCATGGCAACTGGGAAATTAAAGTGTATTTCCATGTTCTGAGCAGCAGCAGCTATGTTTCCTGACATCTTGTCAGGCTGGATAGTTGAGGATAGACTCCAGGATGCTGATGACAGTCTGCAGCCTTTGCAACTAGAGAAAAGGGCAGAGTTGTCTTGCTCTGTGGGGTTCCTGGAGCTGGAGGTCAGCTGATGGCCACAAGGTAATGAGTGAGGAAAGTGCTCGGGACATGCACTGATGGCTCTGGGCAGGTGTCCATGCTGTGATGGTAGAATACTAGGCATTAAGGGGCAATTAGCCCAACACAGTGTAATTCTGCTCTACCCACATGCATGAGATGAGAGGCAGAGTCACCTCGGGGGGGGGGGGGGGGGGGGGGGGGGGGGGTGGGAGAAGGCCCAGAGATGAACTAGGTTAAACTTAGCTCTGCATAGTCATCCTTTGTATTCCTGGTGTATGTGGAGGGAGGGGTGGGGGGCAGGTGTTCTCTCTGCACATGCTCAAGTTCCTTAGATAAAATAGCATGAATACCCTCCTGTGTACTTTAAAGCATCTTTCTGCTACTTATAACACTGATGAGCATTGCTATGTACATAGTTCTTTTACTGCACTGTTTAGAGAACAGAGGGAAGAGTCTGCACATGCTCAGTGTAGACACCTAGGAATAGTATAGACAGACCATGTAAGACAAGACCTTCAGTGATTGAATCTGGAAAGTAGAGCCTGTGTCTACAGAGGGCCACCTCTCCATCCACAGTGACCTTTCTGGCCCTGGCAACAGAAGCTGCCTGGATTCCTGGGGTGGGAATGGCTGCCAGCTTTGATCTGGGGTGGCCCAGGGACTCCTGGCCCAATCCTGTCTCTGTAGAAGTTGTTAGAAGTCATCTGTCAAAGGCAGTTCTTTTCTCTTTTGTTGCTTGGCATTGCCTTTTTGAGACAGATTCCCATATGTGGCTTTAGCTGGCTTGGAACTCACTGTGTAGATTAGACTAGACTGAAATCTGAGGCGATTCTCCTGTCTTGTCCTCCCGAGTACGGGGTACAGGCGTACATCATTGTGCCCATCATACAGGAAGTATTGATTCATTGGTTTCATTTTTTCATATGTGTGTATGTTCTCCTCAGATTTAACTGTCAACGTGACACGCCCTAGAGTTGTCTGAGAAAGCTGTCTCAATTGAGGGCTTGATCGGGTCAGACTGGCCCAAGAGTGTGTCTGGAGGGGAATTGTCTTGATTGTTAATTGATACAGGAAATTCCAGCCTGCTGTGAGTGGTATCTTTCTTTAGGCAGATGATCCTGTACTTGTGAGAAAGCTAATTGAGTATAACCCAATCAAAGAGCCAGCAAGTAAGATGCATCCTCCATGATGCTTCTGTATTCCTTGGCTGTGATGCAAGTTCCTGGTCAGAGGTAATGTGAGGAATAGAAAGCAAGCCCGCCTTCGAGTTCCTTCAATGATTGACAATGTCCTAGAACTGTAAGCCAATTAAAATCTTTCTTCCCCCAAGATGCTTTTGGGCAGAGTGCTTTACCATAGCAACCAAAAAAAAACCAAAACAAAAAACAAAACTAGATTTTAAATATAAATTAAATTAAATATAAATATATATAAATATATAAGTATATAAATGAGCATATCCTGAAACCCACAGTCCTGCCTCCCTCCTTTCTTTCCTACCCCTTCTGTTAACTGCCCTTTCCCCCCTAGACAATTTGACTATGTTCCCTGACAGTGAAGGACTTCCATTCCATGGGGAAACCAACCAAAGAGATGAACAGACCCAAGCCAGGCTCTCTGGGCCAACCTCTACAGCACAGCAGGTTCCCAGGTCCTGCTCATACTCCTGCTGGCTCCATTTCAAGACCTGTGGGACCCCAGCTGCCCTTAGCCTGCAGCCTGCAAGTGGCCACTGAGGGACTTTCTTCCGAGGAACAATAGGAAGTTATACAATGACTCACCTGGTTGCTTAGAAACAGAATAATTACTCCAGTGGCGCAGCTTGCTTTCTAGATACACCATTATGAAAAGCTTTTAAAGTCCATACCTTTGCCTGATATATTTACATATGCTCCTCAGTTCCCGTGCTCATGCCCTAGTAAACTCAGCACACAAAAGCATTATATATTAAAAATGCATTTTCAACCCCTGTTCTACTGGGTATCATGGCTCAGCTTTGCTGCTTCCATTCTTTCTTTTTTTGTTTTGTTTGTTTGTTTGTTTGTTGAGACAGGATTCCTTTGTGTAGCCTTGGCTGTCCTGGAACTTGCTCTGTAGACCAGGCTAGTTTCGAACTCACAGAGATCTGTCTGCCTCTGACTTCCGAGTGCTGAGGTTAAAGATGTACACTACCACCACCCAGCTTCTTTCTTTAATGTGATGTTGTAGATTGAAGCAAGAACCTTAAGCATGCTAGTGTGAAAGACCATTCCTGGGAATGTACTGAGCCGTCCCCAAGGATGATTAGCAGGTGGGAATGACTTCAGTGACTGTGGAGAGTTTGGAGTGTGACAAGTCCAAGCCAAATCAGCTTGAGCCATCTTTAGCCCTCTGGATGGTCATCTATTGCCTTGCTCTATATGGGTTAACATCTTTGTGACCATTGGGAATGACATGTGAAATAGACTGCTGGCTTTGACATGTACATGAACACATACACATGCACATATGCATCTGCACACATGAACATGCACACACACACATATCAACACACACCATCAATAGTCAGGTGTCAATGCATCGCTAGATTATTTTCTATTGCTATAAGAAAATACCTGGTGCTGGAAAGATGGCTCAGAGGTGAAGCGCATTGGCTGCTCTTGCAAAGGACTCCACCCAGTTCAGTTCTCAGCCGCCTCTTCTGGCCTCAATGGGCACCAGGTACACATGCAGCATACTTACACACATGTAAGTAAAATACTCAGACACATATGATGTAAATTAGTAAGTCTAAGAATAAAGAAAATGCCTGAGGCAAGGTTACGTGTTTAAAAAAAAAAAAAAAAAGGTTACTTAGTCCCTGATTTTGTATTTTTGGCTCTGAGCCCAGCCTCTAATGGCTGGGTCATCTCTCCAGCCCCTGTCACCAATTCTGAATGCTCAGAGTCTGATAACAGCCCCAACTAACTGCTCAACTCTGCTGAGAATCTTCTAGCTGCATCACACTGTGGTAGACAGTGTGGTGGGAGTATCCCGGCCTCAGTCTGCTGCTTACATAACTACTGGTGCTTAGAGGAACTCACTGGGGTTCCAAGAAATTCACAAAGCTCTCCAGGTGAGCAGCCTGACCTTCTATCGCTGCTTCCCAAAGTGCCACGGAGGACCAAATTTACAGCAGGTGAACTCTTGAGAAGCAAAGCAGAGCATCCCTCTCCTGAGGACTGAGCGAGTCAGAGTGCTCCCACCCTCTGTTCTCTGGGTGTGTTAGGGGTGCATTTTACAGTGTACCTGTCCCTTCCTTGGTGGCATGGACAGTCTCTGCCCTCTCACCCTAGTCCTTCCTTTCCCAGGCTTCCCGCCAGGAACCTTCCCATAAGCAGTGAGGCTGATGGTCTTTTGTGGACCTCAGCAAATCTTCAACATCTTGAGAAGTGACTGTCACCATGGTGATAGGTCTGCACTGAGGGATACATATGCTCTTGTATGTGTAGGAAGAAAATACTGACTAAAAGGTTTCAAGATAAGGCCCCAGATAAAGGCTTGTATTCAATCAGAGCCTTCAGGGAGGTGCAGTTCCTCCCAAGGCCTCAAGGAGTCAGCATTCTAGGTACTCAGGGCCCTGAAAGGTCTCTGGGAACAAAACCCCAAATCATAACAGGGTCCTTCTTTCACACAGTTATTTTATGAACAGCTCAGGCTAAGGGATGACAAATGGGCCAGAGATAGGAAAAAGAAAAGACATAACCTGACACAGGCTGGCCGCAGTCCCATACCAAGCAAGAAGAAGGAAATGCAGGCATCACAATAAAAACAAAACCGTGAAACACCTAAGTTAGCCCCCAAACAGGACCTGTGACATGGTTCAGGGACTAAAGTTGCCTGCTGCCAATGCTGATGACCTGAGTTCAATCCCCAGGCCTCACAGGGTGGAATCCCATGCCCCCAGGTTCTAAGTTACACATGTGTTCTGTAGCATGCATGTGAGAACAAGCAGGCACTCATCTGTGCACAAACACACTAAATGAATACATAAGTGTAACTTGAACCTTAAATAAACATGATATTTCACAATCTACTCCTGAAAGCTAGGGCAATACTTACTGGAAGTGCATTTGTGAGGGGCCCTGTGCCCCTGTACCCCATGCAGTAGCATCACAGAGATCCTCTGGCCTTGAGGATGGAAGCCACGGGACAGGCGTGGCGTGTGGATGGGCTCCCAGTCGGGACCGTGAGTAACTTAGCCCTTGATGAAGGCCCACTTGGTCTTTCCTGGAACATGTACTTAAGCCAGGACCTCTGCCCTCCTCCCTCACAGGGCTCCATTTCAGGGCAACTTTTCACTGCCTTCTTTATTTGGTGGATGGAGTTATATCTGTAAAAAACAAAAACAAAACAAAACAAAAACAGTTTAGATCAAGTGTGATGACCCACACTTGCAACCTCAGCACTCAGGAGGAGGCCTGCTCAGACTGCCGAGCAATTACTTGTCTCAAATAATTTCCTCTCTCTCTCTCTCTCTCTCTCTCTCTCTCTCTCTCTCTCTCTCTCTCTCTCTCTGTGTGTGTGTGTGTGTGTGTGTGTGTGTGTGTGTGTGTGTGTGTACATCAGTGCAGGTCCCTAGGAGGGCAAAGCTGTCAGATCTCTCCAGAACCAGAGTTCCAGGCAGTTGTGAGCTACTGGATGAGGGTGTTAGGAACTAAATTAGTGATATCTGTAAGGACAGTGTAAATGCTTAATTGCTGAGCCATTTTTTTCTCCTCCCAAACAGAAGATATTTTAATGTTTCTGTCACAAAGAAACAGTGAATGTTTAAGGTAATAAATATGCTGTGGACCCTGGTCTGATTGTTGTGCAATGGAGGTCATGAATCAATACACCAGAGCACACTATAATTATGCACAATTGTATGCCAATCACTCCTCCACAAAACCAAGTAAACAAAACCAAGATAGCTAGTACCATATTACATTACATTAACATCTTGGGGCAGGGAAGATAACTCAGCCTGTGAAAGGCCCACCTCACAGACATGAATACCTGAGTTTTGTGTCCAGATCCCTCATAAAAAGCTGGTGGTCATGACACACACTTGGAATATCAGCACTGGGGAGGTAGAGACAGGAGACTCCCAGGGCTTTTTGGTCAGCAGCCTAGCCAAATGGACATGCTCCAGGCCTATGAGAGCCCCTGTCTCAGAAAACAAGGTGGGAGCTGGAGAGATGGCTCAGCGGTAAAGAGAATTGGCAGCTCTTCCAGCAGACCCTGGTTCAATTCCTAGCACCCACATGGCAGCTCACAACTGTCTGTAACTCTAGTTCTAAGGACTATGACACCCTCACACCAATGCACATAAAATAAAAATTAAATTAAAAACAACAACGACAAGGTGGACAGCACCTGAAAATTGGCACCCAAGGTTGATCTCTGGCCTCCACATGTACACACACACACACTCTCAGAGCTTTACCAGGGTCACTTACCCACTGACTCTGCTTCAGTCTCTTGGTTAAATGCCAAGTAGCTCCGTGCTTGGCAGCCTCTCGGCCATAATGCCATTAGCACCTGGCTGTGGGGCTCTTCAGACCTCCTTCTTTAATGAAGAGGGAACCACAGCTTTCTGCACACAGGATGGGCTCCTAATGGGCCTTGGAGAATAAAGCTTTTTCCTTCCAGCGCTGGTAAGCAGGGTTTGTAGCCTTTCCATCTGAACTAAGAGTATTTGTGGTTGAAAAGAAAGGCTGGAGCTGAGGTCCTTTATGAAATATTGCTGTGCTGTGGAAAAAGAACATTTTGAGGGTGTCAGAATTTAGTGACCCCACCCCCACCCCATGTCTCACCATTGTTTGTGTTACCTAGCATCAGCACTGGAGAAAAAAAAAAAAGCAATGTTTCTGAATTCAATATTATATAAGAAGATTCCCGATACAGTTCTGCAGACCAAAACCCTGGCCACTGAACACGGATGAACCATTTTCTCTGTAGATGAGACAATTTCCTCTGAACTCTTTCAAGTGATGGATTGAACAGATTGTGGCAACAGATGGGGGAAAATAACCATCTGATTGTGACATAACGCCAAGAAATAGACCCAATGAACAATAATTAGAAGCCATACCCAGCCAGAGCAGACAATTCCAAAACAGCAAGCTTGGGGGCTGGGGAGAGCTCAGTGAAGCGCTTATGATGTCAGTGTGAGGATCTGAGTTCAGATTCCCAGCACCCATGCAAAAAGTGAGTCCCGTAAGTGTGAACCCCCAATCCCAGTGCTGGGGACAGGAGGATCCCTGGGGCTTGGTGGACAGCCAGTCAGCTGAATCACTGAGATCTAGGGCCAGTGTGAGGTTCTATGTAAAAGGAAAAAAGCTAGAATGTTGGAGAGACGGGTAAGGTGCTCACTGGACAAGCATGAGGACCTGAATTTGGAGTTCCAGCACCTGTGTAAAAGCTGAATGTGGTGGCATGTGCCTGGGGGACCAGGGGCAGAGCCAGGGGGAACCTGGGGGCTTGCTGGCCAGCCTCAAAAAAAATAAGGTGAGGAAGACACTCAACACTGACCTCTGTCCTCTAAACATATTTATATGGGTTCGGCTTAGAGTTTCTATTGCTGTGATGAAACACCATGACCAAAAGCAAGTTGGGGAGAAAAGGGTTTGTTCAGCTTACTCTTCCACATCATAGTCCATCACTGAAGGAAGTCAGGACAGGAACTCAAACAGAGCAGGAACCTGGAGGCAGAAGCTGATGCAGAGGCCATGGAGGGGTGTGACTTACTGACTTGCTCATCATGGCTTGCTCAGCCTGCTTTCTTATAGAACTCAGGACCACCAGCCCAGGGATGGCACCACTTACCATGGAGTGGGCTCTCTCCCATCAATCACTAATTAAGAAAATGTCCCACAGGCTTACTGCAGTCTGGTCCTATGGCAGCATTTTCTCAATTGAGGTTCCCTCCTCTCAGATGACTTTAGCTTGTGTCAAGTTGACATAAAACTAACCAGCACAGGTACCCACATAGAGAACACGCACGCACACGCACGCACACGCACACACACTCTCACAGCGACAGAGCAATGAGCAGATGAGAAATGCCTGACTGTGCGGCCATGACGAGGGCAAGTGGAGACAAGGGCACCAAAGGTGTCTGTCTGTGCTGGAACCCTGTGTCCCTCAGAGATTGTTTGCTCTATTCACTGTCCATTCCACAGTATTTAACCTGCATGGCCCCTGGTAGGAGACACTTGGAAAACAGTACCTGTGGTCACCATGAGGAAGCTGAAGTGAGGTGACTGCCCTGTGGGCGGTAAATGACTCCCTATAGTTTGGATTTCGACTGTTCACCAAAAGGCCCGTATCTTGAATACTTGGGTCCTATGGTGCTGTTGGTAGTGGAGGGATCCTTAGGAGATGGGGCGATTTGAATGAGAATGAACCCCACAGGCTCATATAGCGGAATACTTGGTCCCCAGTTGGTGAGGCCCTTGGGAAGGATTAGAAGGTGTGGCCTTATTGGAGGAGGTGTGTCAGTATGTCACTGTAGGTGGGCTTTGAGGTTTCAAAAAGCTGGCACCATTCCTAGTTAGCACTCACTCTCTCTCCCTTCCCCACTACCCCCTACTTGTGAATGAAGATGTAAGCTCTCAGCTACTGCTCTAGTACCATGCTCCCCACCATGATGGCCATGGATTCATTCTCTGAATTATAAACTCCTGTTGATGGTTGGTTTTGCTCTTTTGGGGGGCTCCACCAACCAGCTCCCAAATTAATCACACACAGAGGCTTAGTCTTAATTACAAATGCCCGGCTTTAGCTTGGCTTGTTTCTTGCCAGCTTTTCTTAAATTATCCTGTCTATCTTCTGCCTCTGGGCTTTTCCTTGTCTTACTTCTGTATATCTTACTTTCACGCTTACTCCATGGCCGGCTGTGGGGCTGGGTGACTGGCCCCTTCTATTCTCACTCCTTGGTCTCTTGTTCTTTCCTCTTTTCCTTCCAGATTTCTCCATTTATTCTCTTTGCCCATCAGCCTCATCTATCCTTTCTCCTGCCTTGCTATTGGCTGTTCAGATCTTTATTAGACCATCAGGTGTTTTAGACAGGCAAAGTAACACAGCTTCACAGAGTTAAACAAATGCAACATAAAAGAATGCAACACAGCCTTGCATCATTAAACAAGTGTTCCACAGCACAACAAATGTAACACATCTTTAAATAATATTCTACAACAAACCGCAAAATTTTTTCATAAATTACCTTGGTCATGTTGTCTTATCACAGCAGCAATAGGAAACTAAGACATACTGTCTTTTGTTTTTTAAATGGTTGCTGCCTTCTAAGCCATAGCTGTTTGAATCAGGAACTGCAGCTCTGCCACTACTAGCAGTAGCTAGGCTGCAAGGGCTATAGCCGGATGGAAATCTGTTCCCTCTGCCTCCAACTCCTGCAAAGCTATGAAGGGAACTTAACTAAACCTCTCTCCCTCTAAAGAACTCAAGATTCAAAGATTAAGGTCGAATTCTGCTCTTCAGAGGCTGACTAGCAAGTAGCTCACCTCATCTTTTTGCTCTCGCCTTCCAAAAGCCTCAAGTACTCCAAAAAGCCCTCGTGCTTCTCCTCGCCCCTCCTTAAAAACGTTTCTCCACCTGGCTCCTCCCTACCACTTCCTGTCAGCTAGTTGCTGACTCAGTCTCCTGACCACAAGTGAATTTTATTTTTGCATCACTAAACAAACGTTCCAGAGCATAAACAAAAGTAACGCACCTTGAAATAATATTCTACAACAAAGGCACAGGGGTGTGGTCTGAAAACCACTTCCTATCTCTCTGCATCTGGCTTCTGTGGTGGGCAGGCCTCCTGCGCCTTGCATGGTCACTGTGAGGACTCTGTGCTACCACAGTGCTGAGCAACCATGGACTAACATCTCTGAAACCTTGAACCAAAAATAAACCTTCCGTCCTTAGAAGCTGATTATCTCAAGTATTTTATCACAGTAATGGAACGATGATGAACACCTTCTAAAATTCTCAAGGAAAGTCCTTGGTTGAGGTGCTTGTGGCCCTAAGAGTGAGCTGGGGAGGAGGGAAAATATTTCTGCAGGTTGCAGTCCCTCCTCCCTGTTGGGAGCTGCTGAAGTGAGCCTCCCTGCTCCCTGGCATGCTCGCATCTGACCTTCATTGTGGATCGTTCATCCAACCATAAATAATCCCTTTGACACAGAGAGAGCCTGTGTGCTGGCATCTGCAGAGGCTTGGAGAGGAGCTGCCAGAAGAGCGGAGGGCTGAGAGCAGAGCACGGAAGGTGTGGCGCTGATGGAGGAGGGGCTTCTCCTCCTTTCCCAGCCAGCCTGCCTTAGGTAGGGCAGGAGTAGTTAGAGGACAATGAACGAGCCAGTGAGTGGGTGGAGCTGGTCTTGGGGGATGGTGGGGGAGGGCCCAGAGTTATCATCGGAGGGGAGATGGGCACCTGGGCCTCAGTGCCAGGGCTGTGAACAGGTGGCTCACAACACCAGGCTTTTGCTTGTACACTAGAGTTGGTGTGTGTTCTGTACCCTTCCCGAGTCAGGCTCACAGACAGTGTCACAAGAACCTTGGGGTCTGGAAGGCCTTGTCTTTCCCCACAGGAGTCCTAGGGTACAGGCCTCAGGGTTGCCTGTTTCCCAGTCTCTGAGGCTTCCTGCCAAGCCTCTATTTAGCTGTTTCTCAGGAAGTCAGGTCTTTCCGGGTAGCCTGGAGTTGAGGTTTATGGTTAGCCCATCTGCCTGAAGTTCTGAGAAGCTGGCAGGGCCACTGGGGACATCCTGAATCTGGACCCAAGAGTTTCCATGGGTGCATCTAGTGACAGAACCAGTCACTGTTCACCATACCCCACCTTCAGGTCCTGAAGCAAGGGCCACTGTTTTGGGCTTGCTGACTGGTACTTTTAAAGAGAGGACCCCACCTCTGACCTACAACCATCATCTCCAGCTTCAACCCGGCTTAGCTTCTCACTGAAGGAAGATTTACCCACAAGGATGTGGCAGTTAAGAGACAATCCCATCTCACTATTGTACAAGGGTCAGGAGAGGCCCGAGAGCCAAGGCTTGACCATATACATGCCTGAGCCAGACTAGGATGCTCTGAGAATCATCCAACTTGAAGATACCAAGTGTAGCCACATAAGAAAGCCATACAGGGTTTCTGAAGCTCCTTGCTTTCCATGGACAGCTTTAGTGGGTCTGATCTTGAAAAAGAACAACTGCTTGAAATGTGGTTTATGGGGCTCATTTACCAAATTCTTCGATTCCTGTATACAGAGGAAGACAGCTGATGACCAGGGCCGTGGAAGAGCAGGTCTGTTTATGTTTATGTGTCTTGTGTAATCTTGCAGATGTTCTTATTTGGATTAAAATGCAAGTGATTTCTTAGCCCAGCATCAGGCACTCAGTTGAAGCGAAGGTTCCTAGGGGCTGATGTGCCTGTAAGTGTAGAGCAGTGATGTGCTTCAGGCTGAGTTTATCCCCAAGGTTTATTGGTGCCAGGTGTCTAGAAGCTGTGCTTTGCATCTGGACATTGTTGGAGTGAGGTTTCTTGGCAACTGGGGAGGGGGAGCAGTGGCAACATGTGTGCTAGTGCCCATGTGTCAGCAATGTGGCTGGAGCCGCTGGGACAGAGGCCATCTTCCTGTTCCTGTGAAACCCTAATTACTATGGGTATGAGGCTTCATCTTTTTGTCTCTCTTCTTTGGACGGTACCTGGAGAGACCTGAGCAAGAAAATGCAGCTCTTTCTTTTTCCCTCCCTCCCTTCCTTCCTTTCTTTTTTGTGTGTATCTGTGTGTGTTGTGCATGTGTGTGCGTGTGCGTGTGCGTGTGCGTGTGCGTGTGCGTGTGCGTGTGTGTGTGTGTGTGTGTGTGTGTGTGTATGTGCATATGGAGGCCTGAGATTGATTCAGGAAGCGTTCTGGATTGCTCTTCCACCTTGTTGAGGCAAGGTCTCTCAACCAGACTCTGTTTCTGGGGATCCCATCTCTGCCTCTGAAGCTGGAATTACAGGTGGGCTTCCATGTCCACCCAGCATTTACATGGGCTCTGGGATCCAAACTCCAGGCCTGGTGCATGTGCAACAAACTTCAGTCCCCTTCCTTGGTCTGAGTCTGTCTTTTGTAACCCAAAGATGGGCTTATAATCTCTGCCTTAATTTCTCTTTAAGATCATGGTCAGCTCAAGATGTGTCACCATCAGCTCCACTCACTGCAGGGGATGTGGTTGAAGAGTCCACTGATGGGTGGCTGAACCCACAGACAGTACTGAACTGTATACCTACAGTTTGTTTCTGTTTGCTATACGTATGTCCCTACGGCAGAGTTGAAGTATAAATCAGGCACAGTAAGAGTTTAACAGCAAGCTTGTCTGGGGTGCATATCCACAGTGCCAGCAGCTAGGGAGGATGAGATAGGAAGATCGCATTTTCAGGGCTTGCCTAGGCAATTTACAGATGACTCAAAGAATTTAAAAGGCTCTAATACAACTGCAGGTGTGCCACACTAGCTCACAATCACACACAAACACGGACACACTGACACACAGGCACACCCTTTGAAAATTCTCACAGTAGAGTAGATCTGAGCAATCTTAGCCTGTCTTATTTCTTTCCTTAGGTTGAAAACACACAGCCTTTCTCTTAAAAGAAACACTTCCTGGGTCTTAAAAGAAGCACTTCCCAGGGCTTTTCCCTTGCAGATCCAGATTCCCACCCCACTAGCCTCTTGTGCTCTGGAGTCATTAGTAAATAAAATAGGGGTTACTCAAGCCCTGTGATGCTGAGGCAGTCAGCCTGATGACCGAGACAGCTGTTGAGTGACTTGTGTGGCTAGCATACACACGGTGGATACACTGGGCAAGAGGATGGCTCATAGCCCATCAGGATGGGACAAGGTCATGAAAGGTTTTTCTCATGCTACAAAGAATAAGCATGCAGTTACAAACTTAGGACAAGCCCTGTGGATATTTTTGGACCATAATTGATGGTAGGTAACTGAAACTCTATAAGATTAAGCTTTGGGTGACAGGGCTATTGTGTGTCCAAGAATGTGAGCTGCACACCCAGGCCCAGAACGTGTTGTATTACATTCTGGTTGCCTTTCTCTCTGGGAGGTAAAAGGCATGATTTCTTGAAACTCCAAAGGAGTAGATATGTTGTCCTGAGGTCTCTGTTTCCTCAGTAATTACAGGATTCTAAATCTGCATTGCCTTTGGACCTCAGTCATATATGAAGCAAGCATAGACCCTGAATGGTGTGTAAACATTTCTGGTCTGGATCTGTAATCCCAGCACTTCTATGGCAATATGGACCTTGGAGATAGGGGAGTTGCTGGCGGCTGCTTGGAGCACATAGTGGGAGAGAAACAACTGGAGAGGCCCTGCCCCAAGAGGTAAAGGGGGAGATGTGGTCGTTGTGTGCCCCCCTCAGTAATAAATAAACCATTACTGTGTAAGAGACATAGACGGAGATACTTGATGCTGACCTTATGTTTCCACACATGTGCATATGAGCATGAGTTCACACATGTACAGATACATATACCACACACACACAAACTTTTTCATTAGAAGAGATCCATTTGCAATATAAGATTTTATTACAGTTTTTTCATATAAATTTATTTCCAAGGGTACCAAATTGTTTTGTCCCAGTGACATTCACAGTACCAAAAATAAACAACATTTTAAGTCATAGTAATCAAATAAGTTTAGTCATTTTGTTCTTTTTCTTTGTTTTCCTTCTTGAATAAGCAGGAAGTGATTGTTTTGCTGTCAAGATCATGCCAGCCTTCTCATTTCTCCTTCCTATTTTCTAGAAGAGATTATATACAACTGTTGTTAGTTACTTCTTTCTTATTATGTTAGATAGACTTTTTCAATCAAACTGCCAGAGACCTTCAGATGTCTGTTTCTGAGGGTTTTAATTATGTTTTCAGTTTCCTTAGCATTTACAGTATTGATGAGACTGACTGTTCTGGGTG